>NW_022630995.1:60962736-61627780 GCF_010015895.1 Lontra canadensis | reverse complement strand
GTGTGTGGTGTAAGGAAATGGCCCAATTTCATTTTTCTGCATGTGGCTGTCCAATTTTCCCAACACCATTTGTTGAAGAGGCTGTCTTTTTTCCATTGGACATTCTTTCCTGCTTTGTCAAAGATGCATCTCACATGTTTTGATGCTTGTTTGTGCACTTTGGATTTTCTAAATTTCATTTAAAAAATTTTGACATTATGATGTGCTATATGCTGGCTAATATTATGTGCTGAACATAATAATAAAAAATTTTTTTGACATTTAAAATTATATGACAGGGCACCTGGTTGGCTCAGCTGGTTGGACATCTGCCTTCAGCTCAGGTCATGATCTCAGGGTCCTGGGATCGAGCCCTGAGTCAGGCTCCCTGCTCAGTGGGGATTCTGCCTTTCCTTCTGCCCCCTGCTCATGCTTTCTTTCTCACTCTCTATCTCAAAGAAGTAAAATCTTTAAAAATAATAAATAAAATTATATGACACAATTTCTTAAAAGCTGTGGATTTTCTAGTTACCTTTCTGTTATTCTATTCTAGGTTAATTCTATCGAGGTCAGATAACACACTTTGGTGTCAATCTTTTGAAATTTGTCAAAACTTTCTTATGACCTAGCATATGATCAATTCTAGTAAATTTTCCATGCACACTGGGAAAGAATGTATATTCTGCATTGTGGGGGGAGGTATAGCGTCTTATGTTTGTCAGTTAGGCTGAATTATATAATTCTGTTACTCAACTTTTCTACCTTCTTATTAAATTTTTATATGTGTCTTCTCTCCATAATTGAAATAAACTTTTCCACTATGGTTGCAAATTTCCTTATTTCTCCTTCCAGTTCTTCCAACTCTTGCTTTATACACTTTGAAGTTATGCTATTAAACATTCATGTAGATTTAGAATTGCTATATATTACTAGTAAATTTACCTTTTCATGAAACATTTGTCTTCATCTGTAGTAATGTTCTTGCCTTGGGGCACCTGGGTGGCTCAGTCATGAAGTGTCTGACACTTGATTTCAGCTCAGGTCATGATCTCAGGTTTGAGATCAAGCCCAGCATCAGACTCCATGCTGGGCATGGAACCTGCTTAAGAGTCTCTCTCTCCCTCTCCCTCTGCCCCTTCCCACTTACCTCTCTCTCCCTCTATTAAAAATGCCACTTGCCTTAAAGCTTACTTTGATATTATTTGATATTAGTAATCATACTAGCTTTCTTTTGGTTAGTGCCGTGTGGTAGATCTTTACCATTCTTTTAGTTTAAAATTTTTTTGACTTTTCACTTTATGTGTGCCTCTTATAAGCTGCATTCATTCAGTGTTATTTATTTTCTCATGTCTGTCAATCTATTCTATTAATTGGAATATTTGTCTCATTCACATTTAATGCCATTGCTAATATGGTTTAAATCAAGCATCTTACTATTTGTTTTCTCTTCACATTCCAATTTACATTACTTTTTCTTCTCTTTCTTGCCTTTCTTTTCATTAATTAAATATTTAATTATTCCATTTCCCCCTCTATGCATGTTTGTCACCCATTCCTTTGCATTATTTTTAGTGTTTGTTCTAAACATTACCATATGCATCTTGGACTTATTAGAGTCTAATATAAATTTGTGTTTTTACCACTTTCTGGACAATAAAAGGAGCTTGGAAAACTTATACTCCATGAAACATTTTGTGTCACTGTCACATTTTAATTCTGCATCCATGCTGCATACCACGAAACAGTCCATTTAGGCATATAGTCAATGTTCATTTCCATTTACTCACATAATTACCCTATCCACTGCTCTCTATTCCTTCCTGAATTTCATCTCCCTTCTGGGACCATGTTTTTTCTGCCTGAGGAACTCGTTTTAAAATTTCTTTTGGCATAGGTGTGCTCCTCATCACTTCCACAATATATTTTATTTTGTTCTAGAAGTGTTTTTATTTTGTATTCATATTTCCCCCAAATTATCAAGCTTAGTTTTGATCAACCATGTTTAATGATTAGATTATTTTCATAAAATGTTCAAGATACCAAGGCTCATTGTACTATTATGTTTTGATTGAATCATCTTTTTGATTTTGAGTTGAGAACAATTAATTTTTTATTACCTTTGAAATATAAACTTACATACAATAAAATTAATCTGTTTTATATGTGTGGTTCAATAAACTTTAATCAGTGTATACAGTTGTGCAATAACTATCTACAATCAAGTTTAAGAACGTGTTTATTGTCCCCTAAATGTCTTCGGTCCAGTATGGTCAATCCCCTCCCATGTCCTCAGTCTGATGAAATTATTATTTTGCTCTATCACTGAAATTTTCCATTTTGTAGAATTTCCTCTGAATGGAATCACATAGTATGTATTATTTTGTGGCTGGTTTCCTAAATGCAGTTTTATGTTTGGGGGATTCAAGCACATTGTTGTATGGATCAGTTCATCTCTTTTTATCACTGGATGGCATCCCATTCTATGGACAATACTGTTCTGTCCAACATCACTCTTGTTTATCAGTTCACAGGTGGGGCAAATTTTTGTTACTTCCAGTTTTGCTTTCATTTCTTTAAGGAGATTTTTGCCAGCTACAGAGTTTGAAGTTAGCAGCCATTTTCTTGCAAGGCATATTTTATTAATTCTTCCAGTTTTTGTTTGCTTTTAAGTCTATTGCTCCTTCATTTTTGAAGGACATTTGAACAACAATTTTGAACAATTGAACAATTGTTCTCCAGGTTACCACATTCTTTTTTCTTTCAACATTTTGAATATGTCATTTAATTGTCTTCTGGTTCACATAGTTTTCAACAAGACATCTGGTGACATTCTTACCTTTGTTCCTCTGCATGTAATGTGAATTTTTCTCTGGCTGCCATCAAGATTTCTCTTTTTTCTTAGTTTTCAGCAGGTTGAATATGATGTGCCCAGGTAGTTTGTTTTTAGTTTTGCTCCTGCCTGGAGGGCTCTGGCCTTTGTGGCTTTCTGGTCTGTTGTCATTTATTACTTTTGGGAAATTATCAGCCTTTATCTCTTCAAGTATTCTTTTGCCCTGACCTGTTTTTTGGTTGTTTTTTTTTTTTTCCCTCCTTCTAGGGCTCCAATTATACATATGATAGATCACTTGCTATTGTTCCTCAACTTTTATATGCTCTGTTCTGGTTTTCCCCACTCTTTTTATTTCTTCGTGTTTCTGTCTGGGTAATTAATTTTGGCCTATATTCATGTTTATGGGTTCTTTCTTCATCTGTGTCAAGTCTCCTGATGAAACCGTAATGAAGCATGCTTCATTTTTCTTACTAATATTTTTATTTCTACCATTTCCTTTGATTCTTATGCTATCAGTCTACCTGCTGAAATGCCCATTTGTCCATGCATACTGTCCACCTCCACTAACCCTTTTAACATATTAATCATTGTTATTTTGAAATTTCTTTCTGATGGTTACAAAACATGTGTCCTCTTTTCGTCTGACTATGTTGATTGTATCAACTTTTGACAGTACATTTTTTTCTCCTGGCTTTTTTATGTGTCTCACTTTTAAAAGTTGATTGCTGGACATCTGTGTAGAATTTGGACTGAAGTAAATAGTATTTATGACTGAAAATGGGTACAGCTTTCCTACAAGCCTGTTATTGTCAGGGTTGATTTAGTCTAGTCTGGTTTTGTTGCTTCTTTGGTTATCTTCCGTATGTCACCAGATTCAAATGTCTCTGGTGTTACTTTTTGCTTAGGGTGGGAACCAGTTTGTCCCAAGATTTTTCTCAGTGTTCTTGTTCCACCTTCAGTGTTGTCTAGTCTAGCTTCAGTCTGGAATGCATTGATCAAGTGGGAAGTCATATGAGATTATTTCAAAAAAGAAAACAAGGGGCCAGAATGTGTAAGGCTTAAACCATGGTGAAATGTGGGATTTTTACTTTGAGTGGCATAGGAAACTATCAAAGGGTTTTGATCAGTGACATATTTTGAACATTTGAAAAGAAACACTCTGGCTGCCATGTGAAGAATTTAACCAGAGGGGTAATGGTAAAAAGAGTAGTTGGGCAGTTTTAGTATAAGCCAGAGCAGAGATGATAGTGGCTTGGGCAAGTGTGTTAGTAACAAAGAAGGTGAGAATGTTTGGTTTGGGATGCAATTAGATGGGATTGGCTACTGTGTTTGATGTGGGGTATGAGAGGAAGAGAATGTTTGCCTACTATACCTTTTTTTATTCCTTTATTTTTTACTTGTATGTGTTATTATGTTTTAGATTTATTTCTGGTAAATAGCATGAAGCTGATTTTTGTAAATCTTATCTGAGAATCCCTGAAATTTAATAAAATTTAATCCTTTTTCATTTCTTGTAACTGCTGTTCTGTTTGGACTTATTTGTACCATCATTATTTGTATCTTTTTTATTTGTATTTTATTTATTTTTTTTCTCCTCCCCTGACTTTTATTGGATTACTGTTGGTTTTTACAAAATAATTATTATCCCTTTGGTTCCTTTCACTTTGGTTGAAAGTTATATAATCTATTTCCATTATTTTAGGATTTGTCCTTAACTTTTTCAATATGCATATCTGACTGAACAAAAGAGAAACTTGGTTTCCAACCCAAATATTGTCACTGAGTACCTGTGAAATCTTTGACAAATCACTTTGTCTCATATTCTTTCATTGACACTATGCCAGATTTCAGTGGTGTGTGAGAGAAAGGCTAGGGATGGGTATGCTTTCAAGCCATGTCCTGTGCTTTCTATACCTTCTGTCAAAAACTCAGAGTTCCCACATCATGCTATTGAACAAAAGAAGCCAGACATGAGGGAGTGTATACTGTATAATTCCATTTATATAAAAATTAGAGGTGAAATTAACCACAATCAAATAGTAGTTTTGAGGGGGAGGGGAGGGGAGTGGGGAGACAGATAATGACTGGAAGAAGCATGAGAAGGGGTGTGGCACTGGTTTCACTGATGTGTCCAGTTTCTAACTTACCAGGTTGTACACTTATAATATTTGTACTTTTTGTGTGTCTATTTCAGTAAAAACTATTTTAAAAATTATTTTCAAAGAAAAAATTGAAAACAAAATAAAACTAAGTTATGTAAGAGTCTCGGTTGTCAAGGAAACATTTCTCTGTCAGTTACTTAGAACTTGCTTAAGCAAGCAAATGAAGACCAATGCTGAGCCAGGTCTGTGCCACTGGCCAGGTGTTCAGAGAAGAATGCTGCCTTGTTCCTATCTCCAAGAAGGTCTCTAACTAGTAGGAGGGACAGACTTGGTTTTTATTAATTCATAATTCCATATGTGCTATAATAGCTCTTAGTGCTATAATAGAGGTTTTGTAAGAAGGTGCAGGGTGAGAAGGACAAATGAGTAACATCATGAAGGAGGCAGAAGAGGCTCTAAAAGGAGGTGACCCTCAATCCTTTTCATGAAAAAGACAAGTACACGTCTCCAGGGAGGAAGAAGCATTCCAAGTAGAATGCAGGGACACATTTCGTAGTGGGAGGCCCAGGTAGTTTGTTATGTCCTAAGCTTCGGCTTCAAAGGAAGAGATGAGGCTGAAGGAGTGGGCAGAAATGCCTGCAAGGGCCTAGTTGCCTGGCACAGTGTCCCAGCAGAGACTCTTGGATGGGGGAATCCAGACACAATAGGAAGGGAACAGACATGGGCAGCAAGTACAACAGGTCAGACAGTAAGTTTTCTGACAGCTATTGCCTTAATTTACTCTCCTACCCACCCTAGGGAAAACTGACCATTGGCTCTCCAGACACCTAATTAACCAGACTCCTTCTTCCAGGCATTTTGGGTCATTGTTACTCTGTTGCTACATAAAGGAGCAGGAGCTGTGGAGTTTAGTGGTCACTCAAGTCGAACACTATTCCTCTCTTCCCATCGCAAACCTGCAGTGTGGCCTTGGGAAAGTCCTTCAACAGTTCAAGGCTCCTGATATCTCCTGGAGAAAACAGGGAACCCAGCATTAGGCTCCAGGACAGGTATCTGAACATATACTTTCTCAAGCACCATTTCAAGTTCATGACTTTCTAAAGATAATTACTCGTGTAGACCAAACACTTCCTGGGCACCAGGCATTACTTATGGCCTTAAATGTACAAACTCAATCCTCTCAACATTATTGGGAAAAATACTGTTATTATCCTCAATGTACAGGCCAGAATTTTGGAGCACAATAGGATCAGGTAACTTTCCCAAGGCCCCTGACAAGAACTAGCAAAGTTGGGATTTGAACTCAAGAAATCTGTCGTTAGCCTCTACATCTTTAGCCACAATGCTTTAATCCCCTCTAGGCAAACCAAAGATGTTGTAACTTATATATTTGTGTTTCTGGAGAAATTCATATAGTTGCTCAAAAATAGTATTTTCCTTTTCATCCTGTTTCCCATGGAGTTTGCTCCAAAGCATAATTCCCTTCAGACCCATTTAATTTGGCATCAAGTATTTTTATTGGTCAAACATCCATTTTATTAACATTTCATCTTATGAAAGTTCAGTATAATTGCACTGGTTACATTTTCTCACAAAACCATTTTCACAGGGAAAAAAAAAAAGCAGCTTAGTAGAACCACTGTGTTCAAAATTAGAAGGAGGTAAAAATCGAAAAGACAGTCTTCCTTGCAAAGTATTCTTCATATTTTCTTCCTTGAGAAGTTACCATTGAACAACTGAACACTTTCCGATAGGGTCCTCAATACCATTCAACGTAAGGGCTTAGGGGACCATCAAGGAGGGGTTCACTGTCATTTCAAAGCTCTGATTCCATGGTAACCGTGAAGCCCAAAGCAAGTATGCTCAATTTTCAGGGTATCAGCTGGTTTGAGAATCACTCATTTGACCCCCATCACGATACTGAGGTTCCAAGGTGCTGTGTTCCGTCCAGCATCACTCAGACAGTTAACATCAGACCTGAACCCGGGTTTTCTGGATTTCACTCAAATATTTTCCTAGTCCAGTTCAAGAGAGAAGCTGAAAAAATAAAATAAGGTAAGGTTTGAACTAGATTTTATCTTTAACAAAGATAAAGTGATGGGGAGGGAGATAAAGGGATGAGACTGAGTCATAAAATGTTTCATTTACCAAAAGTCCATAAAAATAAGAGTCGACGTCAGGGGAGCATGTGTGGGGAAGAGGACTAACAACGCAATCCTGAAGTCTCATCGAAGAAATACCCAAGGACCAGGGTCCACCACTGGTCAACTTTCAGAAGACTCTAATTTCCAGAAGGGACAACCTGTAATACTTAGTGTAACCTTCAGATCTGCATTGGCAAATACAGAAATGCTTCAAAAAGGCAGTGTGGCTGTTCATTAAGAAGTTCTAGACAGCCTGTAATCCTAGCTCATAGGAAATTAATGTTCTCTTAAACAATTCCAGGTTTCTTGGTCCAAGCCAAAGGTCTGCAATGCTTGGAGAAAGATTACTGGTTTATTAAAAATTATATGGAAAGAAGGCAGGAGGCCAAGCCTGATTGTCCTTAAAGACAGTAAGCAACTCCCATTGGTCCTGGCACCAAAAATCCAAGGCTTTTCGCACGCTCACGAACGAGGTATAAAGTGTAAACAACAGATCATTGTATGTACAGAGAGGAGTTGGCACTTAGCAGAAAAACGTGGGAGCTCACAGTTTGAAGAAACCTTGTCACCCAGATGAATCACCTGACTCAGTCTGTAGACAGTGTTGTGGACAGAACACTGAGACATGGATCTAGCGCTGCTTTGCTGCTTACCCACTCTGTTGTCTTGGATTTGTCATTTCCCCATTCAAGTCTCCATTTCTTTACCTGTAAGATGGGCATAATGATGTGGGCATCACAGAAATATTAGAAAGAATCTGTAATGTCTGTCACTGTGAAAGTCTTTATTATCCTTGATTGTTATTATTCTTAATAGTCTTAGTATTATTATTACTTAACTGTCATTCTTAGTATTCTTGGTATTCTTCTTACCTAATCTCTCCTCTGAACCACACTAATGTGTCCACATTACAAGGGTGAGAGATGTGATGCATAGCTTTGATAGAGTGAGTTTGGGAATGCTAAAAATGGCAGAGTTTAGGTCTGATAAAGTAGGAATTAGGAAATCATTGAAGGATTTCACCAATGGAATAACATGTTAAGTCAGCATTTAAGAAAGACTGATCAGCAGGATTATGCCAAATGGCCAAGAGGATGAGAAAGACCAAATTTGGTGGGTCAGCTCAGAGAGGATCACAGCACTACAGGCAGAAGGAGGAGAGAGTGGGAGGCAATCACCAAATGTCTAAGGAATCCTGTGGATGAAATGCAGAGACACAAATGGGAGGAAAGTAACTTTGAGAAAATAGACCATGGGAGAGAGAGTACTTGAAACAAGAACAGGTTGCTACATAAAATGTACAGTCGGGCAACCAAAATAATAAAAATAATAATAAAATAAAAGGGAAGACGTAGCCTTGGAACTCAACAGTGTAATAGTAGAAATGACAAACTTAAAGATTTTGAAGATAAATTTGAGAAGATCTCCCAGAAAAGAGAGGAAAATGGCCAAGAAACAAATGGAAGGAAAGAGAAGGGAAGATAAGAAAATTAGAGCCATGAAGTTCAATCTATGAATGGTAAAAATTATCAAAAAGGAAAAAAAATAGTAGAAGAAATCTTCAAGAAATAACCTGCAAGAATATTTTCCAGAACTAAAAGCATGAGCTTTCAAATTGCAGAAGTCCCTCGAGTGTCCAACACAATAGCCCCAAAGGGACCCTCTACATGACATGTGATTGTGAAATTTCAGAACACCTGAGATAAAGAGAATATGATGCAATCTTCTAGAGAGAAGAACAGCAGATCACACAGAAACGACCAAGCGTCATGACTGCACCAGGAGTCCCAGTGTAACAGCCCCACATGTAGAAGGCAGTGGCATGATGCCATGGTAACTCTGAAGGAAAGTAACTTTTAACCTAGGATTTTATACTGAGCCTGATTCTCTAGTGGTATAAGAATATCTTCAGACATGCAAGTTCTTTAAAAATTTGTTTCCCACAGGCTCCTGGGTGGTTCAGTCAGTTAAACATCTAACTCTTGATTTCGACTCAGGTCATGCATGATCTCAGGGTCGTGAGATTGAGCCCAGCATGGGGCTCTGTGCTCAGCAGGGAGTCTGCTTGAGAATCTCTCTCTCCCTTTCCCTCTGAACCCCTACTCACACATACTTTCTCTCTCTCTCAAAAAAAAAAAAAAAAAAAAAAAAGAGAGAGAGAGAGATATTCCCCATATGCTTTTTTTCAAAAAGCTACCAGGATATGTATTTTTTTTAAAGGAATAAACCAATTGAGAAAAAGATAGGGAGATAGGATCTGTGACAGGAGAGAGGCCATGGGACCCCCAAGATGATGGTTAGAAGAGAGCCCAGAATATAACTCCACACTGAGCCTAGACAAGCTCAAGTCAGAAATCTCCAGGAGAGGCTTCTTTAAGGATAAAAGTGTGTAGAATACACAGTATGTCTGAATAGAATTTATATAGTCATAATAACGTAGTAGCAAATATTCACCTAAGAAAATTAAGATAAAAATTCATTGGCAAGATGGAAGAATTCAAAGTTTGAGTGGAGAGAAAGGAGCAGGGGAGGTACGAGGATGAAGAGAAACTAACTTAACCTTCCAAAGAGGGAAGGTGAAACAGAAAGCCAAGAAGTAGCAACAGCAGCACATCATTTCATGAAATGCAGGTAATTACAAAACCAATGCAGGCAAACGAGTCGAAAGCTGTGATCTGTGGAAAGAAAGGGCAAGATGGAGAGGACACTCCTGTTTCCAAGGCAAACACTATAAAATTATTTGACTCTTTCAGTGGGATACATGTAAATTTTTATAAAAGAAGGGAGAAAAGGATTACATGTTGCATACTTGGAAAAAACAAACAAAAGAAATCTCAGCCTCAGCTCAGGTCAAAGCCAGGACCAGGAAAATAGTTTTGGTTGTCCTGGCAAAGGACTCTTAGGGAAATAATATCACAAATTTAAGAACTCCTTGCAGCCCTACATGAATTCACTAGGCGATTCAGGGCGAGTCCCATGCATTCTCTTTGTATCTCTCCCTTCTTGGAGCAAGGCAGCAGCTGAACTAGAGCTATAGAAGTCTCATCTAGAACCTACGGTCCATGTCCAAGGCTGTCAGGTTAAGAGGCTATTCCTTTGCCAGGTAAGGTCAGGAGAATGTCACCCAAAGTCAAATGGCAGTGATACAGAGGACAGACAACTCGGAAGGCCCTGCAACTCATTCCTGTCCCCCTAGGAGTCCAGCCAGGTTAGCAGATCTGCCTATGTTCCAAGGAATGGAAAGGCAGATGGCCATGCTGAGTTCAAGGCTCCCCTGGAGTCTTGAACTGCTGCCTGGATGTCTCCTGCCCCCTCCCTTTCGGTCTGCGCAGCTTCCCTAGGGCAGGGTCCCTCTCTGGACACCCTTCCCATGAGGTGTCCAGTGCAGGTGGTGTGCTGGTGGCTCAGGCAGTCCCCTGGTCCTGCACATGGCTACTTCTCTGCTACTGGAGGTTTTCCTCGGTGCACCCAGTGTAGACTGTGCTGGGGGCACATGACGCTAGCATCTCCGTCCCCTGGTGCTTCTGTAGGACCGATGCCCGGTGGGCCTGAAAACCCTCATCAGGCAAAGTGAGTGCTCCTAATGTCACAGTCAGCTCGAAAGATCTGCTCTTGGAGGGTGAGGTCCTCTCACTTCAGTGTAATAAAAACAGGCTGGAAAACTCTTTGCGACAAATCAAAACAAAACAAAACACCATACTTTGGCTGTGGGTTATTTACTGAGAATCACAACATTTGAGGAGCAGAGGAGAACATAAGTGCCTGTGGTCTTTGGACAGTCCTCCAAGAATTTATATTCTAGACAATCACACTGCTGTGCAGGAAGGAAGCCATGAACGAGGACTATTTAGCAAAGTACGCATTTTCTAAACAGGGAACCAGAAAAGACTTTGGCTTGTTATAAATTATGAACCCACATATTGTCTGGGAGAAAAAGAAAAAAAAAACCTTCACTGAGTGAAGAAATCCTCTTGTGTCTACTTGAGTCTTCTGGAAGCAGTATTGACCTTCTGCGTGCAGCAGAAATGGCCATTATCCCAGAATACCTACCCCCACCCGGTCCCATCTTATTCTTTCAAAACATCTCTGTACAATCCAATAAAGTAAATGAAAACTAAAGAAGCCTGAGTTTAATATTCAGGGGATATAATTCAAGTGTAGCCAATTGGACAACTTCCCTTGTTAATCAGAAGAATAACAAAGTTTTTCTCCTTCTTTTCTTTGTAGAACATAATGTTAATACCCAGTTTAGGGAGGCCACAGAGACGTGTGGAAAGAGGATGGGATGCAGAATCGAAGCCTGGCGCCTTGTACTCTCTAAATCTCCCAGGAAAAGGCTCAAGACCAGATCTTTGCCACCCTGACTGGGTGTTGAGAGCCTTCTTAAGAATTCAGATTCCTGGGGGCCCCTGGGGTAGCTCAGTTGGTTAAGTGTCTGCCTTCAGCTCAGGTCATGGTCTCAGGGTCCTGGGACTGAGCCCCATGTTGTGCTCCCTGCACAGAGGAGAATCTGTTTCTCCCTCTCCCTCTGATCTTCCTCCCTGCTTGTGTTCTCTCTCTGTCTCAAATAAATAAATAAAATCTTAAAAAAAAAAAAAAAGAAGAAGAAGAATTCAGATCCCCAAACCCTCTTAATCTCAGCCTCCTGATACAAATCCCCATCTCCTCTGTTGCATACCCAGCTCCAGGATCTCTCTTCTCTCTAACTGCTCACATCTCTCCCCTCCCCACTAAGGGGTTAGGACTTCTGGGATCCAGTGAGTCAAAACTTCGCAAGGCAATGGATGGCTCGTTATCTTGATTGTGGTGATGGTTTCACAGGCATGCACTTAAATACATGCTGTTTCTCATGTGTCAGTTATACTCCAAGAAAGCCATTCTGGAAAAGGGTTAATCGGGTAGTCTAAGTACAACCTCTGCTTTCATGCCTGAAACACATCTCCAAAGGCAACAAAAGACAAACACATACACATGTTAGGGTTTGGAGGGCCGAGCAGTAATAGCCCAAAGGTGCTAAAACACAGAGCTCCAACAAGACAGAAAGTTCTCCCTTTGTCTCATAATGGCCCTTAAGAAAGCAGAAGGCCAGCATGGGCTGGGGCTCTGCTCCACATAGCCACTCAGGGACCAAACTTCCTTTCATCTCATTCTAAACCCACAGAATGAAAGCTGATCATCCTTGCAGATCCGGGACCACATTCCAGCCTACAAGAACAGGACAAAAGAGAAACAGGAAAACAAACGATGTCCTCCTAAGGCAGGGTTGCAGAAGGTAGTCCATTGGCTTCCACTCACATTATAGTGGTGGGAATAGGGTCAAGTGGCCATGCCTACTTGCTAGGGAAATGTAGTCTGGGAAAAGAGACTGGGAAATGTAGTCTCTGGCTATTGAACAGAGGGAGGAGGTTTTTTTGTGGTTGTTGTTAGAGATGGGGGAAACAGCTAGCCGTCTCTGCCCTGCTTTTTTGGGACAGGGAGAAAAAAATATGGGGAGAACAAAACACAAGTCCCAATAAGTTGTATTGCCACACAGAGTAGGTCCTCAAGAGCTACAATTTCCTTTATGATAATAACTAGTGTGTTAGTGTCCTAGGACTGCTGTAACAAAGGATGACAGACTGGGAGGTTTACACAACAGACATTTATCATCAGGACTTCTGGAGGCTGGAAGTCCAACATCATGGTGGTGTGAGGCTCGTTTCTTCTGAAGGCTATGGGGAAAAATCTGTTCCACGCCTTTCTCCTAGCTTCCAGAAGCCTCAAGCATCCCTTGGCTTGTAGATGATGTTCTCCTGTGTCTTCACATCATCTTCCTTCTGTGTGCATCTCTGACTCTTCATGTAGATTTTTTAAAAATAAGGACCCCAGTTATGTTGGATCAGGGGCCCACCCTACTTTGGTATAACTTCATCTTACCTAACATACCGGCAAATAACTTAATTCCAAGTCAGGGCACATTCCAAGGTACTAGGGGTTAGGACTTCAATGTAGGAATTGGGGGGGGGGTGCACAATTCAACTCATAACACATGAGAATGGAACCAAATTTGAAGTCAGGAAATGCCAGTTCACATCCCAGCCCTGCCACGGTCTGGCTGTGCAATCTTAGTCACAGGAGGTTTGGTCTCCTTGCTCTCATTCGTCCACAAGGAAGTAACCACACCTGCCTCCCAGGGCTGCGTGGGGGACAGATGAAGGACATTTGCAAATGCCCCGAGCTAACTCTGAAAGGGTGGGGTGGCTCTCACTGGCTTGCTCTCTCTCCCACCCTTCTCTAACTAAAAGGTCAGCTCCATAGGAAGACATAACTTCTGGCACAAGCCCGCCTTCCTTCCTCCTCTTTCTTGAATTAAACCTTGTGGAAGATCCTTCACGCTGTTCCAGTTGGAAGGGGCCTCTTAGAGAGAAACTCTACCGCGGGCAAAATACCTTCAATTCCCTTAAAGGAAAAAAAAATCCCTTTTGGTCCACAGATGGGTAATTGTATTCACTGTTTCCAAATGTCAAAATGCCAGCCTGGGCCAGCTTTCCACTGAGATCAAACAGACTCCCTGGGTCTCCTTTCTACTGATGTGGGCGTGCATTTAGCCACGGTGTAAAAAGCTGATTTCTGAGCAGAGTGGGCTGGGCGGACTGCTCTGCTCACAGCAGAGATAGGGCGTCAACCCTCTTCCTACAGCCAACACCAAGAAATCACTCTCGGGGTAGCTCTTCAAGCTCCCCAAAACACAGTCTCTCTTGCCTAACACTAAGAAAGAAAAATGGATACATCTCTTAGCTAAGGCTGCTGTAACAATCAGATTGCAGTATACAAGTGTATCAAATCAGTATCTTGTACACCTTAACCTTACACGATGTTACAGATAAATTATATCTCAATTACCAAATGAACTGGAACATCTCCTGAAAATAATAAGTCAAGCCAGGTTTTTCCATCTAAGTTTTTAATTTTGTGATTAAAGGCCGGATGAAGTCTTATCATGGATTGATATTTGTTGGGGCTTTTAGAAATGAAGTTAGTGGCCCAGCATTGGCAAGGGGTGAAGGCAGATGTGCCTTCATCCATAGCCCCTGGGCATGTGTGGAAGTCTGTGGCATCCTGGGAATGGGCTACCGAAGTTCAAAAATGTCTTTATTGCAAGGAAGAATCAGACAAGTTTGCAAAGTCAAAGACAGCCCTCTCGGCTTTCTTTACAATAGCAAAGAAGGCCAACAACCGAAATGCCCCACCACCACCACCTGGTGTCTCATCTCCAGTGTTAACTCACCTGGGAACCCCCCACCCCGGGACCCCCAGGACTCTTCCCCTGGCCCCACCACACCTCTTGCACACCTCTGATACAGCAATGCCTTGCACTATGATCCTTTGGGCATGTTTCTCTCTCTCTCTCTCTTTAAAGCAATTTCTCGGCCTACCATGGGGCTTGAATTCATGACCAGGAGATCAAGAGTCACAGGCTCCATGGACTGGGCCAACCAGGCTCACTCCCCACCCCCTGCATGTTTCTCTTTGAACTATACCAGAGCTCAGCAAATCACAGTCGGCCTGCCCTCCACCTGCTTTTGTAAATAAAATGTGTGGGGACATAGCCCCCTCGCTTGTTTACATATTGTCTATGGTGGCTTCTGCAAAGAAGACCATATGACCCACAAATTCTTAAATATTTACTCTCTGTCCTTTTACAGAAAGAGCTGGCCAACTCCTGAACTGTGCTATGAGCCCTTTGAAGAAAAAGAACATCTTATTGATTTCCATATCCTGTTAAGTCTGTGCAGTGCAAGTACGCTGCAGGTGAGGCTCATGGATTTGCTGGGTCAGCTGATGAACCCCAACTGCCAAACGAGCAGTGGTTCTCACAGGTGTATGTGCATTAGACCCATCCTGGGCATTTGTTCAAAATGTGTGGTCCCAGATTCCACAAGTCTGATTTGATCAGTCCAGGGTGAAACTAAGGAACATACATTTTATTCATTTCACATTCCCAAGGGGACTCTGATGTTCATAGACTTTAAAGTAGCCCTGTTGGAAGACACTGATGGTGATCAGGCAGGTTTCTGGCAACACGGTGGACTCTTCAATTTGCTGGAGAAAAGCCTACAGAACTTCCCTGACATGCAGAACCAAAGTCATAAAAACCAATAAGGGAAGCATCCAGGGCACAAAAATGAGGCAGGAACTGAGAACTAGGTACCCAGTGGCCAGCCTGGGTGGGGGAGGTGTAGAGCTTAGGCAATCTAGAGGCTGGGGTGTTAGTAGGTAGCCAGGTCAGGAGACAAGGCCTACACCCCACAGGTGACAGCAAAGGAGAATTCAACAGTCCACCAAAAACAGGGACCATCAGCAGACTAAATTTCAGTGAAGGACAGGTTGGAAAAGCCCTCCCACCAGCCCAGAGGGGCTGACCGACATGCTGGTCTCTCTCACATCATCCTTTAAGAACTCATGCCCTCAGCTTGTCTGCACTCATACTCTGTGCTAGCAGTGAAATGCCTGGTGAGCTCAAAGAACCCCAAGTAGACAAATTCACCAAAAAGATCAGCTAACTATGACCATGAATCAGTATTTGTTCATTGTTTTAGAAATTAAGTTGGTAGCCTAGTGTTGGTGGGGGTGGTGTCTGAGGTACCTGGAGGAAGCACCTGCAAAATCCCCTTGGAATGCATCCCTCAGCCCCAGCTGCAAAGTGTGCCCACAGAAATTGAGCTCACACGCCACAATTACAAAACCACGGGAGCCACTCGGGAGATGCAACCAAGGGCAAATAACCAGAGCACCATATCCTGCTGTTTCTTACCACCTTCCCGACCCACCAGGACCCAGCCCGCATCCCCTCCAGCTGGGACTGCTGCTTCCACCCTGACCTCACTGTAGTATGTTGCCAACCTTGGCCATCCAAGCGAGCTTGTGAAAACATAATCTGATTGTGTCTTCCCTCTGCTCAGAATCCTCCAGAGCATCTCCATTTCATGCTGAGTAAAACAGTGAGGCTTGACATTTGCAGTCCTTCGCTGCAGTTTAGACTCTCACCTATGCCCTCACTCTGGGCCCAAAGACATCCTGTGTTCTTCGCACACCCCCTAAATACTGCGTTTTTTACTTCCTCAGCTTGTCTGTTGTCGGTCTTCCTTGTGATACTGTAAGCACAAGACAGGAGTTTTGTCTGTTTGGTTCCTCACTGAGTCCCTGGTACCTAAACCAGTGCCTGGCACATAACTGTTGCTTAATATGTGTTGAATGAATGAATGAATGAATGATGAATGAATGAAAGAAGGAATACGATAGAAAAAACACTGCTAAATTTTAATAACAGGAGTCACTTGATCATATTAATGTTTAGAAAAATCACCATTCAGATGAAAACCATGGTTGTCATTCCCCACCTACTATCTATGTGTATTGAATAAAGGGCCATGGCAGCTTCTCCTCGTGAGGTCAAGGGGAAGAGAATTGTCATTATCATAGACCAGTAGACTGAGGTCGAGAGACCTTACTGTCTCACCCAACTTCACACAACCAGCAGCCCCTACTGGTCGTGGGCTTTCTTACCTGCCAGTCTTGCCCTAGTTTTGAGTTTCAGCGTGAAATCTCTCTTGACACATGAGGGATTTAGAGCTGAAAACCTAAAATCAAGACTTCCTTAAAGGATAGTCCCAGAGATGGGATGTCATTTAATGAGGGGTCTCATGCCAGGATTGTTTGTACGGACATTTGATCCAGGAAAGGTGTGAAGTGGGATGTGGCTGCCTCTGCTAAGTCCATGCTAATATGGTTGAGAGGAGGTGGAATGCCCACCGGATGGGACCAAGAAATCCTGGACTCCAGGCCCACCTCACCCCCTATTCGCTGAGCATTCAGGGCGTGTTTCCTCATCAACAAAGACACAGAAGCTCGGACTGGAATGACACCATGTCCCTTCCAGCTCTACAATCCTGTGTGTGAGAGGTTGATGGTTGAGCTAGACAGACCCAAGGGCTGGCTCACTTTATCTAGTGGACACTCTTCTGACCATGCCCCTCTCTGTGACATGAACCCAAACACAGCTCTTGGCCTCCCCTGTGACCGTGGTAACTCCCAGAAGTCCAAGCCCAGTGTCACTAGAAGATGCATCAAGTTATCACCATAGGAATGACGCATCATTTACTGACCTAGCACAGAGGGCCTGCTTAAAGTTCAATGCCAGAGGCCGGGGTTTGAATCTTGGCCCTCCCTTTTACTGGCTGGGCAATTGTCCATAGGTCAGCCTCCCACCTCTACTCTCTCATCCGCAGCCATGACCAGGTGGTGGCATGGAGGAGGCTCAGTGAGACCAGCACCCAAAACAGCAAAGTCTCTCTGTGAAATGAGCATCAGTGGGATGATCCAGGGACTCACAGGGGCTGCAAAGAGGAAGACCCT
This sequence comes from Lontra canadensis, assembly GCF_010015895.1. Classification (NCBI taxonomy): domain Eukaryota; kingdom Metazoa; phylum Chordata; class Mammalia; order Carnivora; family Mustelidae; genus Lontra; species Lontra canadensis. The sequence continues at coordinate 61,610,330 of NW_022630995.1, read as the reverse complement.
CACTTCCTCACCCTCTTCTGTGCCCTTGCTCTCAGTCCTCTGCAGCCTGGCCAGAGCCCACAAGGACCACAATGTATCTGTGCTTTTTGCACAAGGTAGCACAACACAGACTGTGGAAAAATGAAAGTACAGATTGCAAACATCCACATCAGAAGGTCCAAGGAGATATTGCCAGCCACATCCATAAGAATAAAATGTGATGGATTTTACAGGGGAAATGTGATTTGTAAATAGAGCTCTATGTGGGGAATGCTTCCTAAAGCCTTTCATGCAGCATAAAGGCCCTGCCCGCCGGCCCTGCCCTCCTCCCTCAGCCCCTGCTCCCTGTCGTCCGTGACTCTGGGCCCTGTCTGGGTCTGGTGCAGTCTGCTGCGCTGCTGGGAGCTACTCCACCCTGCCAGGGCCGAACTTCCCTCAACCTGCAGGTCAGACTGCTTGAAACTGACCTTCTTCAGGCACGTGGGTGGCCCAGTCAGTTAAACATTCAACTCTTGATCTCAGCTCAGGTCTTGAGCTCAGGGTTGTGTGTTTGAGCCCCATGTTGGGCTCTACACTAGGCCTGGAGCCTACTTAAAAAAAAAAAAAAAAAACTGACCTTCTTGAGAAGACCCTTCCCCAGGAGAACCCTCCCATAAGATGAGTTCCCCTGGTTTGCTCTCTGAGCCCCCTCATAGTACTTATCACACTGGCAACTACTCAATTATTAGTGTAATTTATTTTTTAAAGGTGTATTTATTTTGAGGGGGTGGGGGGAAGGAGAAGAGGGAGAGGGACAATCTCAAGTGAACTCCACTGAGCACAGAGCATGACTTGGGGTTTTATCTCACAACCCTGAGATCATGACCAGAGCCGAAACCAAGAGTTGGATGCTTAACGGACTGTACCACCCAGGCGACCCTAAATTATTAGTATAATATTGTTTCTGTCCTTACAATTAAATAATAGCTTTCATGAGGTATTATTCATGTCTGTCCCATCACTGCTCAGCTGCCAGGTCTGTCATCTAGCAAGTTCCAAACTATTGAATGAATCCACAAACAAGTGAGAAAGAGGGGAACCAACATTTTCAGAGCTCCTACTATGTGCCATCGTCTCATCTCCTGCTTCTTACTCCTGGGCGTTGGACTCGCAGATGAGAAAACATGGACAGGAAAACTGCACAGGGTCTCTGGAACCAAGGAGTTCGGGCCACAGCCCCAAACCCAAGGCCCCTCTGTGACCCCATGCTGCTCCATCCCCTGGGGTTTCAGTAGAGCCCCGGCAGTCTCCAGAGTTACCCTGAAGGAGGTCCCCACATGGTAGCCAGAGGACAGACCCGTGGTGGGAATAAAGTTGCTGGCACACGGGGACATTCATGGAACAGGAATTCCCTTTCCGTCTCAGCTCTGTGCAGCTTGAGAGTTCCACGCATACTTACAAGTGTCTTGGAGATTGTGGGGTACAGGACAGACCCAGAGTGAGGCTGGGGGAGGCGAGGTGCCCCTGGCCAGACCTGAGCACAGAAGTGATTTGTAGGGTTCTCCTGCGAGCAGGCAGGGTTCAGGCATGTGAGGGCCTCCTCCTGGTGCGGGATATTTGATGGAGTGACCGGGCTTCCGTGTGAGCACAATGGCATCCTGGGAAGCCAGCTGAAGGGAAAACAAGATTACACAAATCCTGCTGGCTCATGGACTCATCAGGTTAATGAGCCTTGATGCCTGCCACTCTGTGGTAAAAGAAATCAACTGTGGCCCCAGTGCCCACCTCACATGATGGGAGATGGATCCTCAGACTGCACATTTGTGGACAAGCTTTTAACACACTGGCCTTGTCTGTGGCCTTGAGGGGGAGCCCTCCTCCTTTCTTCCATCCATCCATCCATCCATTCATCCATCCATCCATCCAACCATCCATCCATCCATCAAATACTGAGCAGTCAATTCTCTTCTTAAAATTGAACTATGACCTGTCCAGCCATGACAGGTAATATATGATAGGCATAATATCATGGGTATAGTAATATCATAGGCACAATAATATCACAGGCATAATAATTATAATGACTGATAGTTGAGAGCTTACTATGTACCACTTACTTGCTTTATGCCAGATAACACCCAAAAACATTATAAGATGGGGACCATTATTATCCCACTTCACAGATGATGTCAGGACCAATGTACTCTCCCAGGATGCAAAGCCAGGATCTGAACCCAGTGTGGGGATCTCAGTGCAGGGCCCAGGAGGGCAGAGGCCAGATCTTTGAAAGGGCATTGGGACAGATATCACGGAGGACTTCCAGGCTAACTCTTCACCTCTCTGAACTTCAGTCCTCTGCCCGGTTAACACATTTAGGAAGCCCTCCCTCGCAAGAGTGAATAAGGTTTAGAAGTGGAAATGCATATGGAGTAGAGACCTTGGCACATGACAAAGGGCTGTGCAGAAGAATGGTGTGAACCCCCAGCCCTTGTCTGATAGCCTAGGAAGGCAAGAAGGGCCACAAGGTCAAGGTGCAGTGAGGCCTAGTGATTCTGGGAGTCAGATAGCCCTGAGATTGGAAGCCTGGCCCACTGACCAACTGAGGGAAGTTGGACCCAACTGCAAACTCCTCAATAGTAGCACCCTGGCTAGAGGCCCCTTCATCTGTTTAATGATTCCCAGCCCAGGGCCTGGCACATAGGATGCTGGATGGATAGTGGATGGATGGGTGGATGGATGGATGGGTGGGTGGATTAATGGCTGGTGGATGGATGGATGGATGGATGAATGGATGGATAGGTAGATGGATGATAGATGGATAGTGGATGGCTATATGGAAGAATGAATGGGAAGGGGTGGATGGATGCATATGTGCATGGGTGGGTAGATGGATGGGTGGATGGGTAGATGGATGGATGGGTAAATGGATGGATGGGTGGATGGGTAGATGGATGGATAGGTAGATGGATGGATGGGTGGATGGATGAATGATGGATGGATGGGTGGATGGATGGATGGATGGGTAGATGGATGGGTAGATGGATGATTGAGAATTGGTGGATGGATGGGTGGGTGGATGGATGGGTCGGTGGATGGATGATAGGTGGATGAGTAGATCCATGATGAATAGATGGGTAGATGCATAGATGGATGAGTGGTTAGATGCTGATGGGTGAATGGATGGGTGGGTAGATGGATGATAGATGTATAGTTGATGGATGGGTAGATGGTTGGGTATATGGATGAATGAATGGGGAAGGTATGGGAAGATGCACATGTGCACGGGTGTGTAGATGGATGGGTGGATGGATGGATGGGTGAATAAATGATGGATGGATGATGGATGAATGGGTGGATGGATGGATGGATAATGGGTGGATTGATAGGTGGATGATGGATATGTGGATGGATAGATGCTGGATGGAAAGCATGGACACAAGGATAGATGAATGGGGATGGGTGGATAGGATATGCCTGGGTACATACATGGATAGACGTGGATAAAAGGATGGAGGGTGGGTGGAAGGGTGGATGGACAGAATTTCAGAACTAAGAGGGGCTGATCAGCTCAATGTACCTCTTCCTTTTCAAGTGAACAAATACCTGAAGTGAGGAGGTGACTTGCTCAAGACCACACAGTTAATTAAGCCCTGGGTATTTCCACCCTTCCCCTCCTCCCCTCAAGTTTCCTGGTGTCATTATCACTTTGGTTTGACTTCCATCTCCTGTGGGATAGCCACTCCACCTGGGGGACCAGGAACCCAGTGCCTGGTTTAATACTGTTATGGGCAACAATAATCATTTTTATCTGTTATTGAGCCTTTATTTAATGTCATATGTAACTGAACCTTCGTGAGGATAACAAATAACAATGATGATAATGTCAGTAATAGCCATGGCTAATGTTTACTAAGACTTAAGTAGCCCAGACATTGTGCTTAGCACTAACTTAACTCAGTGGGTTGACCATCATTCTTTTACAGATGAGGAAACTGAGGCACAAGAGACTAAGGACTTACCTAATGCCACCCAGCTCGAAAGTCAAGAAACCCAAATCAGAACTCTTCTAACTGCCGGCTTGGGCACCTAGCCTCTTTCTCACACTGGCTCCTGCTGGCTCCCAGATCCCACAGACAAATAAAGCATGTGATCACAGTCAGCTGCACCTCTGTAGGGGATTTCACAGCCTTTTCTACTCGACTTCTCATGAATCCCCACAAAGGTGGGATAGTGGGTCCAGGTGAGCTCTGCACTCACCTAGACTCTAAAGCTCTCTCACTGACCTGGGTCCTGGAGGACTTGAAATCAGCAAGCTTGGGTTCTCCCCCAAATTCTGCCACTAACTGGCTGTGCAACCTGAGGAAAGTCACTGAATTTCTCTGAGCCTCCTAAATAACATGTAGGGCTCATTCTGTCTTTTAGGGTTATGGCTGCTGTGGAGGAGACCAAATCCCAGAGCTGGGGGTTTTTCAAAGTCATCCTGAGGGCTCAGATGCCTTGACACCTAAGTGTCAAAGGAAGGCCATTTGAAAAAGGAGCTGCCTGCCTAAAAAGGAGGAGGCGGGGAACCTTGAAGCCCACTGGAAGATTCCTTGCCTATAAAGCTTTGTGGGCGCTGAGAGGAACTTTACAAGCAGCTCCGGATGCTGGGCAGCCAGTCCGCCCAGCCACAGGAGGGGAGGTGAAGCCGAGATGCAGTCCCACTGAGGCTCTTATTGAAACAGCAGAAGAAAATGTCTAAACATTGGCCCGGCTGCCAAGGCTGCCAGGGCCTCCTGCAAGCTTGTCATTCCAGAAGCTGAGAGGAGAGAACCACAGGGCCCCACAATAGCAGGGAGCTCTGCCAGCCAGGGCACTTCAAAGACACTGACGTGTCCATGTCTGGGGGCCAGAGGGACTCCTGCTGCCCACGCAGAACAGTTGTTGCACCCTGAAAGAGCTGCTTTGGACAAGGAAGCATACGCAGGGCAAGCAGGAGCTGAGAACTGGGGAAGGTGGGAGTCCGGCTGCAGGAAGATCATTGAGGCCACAGCATCTGCCATCTTGGTCTGTTGGACTCAGAGCCGGTGAGCTCCTTCTGTAGTCCCTGCTGTTCCCGCTGCCAGTCACTCAGTGCACTTCACTGCCCACCGGATAGGGTGAGTGAGTAGGTTACCAGTGGCTGCTTGCACCAAAGGGAAGGAGTCTAGCCTTTGAGACACCAGCGGCAGCCCCTGACGCAAATGACATCAGTGCTCCACCATCAAACCTGGCACCCTGGAGGCCACTGCAGACGCCCTCAGAATACACCAAAGGACTTCCCTCTCTCTGGCTACAGGGGCTTGCCTGGCTTGACAAATGGAGCAAACCAGGAGTCCTGGAAAGTGACACTTTAGGAGCCACCCTCAAGCAATAAGGGACAAACATTGGAGGATAAATCCCCTGGGTTTCCAACCACTGTGGGCAACTCTGGGGGTTATTCTGCACTGGGTCCTGGTTGTCCACAATGGAGTCCTGCTCATTTCACTCCTGCATCACTTCCCTCGCCCAGGATTAGTGCCCACATGAATTACTAGAATCAAGTCCTCATCTCAGTATCTGCTTTGGGGGAAACTGCCCTTAGACACAACACTATAAGTAAAGGTACCGTGTCAAAGGGGAACTCCAAGTCACCCTGTCCTCAATTCCCAGTCATTTTCAGCTCATCCTGTCACTGGGTTCCTCCTCATTTTAATGATCTGGATGCTTACCTGATGATACAGATTTCCAGTTCCAGCCTTGCTTTGCAGTGGGGATTAGACCTGGGGATCATTTTCCAGAACCCACACATCATGTTCTCCTGCCTAGAGTCACTCAGGTAGATGCTATTCTCTGGTGCAGGCACCTCCTTCCTCTGAGGCCACCCTTCTGGGGACAGAATTACCTGTGTGATTCATTCTCATTTATCTCACTTACTCTCACAAATTTTCTACAGCTTATCAGTCCCATGAACAAGGTAGGACCAAGAAGGGAGCATCAGCGATGACCCCATGTGTCTGGATTGGGCCAATGCATGGATGGTGATGTCACTCAACCAAAGATGACACCTGGGGTGAAGGGAAGGTTAAGTTTAAAGTGCCAGAAGACAACCTGGAAGTGATGTTCAAGTAGAGCTATGAAGCTCAGTCTTGGCCGACTAGATGGGGCTAAGAGATTTCCATCACAAGGTGGGCAGACTAGCCATCAAGTGGATGGGATTCCCCAGAGTCAGGGTCTGATCCAGGTTTCAGGGGGTCAGGAGCTTATACAATTCCTGGGGAGGTGCTTATTAAGAAAAAAAGAAAAAACCCAGAGCACCTGGGTGGCTCAGTTGGTTAACTGTCCAACTCTTGACTGCAGCTCAGGTCATGATCTCAGGATGGTAAGATGGGGCCCCATGGTGGGCTCTGTGCTCAGCCTAGAATCTGCTTGAGACTCTCTGTCTCCCTCTCCTTCTGCTCCTCTCTCCACTCACCTTCTCTAAATAATTAATAAACAAAATCTTTTTTAAAATTTTTAAATAAAATGTATTTTTAAAAAAGGAAAAACACTCCACAAAATTATGAAAACAAAATCACAAGGCCTGTCTTGGAACCTTGGAAGGGACCCATGCAAGTGAAGTGTCTGCTTTGTTAACTTCATAACAAATTGACCCTGAGTTGGGGGCTAGGAAACAATTACGTTAGAATGAAAGTACTTTCTAACTTCTGTCTCCATCACTAGAGTGTGGGCACGTTGAGGTCTGGAATTATGTCAGGTTCACCTGTAGCCCCAGGGCCTTGAACAGTGAATGACTATATCAGCAGAATTCAGTGCAGGAAGCAGAAACGTGTCTAAATATTTTTTCATGAAGGTATTCAGTATGAGGACATAGGTGTTTACAAAACTGTTGGGTGGGCTGCAGTTGTGGAAGTTATGAACTGTTGCTGGACTTCTGGTTTCAAAGTCACCTTATCACTGCTTTGATTCTGAACTCCCTGTTGGAGTTCAGGAACTCCCTGCTGATGCCCCAGCATCCCCACACCCTGGAACTGAGAAGCAGAGCATAAGCTGCCATTGCCACAGAAGAAAATTCTGCCTTCAAAATGTTGCACCAGTTCATCTTGTCGGCAGAACCTAAATTACCCAGCATCCTAGATGTAAGGGAATCTGCGAAATGTAGTCTTTATCTGTCTAACCCCTGGGAAGTAGCAGTGTGGGGAAGATCATGCGAAGGGCACAAAGGGATGTGAAGTGCCTTCAGAAAGCACTGAAGTCAATGGCACAGAGTGGGTGCTATCTTAGTTATGTATTGCTACATAGCAAATGACCCCAAGACTTAGTAGCTTGAGACAGCATTTGTAATCTTGTGGTTTCTGTAGGTCAGGAATCCAGGCACAGCTTAGCTGAGCATTCTTCTGCACAGTCTCTTACTGGATGCTACCAAGGTACCAGCCCAGGGACTGTGGTCTCATCTGAAGGCTCCACCAGGGAAGGGTCTGCTCATGCAGGAAGTGCTGGCTGCATTCATGTCCTCGCAGCCTTTGACCAAGGCCTTGACTCCTCATTGGTTGTTGGCTGGAAGGCACCTTTACTTTCTTGCCTGGTGGGCCCCTCCTATGTTCCAGATGACTTCATCGAAGGCAGCAATCCAGGAAGTCAATAGAAATAATCCACTAGTAAGATGAAAATCAGTCTTTTAGAGCCTAACAGCAGAAGTGGCATCACATCCTGTTTACCATATTCTCTTTTTAAAGATGTATTTATTTATTTGAGAGAGAGAGAGAGAGCAGGGGAGGGGCAGAGGGAGAGAGAGAGAGAGAGAATCTCAAGCAGATATCCACTGAGTGTGGACCCTAACACAGGGCTCAGTCTCACAACCTTGAGATCATGACCTGAGCCGAAATCAAGAGTTAGATGCTCAGCTGGTTGAGCCATGCAGTCTCCTCCATGTTTATCATATCATAATGTTACCAGCAAGTCACTAGGTGCAGCTCCCCACTCAAGCAGAGAGGCTTACACACGAACACCAGGAAGTGAGGGTCATTGGGGCTGGGTTTGGAAACTGGCTACTACAGGTGCTAAGCAAACACTTACCCCAGAGGGAGACCATCTGGCTGCCTACAAATGGCCCCACAAGGTCATGGTATCCTGATGGAATCACCCGGCTCAAAGTTCCCAAATGAGACCAGCCTGGATGTGATCTTACCAGAGGGCAGACCAAGGACTACTTCACTGGGACCAACACATACGATGACATGGGTGGATGAACCACAGGCAAGTGTCCTTTATGGTAAGAAAGCTGTCTGCCACATGGGCCAGATGTCCAAATCAATTGGATATCTTAGCATACTTACCATTGTCTCCATTTGACTTCGTTTTACCTTCTCCTCTCCTAAAATTTCTGTCTCTTTTTGTCTCCTTCCATCTTATGGCCTCCAAAATCCACACAGTAGACCTTTGTGACCATGGAGATTCATTCATTCATTCACACCTACGTGTGCCATCTCTGTCCTGGGGACTGAGCTCTGGAAGCCCAGTTCAGTGGTAGGAAAGATGCAGCAGACGAGGTCAGGATGTGACAACTAGGTATGACCAGAGATAAGCATGGGGAAGGGGCCCTGGACTCCAACCTGGGGACACAGAACGGCCTCCCACATAAAGTGACTCCTAAGATGTGTCCCAGAGCTAAATAAGGATTTAGTATGAGGTCAAGCGGGCAGGACACTCCAGACAGAGGAGACAGTATGGCCAAGTCTGGGGGTGAGACACAGAGAGGGAGCAAGTAGAAATGTGCAAATCGAGATACTGAAGAGAGCCGCATGTCTACAGCACGATCTCTAGGATGTCCCCCTGGAACGTTTTTCATAAAGAATGTTGTGGTTTTGAGGTACCTTATTTAGTCCTTGTTTAAACAAGAGAAAAAAGCAACTAAGGCACTTACTCTTAATGAGAGTGTGATAGACAAGAACATCAGCCAGTGGGAAGAAAAGAGTCAGTTCCTACTACTTCCCACGATCAAAATGCATATGTCATGTTGGGAGAAGCAAACAGCCTCTCTATACCTCAGTGTTTCCATCTGTCGATGGGGCTGATTATATCTTATGCCTACTCACTTGCCAGGGATCAATAAAAACTTGGTTCCCAGGCAAAGTCGCTTTCTGGCGAGCGATCCCCTCCTTTCAAGTCCTTGGAGTTCCTCAGGATGAAAGAAAATGCATACATAAAATTCTATGATTCTCTAAGAACAAAGCATGCTGACCAGTTTGTGGGCTTGTGAAATAAACAGGTGGCTCACTGAAGGGAAAAGAAGAGCGGAACCAGGGAGAAGAACACACAGTGAAAATGAGGAGTTTATAACAGGAATAAGGTTGGGAAAATAAAGAACACCCCACACAACAGAATGTGCAGCCGTCAATGAAATTGGCGTTAACAAAGACATTTTAACGATGTGTGAATATGCCCGACAGAATATGAAGAAAAGAGAAAAATAACAAGATACAAAATTGTTTGCATAGAGTCGTGAGAGTCACCCCATGAAAACAGATGTGCAGGGGGAAAGGAGAGCAAAGAACTTTGTTTAAGGAAAGCATCTGGGTCGTGGAATCACAGCTCTGGATTTTGCACATGATTCTTCAAATTTGTCGAATTTTCTAGGGAGGCCATGCAATGCTTTGAAGTCAGAAAAGAGAAGTGTTTTGTGGCGCCTGGATGGCTCAGTCGGTTAAGCGTCTGCCGGAATGGAGGAGTATGCTGGAAAGGACGAAATGCAGGCCACTTCCCCAAACACTGCAGTCCTCAAAGCCTGTGTGCCAGGCACAGCACAGACCCCATAGCCAACAGAAAATAATAGATGAGGACATTCTGTCGACAGAGCTTTGTTCTAGGGGAGAGGCTGCAGAGTAGAAGCCCATCTGAGTACCTGTGTTATGTGTCCCCAAGAGGACACAAGGGCTGGAGGGAGATGAGGTCTAGGGAGATCCAGGAAGGCTTCCTGTAGGAGGCAACACTTGAGGCTGAATCTTGAATGAGTTCCAGAAGATAGACTAATTCAGGAAGGATGATGGGAAAGAGTGAGCAAGAGGAGAAAGACATCCTTGAGAAGGCTAACTATTGGAGTTTGTCTCAAGAGACGGTCAAGGGGCGCCTGGGTGGCTCAGTGGGTTAAAGCCTCTGCCTTCGGCTCAGGTCATGATCCCAGAGTCCTGGGATCAAGCCCCACATCAGGCTATCTGCTCAGCAGGGAGCCTGCTTCCTCCTCTCTCTCTCTGCCTGCCTCTCTGCCTACTGTCTCTGTCTGTCAAATAAATAAATAAAATCTTTAAAGAATTAAAAAAAATAAAAAAGACGGTCAAAAAGCGTATCTTTCTAACTAGGCCAGCCAACATAGGATCCCCAACATCAACCTGCACATCCTCATCTCTGTGGATTATGAGGTTTGTATTTTTAATCTCGTCATATTTGAACAGTGTTCTATATTTTTATACATCATCTCATCTTGTGCTCTGACAACTTTCTCATATAGATAACATAACACTTATCCCTTTATATGGGATAAAATTAAGATGGAGAGAAAAGAGCCCTTGGGTAGGGGAGGGAGGGTGTAGGAACCTCAAATCTGGAGCACACTGGGAGCTGCTGTGAACTGGATTGTTCCCCCCAAATTCATATGGAGAAACCCTAACCCCCAACATAACTTTATTTGGAGATGGGGCATTTAAGGGGTCATTAAGTTTCAATGAGGTCATGAGTGTGGGACGCTGATCCAAGAGGACTAGTATCCTTAGAATAAAAGGAAGAGAGCCCAGCAGCAAGAGTGCTCAGAGACAAGCCAGGTGAGGATAGGGAGAGAACAGCCACCTGCACGCCAAGGAGAGAGGCCTCAGCAGAAACCAGCCCTGCCCACACCTTGATCTTGGCCTTCCAGCCTCCAGAGCTGTGAGGACAGGCATTTCAGGTGTGTGAAATCCCCCGCCTGAGGCACTTTGCCGCGGCAGCCTGAGCTGATGAGCACAGGTTCCTAGACTAGCTCTGCCACTGTTTACTCTGTGACCTCAGACAAGGTGTGGAACCTCTCTGTGCCTCCGGTTCCTCCACCATCCAACGGGGACCAGAATGGTCTACAGCTGTCGTGACAAGTACATGAGTTAATGTCTGTAAAGCATGCAAACACCTCTGGCACATTGTAGGCACTTCAGGAGCATTACTGGCTTAGTGACTTGTCTGTAGCCACACAGCTGTCAATTTATGGAGCAGAAGCTGGAGACCCAAAGGCTCGCCCTGCGAGCCCCAGGGCCCTCCCCACCTTCCCTGAGGGAGGGGTCATTAAACCCTTTTGTCTTACAAATACAGAAGCTGAGTCAGAAGTCAGGCAGGGCAGGTGTCTGGCCGGGTCCCACTTACCTGAGTAAAGTAGCACACCTGTGCCCCTGAGGCAGGTGGTACCTGAAGGCACCTGCTGCTGCCATGGAGGCCCAGGCCTCCACTTCAGCAGATCCCAAACAGTGCACACGCAGAAATAAATGCTCAGGCAGCCGGACATTTGGACAGCTACATGTTTCATCCATTTTCTCAGCACATCTCATCGAACATCTATGTGCCAACCCCAGGGAGGGGGCAGTCAAAACAGTGAACAACACAGACACAGTACTGTCCTCACAGAGCAGAGGGTCTTAGGAGTGACACACACACACTAATTCAAGAATGACATGTGTTAGCGCAAAATCACATCACCAGAGCATCAAACACAGAGGACAGACTCATGGGCTCCATCAGCAAGAGGGCTGTGGTTCTGTTTCTTACACTCCCTCCTACCTGTCCTTTATCTCCTGCCAGTGATATCATCCATCCAGGCCTTTTCTGCTCCCTCCTACCTAGTAGAAAGTTCCACTGCCCCTATAAGGCACAACCACAGTCTCAGTTCAGCACAAAGATCGAATCCCAGTAATAACCCAACGTCGAGACTCACTGTAAACTTGGGACTTCACCACTCCCCAGCCTGGGCAGGCTCCAGACCTAGCACCTGTCCTGGGAAGGGGGAGTTTCATAATCCTTTTTGTCCCTCACTTGCTGACTCCCCTATTTGCTGGCTGCTGTTCCTGACCCCACCAGATCCAGAGTACAGAGAAGGAAGAATGGTAAGGGACAGGAGAACATCCTTCATGGTGGGTACCTCCTCTGCCCCCTTGTGCACCTGGCCAGGACACATGTTCTGCCGCCACAGGTGCCTTCAGCTTCCTCCAGCAACAGCAAGTGCTGATGCTCTGTCCCAGTGATAGGGGCACATGGCAAGCCCTCTTGTGATCCTTAGGGTGACTTTTTACCAGGTTTGGGATTTGTAGGCAGCATTCCCCAATCTCCAGCCCTCAGAGCCAACATCTCTCTCCAAAGACATCTTCTGATTTCTACTCCCTTGACCCTTTTAATGTCCTTGCCTTGGATTAAAGGTCCAATAGTTGGGATGCCTAGGTGGCTCATTTGGTTACATGTCTGCCTTCACCTCAGGTCATGATCCTGGGGGCCTGGGATAGAGCCCCATTCAGTGGGGAGTCTGCTTCTTCCTCTGCCCCTCCCTCTCCACATTCTCTCTCTCTCTTTCTCAAATTTAAAAAAAAAATACAACTTTAAAAAATACATAAATAATGGTACCTAAATCATAGGATGGTGTGAGGATTGGATGAGTTCATATATGCAACCCCTTAGTGTACACATAAGTTTTAGTTATTATTATGCACTGAGCACCTACTGTATGCCAGGCTCTGAGCTAAGAGCCTTCCCTCTGCAACTGCTTCCCCTCTCAATAAACCCATCAGCCCATCTTGTCAACTAGCTCAAATAGGTTAATCCATCCAATTCTCTCCATCTCTATTTCTTTTTTAAGATTTTAATTATTTATTTGAGAGAGAGAGAGAGCACCAGCAGTAAGGACAGGTAGAGGAAGAGGGAGAAGCAGGTTTCCTGCAGCAGGGAACCTGATGGGGGACTCGATCCCAGGACGCTGGGATCATGACCTAAGCCAAAGACAGACACTTAACTGTCTGAGCCACCCAGACACCCTCCATCTACATTTCTAACCCTGTCCAAAACCTGGAACACTGTTCCTCCAGGACCCCTCCATATGTTCCTCAGATCACAGCTCAGACGTATCTTCAGAGACATTCCCCTAACTTCCTGTCCTCCTCTACCCCACCTATTCTCCATTACTCACTTTCATGGCACCACGTACCTGTCTACCAGAGCTCTATCAGTCAGTATAGGCCAGGTTCTGCTGCAGCAAAAACCAAGCCCCAAAGTTCAATAGTTTCCAAGAGCTTTTTCTCACAGTACGTTTTCACTGTGGGCTGGCAGGGGGGAGGGGGCGGGGCTAGCTCCTCATGGTCACCCTGGGAGCCAGGCATCACAGAAGTTCTCCCTCCATCCATGCTCCCATGTGGATCAGAGCAGTGGAGGGAATGTGGCAGACGGTTCACCAGCCCTCACAGCCCCTACTCATCACTCCTGTGCATGACTCATGCTCACATCTCATTGACCAAAACAAGTCATGGCTGCATCTAACCTCAAAGGGTATGGAAAAGTGCAGTCCTGCCATGTGTCTGATGAGGAATGAGGGAACGGATTCTGGAGAACAGAATCTGGTAACCCCCATAGTAGCACTTACCTCCATCGTGACTTTACCTGCGTTTCTATGACTGCTTTACATCAGCCTCTCCCCCTAGTTCCTGGGAAGAGGGTCCCTGTCTGGTTTTGCTCATCATTGCATTCCTGGTGCCTTGCACACAGTAGGCACTCAATAAATATTTGTTGAGTCCATTATTGAAAAGTGACTCTCCCAATGTCATCGTATGATAAAATCTGGATTTGAGCCCACAGCTATCTAACATAATGACTTGTATCTAAACCAATGTTTGAGTTCTATTTATTGTAGCCTAAAGTTTGGCACCTTCTCTGGAATTAAGTTTTGTTCTTTTGTTTTGTTTTGTTTTTAATTCTGAAAGGGTTAAGGTAGGCATAATGTGATTAATTCATGGCTCGGTGGGAATGAATTCAATCTCATTGTCATTTCTCTCAAAGCCTGGCTTAGCTCTACTCCAGAAATCGAGTCTGGGGCAGAAGGGTGGACATGGTTTTAATGAGATAAGAATGAACAGGAAGGAGGTACAGTTCGTGTTGGAACCTTTACCACCTGGTTATTTACATATTGAGATGGGATGGCAATCTTGGGCCATTTCCAAGTTTTGTCCGCTGTGGACTCTGGCTGTGCAAATGATCCAAGTCTTTTGGACAGCACTGATTCCTTCCTTTGAAGACTCTAAGAAACAAAGCCATGGAAGACAAATATACAAAGAAGACAAAAAACGTGAAGGAATATAACTTTCTCTCTTCTTAATTGTGGTCCGAAGTCATTTTGCCAAGAATAAGCAGGTCTGGATATGAAATACTTCTACTAAAATTTATCCCACACAACGCCCTGCAGGCCTCAGGGTTGTGTGCAATGGGGTCCCAAAGCGCCCTCGTGTGTAGAACCTGAGAACTACCAGCCTGCCCCAGACCTCAATGGCCAAACACACCCCTTATATCTTGCAAAGGGAGGTCGGGGTTTTGCAAAGTATGTTTCCTAAGGCCTTCCCTTTTGTTTTCAGCGACACGCAAATCAAACTCAATGCACAATGGCTAAAAGACGGACATTAGCCGTGGGCCTTTAGGAGGGCAGGAAGAGTGAGAAGAGAGTGCCAGAAACAGCTACGGGGCTAGGAATCCTGTGTCCCCAGTAGGAAGCTATTCTGATGTTTTCTGTAATTACAGCTTTTCCCAATTGCCAGCTAGAGTTGCACAAATGGAAGAGGAGGAAGAATCTCTTGTTTTAAAAGAAAAGAGTAGACATACTTGGGAAGTGACCAAAGTTAGGAGCAGTGGGGGTGGGGGGAGGGAGAGAGTGTTAATGCAGCACAGACATTTTTGCTTTGAGAATCTAAAGAATTCAGCAAGGACTTTTTTCCTAGAGTAATTAAGTGACCTGCGATTTCCTCTCACATCTTCATTCTCAAAAGCCTGAGTGAGAAGTGCCCTCAGGTAGGGCATTTACATTTTAGCCTGGGGATCTCCTGCCTGTGAAAATATATTTCTGCAGACTTGACTACTTGTGGCTCAGGAGCACTAATATGAATGCAAGAAGTTTTTTAACCTCAAAGGCAAAACATCCCTGGCACGTCACTGGCTTCATTCTAGTGGCTGATTTAAATTTAAATATTCCCCCAGGAAAGTGCCCACATCCCAACGCCTGCTTGCACCCCAAGCAGAGGGGAGACTCTCTCCCGCCAACAGTGTCTGCTGAAGGAGGTTCCCCGGCTGGAAATGCCAAGGAAATTCTTATCAAGCCAGAATTTCTTTCTGCGGGGAGGGAGGCCAGATGCTTGGAAAGACTTAAGACAAACAGATATGATCCTACTCATAAAGAATCCACTACTACAAGTACCATTTATTTAAGAATTTAAGAATAAGAAAAGAGAGAAGGAAAGAGGGAATTAAAAAAAAAAACACTAAAGAGTAGAACACTTCTAGAATTAAACTGAGAAAGAGATGAAAGAGACCAATGAGAAAGGTGCGACCACCCTATGTGTGTGCGCAGTTGCCTTTCTTTGGCATGGAGCCACCCTTCCGGAGGTTCCATTCCTGAGGACCACTGTGACATTTGTTATCCACAGTAGGCTGATAACTCCAGGAAAGAAGTTTTCTCCCCTGGAGAAGCAGTGGTTGTGAGAATCTCTGAAGGAGCAGTGGACAGCCTTTCTGGAAAGTTCTGGAAATGTTTTGCTGTGGCAGTCTGTCCCCGGTGGTGTAAGAGGAAGATGTGGGCTCTCTGAGGGCAAGCACTGACCCATCTCGGTCTCCAAAGGTCATTTGAAAAGAGAAAATTAAAATCAACTACATTTTTTTTCCTTTTTTTCTTTTGGATCGTCAGGTACGAAAGAGTGAAACAGCTCCAGGAAAGCTGGGTGAGTACTTAGCAAAGGGAGCAATGGGAAGCAGTAAAGTCATGTTTCTAAAATACACATGCCCTGGGGGCAGCCTCCCAAAGCCGGACAGGTCACGATGGTCTCAAGGCCACCTGTGGCCATGTGTCACCAACAGAGGTAGGAGCCGGGAGCTCTCCAGGGTGGGTGGGAGCTGAGACGGTGTGTGGACTCAAGGCTGGTGTCCCAGGTTGGACCTCTTTAGCGCTATTGTTGTCTTGGTCCTGAGCTAGATCTTAGAAAAGGACTTCTGTCCCAAGTTCCCACTGGACTGACAGGGCTCCGAGGGGCGGTACCGCTCTCAGGTAGTGGGGCCACCTGCCCAAAGCCGGGGAGCCTTCCCCTCCCAGGGGATGTCAGGATCCAGCTGACAGGATGCACAGACCTCCCTCAGTCTCTGGAAGTGTCTGCGTTCTAAGACGTGCATGGCAACTCAATGACCGTGAACCTTTCTCTTCAGTTTGTTTTTAGCTGGGAAACTAGTTTTTTAAAAGTCTCATTAGTTGTTAAGCCCCCTCTGGGGCCGGCTTGTTATTGCTGACTTCATTTTAGATACCAATTAGACCTGATTCTAAAATGCCTTTTCTTTTTCCTCATTATTTATCCTGTTTATTTGAAAAGGACTCTCTTCCTGTGTCTATTTTAGAGTGGTTTCTAGGGAATTGATTGAGCTGTAAATATTTTGGTTTTCTATTCTTTGCTTGGAAATGTCCCCATACAATATGCCTGTCATTTACATTTACATGAAAACACAGGGGCGCCTGGATGGCTCAGTTGGTTAAGCAGTTAGGTGTCCGTCTTTGGCTCAGGTCCTAATCCCAGGGTCCTGGGATCCAGCCCCCACATTGGGCTTCCCTGCTCAGTGGGGAGTCTGCTTCTTTCTTTGCCTGCCGCTCCCCCTGCTTGTGTGCTCTCCCTTGCTGTCAAATAAATAAAATTTTAAAAATCTTAAAAAAAAAAAAACCATACACAAACACCTCCCATCTTTCCTTACAAAGTGGAACACTGCAGATGTAAAACTAGCCCTAAATTTTGGTGAATGCCTCCTAATTCTCTTAGCTCTAGGCCCAAGGTGTTGTCTGCCAAGCGGAGATATTTCAAAGTTTAGGAACTCCTCTGCAGTGTGCCCCCTAAAACCACCACCACCACCACCACCACCACCCCCGGCAGGACCACAGGCAGCTGCCTCTAAGCCCCCAGCCTAATAAACAACAAAGGGAGGGCTGTACCTTGTTGAGGCTGAAAGCCCACATTAAGAAGTGAGCAGTTTCCTAACGTACTGGAAGCTGGGCTGTGCCAGGAAGGAAGGACATTTAACCCCCACAGAACAGATTCAGTGGCGTAATTTCAAAAAGACTGGAGGCCAGGGTTAGGGAGCGAGGAGATGACTTAGAGCCCAAGAAAGCATTACCTTTCAGATGCCCCTGGAGGAATCAAGGACAGAGAGAAACATCCTTAGATATTCTTCTCTTTCTATTCTGTTGTATTATAAATAAGTACATGAGAGCCCCAGGAAGTCAGAAGTAGAAATAATCAACGGATGGGGAGATGGAAGGTTGAACAGCTGGCTGAGTGGTGTGGATAGGCCAGTGGATGGGCGGGTGGACAGGTGGATAGGAGGGTGGCTAGATGGATATGTAGGGGAGTAGGTAAATGGAGGGAAGAAGTACAGGGAAGCGTGGACAATCGGGTAAGTAGATAAATGCCTTTTCCTGTTTTGAAGTTAATCACAGCACCCCCTTCAACATTCACAGGTCTTTTATTTTGAAAATCGCCATCAAACGCTGCATGTAGTAACATAGGTAGGGTATGCCCACTGCAAGGGGACAGGCACGTTGTTATAACTTTTCCAGATGGTAAAGCTTATCAAGAATATTTAAAAGATTGGTGCACATTAGTGTTCAAAGCAGCACTACGCACGGTAGCCAAGAAGTGAACACAGCCCAAACGCCGACGCATGAATGGATAAATGAAATGTGGTCTATACGTACAATGGGATATTCTGCCTTAAAAGGGAAGGAAATTCTTTCTTTTTTTAGATTATATATTTTTAGATTATATTTATATTATATATATTTTTTTATTATATATATATTTTTTAGATTTTATTTATTTGAGAGATAAAGAGGGAACACAAGTAGAGAGAGGGGCAGATCAGACTCCCTGCTGAGCAGGGAGTCCACTGCCCCATCATGACCTGAGCCGAAGGCAGACGCTTAACCGACTGAGCCACTCAGGCACCCCAGAAATTTTGAAATAATTTTTTAATAATTCAACTGGAAACATAAGACTTGATCAGCTACTGATCTAAGGCTCACCTCTGGTCCTCCATATGTGAACACAGTGTAGCTGACGGAGAATTTTTTCCTCCAGGAATGGGATTAGATTGGCCCTTATCATTCCTCCTTGTTATCAAGACATTGTGTTCAGTTTTTGTCTTGTTTTGCCTTGCTTTGCTTTTCCAGCTTTATTGAAGTATAATTAACAAATAAAATTGTATGTATTTAAAGGGTACAACGTAACGATTTGATATACATTGCAAAATATTTCCCACAATCGAGTTAATTAGCTTATCAGCTCACATAGTTACTTTGTGTGTTGAGAACATATAAGTTCTTACTCTCCTAACAAGTTTCAAGTACACAGTACAGAATTATTAACTCCAGTCACCATGCTGTAGTCACCTTTTGGATCCTCAGACTTAGATGTCTATATCCAAAGACCAATATTTCCCCATTTCCCCAACCCCCAGGCCCTGGCAACCACCATTCTACTCTCTATTTCTAGGAGTTTGCCTTTTTTTTTTTTCCCCCTTTTAGGTTCCACATATAAGTAACATCAAAAAGTATTTGTCTTTCTCTGTCTGATTTATGTCACTTAGCAAAATCCCTCTAGGTTCATTCGTGTTATCATAAATAGCAGAATTCCTTCTTTTTTATGACTGAGAAATATTCCATTATGTGTGTTTGTGTATATATAGAGAAAGATATGATATATATATCACATCATTCTTATCCATTCATCTGTTTCCAATACTGAGGCTGTTTCTATACATCGGCAACTATGACTAACGCTGCAATGAACATGGGAGTGAAAATATCTGATACTCACTGATTTTATTTCCTTCAAATATATACCTAAAAGTGTAATTTCTGGATTTCAATTTTTTGAGGAACCTCTATACTGTTTTCCTTCCATAACAGTGGCACCAATCATGCTCCCACCAGTTGTATACAAGAGTTCCATTTTCTTCACATAAGAGGGAGGGAATTCTAAGACATGCTATGACATGAATGAACCTTGAAGATGTTATGCTAAATGAATTAAGCCAGCACAAAAGGACAAACACTATATGATTCCTTTACACGAGGTCTCTAGAATAGTCAAACATGTACAGATACAAAGTATAATGGTAGATACCAGGTGTGGGGGAAATAGGAGTTGGTATTTAATGGACACACAGTTTGAGTTTGGAAAGATGGTAAAGTTATGGGTCATGGTGAAGATTGCATAATAATGGTACCTAATGCCATTGTAGTGTATACTTACAAACAATTATAATGGTAACTATCATATATATTTTACCACCATTGAAAAATAAAAAGGTTGGTGATCTTTCACTTTTGTATAGCTACTTAGAGCAATCCATCCTTAGGAAATATTTCAAAATACAGGCAAAGACTGATGCAGTTATATTCATCTGTTTATAAGAAACAATTTAAATGCCCAAAATTTGAAGATTAGCTAAGAAATGATGGGACATCCACAGCAGGGATTACTACGTATCCATTGAGAACGAGATTTATTAAATCATTATAAAGAAATGGATAATATGTAAGATCATTTATTACAGAAACAGGACACAAAATTGTTTATGTAAACTACTACTAAGCTCATAAAGAAAAAAAAAATAGACTATTATAAAGAAAGAAGCCGGGGCACCTGAGTGGCACAGTCGTTAAGTGTCCTACTCTTGGTTTCAGCTCAGACTGTGACCTCAGGGTCGTGGGACGGAGCTCCCCATCCAGTTCTGTGTTCAGCATGGAATCTGTTTGAGACTCTCTCCCTGTCCCTCTGCCCCTCCTCACCCCACTCCCTCATGCTCTCTCTCTCTAAAATAAATGAATAAATCTTCAAAAGAAAGGAAGAAAGAGAGAGAGAGAGAGAAGAAAGAAGCCAGGATGCCTGACTAGCTCAGCAGCTAGAGCATGTAACTCATTATCATGGGGTCATGAGTTCAAGCCCCACCTTGTGGACAGAGATTACTTTAATAAAAATTTCTAAAAATAACAATGAAGGAGATAGTGGAATGAGGCATAGGAACTTCTTAGTGTTTTGGATTTTTAACATTCTCTCCCAGTTTCCTACAGTGTGCATGTGTTTCTTTGATGATAGTGGGTGGAAGGCGGTAATGATGGGAGTAAGAAGTATGCGGAATCTGCTATCTCCTTGGGCAAGCCATTTTCAGATTTATTTGTGGGTAAGGGAATTAGTCTAAATGGGCATCAGGATTTGGTGTGCAGAATAATACATCAAAGGTCCACGCCAGGGGTGGGAGCTGGTTAGTGGAAGATAAGATGGGCGTGGCCATGAAGGAGACATGGGCGTGGCCTGGAAGTGGAGGTGGGTCTGGTCGGATCAGGTGATTTAGGCAGTGCTCCTAGGCAATCTTCAGAACAGAAATACTCCCACAGATTTCTTTGCCCTGGGATGAACCGGCCAGGCTGGATATTGAGGGAAAGTCGAAGAAAGGGCTCAGAGAGGGGATGGAGTCGAATAAGAGCTTTTCAGAACAGAAATAACCAGTGGGACTTTTTATGCTGTAGAAATGGGGTTAGGACAAAGAGCAGGTTTTCCAGGGAATGTTGGAAAGTGGAAGCACTGACATAAATGTTTTGGCCATGAAAAATACTCAAAAATTATTATTAATGTTACCTATTTGTTCAACAGGAGTCAAAAAGCATCATTCAAATGATTCGAATGATAAAGGAGGGGCCTAATACTTGGAATATTGCCCAGAGCCTAATGGCGCACCAGCACATGGCAGGCACACAGCACACTTTTGCAGAATAAATCAGTGCACTGAGCGGTGAATGAATGCATTCATTGTTACTGACAATCACTTGAAGGGTGGAGGGATGAGGGTTCTAGAAAGACAACTGTACCAAGAAGAGGGGCTTGTCTGTCTGGGGACCTACTGTGTCCACATAAGACCCCTCCCCCACTCTGAACACTCAGAGTCACCTCAAAAGGTTACTGGCCCTGCCCACACTCCTTCATCTGTGTATAGGGAACCAGGGCTCATGTCCAGGTCTGTCTCCTCCTTCCATTCCCCTTCTTGGGTGTCCCTGTGGCACTCCTGAGCTGCCCCAAGTAACTGAACCCTCTCTCAGGAATCCAGACGTGTTTGTGGCAACAGTGGCCAACAGCGGTGCCTCAGACTGGCCTTTTGTGCATCTTTATCTAACAAGACAGAAAGCCCTCCTAATTGGGTTTGTTTATGGGTTTCTACCTGGTCCTACAAGTTGCTGTCAGTAAATTCGAGGCCTGATGCAGTACTGGGGGCTGTCTAGGTTAAATCCCATCTTGGATGGAAGTTGATTAAGAGTGGCTTTGGGTCCTCCAGAGGGGGCTGCAAGGTAACTGGCAGCACAGCAGAGCCTCCCCTCACCCCTACCCCAACCCTAAGGCGCCACACCCTCTCCCTGCCCAGTTGACAGCAACTGGAGACGCTATTCTGCTTATAATGATGCTAATGGCTGGTGAGACTGTGCTGCTTGGAGCAACCATAAATTAGACCTAGAATTCTCAGGATAAACGTCTTCAGGATTTATTCCTGTAGCTGCTCTCATGAGGGCTGGTTTTAGATTAATCACGAGCCCCAAAGGAAATGGTCCTGTACATTTTTTTCCCTGGAGTCAGGGTGCTGGGAGGAATGTACAGGCACCCTCCCCAGAGCTCACCAGAAAGAAAGGCACTCTCCTGAATGGATGGAGACTTCTGATCTGGGAGGGAGCTGGCTATGAGGGGGCAGGTGTGGGGGGTGTTCTCCTGGTCAAGCTCCCTGGCAAAGGTGTTACTCGGACCACTTCTGCTTCGGGACCTGGCTCTAGCCATGACCAATGCAATGCAAAGGGTCTGGGGTTTGGGAGTAGGAGATGGGCTCAGAAGGCCTCTGGAAGACACTGAGCAGGTTCCTCACCTCTCCGAACCACAAGGCCTTCATTTGTAAAATGTCAGCTTAATAAATGAGAAGTCAACATGCTCCTGTCTGTGGCTTGTACCAGTCTGCTCAGGCTACCATATACAAATCCCAGACTAGAGGCTTAAACAACAGACATGTCTTCTCTCATAGTTTGGAGGCTGGAAGTCTAGGCTCACGGTGTGGGCAGGTTGAGACCTGAGACCTCTTTCCTTGACGTGTAGATGGCCGTCTTCTCCCCATGTCCTCACGTGTTCTTCTGTGTCCTGATCTCCTGTAAGGATGCCCATCGGATTGGATTACAGCTCACACTAATGACCTCATTTAACCTTAAATACCTCTTTAAACACCTTATCTTCAATTATAATCACATTTTGGGGGGCTGGGGGGTTAGGACTTCAACACATGGATTTAGGGGAACACACTCAGCCCACAGCAGGTGCTCATTGGATTGTCTCATCCGGTCTCCAGGATCTTACTGAGCGACCGCCCCCACCAGGTTCTCTAAAAGATGCACTTCTCTGGGAAAGGAAAGAGGAGCCACGTTTTTGAGTACCTACTGTGTGTCAGAAGCTGTGCCATATGGTGTGTGTTCATGTCTTTGAGTGGAACCCAGTGTGTTAAGAGGTTTCTCCCTTGTGTATTTTGTGTCCAGTGGGAGTGGAGAACAGAAATTTCCTCATAGGTTAGGAGCTCATTGTTTTTAAAGATTTTATTTATTTATTTGACAGAGAGAGAGTGAGAGAGCCCAAGCAGTGGGGAGCAGCAGAGGGAGAGGGAGAGGCAGGCTCCCCGCTGAGCAGGGAGCCCCCAAAGCAGACACTTACCAACTGAGCCACCCAGGTGCCCCCTGGAACTTGGTTTAGATGAACTCTCAGGCCCCTAGAGATCTGAGAAAATGGGCTTTGTTTAAATGTATTCATTCATCCAAGAAATATACATTGAGTTTCTACTACGGCCAGGATTGTTTTAGGCAAACAATGTGCAAAAATCCCTGGGGTGGAGATTGCATTATAGTGGAAGGAGATAGACAACCATAGGCATAGCAAGTGAATTACATAATATGGTAGGGGGAGCAGGTGCTAAGGAGGAAACTGAGCAGGTAAAGGAGATTAGCAGTGACTTCCAAGGTGGCTGGGGAGTTATACCCCAGATACAGGGCAGCTGAGGATGAGAGCTGAGCAAGATTTGAGGCAGGGAGGGAGTTAGCCAAGCAGATATTCAAAGGAAGAGAATTCCTGGCATAGGAAACAGCCAGTGCAATGGCCCCGTGGCCAAGGCATGCCTAGTGTGATTGGGGCAAGGGCAGAAAGGGCAATGTGTCTGGATAGACAGAGCAAAGCGGAGTCATGGGAGGAGGGTATGGGGAGGCAGTGAGGCCTTCCACAGGTTGTGTTCTAGCAGGCCTTTTACCTTTCCTCTCAGAGAAATGGGAAATACTGGAAGGTGAGGATTAATGAAAGGAAGAGTCAGAGTTGGTGAAATTCAGAAAAACAGGATGAAAATCCTTTCAAGAGCTTCCCCACCATATAGAACATCTGCCGACAGATCACAGAGCAGTGCTTTCAAAGTTAGGTTGCTAGCCCATTGTTGGGCCAGTTTAAAAACTGGAGTACCAGCATTTAAAATATTTCCCAATTTAAAACAGAGTATCGGGGCACCTGCATAGCTCAGTCAGTTGAACGGCTGCCTTCAGGTCGGGTCATGATCCCAGAGTCCTGTGTTGTGCTCCCTGCTGAGCACAGAGCCTGCGTCTCTCCCTCTGCTCCAATCCCCTGCTCGTGCTCACTCTCTCTCTCTCTCTCTCTCAAATAAATAAATAAATAAATATCTTTTTAAAAAATTAGTAAAAAACAAAATAAAATAGACTATCAGGTGGTATCGGTGTGGATTAACACAGAGAGCCCTGAAAAATCATTTACCAAAAAAAAAAAAAAAGGTTACAAAACAGCAGAGGCAAGCAGTCCAGTAGTGGTTAAATGTAGAGTTCTAGAAGCAGACTACCAGAATCCTAAGGCTGTTGCTTGCTGTGTAACCCCATGCTGCATAGCTTTGCACGTGCAATCTTATTTATAAACGTGGATTGATACACATGGGTACATCTCTAGGCATAGAACTAAAGATCGGGAAGGATGGTCACCAGACCAGGAAGGTGATCATCTGGGGTGGAGGGGAACAGGACTATGTTGCCCTGGGGTCCCCTCTATGAACTCCAGAGCCTTGAGACTAAAAGCCTCACTGTTCCTAAACACACTCGCACCCTCACTCCCCTGCCCCTCCCTTCCCCACCTCTTAGCCTCCCTCACCCCCAGCCCATCCTCTGCAAACAGATAAGGAGACTGTGTTCACCTGGAGGGCAGCGGGCAGTAAGCTGCTGATTTACAGGAAATCCACCAGCTCCTCATCCCCAAGATCCATGTCAAGCTGCTAATCACGCCCATAGCGGGAACCAGTCAATAGCGCCCTTGGCCCACCAGAATTGGACTTTTGGGGAAAAAGTGTAAAATGGGCAGGAGAATCAGCTTACACGAACTAGTTGATTTTCTGCATCTGGACCTAACCCCCGGGAAAAACCAGTTTCCGGTGACTCACTTCAGACAGGAGCCACGGATCCTGGTGTGTGACTCATACAGGGTTTCCACAAGCATTTGCATCAGTGGCCATCATGGGCTGAATTTTGTCCCCCCCCATCACCCACCCCGAGTTCACACACTGAAAAGCCTTAACTCTCAGTACCTCAAAAATGGGACTATATTTGAAGATAGAGTTTTTTAAAGAGGTATTTAAACTTCAAAATTGGAAGTTGTGGGAGTGCCTGTGGGGCTTGGTGGGTTAAGCCACCCACTGACTCTTGGTTTTGGCTCAGGTCATGATCTCAGGGTCCAGGGATCAAGCCCTGTGTGGGGCTCTGTGCTCAGCAGGGAGCCTGCTTGAATATTTTCTTCCTCTGTCCTTTCCCCTACTTGCTCTCTCTCTGAGATAATAAATAAATAATTTTTTTCAAAAATAAAAATTGGACGGGTGCCTGGGTGGTCATATGCCCCCTAACCCCATATTAAGTACTTTGTATGGATTGTCTTATTTAATCCTCAAAACTACCCAGTGAAGGCTTGATAGGATTCCCGTCTTTACAGATGACAACAAGACCTAATTGGTGAGCTGCCCAGCTGGCACCCCACAGCCTGGAAGTGAAAACAGTGACCCAAGGCCAAGTCTGCTGGACTTTCCCACCATGTTCCCATTTGTGAAGAGATGGGCCTTTGATTTAAGGGCCTTTGATTTAAGGACGTGGCCTGGGATGGGAGGCAGGAATCCGGGACCCTCTGTCTCAGGGAGGCCAAACTCTTAAGTTAATGTGGGAGCTCATGGGGCACCCGCCATCCACGAATGGACAGGACCAGGGCCTTGGGCTCCCCCTGACACGTGGGTAGGGAGGATCAGATGCCATCAGGTATTGTCAACAGGAAAAGAGATCTTTGACTAAGGAAAGAGATCTTATTCTGCAGCCCCCAAGCAAGCAAAACACACACCATAGGAAAAACCAACATTAAAAAAAAAAAAATTAGAGAAGGTTCAAGCCCTTTACACTGGGGCCTCTGTCTCCAGGAACCGGGCTCCCCTCCCGCCTTCCTTCAGATCTCGGTGACTAGCCTCTGTATGTGCAGATAGACAGTGGGGGACGGATGGGGGCAGAAACCAGAGCCTGGGCGTGGCCCAGGTGAGCCTCTCTCTGAGCCTCTGCCTCTCTTCTGCAAAACAGAGCTAGCCGCTCGTGTCTGCCACAGCTCTGCCCAAGATCTCCTCTGATCCTGCCATTGCTGAGGTCCACCTGAGCCAAAATGCTGTGGTTTCTCTCATGGTTCAAAGAGCCAAAAGGGAGGGTTTGGGGAAGGACTGAAGGCCAAATGTCCCCATGGTCAACCAGGGACAAGACCAAGCATCCACTCCTGGCTCCCATGAGGAATCAGGAGGGCCTTATACCCATTTCTCAGAGTGAGGGTTCCTCTGTGGCTTGACAGGACCACCTGTCCCAGGCTCACCCTCAACTCGGCTTAAGCTCAGCATGGCCAGCCACCTGCACCCCCCAGAGCCTGCCACTACTTGGCCACACCTCCTCCCTTCACCCACGACAATAACAATGACGGCAAGAGCCATGAACATTTGCCGTGTGTTTGCTAGACTGAACCCCATGTTAGGAGTCAGAACACTGAGGTGCGGCAAGTGTAAGTGACGTGCCCGAGGTTACCCGACGGTGACGGCCAGGATTTGAACCCAGACACCCGGGCTATAGTGCTGTCTTCTGCCTCATCTGCCTGCAGGCCCTTTAAGTTCAAGTTCCGTCCTCTCTCAGAAGCTTCTCACAGCCACCTCTAACCACAGCAAAATCTGAATCCATCCCTCTTTGTGCCACTTCTGCAGTCCCCAAGCATCAAGTGTCTACCACACACCAGGCGTTTGACGTGCCACGTCACATCCCACCCCCAAAGTCCCCATTAGTACCCTCCCCATTTAATGGTAGGGACCTGCGACTTCAGCACATTTAAGGGGTTTGACCAAGGCTGCAGTGCTAATCCATCCTAGAGGCAGGATTCAAACTCAAGTCCACCTGACCCCCTAGCCCTTGGTTGGCCGCCATTATATGCAGTGTACCTCTCAAATGCAGCAGCCATCACTTGTCACACTGAGGTACAACTTGCCTTTACAGGACTGCCTCTGGGGTGCAGCTCATGCCTGACCCATCCCGGACACCAGGAGCCAGCGCTGGGCCTCGAAAGAGCCAACCCGGGGATCTGGGTGCCAGATGCCCATGGCAAGGACGCTTCTCTTCCCTCACGGAGCTTGTATTCTCCTGGGCAGTCACCCAAACAAGACACGGCTACATCAGACGGGTGGTAATGAGCTCTCTGAAGGGAGATAAGGCAGCAAGGTGATGGGCACAGGGGCGGGGCTCACTGTTTCCTGTCAGGGTCAGGGATGGAGAGCATCCAGAGCATGTTTGAGCAGACTTGGAGGGAGTGAGAAATGGGGGGACCAACGGGGGCCTGGCCAGGGAGCAGCAGTGAAAGGACATTTGAAGACGGAGCAGATGTTATGTTAGCCGCTATAGGGTGGAGAAAGCAGGGGAGTTCCCAGTGAGGTGCATCAGCAAGAGGTTGGGGTAGGGGATGGGGGGGTGGTAAGAATGCCCCCAGAGCTGAGCCTGGAAATCACCAAGCCCAGACCCAGTGAGTCCCTTCCTCACCCGGGGATGTGTGGGATCCTTAACGGGCCTTGTTCCTTCTGCAGGCTCAGGGCTGGGACAGCACTCGGTGCTCCCGAGTATCTCTGATCCCTGAACCTTGGGAGCAGGAAAAGCAAACCCTGGAAAATACACTGGAAGGATGGAAAAGCTATGGTCTGTGGGAGCTGTTTGCTGAGCTAGAAAGGAGGAGGTGGAGAGTTGTGGTCCTGGGGAAACCAGACCCGGTTGGCAGGGAGGCACACCTACCGGCTTCCCCAGCGGCTGCCCTTGGAGGAGCTTGGAGGCGAAACAAAGCCTGTGAACATGAGCAAGGACCTCAACCTCCCCAAGCCTCAGGTTGAGAACACTTCCTTCACTGGTGTTTTGTGAGGCTCTGGAGACTCAGCCTGGGGGATGCTGTCAGGGAAACTGTAAGAGCTGAGTGAGTGTGAGTCAGTCCTGCCTGTCCTTAAGATACTAGCTTTCTCAGAATACATTTGCATTTTAACAGGGAATCTGGAAAGGCCAAACTTAAGGATACAAAACTGACCCGAAGGCAGTAAGAATGAATAGTTAGAACATCAAATACAACAAACATGGGGCGCCCGGCTGGCTCACCCGGTAGAGCATGAGATTCTTGGCCTCAGGGTTGTGAGTTCAAGCCCCAGGTTGGGCACAGAGATTACTAAATACATAAATAAATAAATAACAGTTTTTACAAAGTGGTTCTTCACTTACCGGTAGTCTGCCTGGAGCCTTTACCGATATTATGTCCATTAGCAGTGGCCCTGCAGGATAGACATTAGCGTCTTTATTTTACAAATGGGGAAACCAAGCCTCAGAGAAGTTAAGTAACCCCTCCAAGGACACACAGCCGGCAAGAATGCCACTGGGAAGGTAGCCATTCATTCAGGAAATATCTGCCCACTGCTTTCCCTGACCTGTTCCCAGATGTCCCCCAGAGACTGAAAATGAGTAATTCAGGAAGAGAGGGAGAAGGACATCCCAGAGCAAAGGAATGGCTTGATGCCCCGGGGTCGGGGGGACAGCAGTCTGGGTGCTTCGAGTCACACCCGTCTTCTGTCCTATAGCACCCCCATTGCTAGAGCCTGGACAGCGAGGGGTCCCTGGAGAAAAATGGGCTCACTCTTCTCCTACCTTTGAAAATGGATAGTAGGGCAAGCGCTGGACTAGAGTTCTGGCTCCGGCTCGGCCACCCAGGAGCAATATGACCTCAGGTGGAAAAAAATTGTTGTGCCTCCGTTTCCCCAGAAAGGGCATGGGTTTTGGACAGTGGTTTTCAAATTGCGGGGCCCCAGTGCAGCATCGTCACCTGGGAGCTTATGGGAAAACACAGGGTCAGGCCTCCCCCTAGGTCGGCTGTGCAATAGGAACTCTATTTTAACAAACCCTTGGGGGGGATTCTGATGGCTGAGAGAGTTCCAGAACCACTGGATGCTTGCTACCCCTGAGGAGCCAAGGAGCAGGACACTGGGAACAGCAGCACCCACAAGGCCAGGGAGCCTGTTAGAAGAAATGCAGAGTCCAGGCCCCCATTTTTCTACTCCTGCCCCCACCCCACTCCAGGGCTCCAGGAATCAGAATCTGCATTCTGGGTGGGACCCCAGAGGCTCTTGCGCGGATTAACATTTGAAAAGCGGAGTCCCAGAACAGGATGATACCTCGCAGCTGTTAAACCCTATCAGGCCCTCCTGGGAAAATCTCCCAACCTTTTATTTCTCTTTCTGCGCAAACTTTCAGGCGGGACGGAAGGCCGTTGGGCTCAATTAGGGCCTGGGGTCCCTTTGATCCTTCCCAATCTCCTGATAAGAACCCAGGGGGGAAGGGGAGCGGGGGCAGCCCCCTTGCAGCGAGGGGAAAGTGCTTTCCTCTAGGAGGCAGGAAGTCCAACAGAATTCTTCTGCCAGCTCGGCCCAGGAATGTCCCCTCGCGGAGCCTCTGGAATTGGGAAGAAATTCTCGGCGAATTCCACGGCCATCCCAAGCCAGTGCGAAAACGCTAGAGCAGCCCGGGGTGGCTGGGCCGGGCTCAAAATCGAGTTCAAAACAATTACCAGCCAACATGTGTTTCCTATGAACGGTGCAAGTGTTAAAACGGATTTAATTTTCTTTTGTAAATAAAGAGGCCCATCCAGACCAGCCAGTTTATCTCCCTGGGAGAGATGAAAGTGTTTCATCTGCCAGTAGCCTCTGCCCGCTGCGGACGTGGGGGGCAACTCTCTGGACCCCATGTGTTCTCTATCTTGTAATCCAAAATCATCTTTCCCATGTGGGACTGTTTGGGCATCACCGGGTCCTTTCTCCCAGCCTTCGTCTGAGTAATCTAAAATGCTACCCCCTTTCTTCCTTCCTCCCTCCCTTCCTTCCTTCCTTTCTCTCTTTCCTTCTTTTTTTTTCCCCTTCAACATATTAGTGATTCATAAACAGTAAAATTAGTCTGCTAGCGGCTAGTGGAGGTATTCATCCTGGTGGCGCCTGCTTTCCTGGGTTAGTAGTTAAAATAAATCATTGCTGTCACAGTGGAATTCAGGCCGAAAAATCACCTGTAGGAATCCCCACCCCCTCCCTCTCCACCTCCCCCCAGGCCCCCAGAGCATCCAGGATCAAAGCTACCTTCCCCACTCCAGCTGAGGGGGTAAGGAGGCGGGGGAGGAAGAGGGAGGGGAGGAGGAGGCATGGGAGGAAAGCCCCAGCAGTTACACCAAACCAGGAAATTCATGTCTCTGCTCTGTTGTCAAAGCTAGAAGCACAAAAGTGTGAGGCCAATTGATAATACTGGTGTTTTGAAAGAGAAATAACGATTAACCACTTCGTTATGTAAAATTACGTTTCCGCTTATCCTCCTTGTCCTGGCATCCACACGTTTGGGGCTGGTGTGTGTGCGTGCGTGTGTGTGTGTGTGTGTGTGTGTGTGCGCACGCTAGCACTGTTTTTTTTTTAACTGCAAATTTAATAAATTCCAACATGCCCAAACTTCCTGACTTCCACTGTCCACGGCTGGTATCTCTGGAAACCTCAGTAGTGGGAGATAACTCGTCCAGGCTGCTCTGCCTACCTTGGCGACCCATGCCGTAATCCGGGATCAGGCAAATAAGCTTTCATCTTCGGAGCACTTAAGTTAATTACATGGAGGCTGGCGGAGGCCCCAAGCCGGTTCTGCGCACAGCCCTCCCGAAGCCAAACATCATAGGATCCAGATGCAAACCCTTGGCAGCTTAAGTCCAACAAATTTCCTTTGTCAAGAAATGCAAACAGTCAAACACTGTAGCAGGGGCTACTTCAGTGAGCGAGTGGGCCTCCTTCTGGGGCGCTAGGCCCGCAGCACCGAGGCCAGATGCTCCGACCAGAAACTGGCACAGACTGGGAGCCATCAGGGCTGAGCTGGTTCCCAGGTGGAGGAGGAGTTGCTGTATTTTGTTTGGGATCAAAATGGCTTGGGTATCTTTAATTCGACCCGAGGTATTTTGACGACTTGGGGATCCGTCCCAGGAGCGGGAACGCCAGGAGGACGCATGGGGGCTCACTCCCACCCTGCTGACTTGCGCAAGTCAGCTCTTGTACCTTTCTCCTCTTCCTGGCTCCTTCCAAACTGTCCTAACTTCAACAGGCACTTCGGATGGATGCCTCCCACCCTCGACCCGGTGCTCTCTCCTCCTCGGCCTAGGGCGCGTCCTGCCATCATCATTTGGGATCTTCCGTGTGGGGCAGACTTCTTCCCTGACTTCACATTCTGTGCTCCACCCGAGAGACATCTGTGGTCCTCTCCATGCCCCTGTTCTCTGCAGGGTGGCTTGGACCAGGAGGGTCAATCTGCCGATTCTGGGGCAGCAAGAATAAGACACCTCGGAGCTGCAGTGGGACTCCAGAGGATACAGAGCTCAAGTGCAGAGCAGAAGGGCAAGCTTCATGAACTTCCTGTTGTGGGTTGCATTGTATTCCCCCCAAAAGGTGTGTCCAAACCCCAACCCCCAGGACCTGTGAACATGACCTCACCTATTACTCAGAGATAAGGTATATGCAGATGTCATCAAGGTCAACCGAGAGCATTTGGCATTAGCCTGGGCTCTAACCCCAGCGACGGATGCCCTCAGAAAAAGAGCGAAGTTTGGGCACACAGGGAGAGGATCATGTGAAGATGGAGATGGACGGTGGACTGAAAAAGCTACAAGCTGAGAGCACCAAACATTGCCAACAACCACCAAAAGCTGGAAGAGGCAGCAAGCCTCTTCCCCCAGAGCCTTGGGAGGGAGCGTGTCCCCGACCACACCTTGACTTTGAACGTCCAGCCTCCAGAATAAGGAATCAACATCTGCTGTTTGAAGCCATCGAATTTATGGCCATCTGTGACAGTGGCCCCAGGAAGCCAGGACACCTCCTAAAGCCTCAGGATGAATCTCCTGTCTGTGCTCCCCCCAAGACTGGGGGCACAGTGAAGCAGGCTGGCTTTCAAGACTCAACCCAGTGCTCCCTTCTCCAAGGCTCCAGAAGATTCCTGACCCCCTGCAGCCTGGCTCCAGGTGGAGGGGTGGGGGACCTCCCTCTGTGTCCCCACAGCTCCTCCCTAGGGTGTCTGTCCCACCGCTGTCATTGCCCACTTGCACTGCCCAGCACCACCATCGCCCAAAGGCTTCGGGCATCACCCACCTCCCAGCACTCAGTCTCTGCGTGTTGCGTGAATAATTGATTCGTGAACAGGTGGGCACGGTACGCTGGGCAAACATGTGCTGCCCACGAAACTCAGCCCGGCCTCAAAGACCACGGCCCCCACCTAAGCACAGAAACAGGAAAGAAAACCACAGCATGGCCTGCTGTCCCCTAAAAGGGCAAAGATAAATAAAGACAGAAACCCTCTGAATTCCTTAAGTTGGCGCATTTAAGACTGACTTGAAACATACTGCTTAAGCCCTTGCTTTCAGGGTTTGGGAATATTCTTGCTGGCAGGACCAGAGGAATTAATTAATTCCTTGAAGGCAATTAGCTTGAGAGGACCAAAGGGGATGCGTGCACTAGAGAATGTCATAGCATTGACACTGGGAGGAAAGTTCCAGATGCAGGTTGGTGTTTCATTTACAGAAGGAGATCTCCGAACACTTTCTAAAATTTCAACAGCCACTAACTTAACATTTCCCTGTTGAGCACAAACCTTCAGAAGGGGACTCAGACAGGCTGTCTTTTTCTTGGTATAAAAGTCCCACTTTCATACTGAACTCTTGCTGAGCCTCAAATATGCAGCTCTCTGTTGTTCCTTCTGTCAGAAACCCCATTCCCGACCTGCCTTGGTCCTTCTGCAGGTCTCAGCTTAAATATCCTCTCCTCAGGAAGGGTCCCTAGGTGAAGTAAGGATATCTGTCCTGGCCACACACTGTACCCCGGCACATAGCACAGCCCCTGGCACAGAGGAATTATCAATATCCCGAAAGATAAATAGGTTGGCCAGCTCCCCACAGCTCCTGTTTTAGTGATGGGCACAAACCAAGTATAACCAACCATTCAGGTCTGGAAGCTGTAGCAGAAACCCAGAATAATAGACGCTTAATAAGATAGAGACTCATCTCTCTCTTATCAGGGATCCAAGCTCCCTCTTCTTGCTCTGCTTTAATAGGAAACTTCTACCTCATGGCCCAAAATGGTGTCCCTAGCTCCTGCACTCACATCCCCTCTCCAGCCAGTAAAAAGAAAGGGGACAGAGGAGGATATGCTCCCACATTCAAGGGCATGCCTTGGCAGTTGCACGCCTCATATCTGCTTGCATCCCATTGGCCAGAACTTGACCATATGGCTATACTGGTCTACAAGGGAGTCTGCGAAGGTAGTCACTGTGCGGTCACATGCCCAGCTAAAAACTCAATTAGTATAGAAGAAGGTCAGAGTGGATCAGTGGGCCAATTCTGCCTCCCCTGGAATCGTCCTGGGCAACCTCCCTATCCTCGCCTCACAGACATTCCATCACTCCTCTCTGCACCCTTGACTTTTGGTTTTCACCTGCCAGATGTATTTTGCTCTGCTCGCCTACCCATTGCTGTGGCCTGGGATCCAGCCTCCTGCACCCCTCAGCCAAAATGCTGCAGTGGCCTCCTCCCCTTCTCCAGTCCCTCCACTTTCGCCTTGGCCACACCTCCCTCCTCCTGCCCCCCATCTCACCTCCCGATCTGAGTGTCTGTCTGATAAAAGCCTGTGGTGGGCAGCTTGTAAGAATCTATCAAAAGAGAAAATTCATACCATCTTTCACCCCACAATTCTCTATCTGGGAATTGATCCTACCATCGTCTTTCTCTGCGCTGGCTACAACTGAATACCATAAACAGAGAGATTTCTAAACAATAAATATTTACTGCTCATCATTCTGGAGGTCGAAGTCTAAGATCAGGGTGCCGCACTGCTGGGTTCTGGTGAGGACCGTCTTCTGGGCTGCAAACAGACGACTTCTGGCTGTGTCCTCACCTGGTGGAAGGGAGGGAGCTCTGGGGGGGCCTCCTTTAGAAGGCACTAATGTCCGTCATGGGGTTTCCACCCTCCTGAACTAACACTCCCATCCCAAAGACTCCTCCTCCTTATACTATCACCTGGGGTGTTAGGATTTCAACATGCAAATTTGGCGGGGTGCACCCAGTCAGACCACAGCCACCATATTGCTGGTGAGTTCATCCCACGGTGTTGCTCGGGTAGGGGCGAAATGCTGTTGTGCATCGCAGGACAATGTTATTCACTGCGAAGCTGCTTATAGTAGGGAATGAAGGAAACACCCCAAAGCCGCCAGTCTGGCCTTGTGAATTAATTGCAGCACACTGTGTACATTGAAACCCCACTCTCCTACTTAGAAAAGAGAAAAAGAGAGAAAGAGAGAGAGGGAGGAAGGATTTCATGTTCTGATATGGAAAGATCTTCAAGATAGACTATTAGAAAGTAGATTAATGATTGCTAGAGAGTTGAGAGTAAGAGGGTATAGGAGTGACTATTAACTTGGGATTTCTTTTGGGGGTGACGAAAGTATTCTAGAATTGGACACCAGTGATGGTTGTACAACTATGTGAATACAGCTGATTCTTGAACAACACGGGTTTAAACTGTGCAGGTCCATTTACACACCGATTTTTTTCAATAAAGACCACACTCTAAATGTATTTTTTCTTTATGATTTCCTTTTTTAAATTTTCTTAATAACGTCTTTTCTCTAGCTTCCTTTATTGAGAGAATGCAATATATAACATAGGAAATATGTATTAATAAATGTGTTCACGCTATCAGTAAGGCCTCTGGTCAGTGGTAAGCTAATAGTAGTAAGGCTTGGGGGGAGTCCTAAGTTATATGCAAACTTTCGACTGCACAGAGGGTCGGTGCCTCTCATCCCAGAGTTGTTCGAGGCTCAGCAGTACATGAAAAACCCACTGAACTGTACACTTTATTTGTTTATTTAAGTAGTCTCCATGCGTAGCATGGAGGCCAGGGCAGGACTTCAACTCAAGACCCTGGGATGAAGACCAGAGCCGAGATTAAGTGTCAGATGCTTAACCAAAGAAGCCACCCAGCTGCCCTCAAACTATATAGTTTAAAAGAATGAATTTTTTGTCTCCAGTGAAAAAAGCCAGGTATAGATCAATGCAAGAATATTTTGTGTGAAGAAGGAAAACAAGAACCTCTCTTCACAGTGGTCTGCCTGCCCTTAAACCAAGCAAGGCGCACAGAACCTAACCCCAGAGATGGGTGGGGAAGGGGTGGGGCGCTTTGGACTTGGACTTCAGGGATGATCTTGAACATGTCAGAACTTTCGACTCCTCTGGGTTGGAATGAATGCATTGGGCAAAAGAGCAGGATGTGGATTTTGAGGGGCCGGACGTAATGCTGTGGTCTGAATGTCTGTGTTCCCCAAAATTCATATGTTGATGCCTAAGCCCGCGGGACAGGTAGTGACTGCACGAAGATAGGCGGCGGGGGACAGGGGGAATGGTTCTGGGGTGCTGGTTGCATGGGTGTGCTCGAGCAGGGAAAATCCAGCCCACTGCACATTACGGTCTGTGCACCTTCCAGTGTCTATTTCAATAAGAAATCTTTTAAAAAAATAAAACCTGCCTCTAGAACACGCTTACAAGTACTAAAAACCTAAGGTGGACGAGGAGACAGGTAGACAAGGAGAGGAAGGGGCTGTGA
Source organism: Lontra canadensis (assembly GCF_010015895.1). Taxonomy (NCBI): domain Eukaryota; kingdom Metazoa; phylum Chordata; class Mammalia; order Carnivora; family Mustelidae; genus Lontra; species Lontra canadensis. The sequence continues at coordinate 61,574,798 of NW_022630995.1, read as the reverse complement.
TGGGGGTGATGAAGTCATGGGTATGGGGTTTCTTTTTACTATCCTTTTATACCACGAATTTCCCCCTACTTTTCCGGGGCTGGAGAAGCATGCCCAGGCTAGAAGCATGAGGGGCGGTGAGGAAGGAGCTAACCACCTCTCCCTGCGCGGAGTGACTGAGCCGAGGGAACAGACATTTGCCAGGCACGTGAGGTTTGGCGGTCATCTTGCTCATCTGGTCAAATTCTGTCCACAACACACTATAATGTGGTTAGCCCATTTTACAGAAGAGAACATTGAGGCTCAGAGAGAGAAAATAACTTTCCTAAGTTCCACAGCAAATGAGTGTGGCCCCCAGACTTCAAACCCAGGTCTGTCTGGCCCCCGGGCTGGGATGCATTCCTGTAATCGAAAGCCACCCCGCTCCATCCACCTCAGCCGTCTCCTGTTCCTTTATTCTGAGAAAGACACACGGAGAAGGGGACGGGACTTCTGGGGGTCACATGGCCCACTCATTGGCCAATGCCCACTTAGAGGACCCTGAGCCAGGAGCCTCCATTTGCTGCTCACCCAGCGGCAAATATTCACTCATCTCATTCAGCAAATATTTTGTGAGCATCTGTTCTAGGTGCTTCTGTAAACGCTAAGGGTGCAAGACTAAATCTCGCAGATGGGGCCCTGCTCTTGGGGTCTGTGATTCTAGCAAAGAGAGATGAACAGTGGGCAGGTGAGCGGCCAGAACAGGGAGCAAGGGAACAGAAGGAGAGCTTGGATGGAAAATGGAGCAGGATTGGGAGGGATAGGGTATGGCTGTCTGCCAGGTGGCCACGGAAGGCTCCTCCATGGCTAGGACTTAGAGCGGGGGCCACCACTGCAATAAGCAACATGGGTCTCTGGGAATCATCATTCCAGGTGGATGGAAGAGTGTGTGCCAAGCCCCTGTGGCGACAGTGGGTTTGGTGTGTTTGAGGAAGAGCAAAGAAGACAAGGAGGCCAGTGCAGAGTGGCAGGAGTTGAGAAAGAGAGGGAGCCAGTGTCTAAATTTTGTCACCCCAAGGCCACGGTCAGGATCTTGGATTTCATTATGTGAGATGCAAGCCATTGGGTTTGGGGCACAGGAATGACAAGCATTGAAAATTGCCTGAAGGGGAGTATATTACTTTCTGGAGGCCAAAAGTCCCAAATCGAAGTGTTAGTAGTGTTCATTCCTTCTGAACCTTCTAGGAAGGATCTGTCCCACGCCTCGCTCCAGCTTCTGGTGGTTTCCTGTGATCCATGGCATAGCTTGGCATGTAGACGCATCCCTGTGATCTTGGCCCCCATCTCCACACAGACTTTCCCTCTGTGTGTCTTCCCCTTCTTTTCTATGGATACTTGTCCTTGGCTTTGGAGCATACCCAGGCAATCCAGGGTGATCTCATCTCAAGAACCTTCTTTTTTTTTTTTTTTTTTTTTTTTTTTTAATTTTAAGTATGCTCCACACCAACACAGGGCTTGAACTCATAACATCAAGATCGAGGGTTGCATGCTCTACTGACAGAGCCAGCTAGGTGCCCCTCAAGGTCCTTAACAGTTACATTTGTAAAGGTCCTTTTTACAAACAAGTCCACATTTGCAGGTTCTGGTAGACATACCTTTTTTGGCAGTGGGGGGGGGGCACAATTCAAGCTGCCACGGGGGGCCAGGGTGGACGTAGGGAGGCCAGCTGAGGGGAATGGTGGTAGCCTGGACTAGTGGGGGGAAAGTAGAGTGGTGACAGATTTAAGAGGTATCAGGAGGCAGAATCCAAAGCAGGTAAGAACGACAGGTGCAGAGTTGGGGGCGGGGGATGTTAAGGAAGGACTTCAGGTTTTAGCTTACACAACTGAGTGGATCAGGATTAAAAAAATTTTTTTTTATCTAATTCTATACCGCAAAACTAACCCTTATCCCCAAACCCAATTACCCCAGTTCCAAAAAAGAATAACCCAATCTCTTTAAAGCCAGGTCTTGTCCCCAAAGACATGTTTTTAAGGCTACGGAGCTTCAGGAAACACAAGAAGACCTTCATGTGATTGCTAAGTAATTGCTTTCCAACTATAAAAGTAATTAAGAAATGGCACCAATTTCCCTAAGTGTAATGTAATTAAATCCACTGGCTTGGAAAATCATTTGCGATAAACTGAAACAGCAAAAGATCAGGCCATGGGGAATTAGAGGACCATGTGACATAAGGGACAGAGTGTTCTCTGGGGCTTTTCCCCTGGAGGGGTGGCCTTGGTAGTCTCAGAATGTGGCTGGCAAAGGAGGGAGGTGGAGGATGGGGAAAGCCAGTTACTGGGCATGCTGCCCCCACTCCATGGTGCAGAGCCAGGGGGTGTCACCTGTGGGCACTTGGGGGGTGGGGCATGGAAGCTCAGGTGTCAGGCAGATGGGGAAGAAGTGTTACCCTTGGGGGTCAAGGGCAGCTCCAACTTTGGTCAAGAACACAGCTAAGGGAGAAGGATGGATGGTCAGGCTCAAGCAGGTGACATCAGGGTTAGGTTGGGCCAAGAAATCACAGACAGGTCAGGCCAAGCAGTTCAAAAATAGGACTTTGGCCAAAAGAAAGGGGTCAGAGGTCTCTTTTTAAAATGATTCTAGGGGCACCTGGGTGGCTCAGTGGGTTAAACCCTCTCTTCTGCTCAGGTCATGGTCTCGGGGTCCTGGGATCGAGCCCCACATCGGGCTCTCTGCTTGACAGGGAGCCTGTTTCCCCCCTCTCTCTCTCCGCCTGCCTCTCTGCCTACTTGTGATCTCTCTCTCTCTGTCTGTCAAATAAATAAAATCTTAAAAAAAAAAAAAATGATTCTACCTGCAAGTAAGGAGTCTGATGGTTACAGGGGTTGGGAGGGCCCAATAGACAGATTTCGAATATACACTGAAACTAACACACATTTTCAGCAGTAGGAGAGAAATTAGAAAGGAATTTTGAGTTGGGCAGAGAGCTCTGGGTTCCAGTGCTGATTCCCCTACTTTGTTATCCTGAGCAGCTTGCTAATAAGTTCAGAGGCTCTGTTTCCTTTTCCATAAGAGAATAATCATCACTTCTAATGTGTGTGCTGTGAAGAGAGTGTGTACGTGATGGACACAATGTGCTTTAGAAACTGTCAAGGTCCGCACGGTGTCCACTGGGATTACTGACAAAGGGCCATCCCTCCCCATTCCCTGCCGCCTGCCTCCAGCTGGGTCGTCTCCTCCTTCACCACATCACCCTTCTCGAGCCCCTGGTCCCCTCCCCTTGACCAAGGCGCCTACATTGGGACCCTCGGTTTCTCAAATATACAAAGACGAAAAGTAAGGTCCCTCCCTCATTGGGTATTGTGAGGATCAAAAAGGGGTGATCAAAGGGCTAAACATGACCTGTGAGGATGGGGTTTTGCATAGAGCTCCGTGAGTCTGGGGCAGGGCTACAGCTAGAATTATGATTTCAAATGGCAGGAGCCTGAGTGGCTCAGTCGTTTGAGCATCTGACTCTTGATTTAGGCTCAGGTCATGATCTCAGGGTCGTAGGACCAAGCCCTGGGTCAGGCTCTGTGCTCAGCGGGCAGTCTGATTGGGAGTCTCTCTCTCCCGATCCCACCCACTCCCAGTTCTCTCTCAAATAAAGAGATAAATCTTTTTCTTTTGAAGATTTTATTTATATATTTATTTATTTGAGAGAGAAAGAGTAGGGGAAGGAACAGAGGGAGAAAGACTAGAAGACTATGAGATGAGTCAGGAGCCCAGTGCAGGGTGCGATACCACAACCCTGAGATCACAACCTGAGCAGCAATCAAGAGCCAGACGCTCAACCAACTGAGCCACCCAGGTGCCCCTAAATATATCTTTAAAAAAATAAAAGAAAGGGGCACCTGGGTGGCTCGGTGGGTTAAAGCCTCTGCCTTCAGCTCAGGTCATGATCCCAGAGTCCTGGGATCGAGTCCCGCGTCAGGCTTCCTGCTCTGCGGGGAGCCTGCTTCTCCCTCTCTCTCTGCCTGCCTCTCTGCCTACTTATGATCTCTCTCTCTGTCAAATAAATAAATAAAATATTTTAAAAAAATTTTAATAAAAAAAAGAAAAAGAAAAGAGCAAGCAAAAAAAAAAAAAAAAAGGAAAAAGAAATCACCCCTATATACTCCCACCTAGTAGTAACTATTGTTCACAATTGGGGAATAACATTTCTGGCTTTTAAAAAAGAAAAATGCATGTAGTTTTTTTTTTTCTTTTAATTTTCAGGAACTGATCATATTGGGCACACTGTGTGGGGGGCCAAATTTTGTCAAATAATGGTATGCCAGGAGCGGCTTCACATGCTAGCACACTTTCCGGGACACCGTCCTTTTTCTGGCCACAGTTAGCCCTGGTACTATCACACCCCCGTTCCATCAGTTAGCTATCCCAAGACTGGCTGGAAACGAGGGTCTCTGGACCTTCTCTCCAGCTAACTCCCACCCCCTTGCTCTGGCCCTGGCTCACCACCCTCCAGTTCTCCCTACAGATCTCCGCAGGGGTTAAATATGGTCATGAAAACCTCAGGTCACCCTTGCACTCGCCCTTCCGGGGTTCCCCAGCCCTTCACAAGTGAAACTGTATCTTCTTCTCTCCCTGGCATTCAAAGCTCTTGAAAAAAATGTCTCTGCAAGTGGGCTTAGCTCCTAAATCTTTTTGTCCTACTCCACACACCCCCAGAACACCCTCCTCACCCCTGTGGTCCCTGTCCTTACGTCTCCATGTTTTTCCAACCTGCCTGTCTTTCCAAACCCGACCCAAGTTTATTCCCTTCCTCAAAGCCGTGTCTGCTGTCCCACAGTGTCGCTCAGGCTCACGTCCAACTGGGAGGAACCAGAAGAGTGTATGCGCTCTTTCTCAGGAGGCTTTCTAGAAGGACCATACGAGACTTCTTGCATCTCAACAGTCAGAGCGTGTTTGCTTGGGCGCCCGGGTGCAAACAAGGCTGTCAAATGTAGTGATGTGTCCATTCTGCAGAATAAGGGAGAGTGGACACTGACAGACTCCCCAGCCCCCCAGGCCAGGAAGGGTAGCTTTCCCTCCCCCTGCAACACCGCCCCCCCCACCCCCGCCAGCTCACCTTGTGTCCCATGAGCATCCCCCATAACATCCAGTGCTTACTCCAGGAGGCAGCATGGGATAATGAAAGACACAGGCTTTGGAGTGAAACTGACCTGGATTTAGATCCTGGCTAGTTGTTCTGTAGCTGGATGATACAGGACAGTTGCTCAATCTCTGTGCCTCAGAGAGGAAGGGAGAGAGAAAGGGAGGGAGGAAAGGGGAAGGGATAGGGGAGAGAGAAAAGCCCTGTAAAGAGGTTGTGGAACCCTAAAAGACAAATTGTCATGGGTTCCAGGCCCTTCTGGTTTATACTGTCACCTACATCGTGCAACTCTGCCTTCTCCAAGCCCAGGCACCCGGCAGATGGCAAGGGCTGTTATTAATATTTGCTGCACTCAGTTGAATCAACTTGGCCTGTCCCTTCTCTGGGGTTCTGTCTGACCCTGCCTTGGCCGGTGAAGTCACAGCCACTGGGGTGCTGGGCGTGAGGCCGACTCAGTTGGTTTGGGAAATGGGGACTCTTCATCTCCCTGAACTGGAGAATCACTGGTCCAGAAAGAAAGCTCCTTCCACCTCAGACTCTATAAGCTCTTAACCCAGTACTACTCATACAGCAAGGGCTCAATAAATGCTAGCTTTTATTCCCATGGTGGTTGTGCTTGCTCTAGCTACCGTTGCTGAGTAACAGATGAACTCTTAAGTGTAGCAGCATTAAACCACCATTTTACTAGATTCATGGTTCTGTGGGTTGGGAATGTGGGTGTGATTTGTCTGTTCCCAACATCTGGGTCACCACTGGGAGACTCAACACGGGCTTGAAAGCGGGAATCATCTTTTGGGGTCTTTGCGCCCACGTTTGGCGGCCAGCGCTGCCTGTTGCTGAGCTGTTGTTGGCTGGGATATAGGGGCCTCTCCCCATAGACTCCGTTAGGCTTCCTGACAGCATGGCGGTTGGTTCTAAGAGGCTGTGCGCACGGTGTTCTCATGATCTAATGATCTAGCCTTGGAAGGCACGTGGAATCACGGGCACCACGGTCACCAGCCCGCTCAGGGTTGCAGCTAGGGAACTGAGACCCCACCGCTCAGCAGGAGGAATGTCAGAGTCATACTGTCAGGGTCTTTAGCTAATACTAGCCGCCACTACAACAGTGACCATAACAGCCCCTCCAACCATCAGCAGCGATAACAGCCGTCAGTAAGCAGGTAAGAATTCATTCCTCCCAAGACTGTCGTGGATGCAAGGGAGAGAACACATTGAGCTCCAGGGCCTGGTGCTGATTTTCTGCTCAGTCAGGTGTCCCAGGGTGGGATGAGAGCCCGCCCTCCCTGCAGTCACTTCTGCACCCCTGGGAGACCCTCTTTCAGGGTCAGGGACCATGGGGCCCAGACCAGCAATATGTCCCGGCCACCTTTTTTTAACAGACTCATCGTGGGCGTTTTAAACTTCAGCTTCCTGGATGACTGTCCTTTGAAGCTGCCCGCTATGGTCTGAGTCTCTCTGGGAGACCATTTCGACTTGCCCCCAGGGAGGTATTTGGTCGGTGATAGGGCTGGAAAGAGCCACAGGAGAGACATGTAATATCTTTCCTGCCTAACTTCCCAGTCCTCGAAGGAAAGGCCATGTTTGGTTTGAAAACAGAGCAGCTTTATCGCCAACCAGGACCCTGGACGAAATCTTTTCCCCTAACGCTGAATAAACAGTCCCAGATTCTGCTCACACCCTGCTCTCAGCTCATGCACTCGGCTTATCTAGGCCCTGCCTTCTACCCTGGGCCTGTCATGAACCCCAGAACAGCAGCTGGGGGACATGCATTCTGCTCCATTTCCTCCTTGTTGGAGGAAAAAGTGACTGGATTCAAATATCTTCCTACCCTGAGCCTCAGTCTTCTGATCCGTAAAGTGGGGACAATAGGGCTGGCTTCGCCTCACTGCCAGGGCCAAATGCCATTATTTCAACAGAAAGTGCTTGCATAGCAGGTGCTAAGGGACCCCTGCCTTGAGAATAGGGCAGAGTGGGAGGCAGAGTCCACGTTGGTTCAAAACCCGTGACTACCACCACAACCGAGTACATGCTCGGTGAACTCGGGCAAGTTCATCAACCTCTCTGAGGCACAGCCTCTTCAGCTTGTAAATGATCTCGTGATAATGAGGTTGCCATGGAGATTCACACAGTGCTGAGCATTGTGCCTGATACCAAGGCCCTTCATTAATGGTGGTTATTTGTTTTTATTATTTATTAATCCTTTACATTTCTAGGCAAGGACGAGGTCTTATAATTCAAGTATTCCCAACATTTCCCATATACACAAGAAAGCTCCTCAATGGGTCTTTGGATGAAAGCCAATCATTTTTTGGTTTATTTCTAAATTTTAATTGAAATTGTCTCTGAGATCATCACAGGTTCCCACACAGTTGTGCAGAATAACACAGAGAGATAACAATCACAAGGACATAGACTTTGATGCCATCGACCAATCTTATTCTGATTTTCCAGTGTTACTTGTGCTCATTTGAGAGAGAGTGTATGTGTTAAGTGGTGTATAATTTTATTGCCTGTGTAGTTTTGTGTATCCACAACTACAGTCAAGATAATACTACGAACCCCACTTGTATGGGGATCCTATCATTTTAAAGCCAGAGAGACCCCTAGTTTGAATTTATGAGTCAATGTAGCATGTAGATGAAGAGGGGTCCAGTGATCTGCCCACCTGGGTTCAAATCCCAGCCCTACAACTCACAGCTGTGTTGGGGGAGGGGTTAGGGAGAGGTGGGGAGGGGAGAGGAAAAAGAAAGGGGAGGGGTGCTCTTCTGTCTCAGTTTCCTCATCTGGAAAATAGGAAAATAGGAAAACAACAGCCCCCAGAACTGGGCAAAAGATTCCTAACTGTAAGCTGTCAATACAGCTTTCATAAGTTGGTGATCAAGGCCCCAGAGGCAAAGCTACTTGCCCAAGACCACATACCAAGCCGGAGGCACAGCTGAGCCGGAGGGGCCACGGGCAGCCCAGTTCTTCAACAGGGCAGGGGAACAAGAGTTCACACGGTCTGAAGGTATACCAGAGCCCTCCTTCCATGATTGATCATGCAGGCGGGCCACCTAGCCCAGAGGTCAAGCAGCAGGCTCTGGAGGGGCCTGTCAGGGCAAGGATCCCAGCTCGGGCTGAGACAAACAGCCCCAGTGTCCCCAGACTCACTTGAGCCTCATCTGCAGAGTGGGACGGACAGCCGGGCTGCAGAGGGCTTCAGGGATGAAGGGGTTAACAGACTCAGCACCAGGAAGGGTGAGGCTATGAAGGCTAGGCCAATTGCTTTACTAGTGGCATGTTTTCACCAAGTGTTGAAATCAGAATGGCTGCCCAGGACGGTGGGCTAGGATGGTAAGCGGAGCAAACATGTCGTGTCACAACATCAGATAAGGGAGTCATGGAACGGGATTGTGGAACGTGAGTATCTTCTCTTAGAACCTCAGTAAACACTGGAAACTGAAGAGCTTACCCAAAGGAAAAGGCCAACCCCGTCTCTGGCATTCACCGGGAGCCCCGCATCTCATTCCTCCCAGCAGAAAGCAGAATTTCCTTCTTCTTATGGCTGGATTCACTCTTGAATACCAAACACTTCTATCCTCTAATCTGAGCCTGTTGTAAACATGTCATTTCCAAACAAACACAGGTTGCCATCTTTTCTTCTTTCTTTCTCTCTCTCTCTTTTTTTTCTTCTCCCCAAGATCAAAGAAGGCATTTGGGCCTTGAAGATAACATTCATCCTAAGAGAGATGGTAATATATGAGATTAATGAAAATTAACATAATCCCTCTGAATAGAGGAGAGTTTGCGTTCAATCGTTTGTCCTGCTGTTAATCATGCGTTAGGCGGTGATAAATGCTTTAAATCAAGTGATGCCTTGAAAACCATTTAAATGATTTTCACCTAATTAGTTTCCCTGCCTTGTTCTGAGGCTGGGGGACCCCTCCCTGGCCTGCCCCCCTCCTTTGGCTATGTAACGTGCCAGGGGATCAAGGAACCCCGAGCTCCAGAAGGAACGTTTTCTGGCTTCCATCGGTCCTGACCCACCCTCGTGGGCCCAGGGTTGAGATTTATTTTTTTCTTATTGGCTTTGCAGATCCGAGATCAAAAGGAAATTTATCAGTTTCTGTCTTCCTTCAGCCTACTCCAGCCAGACTTCATGACAAGACCCTATCAGCCTTAAAGTTGAGGAGGCCCCAGCACCGAGGGGAGCAGAGAGAAAAAGAGAAAGAGAGAAGGCCCCGCCAACGGTCACTGCCAGATTAGGGGGCGGAAATTGCGGCGTGGCACCCAGCCGGCCTCGGGAGGGCGGAGGGCAGAGCCGGACAGGAGGAATGCTGGTCTGTGCAGCTCAAAGCCCCAGGGGGCAGATTCAGAAAGGCTTCCCTACTCTGCCGCTCCCTCTGAAGTTGAAATACCATCCGAGTCTCTTCCAGAACCTATTAAATGTGAACTGGAAGCCCTGGGGAGGAAGGGTCAGGGTGGGGCCTGGAGGAAGAGCAAAACCTGCCAGAGAACCAGGCTCTGTCCCTGGAGGCGCATGTGTGAACCCAGAGCTCTTGCCACCACAGTAGGAGTTTGTGAGTCCAGTGGCCTCCTCCTCCTGGAAGCCCCCAGGATTGGCATCCAGCACATTCCAGCTCAGGGGAGCCCCATGTCTCCTCGGTCACCATCCCTCTCTCTCTTGCCAGGAAATATGACAGTAGATCTCAGTTCCTTTGGAGGCTTGGCCCTCAGCGGTGGGGTGGCACAGGGCAGGCCACAGGACCTCCAGGAGCTCACTTTCCTCCTCGTGGCAAAAGGAGGGGAGCCCCTGGGAAATACGGCCTTTGGGCTCCAGCGTGGCCTGAGTCTGAGATCCAAAGAGCACCCCCATCAAGCGCCGGTATCCTCACCACATCCGCAGGGCCTTTCTGTATCCAACAGGCTGAAAAACCACAAGGGCGGTCCCTCCCCCTGGATTGTAACCTCTTGCTCCCCACTGGAAGCCAGAAGATACAAAAAGGAAAATGAAACAAAAGTACCTCCCATTGATCCCTCTTCTGACTTAAAAAAAAGGTGGGGGGCTGGGAAGACAGTTCACATTTGAAGTTAGAATCTCGGTAGAGAAATCCCTCCTTTCATCCCGAACCGTCCTCCCCGTGTGCTCTGCTGAAGGCTTCAGAACCCCTGGAGTTGCAATTATGTGGACATTTTTGGAACATGTCTGTTAATGATTTGTGATCCTGAGGACTTATTTTGAATTAATTCCTTTTTTAAAGGGCAGTTTGGTCTCCCAATAAGGGGCAGACCCGGAATGCCACAGCCTCCCCCTTTTGTGCTAAATGAACTTTTTAGAGGTTCCAGATGACGCCTGGCACCGGACAGAGGGAAGCCAGCCAGAGAGGTCAATTCTCTGGGACAAGTTCCCTGGATGATCCCGCTCTGTCCCTGCGGCAGGAAGTGGTGCCCTCCCGGGCGAGGCATTTCAGAAATGCCTTTGAGACAAGAGGCCGGGCCAGAGCTGGGCTCCCAGCAGGAGCGAGGCAGCAGAAGGCGTCCCAGAGCCCGAGCTGTGTCCCTCCTGCTCATCAGACACCGCCCTCTGCTGCCTCACACACTCCGGCTGCAAAGCGAACCACGGCTTTTCCAAAAGGTCCTTCCTTAATCATTCTCCACCCCCTTTTTCATTGTGGTAAATTGCATGTAACGTAAAATTGACCATTTTAACTACAAGTAGGTGACATTAAGCACATTCACACTGTTGTACAACCGTCACTACCATCCATCGCCGGAATTCTTCGTCTTGGCAAAGCTGGAACTCTGTCCCCGTGAAACAGCTCCCCGATCCCCGCTAACCCCAGCGCCCGGCGACCACCATTCTGTGCTCTTTCTCTGTGAACTTGGCAACTCTCAAGAACTTGTGGACCCAGAGTCATACAGTGTGTGTCTTCTTGTGACTGGCTTATTTCACTTAGCGTGATGTCCTCAGGGGTCATCCACAGCACAGTACACGACAGGATTTCCTTCCTTTCTGAGGCTAACTAATCAGCCACTGTATGGATGCACCACGTGGTCATCTGGTCATCTATCCATGGATGCTGGGGTCACTTCCGCCTTTTGGCTGTAATGCAAAAAGGTAATAAGCGAAGCAAAGTTTCGGGCGGAGAACACAGGTGAAATGTCTGAGTTAGGGACGCGCGTTAGAACTCGGGGGGATTAGCACGACCCACTGTCTTTACAGGAAAGGGAAGTTATGAGTGACAAACCAGCAGGAGAAAAAACTGAAAACAACTTGGGTTCCAGAGTCGGACGCGTCTGGGTTCAATTCCTCCTTTGACCCTCTGAACGAGTTACTTCCCTTCTCTGGGCCGCGCTGTCTTCACTTGTAAAAGCAGGCAGCTAGTAACTCCCAAAAAGGAAGGAGGCCGTGAACTCACTGGAAGAACGGAATGAAATATCACACACCCTCAATCATGGATGCGGGGCACGTGGCCCTTGTTATTACCACTATTCTCAAAAAGCTTTAAACTCTGAAGTTCTGTAGGTAATCATCTCCGTCTATGTTAGCTACTCCTACAAAATACCATCCCCTGGGCAGCTTGTAAATACTAAACATTGATTTCTCACAGTTCTGGAGGCTGCAAAGGACAAGATCAAGGTCCTGGCAGATTCTGTGTCTGATGAGACCTGCTTCCTGGTCTTTCCCTGTGTCCTCGCATGGCGGAAGGGGGCTCACTACTACTCACCTACCTCGTACATGATACATCGTGGTGATTTTGATCTACTTTCTGCTTTCCTTTCCTGCCATTTCAATATAAGCACCTTCAGAAGTGAGACTTCTGGTGTGTGACAGCCACCATTTCCCTAATATAGAGAACGGTTCCCAACATACAGTAAGTTTTTTTTTTGAATGGATGAATGGAAGAAATAAAGATGGAGGAACCATTCGAGAAAGACTCTTATCATCAGGCAGGCCATGGGCTGGCTTCCCTGGGAGCAAGGACACAGTAAAGCTATGGACTGATTCTGGTGGAGCCTGTCTCTGGTCAAAAGAACACCAGAAATCCATCCTCTGGGTGTGAACACGTTGGGCCTCCTGGCATCTCTACCCCACTACCTATGGCCCGTGAGCTTGGGTCCTGGGTCCATTGGAGGGCTCATCCTCAACTGACATGCTTAATTCTCATCTCTTACGGCATGAAAATAACGTCCCCAACTGAGTTGTCCCGTGACAAGCAAACTAGGTGGGCGTTGTATTTGGACACAAATATGCTTGGAAGAATTATTTTACACTCTCTGCAACCCAAAAGGAGAAGAATGAGGTACAAGAATCCAACATTTTCTGAGAAGAACGTGAACATGGACACAGTGGTTGAGTCAAGGCTGGTGAGTCTCTTTACGATATGGAAGTAAACAAGCTTACATCTCTTATAATAAAACAGTAGCCTGATGTGTAAATAAGTACTTAGTAAGTTCACGTGCAGTGATGGACACGCTTCCAGACTGAAGATGATGTTGTGGCAAGATTTCATAGAGATTCTATATTTAACGATGATGAAGATCCAGAAAGAACTTGTAGTTCATTGTCTTTCCAGGAAGTTTTTGCTGCGTCTCAAAAAACAGGGATAGGAGGACTCTTAGAGAATTCAAGTTAAACTGGCGTTTTCCCTTCCTGTCTCAGAAAACTTTTGTTTTCTGGCTTCCCTTGGCTGTTGGAATGTAAACAGCCTCACCCTTCAAAGCAAGACACTGTGAAATGATCAAGTGTTCATCACGGTCAAATTCTGCTGTCCCCGATTTGTGCAATTCAATTACGACACAGTTTCCTTTCAGTTGAACCAGAGCTGAATCAAAGTGGTTCTAATTTCAATTTATGCCTTTGAGAAGATTGTGGTCACGTGTGCTGCAGCGTACAAAGTTAATCCTAAATGAGCCCAAGGGACAGGCTCCCTTAGCAACAGTACACGGATACGAAGCCTTTGTGATGGCCAGGACTTGACCAGCATCCTGGAGCTCTCTCCTGAAACAGCACCTCATGTAATCCCCACAGGCTACAAAGGAAGCCAGGCAGGCGATGGCTCTGCACATTTTGCAATTATTAATTCAAGCCAACTCATACTTACTATGCACCTACTATATGAGCAGTTCGGTCGGGGTTTAGACCAAAGAGTGGCCACTTGGTGCGAGAGAGAAGAGTTCACAATTGTTGAGCACTTGTCTGCACAGGCACTGTTCCAAGTGCCTGCACGTGTTATCTCATTTAATCCTCACAACGAATCTGCAAGCTGGGTTCTTTTAGGACCATGTCCCTCTGGCTGCTGAAGGAGTCTCCGTGAAGTCACTAGTCAAGTTTTGGAAGTCAAATCTGGAGCCCATACTCTTTCCTACTCTAGCTGCACCTCTGACACAGGAAGCATGGGTGGTATGGTTTCTGAGAAAGCTGCTACCCCAACCTGAGTGGGGAGGGGACAGGAAGGCAGGCTTCCTGGAGGTGGGAGTCTTGAGCAGAATGGAGTTGGAGTTAGCCAAGAGAAAAAAGGGATCCCGGGGTTGAGGAAGCAGACTATACAATGACAAGGAGGAAAGCTAGTAGGCAGAATCAATGGGAGACACACACACACATCACAAAGGGAGCGAAAGAGGATTTTATTTTGAGAAATTGGCGAGGGAGGCCGGTAAGTCCTACTATCTCCCATCTGCAAGCTGGAGACCCAGTTCTCGTCCAAAGGCATGAGAAGTGGGCAAGCCAACGGCATAAATCCTAGTCCGAGGGCAGGAGAAGATGGGATGAGAGGTCCTAGCTCAATGAGCCAGGAGAAAAAGAAGGGGGTGAATTCCTTTTTTCCTCTGACTTTGGGTTTATCCAAGCCCTCAGGGGATTGGATGATGCCCACTCATTCATGGAGGGTAATCTGCTTTACTCAGAGTCTATCAACTCACATGCTAACCTCCTCTGGAAACACCCTCATAGACACACCCAGAAACAAGGTTTAATCCAGGCACCCAGTGGTCCTTTCAAAGTGACATTTGAAAGTAATCATCGAAGGGGTACCTGGGGGGCTCAGCTAGTTAGCATTCAATTCTCCCTTTCGGCTCAGGTCATGATCTCAGGGTCCTCAGATGGAGCCCCTATTGGGCTCCACGTAGCAGGGAATCTTCTCGAGATGCTCTCTCACCCTCTGCCCCTGCCCCGCTCATGCTTTTTCTCTCTAAATAGATGAATAAAATCTTAAAAAGAAAGAAAGCAACCATCACAGCATCACTGTCACCCCTTTACTGTAAATCCTGCAGCTCAGAGGCAGAGGGGGCCGTGGGAGGAGAGCTTTGCCTGTGTCTGTTGGCCCAGGTCCCCGTCGTTTATCTCCTTTACCTCCTCCTTAATTATGTGACCTTGGGCTAATTACTTCATGACTTTGGATTACACAACAGTTTCTTAGAGAGGACACCAAAAGCACAAGCCTCCAAAGAAAAAAATAAGCGGACGCCACCAAAATGAAAATTTTTCTCTCAAGGGACACTAATGAGAAAGGGTAAAAAGAGGATGGGAGAAAATATTTGCAAATCATGTATGCGATAAGAGTCCCTCTCCATGGGCGCCTCCGTTAAGTGTCCCACTCTTGATTTCAGCTCAGGTCATGATCTCAGGGTCATGAGATTGAGACCCACATAGGGCTCAGTGCTCAGCAAGGAGTCCGTTTGGGATTCTCTCTTTCTCTCTCTTTCTCTCCTTACCCCGGCTTGAAGGTGCTCTCTCTTTCTCTTTAAAAAAATATAAATAAATAAATACATACATATATACATAAATAAAGAGTCCTGTGTCCAGAATACATAAAGAACTCTTTCAACTCAACAATGAAAAACAACTCAATTTAAAAATGGGTCAAGGATCTGAGTAGACTGTGTTTTCAAAGAAGATACAGGAATGGCCAAGAAGCACAAGAAAAGACGTTCAGGGTCATTAATCACTAGAAATGCCAATCACATCTCAATGAGATACCACTTCATACCCACCAGGAGGGCTATACTCAAAAGGATAGATAGTAACCAGTTTCCACAAAGACTTGGTAAATCCACATGGTCCTCCACTGTTGCTGGGAGTGTGGAAGGCACAGCCTCGGTTAACTTGGAAAGGAAACACGGGTAATCTTATGATTCAGAAATCCCACTCCTGTGTCTATACCAAAAGAACTGAAATATACTGAAACATAGGTCCATGCAGACACTTCTATATGAATGTTCATGGCAGCTTTATTCCTAAGAGCCCCAGAGTGGAAACAACCCAAGTGTCCATCGATGGGTGAAAGGACAAACAGAATATTATCTATATCTACATACGAAATCTATGTATGATAGCATATATGATATCATATGTAAATATCTATCTCCACGCCATGGAATATTATTCAGCCATAAAAAAGGAAGGAAAGTCTGATTCTATAGCATGGATGAACCTTGAAGTCATACTAAGCAAAAGAGACCAGTCATAGGAAGTCACATACTGTGTGATTCCATGATAGGAAATGTTCAGAATAGGCAAATCAGAGACAGAAAGTGGTTGTTAGGGGCTGGAAGGGGGAGAAATTGGGAGGGACTAACAGATACAGGGATTCTTTTCCGGGGTGATGGAAATGTTCTGAGTTATACAGTGCCAGTGGTAAATAAACTAATGAGCTTGCGTCACTGGGCAGCCTGACCCCCCCCCCCCAAACTCTGGAAAGTTCTAGTAGAAACTTCTGGCTAGCTGTCAATCTTACCTTTAGAAACAAAGTAACAGACTGCTGGGACATGAGGAGACACATGTGAGGAAGACACCTGCTCAGAGGAATGGAAGTGCCTGATGGGCCAGACAGTTACCTCTGCTTTGTTATAGTGTTTAAATCTCCTTCTGAGTAGTCATTCCAAACCCTATTAGGGAGTCAGGGCTCTGGAGATTGTTTCTCATATCCTATTTGCCAGGCAACTGCCCCAGGGTATTCTCTGTAATTCACCAGGGAGCAGACCACCAGGGAGCAGGTCCATTAACACACTTTAAAAGGGTAAAGTTCAGGGCGCCTGGGTGGCTCAGTGGGTTAAGCCTCTGCCTTTGGCTCAGGTCGTGATCCCAGGGTCCTAGGATCAAGCTCCTCATTGGCTCTCCGCTCAGCGGGAAGACTGCCTCCCCTGCCCTGCACCTGCCTCTCGGCCTACTTGTGATGTCTGTCAAATAAATAAATAAAAATTTAAAAAATAATAAAATAAAAGGGTGCAGTTCATGTTTTATGAATTCTATCTCAATAAAACTTACTCTAAAAACAAATATGAGCAACCGATAAGAGAGACAGAGAATAAACAGGTCAGTGACAGTACAGGGCAATCGTGGTAATGACAGGTCACATGGGAAGGGACAGCAAAGTGTAGGGTCAGCAAGAGGGCAGGGAGCACGTCCTGAGTGGGAGATACCTGGGGTGAAGGCTGAAGGATGCGCAGGGGGTCGTTCTACAGTGGGGACAGCCCAAGCCAGGATGTGTCCAGCCGTTCAGCGTGGAGAGAATGGGGAGGGTACACATCAGCTGAGACCAGAAATGTACCAGGCAGCCACTGGCCTACCCTCTTACTTGTGACTTGCATTTAATTATGTGGTTAACTCTGCAATCAGAGGGCTTCCTGCTTGACCCTCTGCTCCAGGACGGTGGTGGATGGGTCCACCTGGTTCATCTCCCACAGCCCAGGAGCCAGTCTGGCACAGGCTGGGAGGAGGCCTCTAGAACTTACATTCATTGTCTGCGTAAACGTCATTTAGGCTCTGCCAGTTGCTCTGCAGCCCTGGTCCTGCACAGGTCTCGATGTGCGGGAGGGAGTGTTGTTCAAGCCCATCAAGTGGGATGCTCATTTAAATGCAGGAATCCAGCCGCAGATGCCCAGGGCTTCCAAGAGGAAGTGAAATTCAAATGAGATGCAATCACAATGCAGATGCAGAATCCTCTAATTCAAGGTCAAGATTACACTGTCCTGAGTCCCTATGGCCGCCTCCTGCGCAGCCAGTTGTGAGGGGCGGGGGAGGGGGGAGGAATCAAATACCCCAGACTTGTTCATGCAGAACAGATCTGTCTCCTAAACAAACACCAATCAGCAGAATAGCCCAAAGTCAAGTAGGCTGACCTCACAACAAACTTAAAGAAATTACTGTGTTTGGGAATGTGGGTGGGGGACACTCCCCACGCTATTTCTTTCCAGAGGAAGAAGAGAAGACCCCAGAAGTTCCTGCCTTGCTGGATGCTTTGCCAAGGCCATGATCCGTACCCTGAACTTCCGGTTGAGGGACCTGGTGGGCTGATAGCTCGGGAAGGCCCCACCTCCACCCTGGGGAGCAGGCCAGACACTGGGTTTGGTTCTGGAGAACAGCACGTTCACCTGCTTTGGCACTTCCTGTCCTGCTCTAATGTCTTCAGGGCCGCTCAGTGTGGTCACATGTCCAAGATCAGGAGAATCTGGTCTTGTCCCGGTAACGCTTGGCCTTCGCTGGGTGCAGATGTAGGGGCTGGGGAAGATGTCCACGGGGAACCCAGGGCCATGCTGGGCTGCAGTGGAGTTTGAGGAGAGAAAGGCTCAGGAATGAGGTGTAAGAGAAGGGGGGTTGTCCCCTCAGGGCACCCCGGCACCCCACAGAGACTTCGCATAATAACAGTAACCCTGATATTGGAAAGATGTTAGGGTTCAAAGCCAACGGCCAAGAAAGAATTCTTGAGATCTCTTTGGTGCAAAAAGGTGGTTTTATTAAAGTGTGGGGATAGAATCCATGGGCAGAAAGAGGTGCATTTGGTGGTGAGGAGTGGTGCATTATATGCTTTCCAAGTTGGGAGGGGATTAGGGACGGTGTAAGTCTCTAAGAAATTGGGAAGCAAGGTGTCCAGGACCTCGAGGAGGCCAGCTGCTGTTAGGAAAAGGTTATTTATCACTTTCCAATAAAACCTTAGTCATGAGACCCTTCAGATGCATATTGGGGGGTCAGACGCTAGGGGGATGATTGCCAACATGTATCTCGGGCGGGGGGGGGGGGTAGAGATAAAGGAAGTTTCCAAAGGAAACTTCATTAATGTGATACCGCCTGCCCACATGGCCAACAGGCCCACTCTGCCTGGGCCCAGGGGAATTTCCAGGACCCAGGACCTTCAGCGCTAAAACTGGTTGTTGCAGGCAAACTGGATGGCAGTTCACTGTGGCAGTGACCCATGCGAGGAAGTCAGCGTCCTAATCCCTGGAAATGGTGAATGGCCAAAGGGACTTTGCAGATGAGATTAAGTTAGGGACCTTGAGATGGGGAGATTCTCCAAGATTTTCAGGATGGACCCAATGGCATAGCAAGGGTCCTTATTATTGGGAGGCAAGAAGGTCAATAAGAAAAAGGAGACGGTGCCATAGAAGCAGAGTGTAGAGGGATGTCATCGCTGGCTTTGATGGAGGGAGGCCCTCAAGCCAAGGAATAGGGGTGGCTTCCAGAAGCTGGAAAAGGCAAGGAATGGATTCTCCCCCTAGAGCCACCAGAAGGGAGCCAGGCCTGCCATCACCTTGACTTTAACCCAGTGAGACCCACGTTGGACTTCTGATATCCAGAACTATAAGAGAATAAATCTACGGTCATTTGTTTCAGCAGTAATAGGGAGCGAACTCTGCTGCCTTCAGGCACTGGCCACCGTATTTTATTTTCTGTTTCCAGGACAAGGGACAAATGTTTGCTGAGCATGTACAGGGCTCAGCTGGCCCAGGCACCCCTGAACCCAACCCTACACCTTGGGGCCCTGCTACTCAAGGACCTATCTTGTTCCTTCATTCTTTTTTTTCATTCGTTTGCTCATTCAGTGAGCAACTTCTGGGTGTCCAAACAGTCCCAGACACTGGGGATTCCGAGATGAACAGGACAGAAGCTTTGTCCACAAGAAGCTTACAGGGTAAGAGGCAGCTGGTCTCCAAAGTGGAAAAATGCATGGCAGGGGAAATGTAAGATGATGCATTGGGTGTGAAGAAATGCACAAGAATTTCTACCTCGATTTATTCTTATCTAACAGTTAGCAGGAGTTGGGAAATCAGGCTAGCCTATGTCTGACGTGTGGGTTAATACTGGTGCCCGGGAGCTCACTGAGTCTGGCAAGTTGATGTGGGCCTCTGGCTGGAGAAGTGGGAGTCCTCACACAGTGGGAGGGGAAGGGGTGTCCACGCCTCCCCTAGCCTGTTCGGTGTCGTGTACTTGTCTCTCCCCCATAAACTACTTATTGCTCCTCTGTAAAGTGGGTTTGCAACTTTATGTCAGCACACCACTTACCCAAACTCTCATGGACCCACAGTTGAACAAAATCCCTGCAAACAAACCATGGATGGAAGATAATATTAAAGGTACAAACCTGAAGGAGAAAAAAAACCAGCAGATTTGACATTTCTCCTCCTCCAAGTGCAAGCTCTTTGTAATCTCTTAGGTTAAAAATTCTGACGTCTCATCAGAAGCAATGGCAATGAGAGAGAGAGAGAGAGAAATCATCAAGAAAAAATGAGCTAAATATGGATTCACACCCACTAACATTAACAACAAACTTCTCTGAATGATTATATTATTGTGCCTGGAGATGTTAGCTATAGATTATATGAAGTTATCTTTTTTTTTTTAAATGCACTCAAAAGATTATTAATAATTTTGGTCTTGGCACTGTGAATGAATAAAACAATTTGGTTTAATATTTTTAAATGCCCCCTTTGAAATTTCTACTTTGTGTCAGGTTTATAGCATTTGCAACATATTTATGGTTGTTACACATATATAATCTGTAAGTAGACATATAGATGGCATGCTATATGCCTGTGGAGTACATTCTTTAGGGACTAAAGAGTAAAAAAAAGAGAGAGAGACAACAGTGATAGGAGATGGAAGACCTGTCAACCATGGAGTTGATAGAACATTACAGCTGCCTCCTCTCTACCTGTCCTTTCTTCTTTACTAAGACAATGCGTTTCTCTTTCCAGGTGACAATATGCCTGCTAAAGTCACATGCAGCCTATTGTGTAATTTGAGGTGAACATGTGACACCCTTCTGGCCGATGGCATGTGTTCTGGGCGTCTACTACCGAGCAAAAAACCAACCCCAAACCTCATGACTTAATGCAGCAGCCATCGTCTATCTGCTCTGTAATGGGGATCCCGGCAGGGCTCATCTTGTTCTACAATGAATCCCTGGGGCGGCTCGGTGGGGCTGGAGGATCCATTTCCAAGATGGCTTCTGTTCGTGGCTGGCAAGGTGGTGCTGGCTGTGCCTGGCAACTGTAGGCTAGAGCCTTGTCCGAAGGATGACTTGCCTCCTCCCAGCATGGTGGTTCGGTTCTAAGAGCAAGCGTTCCAAGAGAAAGGGAATAGAGCCATCACCTCCTTAAAGCCTCAATCTGGAAACTCGCTCAGCACCACTTCTGCTGTATGGTGTTGCTCAGGTGGCCCTGAGCCCACCGAGGGTCAGGGTGAAAGGACACAGACCCTGCCGCTCATTGAGGGGAGTGGCAAGGAATTCCTGGACAGCTCTAATCTGCCATAATGTATGAGGAGAACTGGCTAAGGATTCCTGGGAAAGCTTCTACATCCTTCTCTGCTAATGCTTCCTTCTTCCTCTTTTCCTGCATCTCAGGTGGGAGACTGGGGCTGGACCGCCCAGCCTGTAATCAGGAAGTGACCAGCCCATAACCAGGAAGTGATCTTGTGAATGACGGCCATGCTCTAGAGATGTGGAGCAGAAAGGCAGAAGCAGCCAGAGTACCAGGGAGCATCACTGAACCGCTGTACCAGTCGAGACCACATTTGCTAGATTCCCTGTCCTATGAAGAAACATAAACTGCTCCTTGGTTAAGGCCCACTGGTGACATTCTGTTATAGACAGCCGCATGCTGTTCCTAAGTCAGTGTTCAAGGCTGGAGCAGCACAGATGCAAAGAGATGTGTGAATCTGGAGAGGTAGCAAAGATGGTCACGATTTCCAGAGCAGAAATCTCCATAGCTAGAGCTTCCCTACCTGCATGTGTGGCCCCGTGACAGCCCTGTGACAGCCACCCACGAGGACCCCTCACTTCTCAGCCCCTGGAGACCCAGAGCCTGCATATCCACCGACAAAATGAAGCATCGCCACCTTCGCTCACTTGACCCCCTCCCCAACTTCTCTTCACACCCAGACTATTCTAGCAGGATGCATACTGGACACGGAGCCACTAGGGAAAGGGAAAGAATAGGAAATAGGCATCTTCTGGGAACTAGGGCTTGGGCTCTGTGCTTCATGCTTGTTAACCCTTGAAACCGCCCTGAGATAAGGACACATCTCCCCCACCTCATAGGGTAAGGAGGTGGGGACTGAGACTCAGAGAATTGAGCAACATAACCAATGTCACATAGATTGTGAGGAAGGTAGCTGAGCATGGAGTCCAGGCCTGCCTATGTCCCTTCAAGGTGTGTGGTCAGTCCAGTCACCCATCTGCATCCAGGGGCCTTGAATTCAACTCCCAGCCCAGACGCCCACACTCTAGGTGGCTTAAATAATTTATTTCACTTCCTCGAGACTCAGTTAATGCATCCCTAAGATGAGAGGGTTCTGAGGGATGAAGAGGAGCTCTCAAAGGAGTTTTTTATCTTCAAAATCCTTTGATCTTATGCAACTTTGGATAACATCAAGGTTTATAAAAACAAAACATCATCAAAATGAGCTTGTAATAAAATTGCAAAGCAATATGTCGGGGGCAAGGACTGTAAATCCACAGGATGTCAGTTCCAAGTTGAATACAATTTACAAGAATATGGTTCAAATATCACAAGGTCAAAACAATTTTGAGCTTTCCAGTATTTACAAACATACCTCACTTCATAAACCTTTCCAATCCATGCTACACAATATATACAGGGCCGTTTTAAAATGACTCTATTTAATTTGATGTGGCTTTAAGTGAGGTCTGTTAGAAATGTGCTACTAATTTTGGACTTTTGTGTTTAGGGGAAAATGCGATTGAAGCTTAATCCAATTTTCTAACACCCAAAAACAGCTACAAGGAAATAGACGGGCATGAAGGAACAATGGCAGATTTTGCCTCAGAAAAGCCTTGACTTGCCACTAACTTGCCCTGCTGAAATGTTCTATACCAAAAAAAGGCTAGCCCTGCAGGCATGAAGGAAAGTTAAGCCATGAAGATAGCACATAATGGGGCAGGGAGCTTACGAAGAAAAGTCAGCTTGGCTTGTAGAGCTCCATTCGGCTCCTGACTTGCTTGCCCAAGCAGAGCCAGCGGGGGCGGCAAGCTTCTATGAGAAGCTACGCGTTGCACATGGTACAGCTTCCAACATGGCGGCCAAGGGCAACAGTGAAGCATGGGCAGAAGAAATGTCTAGATACACTAGTGTCTGGGCACTGCTCACTATCCATGGATCAAGAGCATTCAAAGGTTCCCAGATGCCCCGGCAAGGGGGAGGAGACCAAAGGAATGAATAGGAGCCCAAGACAGCAGGAAGGAGCCACACAATGCAGGATCTTTGAGAACAGAAGGTAAGAGTTAAGACCATTTGCCTTGAGTGCCCAGATGATGACCCAGAAGGACAGCAGGGCCCAGCTGCCCCTCATTAGATCCCACACAGGGGTCCAGGGACCAGATCAGACAAAACTGGACATGCCACCAGAGCCAAGCATGGGGTCATGGAAGCCTCACTTGGTCCTTGTGGATGCCAGGAGAGAAGGAGAAACCCTAACAGCTTAGGCACTTATTTGAAAGAGACTCTGTGACCCCTAAGGAGACTTTTTTTTTCTAAGATATATTTATTTATTAGAGAGATAGAGAGCGGAGAGGGGGCAGAGGGAGAGGGACTCTCAAGCAGACTCCCCACTGAGCACAGAGCTCGACAAGGGGTTCGATCCCACAACCCTGAGATCACGACCTGAGATGAAACCAAGAGTTAGACACCTAACTGACTGAGCCACCCCCTCCCACCCCGCCAAGTAGACTTTTAATTGTGGGAGAAACTGAGATGCCATGACTATCAAACTGTAAGCTCCTCTCTCCTTTCTGTTAGTGCCCAACCACACAGGTTGGGGCATTCCCAGAAAATGCAGAAGTTACATTCTCTTACCTGATCGAGGGTGGAGCATAAAATGCAATCCTGCTCTGCTTGTTACTGTTCCATCTTATTATCTCTGTTCTGTTCAAAAGTCCTCTCTCCAAAAGGACAACTCACAAGAAAACTAATTTTATTTATTTATTTATGTATTTTTTCATGCCTAGCACAGAGCCCGATGGGGGGCTTGAACTTACAACACTGAGAACATGATCTGAGCAGAGATTCAGAATTGGACGCTTGACCAACTGAGGCTCCCAGGAACCAGAAGACTCATTTTTACTTTTTATTTTGTTTTTTTTGACGATTTTGTTTTTAACTAATCTCTACACCCAACATGGGGCTCGAACTTACAACTCCGAGATCAAGAGTTGCATGCTCTACCAACTGAGGCAGCCAGGTGTCCCTTCCACTCCCCCACTGCCTGCCGAAAACTCATTTTTCAATGGAGGAACGAATTATAGCTGACAAGATGAATTTTCTCCCAAGACCAGTGGAACCTCATTGGTGTTTGAAGCAGGGGAATGGCTGCAGGGATTTGTGATTTAGGAAAATCTGGAGGCAGCCATGGGAAGGGACAAGAATTGAGGCCCAGAGCCCGGGATATAAAATGGTTCAGAAGAATGACCGCCAGAACACAGCCTCTGGCAGTGGCCCTGCAGGGAATGGTGAAGGGCAAGGTGAAGTCAAACACACATCCTGCCTCTGTCACTTATTTATACCTGCTCTGGGGCAGGAACCACATGCGAATTTCTGTCTCTTCTTATGTCCAGTGGGGGTAATAGTCCTACCCAAAGCTGTCAGGGGCATTGAATGAGATCACAGCTAACACATCTGACATGATGTGTTCCTTGCCATGACTGCTGTCTTGCCCCACGACGTAAGGACCCACTTTCAAACCACAGTACACCTGCCTACGGCTGCCAGGAAGACAAACAAAAAGCCTCCGACCTCCCATTGGAGGCGGGATCATCTTTGAAAGGCCACACTGAGATCTACAAAGCACAAGAGAATTTCATTACCAGTCTATAAAAAGGCACTCTGGAAGAAAACCCTCCATACCAGCGGCCACAGCCAACCACATCCAGATGTGTTGTGAGAACATGCTCTGGGGGATTAGGCAAGACCCAACAGCACCCCCGTACAACTAACTAGCCGAGTGACCTTTAGCGAGTCACCGTACTTAATCTTTCCATCCAATTTCCCTAGTCACCTGTACAGTGTGGAGAGCACAGGCTCACCCGATGGTGAGAACTCATTGCAGTAGAGTGTGGAAGGCTCTTAGAACAGGTGTCCATGTGGCCTCTCTCTGGGTCTTACTTTTTCTTTGCAGGGTGTGGAGAGGGTCTACACAACCTGGCCCCCATCTGATTTCCTAATATTTCCCATCATTACAATCACCCCAAATCTAGTGACTTCAAGCTAGTCCCAGACTCCAATCCTCTCAATACCTTGATCTCAGACTTCGAGCCTCCCAAACAGTGAGAAAGTCCATTTCTGTTCTTTAAGCCTCCCAGACTGTGGCACTTTGTTATGGCAGCCCAAGCAAATTGATGTAAATCCACATATAGAACTTTTTAATTATTTTTTATGGCATTGCATAATTCGCATTACTGGCCAGCTTGGAGGTGGTGTTTTGTATATTTGGTTTTTGTTTTTTACTTAGCCATGTATCCAGGACCGGACTCCAGATAATTACATAGAAATCTAATTTTTAAAAGGTTGATGTTCCCAAAAGGCGGGTATTGGAACTTATTCAACCTTACTCCAGGCCTGACGGACTTTCCAACTGCTTCCGGGTTTTTGCCACCACAAACATGTGACAATAACATCCTGTTCTCATGGTCTTACATTTTAAGGCTTTCATTTCTGAGGGAGAGATTCCCAGAAGTGGGATTGCAGGATCAAAGGGAATGTGTGTTTCCACGTGTTAATAGATCCTTACAGGTTACATTCCCAAGAAGCTTTGGCAATTCATAGGGACCCAAATGTTAACTCCTGGCCCAGCAAACAAAATACAGTATCAGAAAAGACTTTCCTCCCCTTTGGTAGTCAGGGAGTGAGCCTGCTGTCTGGAGAGAAGCGCGCCTCCTCTGAGGTCAGCTGGTCAGGTTTCCGGACAGCATGGAAGCAGGCTGACAGGGCCTGATTCTCGGCTGAATGCCCACCACAGGTCACTCAACCTTGCTGAGCCTGGTTCCTTGTCCATAAAGGACCCAATCCTTGCCCAGCTCACTCCGCAAGCACTTGGTTGGAGAGGGCAGATACGGAAGGGCCATGTCCTGTGTTAGGAACAATCATCCAGCCCCCTGAATTGGTCTGCCTGGCCAGACGGTTCTAGAGGCCTGCAGAGGGCATGCCTTGGTACCCGCCGAGGGCTTGGCGCTGTAGGGGCTGGGTCCCCTCTGCCCTTCTTCCCACCCTACTCCCTGGGCACATCCTGCCCTTCTTGCAAGACCTAGGTCCTTCTGAGTCCTCCTGGGTCCTTCCCTTCTCCTGCTCCCTCTCCACCCGCCCCTCCTGAAATCCTCCTGAAGCCTGGGCTCCCTCCATGAAAATGGGTCTATACATACAAGCAAAACTGCTCTCCTCCTGGTTACAAAGTTAGAGATTCTGCCTCATTAGTTCAGCAAAATAATAATAAGGGTTCATCATTGTTGCATGCTTAGCAGGTGCCGAACGCTATACTAAGCTCTTGAGCTTGGCATGAATTTCTTATGTGCTCCCCACAATACCCATTGATAACGTATTTCACAGTCTTAGCAACAGGCTTGGGGTCCTTTACCTCCTGCTGCTTTGGTTAGCATGCTGTGAATTTCACCAGCCCCCAGACCGGCTAAGCCCAGGCATCCATGTGCCTGGGGACTCACCTTGGTCCACATGGGGAGGCCTGATGTTCCTGTTGACCAGGGGGCTCACTCCTGACCAGGTGGTTCCTCTCTGGCTCCCAAGTTCCAAACAGAATCAGACGCCCGTAGGTTCAGCAACATCAGCAAAACATCCTGTGCCCGTCCACCTGTGCATCGATTCAGCCACCACCAAGAGTGCCAACTACATGCTGGGTGCTGGGGAAGCAGAGGTAGAGTGAAGCCAGGACCTGCCCCCGAGGGTGCCCAGACAGGGGGGCGATCAGAGCTTCAGGAGCTCAGAGGGGCCCTGGTCTCACCCCGGAGCAGTCAGGGAAATCTTCCAAGGAAAGTGAGGCTCAAGAGACAAGGTAATGGGAACGTTGTTCTTGGAAGAGATATGGCAAGAACAAAGGCCCAGAGGTCCTCAGGAGAGGCCTGTGTCCACGTGGCTGCCCAGGACACACTACAAAGCCCTAAAGTTCTGAGAAGGGTGCTCTGATTCCTTGGTCCCGGACACTTCCCACTCCTGGAGCCTGGAATTAGAATTACGGTCACGGCTGCGTCTGACATCTGCTCCAGCCAATTCATTATCATTAGGAAATGAATCCCTAATGAATTTCTGCCGCCATTAAGTCTGATTTACAGTAACGGTAATCACCCTTGGAAGCACACGCTTTATCCCTTTAATTAATAATACCCACTTATCAGCAAACCTAATGATCATGGGACAAAAAATGGAAGAAAGCCTCCCAGCTCCAGCCTGGATTCCCCATGGCACCTTTGGGAAGGGGCGGAGGGGTCAGGTCCCTGGAGAGGGTCTGGGAGTCATGCTGCCAACCTGTGAGGGCATTCACGACCCTGATCCTCAAGCTGAAACTTTGCAGTCGTCCAGACAGTTGTGCTTGAACCCCAAGGTCTGAAGGTCTCGGCCAGCTTTCACCAGCCAGGCTCCTCATTTCTCTGCAGCCTCACCCTTGCTGGGAAATATTCCTGCTGCATTCGGGGCTCCTGCCTAGACTTAAACAAATCTGAACCCCCGCTTCTCAAAACCCTGCAGGGGTACATGTGTGTGTCAAGGACAGTGCCCCAGCTCTCTGCACTCCCATTCCCCCTAAAAACTCCCCCTGTACCTTCTGGCACAACTGGCACCCCTGCTCACTCTCTTCCTCTCCCAGACACCCCGGGCAGTCTTGTGCCACCTATTAACCCTTTTCTTAAATGACCTTCCTTCCTATTGTTGCCTCACACATGCCTACAGACCTTCCCCCATCCCTCGGCTACGACCGGAAGCAGTGTGTACCCAAAGGATCTGTCTGGGCATCTGGGGAAGCAGCTGGACGAGTCAGTGAGTAGTTTGAACCTAACACGAGAAGGAGCCACCATCAACATGTGTGACCTACAGAGGGGACAGAGGGGAAGAGCCAGAGAACCTCTAAGATATATTAAGCATTCACAGGTGCTGGACCTATAGTATCTCTTGGAAATGTCACATCAGCGATGAGAGGTAAGTATCCTTACCCCCACTGTACAGTGAGAAGACTGAGGTCTGGGGACTTCCAATAAGCCTGAGGTTATATAAAGCCTGTGAGTGGCAGAGCTGGGTCCTGGTCCCTGAGTGTCTGTGACAAGGTGCACACCTGTGACAGTACCAGATGGAATTTTAAGATAGTGCCGTATTCCCCCCCCTCTGTAGTCCTTTTTTCTCCCCAGCCGCCAAATAAGCATCTAAGTGACAAGTCCTGAAATACTCCAGTTATGGCGAAGAAAGAGAATAGTCAGACCTATGGGTCATTCTCCTCCTTAAAACCGTGATTCAGGCCTTCCTTCAAGTACAGGAGGGTCTCCAAGTTCCTTAAGGCAGCCTCTGCCCTGTTCCTCCTGCTGACCCTGCCCACTTCTCTGGCTCACTCTCGTGATGCTCTCGACCACGATGCGGTCTAGCAATGTCCCACACAGGTGGGCATACAGACGTGCACACACGGCATCGTTTCTAAGCTTGGGGACAGTGCTCACTGGTGCCCCTCTCTTTAACCTGCCCTCGCTCCAGTTCCCCCTAAGCGTGCCCTTCTAAGGAGCGCTCTCTGGCCTTCCTAGACTGTGCATGGAGGTGGTCCTCCATGGGCTTCCACAGCCCCGTGCCGACCCCATAGTGCTGAACTCAGCCACTGCTCTCCACCGACCTCCCAGGATAGTGGGTGTGCCCCCTGGCTTTCTCCCTGCTAGTGCGAGATGGTGGGCAAATGATTTGGACCTCTCCGTACCTCCGGTGTCCCATCTGTGAGTGGGGACCCTGTTAGGATTATGTGGGAGAACAGGGCCCCACATGCACCTGGTTGAAAGCTCACTATTTTTTATGACTCTGTATCCCCACTAATGTTCTCCTTAGATCCCCGTGCCCAGCACAGTGGTTGAGACCTAGTAGGCACTCAATAAATACTTGAGCTGAATTACCCCCACAAAATGGAAACAGAGCTTGGCTCACAGAGGAGGCATTCACTCGTATTACATATTAGGCGATTTTTCCAGAGTGCATCATGCCAAATATTGTACATTCTTTATTATAGCGAGGGGGGTGATGTTCATTAAAGGCCAGCACAGTTTCATTAGAAAACCTTACTTAAAAAAAAAAAGAAAGAAAGAAAGAAAGAAAGAAAGAAAGAAAGAAGGAAAAAAGAAAGAAAAAAAAAAAAGAAACCCTTACTTTCAGAATTTTATAACTCAGCCACAAAAATTCACTCCAGGCAAAATGCTAACTTTCGTCTGGAAGTAAATGGGTTTATTTTATAAATTTTTATGCATTTTCCACACATAAACAAATGGCCAGATAAACCATTCTTTAAGGGAAGGATTGCAAGAGGAAAACTTGATATTCTGGTATATAAAAGACAAAGACTCAAAAAGACTAGCAGGGCGGGGTAGGGGGCTCGGGTTTTCTTGGCCATGAAGGTGTCCTTTGGTGGGCATTTACATAGGATCTTTCCTCTGAGTCTTTTCAAATGCTCCTTGCATTATAATGACCTCTTCTAGGAGGGCTTCATTGGGCCAGCTGCTTTTCTAAGTGTTTTACTTGTATTAACTAATTCCTCAAAATATATCTCCTTCTGAAGGAGGAGTGTATTGGGTTGAATAAGTGGTCCCCAAAGGGTAAGTCCACCCAGAACCTCCAAATGTGACTTTATTTTGGAAATAGGGACTTCACAGATGCAATCAAGTTCAGTCAAGGCCTGATTAGTATTAGATTAGTATGGGGTTGGGCATGGGGACACACAGAGGAGAGAAGGCCCCATGATGGCTGAGGCAGAGGCTGGAGGGACGCTGAGGATTCCCAGACACTGGGAGAGGCCGGGCAGAATTATTTGGAAACTTCAGAGGGAGCATGGCCCTGTGGACACCTTGATTTGGGACTTCTTTCTTCCAGAACTGCAGGGGAAGAAATGTCTGTTGTTTAAGACAGCCAGGTTTTGTGGTTAATTTATTATGGCAGCCCTGGGAACTCAAGGAGGACAGAGGTCAGGGAACTTGATTGTGCATTCACTGAGTAGGCAAAGCTGAGGTTTAAGGACAGACAGTGGGCTCCTGGGGCGGACATAAGCAACATTTGGGGCACTCTCAACCATAAGCGACATGCTTTCCAATGACTTCATCTCTTAATACTTCCCCAGGATCCCACAGGAAAAAATGGGGGAACAAGCACCCCCCCAAACTGTACACTTCAGGACATGTAATTCATCATCCTGAGTGGCCTAAAGACTATCTCTCATTTGTTTCTACAACACTATTAGGAGATCTGATTAGGTTAACAATAGAGAACCTTCCGCACATTCGACATCTAGGAAAACAAAAGTCACCAGAAAAAGCTATTTCATCCCAACCAGTCCAGGGCTGGAGCCCTGCCCTTCAGCCTCTGCCAAGTGAGCCTCCACCCTCTAACCTCACTCTCGGACAGGGGTGTTCACGGAAGAGGTACCAGCCATAGGACAGCCATTTCGAATGCTGTATACAATACGTATACAAATGATGTATACAATACGTCATAATGTGAAAAGGCAGCTTCCAAGATGCTATGGTTTGTACCCATCTTCTCATAAAATATAAGCCCATATACAGACAAAGAGAAGCATGCATGAGAAAGGCAGGAAGGAAAGAGAGTCACAAGGCTAAGAATGATTAGGGATGATGCTATTCAGGGTCGTTTTGCTACTTTGTGCCTTTACTCACTGTTTGAGTTGTTTTCAATGAATATCTATTAATTTTATAGTTAGAAAAAAAGCCTCCTCATATCCAGGGAGGGTTGGGAGCCTGCAAACTCCACGGTACTGCATGAGACTTCTCCCCTGCAGGCCAGGCCCCGGAAGCTCCTGGGTCAGGGGGGTCTTGCCCAGCAGAGCCCCAGTGGACGAAAATCTTCTGTTCCATGAGTGGGTGGCCCGGGTGCCCAAGAGGAGCCATGAGCCACTCCCTGCTCAGCTCATGTAGCAGTCCCATGTCGGCAGCCCTTCCTATCCAAAATGCAGAGAAGTTTCTCCAAGTTAATCTGAACTGCCTGCCCTGGAGAAGCAACAGGAAAATGAAAAAATCAAAAATGGTCTACTAAAATCCAGCAGGGACTGGGCATTTACAGTGAGGGGACAGGCTCACGAGAGGGGATTCTGGCCAAACTGTATGAGCGATCCACAACAGAGAAATGGTGCTGGGCAGT
Organism: Lontra canadensis; assembly: GCF_010015895.1. Lineage (NCBI taxonomy): Eukaryota > Metazoa > Chordata > Mammalia > Carnivora > Mustelidae > Lontra > Lontra canadensis. Next base: position 61,544,104 of record NW_022630995.1, on the reverse strand, counting down.
GGCCTTCCAGAGGTGGAAAGGCCCAGTGGTGCTTATTCAAGACTGTGCTCCTTTTCAGGGGGCTGCTGTGGCAAATGACCACAAGTCAGGTGCCTGAAAACAAGGGCCATTTATGCTCTCACAGGTCAGGAGGCCAGACATACAAAATCAAGGTGTCATCACAGCCATACTTCCTCCCAAAACTCTAGGAGAGGGTCCTTCCAGACCTCCTCTGGCTTCTGGCGGCCCCTGGCATTCCTTAGATTGTGGCCACATCACTCTATCTGTCTACCATCTTCCCATAACATGGCCTTCTTCTCCCTGTACATCTGGGTGTCCTCCTCTTACTAGGACAGTGTCATTGGATTTCGGGTCCCCCTTAATCCAGTATGAGTTTAACTTAATTACCTCGGCCAAGGTCCTACTTCTAAACAAGGTCACGTTCTTAGGTTCCAGGAGAACGTGAATGTGTAAGGTACACAATTCAAATCAGTACAGGGGCATCCCCAAGTTCCTAGGACCATGGCTTCTCTCAGCACACACTGAGATGGCCCACCCAAGTCCCACCACCTCACAGGAACTGGCATCTCACACAACCGTCCCTTTGAGCAACTGGTCACCCATTCAACAGTCAACAACCATCTATGGAGTATGGCCAAAGAACAGCCTGGAGGAATTCGGGTTAGACCCCTGCATTCACATGTACTCACTGTGATGGCTGCTGTCATGTGTCAACCTGACTGGGCCACAGGGGGCCCAGATATTTGCGTCTGTCCATGAGGGGTTTTGTGGGTGAAAGTAACACTTGAGACAGTATACTGAGGACAGCAGGGGGAACTTCCCAGTGGATGTGGGATACATCAAATCCAATGAGGGTCTGAAGGATACAAAAGGCTGAGTAAGAAAGAATTCTTTCGTTCTTCCTGATGGTTTTTAAGCTGTAACATGGGTCTTCTGCCTTTGGACTTGGACTCAGATGGAAACTTACACCATCAGCTCTCCTGGTTTTCAGGTTTTCAGATGTGGACTGGAAATACACCAGGAGGTCTCCTGGGTCTGGACTTCTCAGTGTCCATAACTGGGTGAGCCAATCCATATCTCTAGAGAGATATCTTTGGATACACAGATGGATAGAGAGATCATATTACTTAGGTTTCTCTGGAGAACCCTAATACACTCCAACATGAGGGAGACAGCCAAAGACCCTGACAATCTCTCTTTGTCAGAGAACAATGGCTAAAAACAAGATTTAAAAGAGAGGGAAGAAGAGAGAAAAAAACCTATAGAAATTCGGACATAGTAAGTCTTGTTTCCACATTTTTGGGGTAAACTGATTGGCTGTCTTCTAACAAAGAAACCAGTCCTGGGGCACCATAATGGCTCAGTCCTTTAAGTGTCCAACATGTTTTTGGCTCAGGTCATGGTCTCAGGGTTGTGGGATCGAGCCCTGCGTTGGGCTCCGTACTGGGCCTGGAGCCTGCTTAAGATTCTCTCCATCCTTCTCCCTCAGCACCCCTCCTCCCAAAAAGGAAGCCAGTCCCAGCCGTCTGGGCCTAAGTAGACAGACGAGGGGTGCCCAGCAAACCACCACATCAGCTGGGCTCTGGAGGTCTGGCTGGGAAGCACAGGCATTGGGCTGTCCTGCTTGTGGCCTCCTGCTCCGTACCTTCTGCCCACGATGGGTGAGCACCTACTTCTCGCACTAGTTTCTACTCGATGACGGGCCAGGTGCTTGGACAGCACAGCACAGCCACCTCGGGTGCTTACCTTCTCGCATCCTTTCTCGCATCTGGCTGACACGCTCCCTCATTGCCCACTTGTCCCAGGTTAACAGCGTTAGGAGACCAAGTCCTCCTCTCCACCCTCACATCCTGGGAGATGCGTGGTGGAAGCAGAGTGCCCTTTGGCTCCAGACTGAGCCGGCCCTGAGCCCCTGCAGTTGGGGGAGAGATCCCTGAGAAGCGACCTTGGATGAGATTAGCACATAAGGTGACTGACACGTCCCGGCTGGAAGTCTCGGGTCCCGGGAAAGCTGTCAGGGCAAGTGTGCAGGAAGCCTGCTACGGGGGACGGGGATAGAATCGGGACTGGATGGGAAACTGAACCGCCATGCGGGCCCACCATGGCCTCAGACAACCCTGGGGGGCTGCTTTTGGAGCTGGGACTGCCCCTGAGCCATACCTGCAGGGCTTGGATGCCCCCACCCAGACCCATCAGATGCAGGCAACCCCGGGAAGGGCTGTGACCTTAGTGAGGTAGCCCTCCTCTCTAAAGGGGCTGACAGTGGGCTGATAGCAGCTGGGGCCGCAGGCTTTCACTGAGGTGGGGGAGGGGTCAGGGGGCCCCTCAGTGTCCATCCTGCTCTTACCAGCTGTGAGTCTTGGGCAGGTTATCCAACCTCTCTGAGCCCAGTTTCCCCAAGTGAACATTGTTTACCCACCTCAAAGGGATGTAGAGAGGATAAATCTAAGAAAAATATATGGAAAATGACTTCAGCCTAATGGGACCTCACCAATGGAATCATTTCTCTCACCTCTGCCGGGACCTAAAATGAAGGTGCAGACAGGCCCAGTTGTGCTAGTGTATCGGAATAACATTAGTAGCAGCAAATGCTTTGGACCTGGTGTCGTTCTAAGCACTTGCCACATATTAGTACATTTGATCCTCAGAACAACCCTGGGAAGCAGGTCTATTATTACCCCCTTTCGCAGACAAGGAAACTGAGGCTCACAGGCTCTCAGTAACTTGATGACAGTTTGCAAGAGCAAGAGGAAACTTACTTTGAAGGTTTTTCTTTCAAGTGAAGGAACCTAGACTAAAGCACCTCTGACTCAGAAGAATAAAAGCCAGACAGCCGCGAGAATATATAAAGAATGTATAAAGAATATATAAAGCCATTAGAACTCAGTAACAACAACAACAACAAAAAACCCTAATCTAAAAATGAGCAGCGAGGCGGACACCTAGGTGGCTCAGTGGGTTCACTGTCCGACTCTTGATTTCAGCTCAGGTCTCGTTCTTGGGGTCCTGGGATCGAACCCTGCATCGGGCTCTGTGCTCAGTGGGGAGTCTGCTTGAGGTTCTCTCCCCCTCCCTCTGCCCCTCCCCCCACTCACTTATACTTGTGCTCTCGCGCTCTCTCTCAAATAAATAATCTTTTAAAAATTATTAAAAAATGAGCAAAGGGCTTGAATAGACATTTCTCCAAAGAAGATCTACAAAACCCCAACAAAAATATGAAAATATACACAGCCCTTATTAGTTATCAGGGACATGTGAATCCAAACCTCAATGCGATACTACTTCCCACCCAACGAGGATGGCTTTGAGTCTTAAAAAATAGGAAATAGCAAGCGTTGGTGAGGACGAGGGGAAATCAGAACCCTCATACACTGACGGTGGGAATGCAAAATGGCACATGGTTGGGAAAAACAGTTTAACAGTTCCTTGAAAGTTAAGTGTTGAATCCCTTTCGGACCCAGCAAGTCCACACTCCCAGGTGTATACCCCAAAGAACTGGAAACCAACAAGAATTGTTCCAACAAAATCTTGCATATGCCTATTTACAGCAGCTCTCCTCACAATAGTCAAAAGATGGAAAAACCCATGTTTCTTTCAACAGGTGAACGGATAAACAAAATGCTTTCTGCCCATAGTGGGAGTATGAGCCACAAAAAGGAATGTTGTACTCACAGAAGAGCATGTACTGTTTGATTCCACGTATACAAAATATCCAGGATAGGTAAATCCATGGAGATAGGAAACAGATGAGCAGTTTCCCAGTACTAGAGGACAGGGAATGGGGAAAGGCTGCTTGATGGGTATAAGGTTTCCTGGGGGCGTGGTGAAATGTGCTGGAACTAGCTGGAGGTCAAGCTTGCACAGCACTGAAAGGATTGAATGCCGCTGAACTATACATTTAAGATCGCTAACTTCATTAAGTTACTTAATGAAAAAATAAAAGTCAGGCAGCAGATGCCAACTCCAGCTCTGACTCCTGGTGCTCCCACCGCCACCCCATGGGGTTAGAGGCAAATTGCCTTGTGTGGGGGACCATTGGGAAGTCGGGAGTTAAACTGCGGAGAGAAAAGCATCTGGCTAATCCAAAGTCTTTCAGCCGGGGCCCATCATGGTTGTCCAAGCAGTGCACTGCACAATGAGGACCACTCAGGAGACTGCAATCTAGACTACACTCCATCCCCAAGCCATATGCCCTGAGGGTAAAGCTGCATTGGCCCAGAGCAGTATGTTTCCTAATTCTCACAGAACTACCCTCCCACCTGTGGCAGACCTTCCTGAAGCAGGCTAAACCTTCCCTGCCTCCCCCACCAGTCCCACAGAAAGAGCTCAGGCAACCTCCAGGGTGAATAGCCGGTGCTCTGACCCCTTTGGCCTCCTCCACCTCCCACTCTTCATGTATCCAACCAGCTGTTTCTTGCCTCAACTGCCAGCCCAACCTCCCACTGGCCCTTCGGATCTGATAAATGGCCTTGCTCTCCTGGTACGGCCCCTCGGCTCACCTCCCCGCTTACCTTCTACACTTGCCCTCAGCCTTTGCCAGCCCCCTGCGACCCAGGTTCCTGCTACTGTGTCTGGATCTAGCTCAGCTCTCTGCCAGCTCCTCACCGCAGCAGGGCAGGAAGCCCACTGCTGCTGTAAGGTAACTTGCAGTCCGCCCGGGCAAAGGCAAAGTGAGGTAACGGAGGTGATCAAGGACTTGACTTTGGAAGACGATCTGGGGAAGGAGCAAGGACAGGCCAAGAGGTAGGAGCAGAATCAGGGCTCCAGAGGGTCTCAGAAACAAAGACAAAAGTTTTAAGAAGGAACACTGTAACAAAAGACAAACGAGGAAGAGAATATAATTTCTTTTGAAAAGATGATAAAGAAAGTGTGAAGATGACCAATATAGCTGGGGTCCAGATGGGACCCTCTGCAGAGCTCCTCCTCGGGACCCAGGTGACCCAGACCGACACCACCATACGTCACATGAGCACCTGAGACAAGGCAATAATTTCCCTGTGTATTTCTCATCTTCAGATGAGGCGCATCTCTAGAAATTGCTATGTACGTGGTTTCAGCAGAAAGATGGGTTCTGTCTGCAGCCCCCATTTTCCCAATTGATGTTCCCTTTTGTTCGTGCCCACTTCGTCTTTGTGTGAACACTGAGCTCTCATTGAACATCCCCAAAAGAGGGATTGCATGGCGACTCAGCACAGTGGGCTGAAATGTCCCGGAGGGAATGCGCAATCATCTTCAGTGAGTAGAGGACAATGAGGAGGTGTCCTGTTACATAATTGAGGAGACAATGTCTTTTATACTCAGTCTGGTTCACTTTTCACACTAAATTAATCTCAATAAGCATCTGCTTTGAGTAAAGGAAGTTTTGTGATAATTCAACCATGACCTTTGTAAAAGTCCAGATGATTCCACGTTCGTCCCTCAGCCCTGAGTCTCCTATTGAAATGGTCGGTCTTTATTTCATGATCATCAGCATGTTAACATGAGCTGATTAATCCCATCAACCTAACTACACAGATCGGACACAGCCCAGGGCGATGACATCATTAGCTTTGGGACGGGAGCGCACTAGATCTCAGGCTGGGCTGGTCTGCTGGTCCCACAGGTCATTTGATCCAGTCTCCTTGTTTCTGAGAATTAAAAGCAGACTTGCCTTCCAAGTTGTTCCCTCGCTCCAAGATCCAGGTAAACTTGTCTCAACAAGGACATCATGGGGACCTCATCTATGGGTCCACGGAGCCTGCATCCCTCATGGGAGTGCTTGCGGCCAAGCCACTGGACACTCAGTTGGGACTTAGGACCTACTACCATCTATGGGTCTCAGTGACCAGCGTGATTTCCGGCAGCTCCTCTTTATCCTCCCATATTTCTGAGCGCGCTGCTCTCATGGACTGTGCCACACACTTTCTCTAGAGCAAGACCCCTAACTAATAACCTGGCCACGTGTGCCCTGTCACCTGGCAGCCATGTTCCCCAGCTCCTGGATCACCATGACCTTTTAGAAATTTACTCTTCCCATCAGATATACGCGGTGTGAGGAAGACAGTCAAGGAATTCTGCCTTCTCCTAGCCCAGCGGTTCTCCCAAGTGTTATTCCGGGACCGCAGCGCCCGCATCACCTTAGAATGTGTGAGAAATGCAAGTTCCCAGGCCCCTCCCCAGACTGGAGCCCAGTGAGCTAGGGTTCAGCAAGCTCTCACACCCATTCTAATGCACACCGATGCATGAGGTGGGCGCGTGACCCAAAGCTGGCCACCAAGTCCCCGTGTGCTGTAGGGTCTGTCTTGGTGGTGCCCATCCTGTGGGATTTGACAAACGTATAAAGACACACAGCCACCATTATTGTATCACACAGAGTAGTTTCGCCATGGTAATGTGTTACAACAGCCACAGGAAATTCAAGCAGTCCCAGAGTGCAGATTGGAAAGGAGCAATGTAACAGGGCACAGGACCGGGGCCCACTCACCCCCTAAGGGGCCGGGACTTGCTTTCCGTCGCTCCTTCGCCCTGCATCCCACAGGTGCTCTGATTCCTGCCCTCCCAGAGCCTGCTGTCAGCCTTCCTGTGGCCTCTGAAAGCTACAACCATCATCCCAGATGTTGCCTTTCTACGGAAGTGGGTCAGAGTTGGTTCCTAGTGCTTGTAACCGGAGGGCTGTGTCCCTTCCCTTCCAAAGCGTAGGTTTGTGGAGATGACCCACCAACAAATGGTGATCCCTTCATAAGAACAAACCGATGTAGAGAAGAAACCACGGCCCAGGGAGGACGGGGGACACGCCGAACACCAGCCGGCGTGCGCGGCAAGGTCAGAGGCAGAACGCTCAGCCTGCCCAGAAGGTTCAGGAAGCTTTCCCGGCAAATGTAACCACTACTCAGAGATCTCCTTTTTTTTCCATGGAAAGTTGTTAGCTTTGTGGCAGAATTGTTCCTCTATCCTGGAAACTGAAATACTTTTCCTTTTTTTTTTTTTTTAACATTTTAAGGAACATTTCACTTTTTTAAATTTTAAATTAAAATTTGGATCTGAAGACATGAACTAATTTGGCTTTCCTTTCATTTGGGATGGGGGACTGGAAAACTGTAGCCTTAGGTACAGAGATGCAGTCCAATTTTCCAAATTTACACACACACACACACACACACACACACACACACCCCAGTGTTACAAGATAAAGTTGGGGTTGGGGGTAGAAAATCAGGAGGACAAGCAGATCGAGGACTGCCTAGGATGACCCTGTCTCCCGGCCTCAGCCCCACTACCTACAGGCCCTTCAGAACACCTCGAGCCCACTACACACACATGGCTTGGATTTCTCTTCCTCTGCCTGGCACAGAGATTTAAACACAAATATCCTGTGAGAGGAAGTGAGTCGGTACATACTCCCCGACTCACAGATTTGCTCCCCTTTCTCTGATTCTAGCAGGGAGTGAGGGAGTAGAAGAGGCCCACCCGGGTGTGGGGAGAAAACACTGAGCTCAGAGGCAGGAGACTGGGCTGCAGCCACCAACTTGCTGTGTGATCAGGGGCAAACCTTTACCTTCTCTGGGCCTCCATTTTTACATTACAGAAGGAAAAACTGCATTGTACTGGTAGGACATCTCACTTAACCTCTAGGTTTGCTCAGTAAGATATTCACTGAGTACCCACCATGGGAGGCCCAGAGGCCTGAGACACATTCTTCCAACAAGGACTCATCTCGTAAGGGGAATCTCAGTTTCAGTCTCAGTTTTATCACAGACCATCATCTTGGGGAGCCCTGTTAGGGCTGAAGTATATGACCCCCCCCAAACTTAAATGTTGAAACCCTAATTCTCAACAGTTCAGAATGGGATTGTATTTGGAGATAGGGTCATAAAGGATGTCATCAAAGCTAAATGAGGTCATAAGTGTGGGGCCCTTATCTGGTAGCAGGGTGTCCTTATAAGAAGAGAAAGAGACACTGGAGAACTCGCTCTCTCTAGGCACAGAGACGAAAGGCCATGTGAGTACGTAGCAATAAGGCAGCTGCCTAGAAGCTGGAAAAGAGGTCTCACAGGAAACCAGTCTAGATCCCAGACTTCCAAACTCCAGAGCTGTGAGAACCTCGGTTCCTCAAATTAGATCCCTGGATCTTTTTCCTTTTGTCTCCAGGACACTCGAAGAACTGAATGAAAGCACAGATGGTGGTAGACACTCTTGCAATTTCCCCTACCCACTGAGGAACATCCACAAGAGGGTCCTGAACCCCAGCTGCTCTCTGTACTTCCTGCCTGTCTTACTCTTGCACAGCCCCGGGTTTCTGCACTGACACGGGACAGACTCTCTCCTCTTCGTTCTCAAATGTCAACATCCTTTTAGGGCAATTAGAACGATTACATGTCTTGGAAAAAAAGAAAAAATCAAAGAATACTGGAATCTCCTCCTTACTGTCCAGACAGACCATTAACCCTTTTTCATCTGAGAACAGAACCCACACTGAGTTAGAAATTTTCTATACGTTCCATACAAAACTTAACTCAGATTTCTTCTGCTGCTGGTGGTACAAAAGTAGCTGGTATCAGACTAAACTTCTCACTGAGAACAGCTACGAAAACTAAAAAAAAATTTTTTAAATGTTGTCTGAAGGTATGGAAAAAAAATATATTCCATGCAGGCCAGACTTGAGGGATCAAGACTGAGAGAACTACACTTAAGTGTGTGTTGCATTCTCGGCTGGTTTGAGCTCTCAGCATAGTTTTCACAGTGTAGGTCACAGAGTCCAAATGGAAAGCAGTGATCTAGAGCATAATGCAATTTATTTCTGGGATCAGAAGGATAAAGGAAAAAAAAAAAAACAACCTAGAGATTGGGGGTAACCAGCACCTATGACGGAGGAGGACATGATACTGGAGAAAGGGGATCCACATAGAATAGGCAGTCGCATAGAGAGACACAGAGAATCCAACTGGGATGCAAGAGCTAGGAGGCTGAGTGCATAATTCAGAGCTTGGGAAGCAAAAACTGGTGTTCAGCTTAAATCAAGGATGAAGGTTCCTAATAAACACCTCAGGCTTTTAAGCTGAGATCGTAAAGGGACCAGACCCTAAGAATATGTGTAAATGGGAAACGAGCTCCATTAAAGACGAGCGGCCATGCTTTATCTGTCAATTAGGAGAAAATCAAATTCTTTCTGAAAGAATATGATGATATTATCCAGAAGCCCTACAGTTTTTCGCATGTAATTCTCAGCACACATTAATTGTTAGTAGGAAGGTCAGACAACCAGATGAAATACTGAAAATTGAGAGAAAAATAAAGAGTAAAACCAGGGCACAGAGGAACCAGATACTAGAGTTTTTGAACATAAACTTGAAAGTAACTGCAATTAATATGCCCAAGAAAATAGAGGAAATGATGGAGAAAAATCACCACAAAATGGCATCTATTTTCTAAAGAATCAACTGCATATCCTAAAATTGAAAAATATATATATACAATAGAAAATGAAATTCTAATAGTCGGGTTAATAAATATATTAAAAGACAGGATTGGTCAACTGGAAAATAGGAGTATAAAAATATTCAAACTAAAGCTGAGAAAAAAAGAGAATAAAAAATATAGAAAATTAGCTGTGTAGGAGACCATGCAGAAAACATTAAACAATTTGCAATTGGAGTCCCAAGAATAGAGGAGGGAAAGAAAATGGCATTTGATGGTTAACAGTATGTGTAACATGATTACAGTACAGTGATCCACTATTTGGCCAAACAGTGTCCAGGTATTTTAACATTTATAGTCAGTTGACTTTGAGTAAAGGTGATTGCCCTACATAATGTGGGTGGGCCTCATCCAATCAGTTGAAGGCCTTTAGAGCAAAGACTAAGGTATCCTGAAGAAGAAGGAATTCTGCCTCAAAACTGCAACAAAGAAATTCTGCCTCCATTTTCAGCCTTTGGACTCAAGACTGCAACATCAACTCTTACCTGAATCTCCAGCCTCCTGGTTTGCCCTAAGAATTTTGGAGTCATCAGCCATCACATCATGTAAGATAATTCCTTAAAATAAATCCCTCTAAATAAAACTATCTATCATCTTTCTTTCTTCTTTCTTTCTTTCTTCCTCTCTATGAAGAGAGATAATGAACACATATATATGAAAAACCTACATGTTTTCACTAATCAAAAAAAAATAAATAAAAGAAAGAAAAGAATAGAAAAAATCCAAAGGAGATTTTTGATTTATAAAAAAGTTGTTACCATACTAATGTAGGTCTTTTTTTTTTTTTAAGATTTCATTTATTTATTTGACACAGAGAGAGATCACAAGTAGGCAGACAGAGAGTGGGGGGAAGCAGACTCCCCACTGAGCAGAGAGCCCAATGTGGGGCTCGATCCCAGGACCCTGAGATCATGACCTGAGCTGAAGGCAGAGGCTCAACCCACTGAGGCACCCAGGTGCCCCTGATGTAAGTCTTTCATAAAAGTGAGGTGACATAATATGAACTTTCAGAAGACACGGTCAACTTTTCACTTAATGCCATTTTGGCCTATGAAAGGTTTCATAGAAACACTCTACTTTTGAATAGTTGGGGAAACTTGTACATAACTAGGCATGTTTTATTCACCCTACAGATCTGAATGGACCTTCTCCCTCCACCCCAACAAGTACCCATCTACTTAAAATTTGGTTTGGATGTTGAAACTAATGTTGTTACACATGCACCAATAGGATGGGGAAAAGTTTATTACTCACATAATGAGGCTTTCTGGGGACAGAAGGGCCAGTTCCCCTAAGCAGGTCCAAAAAGAGATTGAAAGAGCCAGTTAAAAAGACTGGCTTCAGTTTTTATGGTGATTAGGGGACAGAGCTGAGATGAGGACTCCCACACGTGACTCCAGCTTCTGTGGTTTGAATTTCCCATGGTACAAATGGAGGAAGCAGCCAGACTTTCTTAGCTTGCCCAGAGGTGGGGCAGCAGGGGCAGGAGGGGGACTGGAGCTCGAAGGTTGTCACCATCAAACATCAAAACAAGGAGTCTGAGACTCTAGTATAGCAAATCACAGTCAAACTGAACACTAAAGGCAAGGAGCATAAACCAAATAAGTAAAATAAACTTCTGAAAGCTAAAGGATAAGAAACTTTATCTTCAAAGGAGCAACAGTGAGACTGACATCAGTCTCATCAGATTTCTCAACAGAAATGATGGAAGCCAGATAATGGAATGACATTTAAGTAGTCATCTAGAATTCCATACCCAGTGAAAATACACCTTCCTTCCTTCCTTTCTTTCTTTCTTTCTTTCTTTCTTTCTTTCTTTCTTTCTTTCTTTCTTCCTTTTTTAGAGATTTCACTTATTTATTTTAGAGAGAAAAGGAGCATGAGCAGAGGGAGGGGCAGGGAGAGGGATAAACAGACTCTGCACCAAGTGTGGAGCCCACTGCGGGGCTCGATCCGACACCCCAGAGACCATGACTGAACCCAAAATCAGAAGTCAGCCATCCAACCGTCTGAGCCACCCAGGCACCCCAAAGACACCATTTTTAAAATGAAGGTAGAAGAGGGGCACCTGGGTGACTCAGTTAGTCAGGTTAGACCGGATGTGGGCTCAGGTCAGGGTCTCAGGGCCATGAGATTGAGCCCTGCATTAGGCTCCATGCTAAGTGTGGAGCCTGTTCAAGATTCTCTATCTTCCTCTGTCCCTTGCTCACACACACTCTCTCTAAATAATAATACTAGTAATAATAATAATAATAAAATGAAGATAGAAGAAAGACACTTTAGACAAACAGGAACTCAGAAAATTTGTGGCCAGAAGACCATCCCTACAAGAAATATTCAAGGAAAATGATCTGAAATCAAAGTACAAAGACAGTGCGAGGAAATGAGGGACAACGGGAAGAGTCATACATGGGTGAGTACAGCTGGTCCTTGAACAATGCAGGTTTGAACTGTGTGGGTCCACTTCTACACAACTTTTTTTTTTCCCCAAAAAGTACAGTATAGGACTGTAGATGTATTTTCTCTTCCTCATGATTTTCTTTATATTTTCTATTCTCTAGCTTACTTTATTGGAAGAATGCAGTACACAGTAGATAGGACATACAAAATATGTGTTAATCAAGTGTTTCTGTTTTCAGTAAGGCTTCCGATCAACAGTAAGCTGTCAGTAGTTAAATTTGGGGGGAGTCAAAAATTACATAGGGATTTTCAGCTGTTCAGAGGGTCAGGGTCCATAAGCCCCAGGTTGTTGAAGGGTCAACCATGTATGTGGAATGAAATACATGACAACACAGAACAAAAAGCAAAGGGGATAAATGGGCTTAAAATGTTGTTAGCCCTTTGCCTTACCCAGGGAGTGGTAACCTCCAAAAGTAGATGCAGTCAATCAAAGGGTAGTGTTCTATCCTCTAGGATAACCAGCATAGGAATGATAACAGAACATGACTAGCAAGGTAGCAGAGTGAGGAGATGGAATACATTCCAACAAATTTGTATTAATCCAAAATTGTCAGACTTCTATAAAAGCAGGACTCAGTTATATCGTGATTGTAAGAAACATGTACCTTACATATAAAGAGCCTAAAGTACTAAAATTAGAAGGATAGGAAAAGCTGAGGTAACTCTATTAACATACAAGTAATGAGAATATAATTATGGCTATTATCTATACTGATGTGTAGACATAAAAATAGCTATATGTATTGAACATATGGTTAAAAAGACAATATATTCTTTAAAAAAATGTTTTAAGGGGAGCCTTGGTGGCTCAGTGGGTTAAAGCTCTGACTTCAGCCCAGGTCATGATCTCAAAGTCCTGGGATCGAGCCCTGCATCAGGCTCTCTGCTCAGCGGGGAGCCTGCTTCCCCCTCTCTCTCTGCCTGCCTCTTTGCCTGCTTGTGATAGCTCTCTCTCTCTCTGTCAAATAAATAAATAAAATCTTTAAAAAAATTAAAAAAAATGTTTTAAGAGAGAGAAAGCACATACATGTGCACAAGAGTTGGAGGGGAAGGACAGAGGAAGAGATAGAATCTTAAGCAGGTTCCACACCCAGCATGGAGCCCAGAGCCCAATGTGGTGCTCCATCTCCCAACTCTGAGATCATGACCTGAGCCGAAATCAAGAGTTGGACCAACTGAGCCACCCAGGTGCCTCAAAACAATATATTCTTTAAAACAAGATTTATTACTAGAGCTATTTCACAATATTAAAGAAAATAACATAAAAAATAATCTTTTCGTTGCCTGTTTTAAGGTTTCGCTTCTCTTGGAAGTTCTGCTAATTCAAAGTCAAGGGTTACTTCTTAAGGATTATAATGGTGCCCTCACCCTGCTGTGTTAGGTTCAAGTTGTTGTTACCTTTTGTTTGAATTGTTTGGTTATTCTCATAATGAGCCCTTAGTGCTTCATAGAATAATATTTTGTTTTCTCTGGAAAGTACTAGATGAAAGGTTTAATGTAGGGCAGAGCAGATATATAAAGGCAATGTAAATTTAAACAGGGTATGGCAGAGCAAGATTAAAATAAATTAGTGACATTTACTACCCTGCATGTCCAGCCCACTAGCTCACCTGGGTCATAGCATCTAATCCCTGTCACACCCCAGGCTAGAATTCCGTACCCTTGGACAGCACTCTAATGACCAATCTACAAAAAGCTGACTTGAAATTAGCTATTGATTATTGTTCCATAACTGCAGCTGGCAAGGAGCATATCTACGATCCTCTTTATATATACAATCTTCTTACCCACTCATCCATTAGTGGACACTTAGGTTGCTTCCATATCTTTGCTTTTGTAAATAACACAGCAAGGACATGACGATGTATATGTTTTTGAGTTAGTATTTTCATTATCTTCAGAAAAATAGCCAGAAATGGAATTCTGTTTTTAATTTTTTGGTGAACCACCATACCATTTTCCCTAGTGGCTGCACCAATTTGCCTTCCCACCAATGGTGCATGAAGTTTCTTTTTGTTCCACTTCCTCACCAACACAGCCTCAAAGTAATAAAACAAAAACTGAGAGAAAGGAGAAATAGTCAAATCTATGATCACAGTACAGATTTTAACTACCTCTATTGGTTATTGGAAGAGAAATCAGAGGTCCCTGGGTGACTCGGTTGACTGGTTGATAGGCTCTTGATTTCTGTTCAGGTCATGATCTTGGGGTCCTGGGATTGACCCCCAAACCAGGCTCCACACTCAGCAGGGAGTCTGCTCAAGGGTTATCTCTCTCCTTTCCCCCATCCCTCCACCTGCTCGCGCGCGCACACACACACACACACACACACGCTCTCTCTCAAATAAATAAATAAATCTTAAAAAAAAAAAAGAAAGAAAAATCAGACAAAAATTCAGTAAAGCTAGAGATAATGTGGACAACATGATTGATAAATATGAGTCAACAAAAATATGCAAAGCACTGTAACCAACAACTTCCGGTAAATATTCTTTTCAAGAACACATGGAATGTTCATAGAAATAAACCACATACTGTGCAATGAAGCAAGTCTCAACGAATTTAAAAGGAATCATCATGCAGTTATGTTCTCCAATCACAGTGAAATTAGAGTAGAAATCAGTAATAACATAACTGGGAAAGTCTTAAATGTTTGGAAGTTAAGATATATCCTTCTAAACAATTCATGAGTCAAAACACAATGGAAATTTTTAAAATATATCAAACTAAATTATAATAAAAATGACACATTCAAATGTTGTAGGATAAAACTAACACAGAATTTATAGGGAAATTTATAAAGTCAAGGACAAATATCAGAAAAGAAAAAAGCAGAGGTGCCTGGGTGGCTCAGTCATTTAGACATTGGGCTCCCTGCTTAGCAGGGAGTCTGCTTCTCCCTTTGTATCCACCTGCCGCTCCCCCTGCTTGTTCTCGCTCCCTTTCTCAAATAAATTAATACATAAATAATCTTTTAGAAAAAGGACAAAGCACTAAAAATCAATGATCTGAGCGAGGAAACAATTAACAAACTATAGTCCAACAGCCAAATCTACTCCCCTCTCCAATCTGGTTTATAAATAAAGTTTTATTGGAACAGAGCAACATCACTTGTTTCTGTATTATCAATGTCTGCTTTTTGCTATAATGCTAGAATTGAATAATTGTAATGGAGACTATATAGTCTTCAAAATCTAAAATACCTATTATCTGGCATCTTACTGAAAAAAAATTTGCTGACCCTTAATATGAGTTTTCAGATCCAAACCTGGAAAATGAACAGAAAAATAAACCTAAGGAAATTAAAAGAAAGAAAACAAAAAAGACAGAAGCAGAAATCAATTAAATGGAAAGCAAACTTAGGGGAGAAATCAACAAATCCTAAAGTTGATTTTTTAAGTTTAATAATACTGATGAATATTGATGAGAAAAAAGAAGACACACATTCCCAATATCAGAAGGATAACAGGGACGCCTGGGTGGCTCAGTGGGTTAAGCCTCTGCCTTCGGCTCAGGTCATGATCTCAGGATCCTGGGATCGAGTCCCGCATCGGGCTCTCTGCTCAGCGGGGAGCCTGCTTCCCTCTCTCTCTCTCTTCCTGCCTCTGTCTACTGTGATCTCTCTCTGTCAAATAAATAATAAAATAAAATCTTAAAAAAAAAAAAGAAGGATAACAAGTCACTACTATGAAAGTATAAGGCAAGCTGTAGAATGGTAAGAAATACATATATTTTAATATATATAGCCTATAAAATATTCATCTTCAAAAAATAGAGATAACATAAATTATTAAGAAAAAGTTCCATTTCTTTTAAAAGGGGGAAAATCTTGAATAAACATTTAGGAAGACATCCAAATGACCAGTATGCATATGTATAACTCTCCATGTCATAGACAATTAGAGAAATGCAATTGAAACCAGGAGTTACCAGGACACTTCCTCCAGAATGGCTAAAATACAAAAACTGATAATACAAAGTGTTAACGAGAGTGTGGAGCAGTTGAAATTCTCTTAAACAGCCTGTGGGAATGTGAATTGGTATAAAAAGTTTGGGTAACTGTTGGGGCGCCTGAGTGACTCAGTCGGTTGAACATCCAGCCCTCCATTTCAGCTTAGGTAGTGATCTCAGAGTTGTGAGATCGATTCCCACCTTGGGGTCTGTGCTGAGCATGGAGTATACTTGGAATTCTCTCTCTCCTTCTCCCTCTCCCCTCCCCTTGCTTGCACATTGTCTCTCTTTCGAAAAAAAAAAAAATCTAATATTTATGACCTCATTAACCATAGTAACCCCAAATGGAAACGAACCACACATCTTTCAACTGGAGAAAAGATACACAAGTGGTGGTCTACCCAAGCAATGTAATATGGTGCAGTAGGAAGAAAGAACCAGTACTACTGTACACAGTAGGGAAGGAAGCCAGATACAAAACGAGAATACACTGTATGTTTTCATGTCCATAAAATTCAAAAGCTAACAAAACCAAACCCACGGTGACAGAAGTCCAAAGGGTGGTTTCCTTTAGTGGGAGATAATAATTAAGAGCAGACATGAGGGAGACTTCCAAGCCTCAGTCATGCTCTGTATCTCAGTAGGAGTGGGGGGTTTCAAAAGGGTAGTCATCACTTTGTAAAACATTCATAGAGCCATGCACTTAAGGTATGTGAAAATTGCTAGATATGTTTTTCTTCCATTAAAGTTTGCCAAAAAAGAAAAAGAAACTTAATTCCTAGAAAGGTCAGGTAGTGCTTAAAGAGGCAGATAGGGAGTGAGACAGCCTGCGTTCAAATTCTGGCTTGGCCATTTACAACCTATGTGTTCTTAGACTATGTCACCTGTCTGCATCCCAATTTCCTTATTTGTAGAATGGGGACAATACTAGGATCTAAACCTAAGGTTGTGCTAAGGATTCATGAGTTGATCTATGCAAAATATTTATAATAGTGCTATCTGTAGTAAGATCTCCATAAATGTTTTTTTGTTGCTGGTGGTATTTTTATCTTTGCATCTCATCTGGAGGGCCACAAGAAATCAGGGTTAAAACCAAGGGTCTTATGCCCTTGGGCATTTGTTCCAGAAAAATGAAAACTTATGTTCACACAATCACCTGTACACAAATGTTTACAGCAGCTTTATTCCTCATAGGCAGAATCTGCAAACCAGATGAAAGCACATCCACCTTCAGTGGATGACTATGGAACTGTGGTACCCACATACCACGGGATACCACTCCACAGTGAATAGGAACAAAGCATGGTCATGCACGACAACCTGGGTGAACCTCAAGGAAATCAGGCTGAATGAAAAAAGCCAACCCCTAAAGCATACACATGCATGCTTCCATTCACAGACCATTCTTTTTTCTTTTAAGATTTTATTTATTTATTTGACAGACAGAGATCACAAGTAGGCAGAGAGAGGGTGGGGAAGCAGGCTCCCTGCTGAACACTGAGCCCAATGTGGGGCTCGATCTCAGGATCCTGGGATCATGACTGGAGCTGAAGGCAGAGGCTTTAACTCACTGAACTCTCTCAGGCGCCCGCACAGAACATTCTTCTTTTTTTTTTTTTTAGATTTTATTTATCTATTTGACAGACAGAGACCACAAGTAGGCAGAGAGGCAGGCAGAGAGAGAGGAGGAAGCAGGCTCCCTGTTGAGCAGAGAGCCCCATGAGGGGCTCGATCCCAGGACCCTGAGATCATGACCTGAGCCGAAGGCAGAGGCTTAACCCACTGAGCCACCCAGGCACCCCAGCACAGAACATTCTTGAAGTGACAAAGCTAGAGAGATGGAGAACAGGATTAGTGGTTGCAGGGGTTAGGGATGGGGGTGGGGTAGAGAAGGTGTGGTTATCTTTAGACAATAGGGAGGGTCCTTCTGGAGATGGAGCCATTCTTTACCTTCACTGGTGCTTAATGCACACACCTGCACATATGCTAAAATTGCACAGAACTACACACACACACACACACACACAAGTATAAGTAAAACTGAGGAGGTCTACATAAAATTGGTGGATGGTATCAACATCAATATCATGGTTGCAACACCATACAATGGTTTTGCAAGATGTTAGCCCTGGGGAAGATTGGATAAAGGGTCAGGAGATCTCTCTGTATTATTTTTTACAACTGTGTATAAATCTACAATGATCTCTGATAACAGACAACCAAGCTTTGATGTCCTGAATCCATCACGGACCAGCTGGGTGACTTTGGGCAGGAAAACTTCCTAGAGCCTCAGTTTCCCCATCTGCTAATTGGAGATGGTCATAGTTCCTACTCCCTAGCCTTGTTGTAAGGATGGAGTCATGAGTGTAATGTCCCAAACAGCATGAATCCTCAATAAATGCCACCTTCAGGAAAATTATCATTGTTATAAATGAGAAGTTTATGGGAGTGTGGGGTTGACAGATGAAGTGATTTGCCCCGGGTCCCCCCAGAATGGGCCAGGATTCCATCCCTGAAGCTGGATTCTATTTGGTCATAGGGGAGAGGATCAAAAGTGGGAAATCTGGGGGTGGGCATACTGGTTTTCTCCCCCTGACACCGTGTGTGTGTGTGTGTGTGTGTGTGTGTGTGTGTGTGTGTGTTGGGGGAGGGGAGAATCAGGATGGGAGGAGGTGCAGCGGGAGACAAAAGAGAAAGGGGTCAGAGAGCAGGCACCAAAAAATTGCTAAGAAAATCAAAGGGCTACTGGGAAACAATAGCTTAGGGGCTATTGTTCTCTTGCCCAAATCCTCACTGCTAGGACTGAATAGATTCCCCAGCCATGTCCTCCTCTCCCACCAGGGTGCATGCAGGGGTCAGCTGGGTTCAAGGATGTGACAGCTGCTCTGGGCAGCAAAAAAAGCACTGCACGATATTTGTTGTTGGTGATGATGATCATGGCCACAATGATTTTTGTAACCATTGGTCAAAAGGACCCCTTGGAATTGCTTCATAGTCTGTACCACCCTTGCTGGACTGGAGCTGGGTAACTCTTTATTTGTCATTCTCCTCATGCCTGCTGTCGCCCCAGCTCAAGGTCTGGCCCTTCAAGAGCAAGAAGTCAGCACAGAAGTCTTCTAGGTCCTTGCTACTCAAAGTGGGTCCAAAGTCTGGCAGGAGCAGCCATGTCACCTGGGAGCTAGCTTATAAGATATGAAGACTCTCTGCCCTTGCCCCAGACATCCTGAATCAGATGGCATTTTAACAGGATCCTCAGAGGATGTGTTCGAGAAGCCCTGCTTTAATCCAGCCTTCTGGTTTACTGCCAAGGACACAAAGGTGCAGAGAAGAGCAGGACTGCTCAGAATCACTGATCATGTCTGCACCAGAGCTGAACAGGAACCTAGGCTTCAGGGCTGCAAGACATTTGCCTTTGGCCCGAAAGCTTGGGTTAAGATGGGTTGGTGTGAAAAGGGGGATGAACTTCCTAAGTAATGAGGAAAGTTCTCGGCCTTCTCTCCTGAAACCTGTCCTGGTGGGAAAGCTGACCTCATTCAGCTTGTGGTTTGGCTACAGGGAAGAAGAAAGTCCACCCAATTTGCAGACATAAAATCCCTCCTCTTGCAGGAAAAGTTGCGTAAGACTCATCACAGTAGGGTGCCTGTGTGGTACAGTCACTTGGTTTGAGCAACCCACTCTTGGTTTCCACTCAGGTCATCAATTCGGGATTGTGGGATCGAGCCCTGCATCTGGCTGCATGCTTAGCTTGGAGTCTGCTTGAGAGTCTCTCTTTCGGTTTGCCCCTCCACCCGTACTCTCTCTCTTTCTCTCTCTCAAATAAATAAATAAATCTTTAAAAAAAAAAAAAAATCACAGCAGCTGGCTTGTGGCTGCCACAAGATGGCTGCTTCCTCTCCACCTCTTTGTGCCTCAGTTTCCTCATCCTGAGAAGACACCCTTCCCTGATGGCCATGCACTGAGTACCATCATGCATGAGGCCTGGTGCCAGGCTCTCAGTAAAAATTCACATGTGCTTACAGCCTGGGGGTCACGCGTGCCACAAGACACAGGCAGGTTGTCCATATCTGCTAAGGATCTAAGGAGGCAATTAGAGGGATTGCACCCGGAAAAAAATGCAGAAAATAACAAGCCACTCCAGTTGCAACATTGATGGACACCATTTGCCAAAGTCAAGTTTCGAGCCTTTGCTTCTCATGATGCTCATTCAGATGGAACCCAACTGCTTTCTCCATGAACCCATATCTGCTTGGAGATACGGTAGCCCTGAAAAGGACAACAGAATAGAAATCTCTTAGTCCGTCTTCATTTCCCACAACAGGATACTGAGAACCAGAGAGAGGCAGAAACCTCCTTGGGGACACACAGGATTGCTAGTCAGACCAGGACTCTCCACCCCTTTCCTGGTATACGGTATACTGGAAGTCCTTCCCCCATTTCTATAATAAAATCACAATTCAGCCGATATTGACAAGTGTCTTCCCTCCATGGGGTCAGAGGGTAATTGAGATGTAGCTGCATTAGAACCTGCTCTGGAGAAGCTCAGAGCTTAGCAGGGGCTTGACCAAAGGAGGTTCTGTTTATTTAAAAGCCACAACACTAGAATGATGGGAGGTAAGCCTTCCCAGTGTGGGGCAGGGGGTGGAGTGGGTGGGATCATTCTAGGAGCTAGCTACCCTCAGGGAGGTACAAGGACTCACAAGCCCCTAGGAAGGCTTTCCAACAAAAATTCTGGAGACCTGGGAAAGTAATTTTTGGCTCCACCATGAGAAACGCAAACGTCAAAGTTGAAACTAATAAATGTATAATTAAATGTCTACAGAAGGTAGCACCATGTCAACATCATTAAAATGCTAAATTAATTATTCCTAGACATTTCATTACATGACAAAATGATTTAGATTTTCTCACTTTGCAAGAATTTCCCGGTGTGCCCAATCAGTCCTAAGAAATAGCAACCACTGTAAATGAGGGCCTTGCAGCCAAGTAAAAGTGAAATTAAAATTATAAAAAAACCTTCCAAAATAATGTAATAAAAAGGCTATATGTAATGTTTGTGATGCTGCTCTTAAGAGTTTGCTATGATGAGGGCCGAGTCCACCAAAACAGAAGTACTTAGCCCAAGCCCCTACACCTGAACTACTACTTTGGACCCTTAACTACCTCAGGACTGGTGTCAGACTTGCCAAGCCAGAAATCCTTGGACTAGTCACTTCAGTGACTAGTTCACTTTGAACTTGAGTTTTTTTTCCTTCTGAAATATCCCGGGGAGTCAGTAACCCCAGTTGCTGGGAGCTAGGGAGAATGCCAAGGCCTCCAATGCCAGGCAGAGAGGAGTCCGTACTGGCTAGGCATTACCTTACTAGGTACAAAATTTAAGAGGGTGCTAAAAACTCCTCAGTATCCAAGATAAATAATATTTTAATGCGATATGTTCTAAAGGGTTAAAAAAAAAAAAAAGCAGAGGAGGAAAACACGAAATCGAAAAGCGTGATCTGTCGGGGACTCGGGAGCCCGCCAGCCTAGGGGCACCACCATCAGTCCGTGCCTGCGTTCCTGAATCTGCACCCTGGGCCAAACCATCACCCGCACCCCCCCCACCACCCTGGCCCCCTTGCGGGGTTACAGGAGCCGGAAATGGGTTAACAGGAGCTAAAGGATTTAGAAGAGCGCCTAGCGGCTAGGCGCTTTAAGTCATAATTACAGTGCAAAGAAACTGGGAACGTCTCACCTTGTAGGAGAAACCCAAGGTCGCACTGTCACAAACAAAATTTCGCTGGGGCCAGAGCTGGGCAAAGGAGAGTTCGGGAGTGAAGTGCGGGGCAGCGGACCCGGGGCCGGCGCCGGGGACAGGCGTGCGGAGCGGGGCGCGGGGAGCCGGGGCACCGGGGACAAGGTGGGGCGCGGGGTCAGGAGGGGAGACGGGCGGGCTCCGGGGCGCGGGGTTGGCGCGGCTGCCGGGGACCCCGCCGCGCGCCAGTCTCTGCCTTTGTCGCGCCCCGCTCCGGGAGGCGGCCGAGCGCCCTTTGTCTGCCCTGCGGCGTCTCGCGGCGGCGCTGCCTCTTGATCCCGCGGCCCAGCACGCCCTTCACTCTGCCCCCGCCGCACTTCAAAGTGTGCGCAGCCGTCCGGCTCCGAAGGGGGCCGGGTTGGGATCCGTCCCTGCTCCGCCGCTCCCGACACCGAGGGGCCACCGTTGACAGGGCCGCCGGTGGTGGGAGATGGGGGGACGCCTTCCCCAGAATGGCCAGCACTGAAACGCTCCATGTCCATTTCCGTCAAGCTGGGTGCGGGATTATCTTCCATCTCCTCTTTTCCGAATTGAATAGAGCCCCCCCCCCACCCCGCCTCCCGCCGCCCTGGCTAATCTGAGGCCAGAGCAATCCTGAGGCTGAGGCTGACCAGGAAAAGCGACATAATGGGAGTCGCTTGTCTGGGCCTGGCTGGATTGGCGGGGACCTCAGGGTCAGGACAGCCGACCTGTGTGTGTTGTATGTGTGTGCTATGTATGGTGTGTGTTCTGTGTGGGGTGTGTATATAGGATGGAGTGTGTGGTGTGTGTGTGGTCTGGGCGTGGGGGTGATGTGTATGTTTGTGTGTGCTGGGTGGGGGGATGTGGTGTGTGGTATGTGTGTATGTTGTGTGTGGGGTGTGTGTATGTGCTGGGGTGTGCGATGTGTGTGATGTGGTAGGTTCTAGAGTGAGCTATATATTGTTCTCCGTTTCTTTCCTAGGACCAGCACAGAGCCGCAATAAATCCTTGAATGTTTAAAACCAGCTAAGGATGAAAATAGTAGTAGAGAGAAAACTGAAAAACTAAATGTGAGATCAAGATTAGGGAAAAGAAAGTTTCACAGAGTCAAACCCCTTTGAAGTGGAGGGATTTTATCAAGTCTTGGAAAAGCATTCCAAGCAGAAGGATCAGCATGTGCAGGAACAGAGAGGTGTGAGAGAACCAGGCAAGTTCTGGGAGTGGGGTCCTTTGAGCTCCAACAACAAATAGTAACTTGTGGAAACTTAGTAATGATATAATGATTTCAGGGAGGACCAAATAAATGAGTGCTTTTTGTTTTCTGCTCAGATTTCATTGTAGCCCTTGAAAAAGGCAGAGCTACGGACTATGAAGATAGGTACGACCTTCTAGAAGGAGGGAACTGAGCTGCCCCTGGACATATTTGAGCTCCGTTCCTGGTTTTCAGTTGCTCGGTATGGCACACACTGTTCCAGGTGGCACAGGTACAAAGAAGGGTGGTCTACCCCATTCCCCAGGCCTGGCAGCCATGTGGGGGTACTAGACCATTCAACCCTCAAGGCAGTGTGATGTTGCTGAGAGTGGACATGAGCCTCAATGGTGGGACAGCCTCTGCACTTTGTAGACCTCAGCAGAAGGAACATGCACTGGAGTCCAGGCTCCAGCTCTTACTGACTGTGTGCCCTTGGACATGCACCTGCATCTGAGCCCCAACAACCATATAATCTGTACTGAGCATCGCCTGCATGCTGACCTTTTATTTCTAGTCACTTGGGATATAGTAGTGAATGAAACAAAAGATCCTTGTCCTCAAAAACCTGAATTCCTGTGAAAGAAAAATATAAGTATTATAAATAGGTAAAGCATATAATATATAAAAAAGCAATCCATTTAGGATGGCTATTACCAAAAAAGGGGGGAAAGAAACTGAAAATATGACAGGTTGGGGAGGATATAGGGTAATTGGAACCCCATGCATTATTGGCAGGAATGCAAAGTGGCGGAAAACAGTCTGGTAGTTCCTCAGAAAGTTCAGCAGAGACTTACCATCTGATCCAGCAATTTCATTTTGGGGTAAATACCTAAAATAATCCAAAGAGGAGATTCAGACACATGTGCATAACCATGTTCATAGCAGCGTTACTCATAATACCCAAAAGATGGAGGCAAACCAATGTCCATAAATATATGAATGGATAAACAAAATATGGAATATTATTCCACATATAGAGACAGGAAGTTGAACGATGATTGCCAGGGTCTGGGGGAGAGCAGAATGGAAAGTTAGCATTTAATAGGTTTCTTGAGGGATGGTGCTGATGGATGAATGTCCTTAAGGCTACTGCAGTGATGGATTTCAGAGCACAGCTGCTGGGTTGTCATCTCTTACACTGGTATCCTTGAAGGTCTGTGAGGCCCACGCTCAAGGCTGCCACGCATTCCTTAAAATGCAGTAAGGGGTGGCCCAGTATGGGATATAGAAACCCAAGGAGAGTGCTATATATGAAGGCTGCCCAGTGTGACTGTTGGAGTTCTGGCTGGATGAGAAAAGCCTCCACCAAAAGGGGCAGCTCAGTGCCAAGTGTTGGATACAGACTGTGGAGGGCAACCCTGAAGAGAGGTCAGAACCCAAGCAGCGGAAGGAGGCCATCCATGTAGGGAGAGCCTAGCACCAGGTAGCAGAGCCTCAGTGGAGTAAGAAGCATCCTCGTAAGGAGGGGACGACCATGGAGAGTAGGATGATATACACACAAGGAAATTGATCAGATAAGCAGACATATTAAAGGGGGAAAGATTTCTCATTGTTGTAAAATCAAGTTATAATTATGGGAAGATTCCTGTGGGTTAGATTACAACTGGAGGTGTTGACGTGACCTTATGGTTTTCAATAGCTACATACGTAAAGAAGTAATTACAGTTGACCCTTGAGGAACACACGGGTGAGGGGCACTAACCTTCTGCCACTCTGCTTGGTTGAAAAATCTGTGTGTAACTTTTGACTCCCCTGAAACTTAATTACTAAGAGTCTACTGTTGACCAAAAGCCATACAAACAACATAAACAATTAACATATATGCTGTATGTTATATGTATTATACACTGTATTCTTATAGTAAAGTAAGCTAGAGAAAAAGAAAATGTTAAGGAAATCATAAGGAAAATACATTTGTAAGTACTGTACTATCTTTATCCAAAAAAAATCTGCTATAAGTGGATCCTTGCAGTTCAAACTCATGTTGCTCAAGGGCCAACAGTAAACATAGTAAAATATGTGTGTATATATGTGTGTTCGTTACACATATATATTTCATATCACTAAGAGTACATGAGTAATGATACTTCAAAAGCACACAAAGCACCCAGATTTTGGCTTCTAAATACCATTTCAACAAAAAGGAAGTAGGGACCCATGGAGAAATGGCTGGTCTGAGGGTTACAGAAGGGATAAGTCTGGACTATCTTGGTGCTCAGAAATTAAGAGCTCAAACAATGTTGGGGACACATCAGAAGAACACAAAAGCCATATGGCTATATCTAAAACTATATCATTAAAAAATGATAGTAATGAATTATAGCCCATCGAATAAAATAGGAAACCGGGAGGCCACATTTGATGTTGTAGGATATGGAAGACCTCACCTCTGTTGATAAGATTATTATCTACAGCATGCTAAAATTAAGTTTAGGTAATGTTGAGAACTAGAGTCTGATCAGGGTGTTCAAGTAACTTATCCTTCATGCCTTTTTTTTTTTTTTTTAACTTTAGGTCATTATTATTTTGCTGATAATCTATTTAAATAATTCACCACCATGACCATAGCAATCACACTTACACCTCATCTGGATGAGACCACAACATTACAGCACAAGGAATTCTTTTGCAACCCAAATATGCTCCCGTTATACCTCCAGGCCAGAATGAACCCTACTAGGATCCCCCTGCTTCCTCCCAAGTCAAGCCCAAACCAGTCTCACACAAGGAATGCCCTGCCACAGTCTGACTTCTTTCAGGTTTCTGAAGGTGACACCCAGCTCCATCCTCCCCCAGGAACTTGGCACATGTTGCTCCCTCCCACCCTCACCCCCAGGCATGTGGGGACACAGAGATGAACAAGACAAGTCCCCCAGTCCTCTGGGAGTTCTGTCTAGTCTAGTGGGGAAGATAGACAACAGAATAGATAAGGTTAACAAAGATTAATAAGCTGGAAACCAAAGCTGTACTGAGGCCCACAGGTGTCTAAGGAATTCCCCCAAACCAACTTTGAATGGGGGAAGGCATGATGGATTAGATCCTTACTTGGCAAATACTAGCTTTTCCTTCACTCCCTATGGGAGGGATCATCTTCCCTGTCAGACTTGGCGTTCTGACTGACAATGGGGTATGAGTAGTTGTGACACAAGCAGAAGCTTTAAATGCGCTCTTGCAGTTTGGTCCTGCGTTCTCCCACTCTGTCATAGGGAGAATGTCTCTCAGGTAGCTGCTGCTCCTCTGGGCAGTCCCCTGGAATGAGAAACATAAGCAGAGCTGAGCCTGTATCCTGGACCAGAGATACTGCAGCTGATCTGCAGGCTTGTAAGCAGGAAATAAGCGTTATTGCTATTTGGGGGTTTGTATTACTCAGGGTTCTCCAGACACCAGAATTAATAGGATATGTGCAGAGATAGATAAGAGGAGAATTATTTTATTATAGGGATTGGCTAATGTGAATATGGAGGCTGAAAAGTCCCCTAATTTGCTATCGGCAAGCTGGGGAACAAGGAAAGCTGGCAGTGTCATTCAGTCCAAGTCCAAAGGCCTGAGAACTTGGGAGATGCTGGTAGAAGTCCTGGAGTTCCAAAACCCAAGAATCAGGAGCTCCCATTTCCAAGGACGGGAAAGATGGACATCACAACTCAATTAGAGAGGGTGAGAATTCATTCTTTGCTTTTTTGTTCTATTCAGGTCTTCAGTGGATTGGATGATGCCTGCCCACATTGGTGAGAGCAGATCTTTACTCAATCAAATGGTAATTTCTTCCAGAGACACTCTCACAGATGCACCCAGACAGAGTGTTTTACCAGCTATCTGGCCTCTCTGAGCCCAGCCAAATTGACACATAAAATTAACCATCCCAGAGCTCCTCGTTACACAGCATAATCAACCACTGTGACTAGTACAGAAAACTTCCAAGGGAATGAGTGTATCAGGAAGCAATATTCAATAACGGGAAGGAGTGAGTGAGGAGGTTAAGAGAAAACCTGGTTTAGAGTAGAAGACTGCGAGTATGTTGGATAATACTCATAACTGGCACCAGGCCACAAATAACTCAGTACAAATGAAGGGTACATGGATGGAGAAGCAGACTCAAGCTGATAATGATCACTGTGGTAATCATTCTTAGTGTCTAAACCCCATACTTCCTCCTGGCCATGGCTCATTGCTGTTATATCAGTCATGAGTATCCTGTCCCCTAGATTTGCAGCTAGGGAATAGTCATGGGATTCAGTCTGGCACTGGGGACCTAAACAGAAAACTTTTCATGGGTTTCTGGGGGAAGCTCTCTCTTTCCCAGCAAAAGAGATCAGATGTGGTTAGCAGTCTTTTCCTTTCTCCTGGCTTGAGCAAGGATGCAACTGTTGGAATTATAGCAGCCTCCTTGCAACCATGAGGGAATGGCCAAAACATTTCAGAGACATTGGCCCCATCATCTTTGAACTGCTGAACCAATGCCTGTGACTACTCTAGACATCTTACTACATGAGGAAAATAACGCCCCTCTCTGTTTAAGCTACCATAAGGAGGTTTTTGTGTTAAGAATTGTGTTCTGGGGGCACCTGGGTGGCTCAGTGGGTTAAAGCCTCTGCCTTCGGCTCAGGTCATGATCTCAGGGTCCTGGGATTGAGCCCCACATCGGGCTCTGGACTCAGCGGGGAGCCTGCTTCCCCCTCTTTCTCTGCCTGCCTCTCTGCCTACTTGTGATCTCTCTCTATCAAATAAATAAATAAAATCTTAAAAAAAAAAGAATTGTGTTCTGTATTAACTTTCTTAGCTAATAAATAGGTATAGATACCAAAAGCCTGGTACTGTGCTAAGAATTTTAGTCAATAGGCAGCTTAATCTTTTTGACAATCTCATGAGAAAGTGGCATTATTACCACATTAAAAAATTCCCAAATTTAGATCTGCTAAAGCTCTTCTACCCAATTTTACCGATACTTCTGTGGCACAAAGCTTAGTCCATTTGCTCTCACCCCAACACAAGAAAACATGAAGTTTTACTGTACCTGTGCATGGTCTGGACAAGAAAGTGCCTTGAGAAACAGATTTGAACCCAAGTCACCATCTTCCTCCAATAACAAGGGAGAGAGTTTCGAGTTGAGGCTGGAGAAAGATCTGAGGGTCTTGGGGTTCTGAAGTCACCACTGCATTTCTTTTCTTTTTTTTAGTTTCAAGATTTTATTTAAATTCAAGCTCACATGTAGTGTAGTATTAGTTTCAGGGGTAGAATTTAGCGATTCATCAACTGCATGTAACACCCAGTGCTCATTACATCATGTGCCCTGCTTAATGCCCGTCATTCAATTTTACCACTGCCTTTCTAAGCTCAATGAAGTTTCCAGGTGGATAATTAGGATGAACGGAATGCGCACTGAGGATTCTCTGAACATTTCTAGATCCTGAAGGTAGCCAGCCTCCTTCTCTAGCAGCTTCAACAGAGAGGGTTACGTGTTGCATTGAAAGGTCTCTTTGTCACAGTTAGCTGAATCATATAATTCAGAATAAATCTCCACTTACCGTATAGCTATTACCGTATGGTATTTCACCAATAAGATTTTCACCTGTGTTAACAACCAGACACCCCAGGGGTAGTTAAGAGGGTGAAAACTATCAGTCATTCACTCCCTAGTGTGGATTAATTTGCTTCCATTTTCTTTCTAATACCTAGGCAAAAAATTTTCAGAGAAGGAAAGTTTTATTAGGGGATGTTGAATAAAGTTACAGAGTGAATAAATTTGGGTCTGAATGAACTGTATTCACGGAGGAGTGTCCCAAATCCTATGGGTGGGCTTTTCAGAGCTGTAGACAGGTGTGTGCATGCAAACACACACACACACACACACACACACACACACACACACTTTAACAGGAGATGCTGAGCTGTTGAGGTCTTCTTGGGTAACAGAAACAAGATTCAAAAGTTCAAGGAGCTAGAACAAGGGAACTAATGTAATAAGACCAAGTTTAATAAGGGCAGGTGTCGGGCGCTGAACATTTGTCCAAAAGTGCCGCACACGGGGAGGTGATGGGGGAGGCAAGGCTTAGCAGCAGCACATGGGATGAAGACAGGGCACCTGTGGCCGCCAGCTCCAGTGAGTCAGGAGTAGGGTCTGGCTGCCAAAAACATTAATGAGCTTCTGAGCCACTTTAATAAAAGAACGTTCTTTAGCATGGGAGACCCGAGAGGTGCATGAGCCAGACCACACCTGAAGTCGGGGGCTTGGTTCTGTGAAGAAACATGGACACACAGGCACACAGAGACTGAACAAAAAGCCACACAATAGGAGAGGGAATGGGGAAAGGAGGGCAGAGGCGGTGGCCTTGACGAAGCAAGGAGGCAGGGTGCATTGGTGGCTCAGTCATTAAAGCCTCTGCCTTCAGCTTAGGTTATGATCCTGGTCCTGGGATCGAGCCCTGCATCAGGCTCCCTGCTTAGCTGGGAGTCTGCTTCTCCCTCATAAGCCTCCCCCACCTCGTGCTCTCTCACTCTCTCTTAAATAAATAAATAAAACCTTAAAAAAAGGGAGAGAGAGAGAGAGAGAGAAGCAAGAAGCCTGCAGCAGCTAGAGAGCAGCAAGCAGGTCTGATTAATCTCAGTATTCCTGGTGCTTGGTACAGAGCAAGGAACACATTGGAGGTTCTGTAAATACTTGCTGAATGAACACATTGGAGCATCCCCAAATGCAAAGGGATTTTCCAGAAAGGAGAGAGTTCATGATCCGCAGGAGTATTTACAACCAACACAGACGGTCCCTTGCTGGAGATTTTCTAGGAGAGACCCAGGCATCCAGTGAGGGCTTGGATACTGAACTCTAAGTTCCGAGAATTTTATTCCATTGGTCTCAGT
This sequence comes from Lontra canadensis, assembly GCF_010015895.1. Lineage (NCBI taxonomy): Eukaryota > Metazoa > Chordata > Mammalia > Carnivora > Mustelidae > Lontra > Lontra canadensis. Next base: position 61,514,387 of record NW_022630995.1, on the reverse strand, counting down.
GTTAAAGCTCTCACCATATCTGCCTCTTAGACATTTGTCTCTCTTTTATTACTGATAGGGAGTACTGGAGAAGGGAGGGAGAATGGGCAGAAAGGAGAAGGATGGAGAGAAGGTGGGAGAAAAGAGTCGCCTGTGCAGGGCTCATTAGCTCCTGAAGCCATATTTCTCTCTCCCCCCACCTAAGGAGATGTCCTACCACCTGCCTCTGCTCGTCACTTCTTCAGGGCAATCATGGTTTTACCTCAGACATGTTTAATGTCGCTCTTTCTGACACCTGTGTTCATTCCTTTTTTACCATTTTGCGCCTAACACTTACAGGGTACTCATTGAACAGTACCTAGCAATACACATTTGTTGAATGAATGAATGAGTGAGTGAGTGAATGAATGAATGAATGATCGAATTCAATCCTTTAGGCTTGTTTGGGGCTGTGTTTTCCAAGCTGGCACATATTTCATACAATATTCTAAGGTAGGGTTTGTGTTTGTTACTCCCCTGGAGGAAAAAGGAAGGCAGACGGTGGGAGGAGGGACATTCTGGAGAAGTAAAAACTATCCTTGTGGGTTTCAGAAATGTCTGGGATATTATGCCTGCAGCTGAAACATCAGGACCTACTTACTTTTTCTTTTCTATAAACAGCTGTAGATTTCCTAAAAAACAAACAACAAACAGCAAAACCTCTTGTTATTTTTGTGTGTGTGTGATGAAGTCACATAAGCGTGTGTCTGAGATTCTGGGTCTTGATACCTTTTCTTTTACTTGCTTTCATTTCCAAGGCTTAGAAAAACTGTATACTGATGTTGTACTTGGTGTGAGCATTTTTATCTAGGAAAAGGCCCATAAGTACTTGAAGAAACTTCAGTGAGGGCAGGGCTATCCTACTCCCCAACTCAGTTCCTGGAGTAACGACTGACATGTAGTAAATGCTCAGTAAACACTTAGAGAATGAATAAAACAGTTGTTGCCTGCATCGATGACAGACGTCATCTAATGAACACATTATTCACAGTACTTCTTCATCTATGAACACCCCAGTGGCTGAAAGTGTGATTCTGATCTTAAAGACAAAGAAATAAGTTGAGGGAACTCATCGGTGTGGGTAACTGTGTGATTCAGGGTGCCAAACCAGCAGTGCACGACTCCCAAGCCAGTGCTCGTTCTTTGCCACCAGCTGCTCAGGGGACAGTGGCCTCTGGTCTTACTGAAGCTCATCTTGGGCATTTCCTGCTGCCTGCCCAACCCTTTCTTCCCTTCATTGTTCTTGTCTCCAGATCTCTGGCTACCTTTTTCAAGTGCTTTTGCAAACTGGGTAGGATAGGAGTATGAAATAGATGGGTGGATAGAGAATTAGCTAAGTGAAAGATGGAGGATGGGCAGTAAAATCAGTGGGTGGAGAGCTCGTGGTGTACAAACGACGCGTCCTCCTCCTGTCCGTACCTATGGTATCAGCCTGACAGTTTCAGTCTGGCAATACTTCCTAACAGAGCCGATTGGGCTCTAACTGCCAATTCCACCCCCGCCTCCTACCCCACCCAGGATGATACATGCCCCGAGGTCTTGAAAGTGAAGTATACTTTTACACTGCAGTTTTTGCCCAGACCTCATTAATTCGGGAAGATGATACTTCAGCCAGGGAAAGATACCAAATGCGTGCAAAGACTCCTTAATTGTGGGTTTCCTTTTGCTGTCTGCTCCCTTAGTAAATTTGGAAACTATTTTATGTAAATTACACATAGTTTATATGGGGCTATCACATTTTCCTGTTCCAGGAGCAGGGATGAGGCAGAGCAGACTGGAGGCAAAAAACCACCTGGTGAAGATTCTCCTTCTATTGTAACTGCATCTGCTTTTTTACTCTACACCAAATCCCTCTTCAGGATGCTGTATATAAGCGTGAGCTTTAGGATGCTGGTGGCAAAGGGAGCCAGAAGTCCGATGGGCAGGCACGGAATAGTGGTGAGGCAGGACTTTTGGCGCTGGAGTAACTCCAATGGCAGAAAGTCCAAACCGAGCCTGGAGATGTCAGGGTGGGATTTGGTGGCTACAAAGCAGGGTGCATGGGCGAGAGTAAGTGAAATGGAGAAAAGGAGAGGATGCTGATCTAGAGCTGGAGGAGCAGCCCGGTGGGGAGGTCTAGCCAGGCCAGGAGACCAAGAGGGGGGAATGTCCCCCAAATCTGCCTCTGGGTCCACCTCTGGCCTCAAAACCAGATTTCCTACAGCTGCTCTCCATTTCCGGCTGGCTGGCCCACAGACACTCCTGGCATGACAGCTTTTTCCGTGGGAGGCATTTCAGACAGTGGAGTTGGGCTGCATGGATTTCATTCTTGCTCGACTACTTGCTGGCTGTGTGATCTTAGACAATTGTCTTAACCATTCTGTACCTTGATTTCTCATACCCATAAAATGGGAATAAGATTACGTGGTGGTGTGATTTACTGTCCATAGAGCACCTAAAATAGCGTTCGTAAGGAAGCCAGTAAGTGATACATAAGGACTTGCTATTGTTGTCATCACCACCCTCTGTCTCTAGTCATGTCAATTAGTTACTGAAGCCAGAAACTTCAGCTTATTGACTTGTGGGGAAAGCATGTTCACCTCTGCTCCCACCCTCCATTTCCTGGAACCTACATCCCCCAAGGCTGAGACAAACCAAGGGACTACAACTCAATATGGAGGAGGAAGAAGACATTGGGTCTCTGGGTGCCTGGGTGGCTCAGTCCGTTGGGGATCCACTCTTGGTTTCGGCTTAGGTCCTAATCTCAGGGTCCTGGGATCGAGCCCTGAATTGAGCTCTAAGAGGCTCCTTCTCCCTCTTCCTCTGCCCCTACCTCCCACCCCCCGCTCCCGTGTATGCTCTCTCTCCAAAATCAATCAATCAATCAATCAATCAATCAATCTTAAAAAGAAAAGGAGGCAGCAGAGCTTACACATGAAGCATGACCGCAAGGTCTGATTCATTTACACAATCAACAACCCTCCCAGCTTAGACCTAGCATGAGCAGCAGGAGCCAACGTGAATGACAATCCAAGAAAGGGTAAGACTCTATGGGACCTCCAGGATTTCGCCAGACCCAGAAGTGGGGAGGGAAGGACCGAAGGAAGGTCTGAGGGGAGGAGGTCTCTTTGCAGACCAGAGGGGCAGCCACCGTGGGCTTCTGGGGAAAGGAGGGCTAAGGTCCCACGCTCTGGGATGATGGTGGGTGAAGCTGCTGCCTTTGCCTCTTCTCCCTCTGTCGGTCCTCTGTGGGGAGGAACCTGGAGTAAAGGACTACTTGCACATCTTTCTGGACTCTGTGGGGGGGTTAACTGGGTAAAAGTATGTTCTGTTATGGAAATCACGACTCCTTCATCTATAACAGAGGAAGGAGTGCTGGACTGGGTTCATTCGTAATCCCCAACAGTGTCCTCTGGGTCCACTGGAGGCATCCAACATATGAAAGCCCTTTGGTTACAATTAGGGTGCTCATAAGTTAAATTAATAGATTGTGATAATATAGTTGACATTTCCAAAGAAACACTTTAGGGTCTTTGGGGGCATATTTGGTAGCCACTGAACAATTGATATGCAGGTTCTTTGTTAAAAACCTTGTGTAAGTTACAGCCACTCAACTTTAAATCTATTTTTTTAAAGATTTTTATTTATTTATTTATTTGACAGACAGAGATCACAAGTAGGCAGAGAGGCAGGCAGAGAGAGAGGAGGAAGCAGGCTCCTTGCTGAGCAGAGAGCCCACGCTACGGGCCGATCCCAGGACCCGGGGATCGTGACCTGAGCCATAGGCAGAGGCTTTAACCCACTGAGCCACCCAGGCGCCCCTTAAATCTATTTTTAAATAAACAAACTTAACCCACCACAAACTACTTTTGGGGGGAAAAACTCAGAACTATTCCCACCGATGCTCACAATGAGACTAGCATGTTCAAGTTTGAACTTAGAGCTCTAATTTGCCTGCCCTTTTAGTGAACAATTATTAAAACCAGTGACTGGCTTAAAGGATTCCTAAATCAACCGCGAGAAGCTTGGCTTTCTCGGGAGGGTTGGGTGGAAGAACTCCAGCGGGGCGGCCAATTCCTGGTTATTGATAACTTTTGGAATCCTGCTATGCTGGCCTGCCTTGTGTCGACACAGCAAAGAAAGGTGAAGACAAGTAATAATGGAGATCTAAAAATATATCAACAAGAATAAATGTGTTGTGAGGAAATTCCAAGCTTTATTAAATGCACTTTTGGTGCAAGAGGCCCCACAGAGAATTTCTTAATAAATTTTCAAAGAGGGGAGGTGCTTGGTCACTGAACCAGCCTACCTAAGCAACTGTGGTATTTGTGGAATGTTGAACTGCAGATTGCTGGAGGTAATCGTCCAGCTAGTATCACCATCATTTCTTATGATAGACCAAAGTCTAGGACTGTGGTTTGGGGTTGGCTGGGACTCGTGTCCTTGTGTTGGCGGATTGTGTTGGTGTCATGGACTCTTCAGTTTGAAAGGGTCTTGAGTGTGTAACTACCCTCCATGCAGCCAATGCACCCACACTCAAAGATCTGTGGCCAGAAGAGACAGTGTCTTGATATTAAACACCTTAGTAACTCATTCCAAAGTCCAGTAACACCCACAGCCAGGAAATTTTTCTTCAAGTTTAGCCTAAATCCCTCATGCTTCAGTGTAAGCTCATTTCCTCTCATTCTGTCCAAAACAGAAATAGGGAACAGCTGCTCTCCATCCACTGGTTCATACACTTGGGGACTTTATTTCAACCCTCCCCCCTAAATCTTCTTCTCTTCTCCAGAATAAATACTCCAGTTCCCAGAAACATTCTCTGAGACAGGCCCAAACCATGGTAGCCAATTATTCTCTAAGTGCCTCCATTAATTCCAACATTGATCCAAGGTACTGTCTTGGCTTTTGTTCTTGAACAGCACACATTCAGTGGGTGTTGCAGAGACCCATAAGTAAAGCAAGGGTCCCGCCAATATTTGAAGACGTTCTGCCACCTACAGCTATCCCAGCGCCATCAGTTGTGAAGTTCAATCTATCACCAACCTCAACATTCTCATTGCTACAATGGCTCTATTTTCATTACTAGCTCTGCACCAGATGCTGGGTTACATGTTTTATATAGATCATATCATTTAACGCCTATAACAACTCTGTGGGATGGATATTTTTATCTTTGATTCATAGATGTGGAAATATCTAAAAAGATCTCATTACTAATAAGTGACTGGAATTTGAACCTGGGACTGTGTGACTCAGAGCCTAATTCATGCTGATCTTCTCCTGTCCTCAGAGAGTGGGCTAGTAATATATAAAATTTTGAAAATTTCATTCTTTGGCGATGTCATTTAAAAACAACAAACTCCATTGTTGCACTTATTATGTTTAATTATCATTATCAATGTAAAGATGTGTCTGCCCCATCGGGCTTTGACCTGTTCCTGGGGGGGACCTTAGCTTTGTTTGTATATTTTCAGTACTAAACACAATGCCATTTACTGAGTAGACACTCAAAATTTGTTTGGAATATGGCTAAATGACTGGGTGGATGGGTGGATGGATGGATGGATGGATGGAGGATGTATGGATGGGTGGATGGATGGATGGATGGATAAAATACACACAAATCCACACTTACTAATTACCCTAATTCTTAAATTCAAAAATACTTACAGATTCATATGTATCCCTTTGTATAAATGTCATCCCCCTACCTCCACCCTTATTTTCACAAAAAAACTGGTTTGGGGTCATAGGCTAGTTGGAAGATAAAGAATCTAATCTCATTTTTCCCGCCAGCTCAATGTGTGATCTTGGACAAGTCACTTGTTTTCTCATCGGAAATATGAGGAGAGTTGGCCTGGATAATATTTGAGGTCCTTTCCAGTCCTAAATTTCCATAATTCTATGGCTATCAACCTGCCTTAATCAGACTTATCTAAATAATCACAAAAACACCACTTCATGCTGGAGAAACACAGTCATAATAAACTAAGCAAAACCAAATGCCCTTCAATATCCTGTTGTGAACTATAAAATGTCCCCCTAAAATCACATTTTCCCCTTGAAACAGGATGTAGGAAAAATATTTTCCTATTAAATCCTTTTAAAGTGCAAGTGAAAGCATTTATTCTGCGATTTGCTGTCCAACTCAATAAAAAGTAGAGGATTCGGCCTTCTTAATTACAGAAGATACTGTCAGAAAAGCAAAGATGGTAGAAATTCAGGTTGGAAACCAAGATGCCATGCCAACAAAATGACGAGTACATTTTCTGGAGGGAGTTTCCAAGTGTGCATCGAGCAGTTTATTTTTGCCATTATGTTGGGGAAGCCAGTAAATGGGCTTTTACGAGGTGATTTATGAAACTCCTGGGGTGGATGAAGTGAGGGCGGGAAAAAATGGCACCAACTTCCAAACCTGTGGGGTGAGGGCAGAGCTTACTTGAACACTGACAACTGCTGGTTACATTGTTGCAAGTCAAGTCCTGCATCAGGTTTGGCAGAAAGAGCTAGAAAGGGCTAGAAGATTTCAGAGGAACTTCACCTTGTACTTAGGATATCTGAAAGCCTCCTACAAGAGTTTATCCTTTAAGGATGACAGTTCAGTTTTCCTTATTGCTGTATAGCCTGGGAGGGTTACAAGGAGCAGATCTAGAAACATTTGAGAAATGGAAAAAAGAAGGTGGGTCTCTCCGTTCAGCTAGGAAGACAGCAAGGGGCATCTGCCCAGTTCATCACCATTTTGCCTTTCTGTTGGAGCTATCTTCTGTGGTGGGCAAGATAATGGCCCCCAAAGATGTCCAATTTTGGCCCAGTGAGACCCATTTGGAATTTTGACCTCTAGAACTGTAACCCAGCAAATTTTGTGTTGTTTTAAGCAAGTAAGTTTGTGGTAATTTGTTACAGCAGCCACAGGAAACTCTTATACCCCCCAAAGCCTCCAACCAGCAGAGGGTGTCCTGATAGCCATGTGAACCATGTGACTCCAGATGCTGAGCCATAGGTGATTGGACCAAGGGTAGATGTGTGTCCCAAGCTGGGCTAACTTTTGTCTGCATGCTCAGAATTTGGCCTTGGGATTGATACAGCTATGACTACTAGCAGCATGACATATAAACTCAGCTGAGGGCAGGGGAGACCCATGTTCGGCCACATGAGCAAAGAAGCAAAGAAAGCTGGTTTGCAGACATAATTATATCGAGGGAGAGAGAAGTAGAGAGAGATAAAGAGAGGTCTGGTAGCATTCTAATTCCTAGTTCTCCTCTGAGGTGAGGTACAGTTTTGCAGACCCCTCACCTAGTCACTGCACCCCACAGACATTTGCAAAAGAGCCAATGCCCTCGGTTCAGAAACATTGATAGATCAGCTACAACCAAATGAAAAAAAGTAGACTGGTAACCGTTGCCCAAAAACCAGATGACTAATGCTGGCTCCCTGGGGAGGTGGAAAGGGGACTTTGGGGGAAGCCCTGCTCCCAGAATCAGCAGAGGTGAATAGATGTGGTGTTCCTCCATTTTTCAGACAAGGCTCAGAGAGGTGAAGTAACTCAGCCCACATCACACAGCTTGTAAGTAGTGTAGCTGGAATCCAAACCACTCTAGTCTTTCAGTTTCCTAATATCATATGCTTTTTGTTTGTTCTTTTGATTTTCTTATTACTTGTCCTCTGCTAACTGCTTCCTGGACCTTTTTTTTTTTTTAACTAGAAATAACTCAGAGATCTGATAAATGTCCCTTATGTACCCTACAAAAATTCCTTATATATTAAAACACTCACAGTCACCACGGTCCAGAGAGGAGAACAATGAGCATGCGATATAGTTGAGGCTGGTCCAGATCTTACAGGGTCCGGGGTCTCCAGGTTGGATCCCGAGGAGGGTTAACAGAGCAGTAACTTCTTACTCCTGTCTGAAGACTCTTGCTCCTTTGTCTCCACCTCTGTGAGGTTCCTGGGGAGTGCATGCCAGCAGCTACTGGAGGCTTGGCAGGCCATGGGCCTCTGTCTCTGCCTGATGTCCAGGCTTGCAGTCCTCCAACCAGACTGTGACTCTCACCTTCAACAATCTTTAGAGAGCCAAGGACTGGAGTAAAGGGGGTCCTGATAGAGTAGTCTGAACTCAGGGAACTCACTGCCTGCAAAGTCAGATCCTCAGGCTGTGCCAAACCCCGTGCCCATCATGCTCAGCCCTCCTGCCAGCTGGACCCCTGAAGACCAACTTCTACCAGGAAATCATGAAAGTCTCCTAGGAGTTCAGAAGGTAAGGGGGTCTTTCCCAAGACCATTGCTCAGTGGAGGGGTCACAGAAAATCAGTTGGTTAACCCTTGTATTTCACTATCCCCCTACACACACATTTGCACAAGCACATGCACACACAGACACACACACACACACACACACACACACACACCCCTTGTCTTCCTATATGAAAATCAACAAAAGGACTTAGTTTGAGATAATGTTCCAGATAAGGTAAACTCCTCTTGATGACCCTCTGAGAAGTGACTGGCAGAATTTCAAGCCATGGAAAATGCCCCACCTTGTCACTTAAAAGGTACTCACACAGATGTGGTGGGAAGGACTTGGAGAAACCAAGAGCCACCTTATGCCTATGCCAAGACCCTTGTCAAGTGGTTCCTGTTCTCTTGCCATATGCTCCTTCCTTAGGATTGACTTTCTTGCAGACCACTGGGTTCTGGTGGCATCTTGTCACTTGTTGACCCTTCCGCCCCCTTCAGGTTGATAGGGCTGTATCATATGGCAAGTGTCCCCTTTCTCTTTTGCACTAATTTGAACTGCCCAAAGTTGAGTGCTTCTCCAGATTGAGAATGGTTGCTCTGGGTAGGAACATTCCCGATGCTCTGAGCTACTGCTAGACCCTCCAAACAAGCTCTCTCTCACGTTCCGCATTCAAACAGCTCCTTGATAAGAAGTTGAAAGGATGAGTTGAGTGTATCTACCTTCTCTGTGCCATATGTTGAGAGTGAAGCATCTGACCCAAACCAGTGACCCACTGGACATCCTTTCCACTGCAAATTTAGCAAAAGGGATCTCATATGTGTTGTTTTGGCCAAATTCAGCTCATTCTGCCCTCCAGCCCTCCAGGCGTGTGTGTGTGTGTGTGTGTGTGTGTGCAGAAGTTACTCTCCAAGCGTGGATGATGGTGGTAGTTGAAAGAAGAGACAATAGCAGAAAAATAGGTAGTTGCAAGACAATTAAAATCAGGAAAGATATGGCGGCATGGCAGCTGAGGGACTGTCCAAACACTGACTGAGAACCAAGAGGATCAAATTGGAGGGGAGAGGTCCAGGGAATGCGCAATGAAGGAGGGGCAGGAGAAGGAGGAGGTAGTCAGGGTCTATATCAGTTTCCTGAGGCTGCAGTAACAGATTACTAAAAACTTTGTGGCTTAAAATAGAAGAAATTTATTTCTTACAGTTCTGGAGGGTAGAAGTCCAAAATCAAGGTGTCAGCAGGGCCAGGCTCTCCAAGAAGCTCTAGGAGGTGAGTCCTTCCTTGCACCTTCCAGCTTCTGATGGCTGTCAGCATTCTGGGCCTTGTGGCTGCCTCAGTCAGATCTCTGCTGCTGTCTTCACATAGCTTCCTCTTTTCTGTGTGCATCTCTTATAAGGACCCTTGTTGTTAGATTTAGGGCCAACTTGGATAATTTAGAATGATATCCTCATCTCAAGATCCTTCATGGCATCTGCAAAGATCCTTTTTCCAGATAATGTAAAACTCAGGGGTTCTAGAAGTTAGGATGTGGACCTATCTTTTGGGGGACAACATTTAGCTCATCACAGGGTGGGGGATGACAGAAAGTAGGAGGAAATAGACCAGTAGGTCAGGACAAGGGTCTCAGAAACCAAGCCAATAACTGGGTAAGAATGAAAAATGTGGGCACTCCTCTTTTTTGTACTCTGGTAGGGTGTGGAGGGACTGAGGTAGCCCCTGGAAGGGCTGGGCCACAGCAGCCTTCTGTGTTTTCCTCCTGCCTTCCCCCTTCCCTCCTTTTTTTTTCTCCTGTAAGAGTGTAGCGAGCAAGATGAAGTCACTCATGTCAGGCAGGGGTCTGTGTCAAGCAATGATGCAAGCAGCCAAGGGCATTGCCAGTACCAGACACACTCAGAACTGCTAGCCAGCAGAAACAGAGAAGGTCTGCAAAGGCCCAAGACTGATTAAATCCCTTTAAAAAGAGAAGATTTTTTTAGCAAACTGTCAGACTCCTCAGACACTGACCCCTCTATGTCTGACCACTTCAAAAAGGCAACTGCTCCAGAAGGCTTTGCCTGATTGATCTCTGAAAAGAATGGAGATCCTTCACTGCTGGAATATAATACAATAAGTGCTGAGAACTGACCTGGACCAAATGGAGGGCTCATTCAACTGCATGTTCACAGAGTGACTTGGAGTCTGATTCATTAACTTCCTACCCTCTGTTTTGTCTTGTGTGATATTGTGTGACTTGTCTTGTGCTTTGCTTTGTGTGACATGTAAGAAGCCAAGCTAAAACACATGGTGAAATGCCATTGAGTTTGGAATCCTGAATCTGCTTTATGATCATGGTAACCTTGCTTTATGATACAATAAAGCTGGCATTGTAGAAAGACACAACTGGAATGTGTGCCTTCTTCATAGCATGCTCATGACAGAGATCTGGGAAAAATCCTCCCTCTCATTTTTAAAATTTTCATTATTGTGGTAAGAACACTTAACATGAGATCTATCCTCTTAATAGATCCTTAAGTGTAAACACAGTATTGTTAACCTTGGGCACTGTGTTTCACATTCAACTTGCTTAACTGGAACTTTATATCCATCAGTCAGCAACTCCCCACTCCTCCCTCCACTGCCTGCCCCTGACAACCATTATTCTACTCTCGCCTTCTCTTTGACTATTTTAGATACTTCATATAAGTGGCTCATGCAGTATTTGTCCTTCTGCAAATGGCTTATTTCACATAACATAATGTCCTCCAGGTTCATCTATGTTCTTGCATATTGCAGGTTTTCCTTCTTGTTTAATGATGAATACTATTCCATCGTGCATATGTACCACAATTTTTGATCCATTCATCTGCTAATGGACATTTATGTTGCTTCCAAATCTGGGCTATTGTAAATAATGCTGCTATGAAGGTGGAAGTGCAGTTATCTCTTTGAGCTCCTGATTTCAATTCTTTTGGATATACACCCAGAAATGGGATTGCTGGATTATATGGTAGTTCTTTTTTTTTTTTTAAGATTTTATTTATTTATTTGAGAGAATGAGCCAGACAGCATGAGCAGGGAAAGTAGACTAAGGAGAAGCAGACTCTCCACTGAGCAGGGAGCCCAATGTGGGGTTTGATCCTGGGACTCTGGGATCAAGACCTGAGCCAAAGACAGACACTTAACTGACTGAGTCATCCAGGCACCCTTCTTCTTTTTTTTTTTTTCTTAAGATTTTATTTATTTGAGAGAGTGAGCCAAAGAAAGCATGAGTGGGGGAGGGTAGCAGGAGAGAAACAGAAGCAGAACCAGACTCTCTGCTAAGCAGGGTGCCCAACATGGGGCTCCATCCCAGGACCCCAGGATCATGACCTGAGCCAAAGGCAGCTGCTTAACAACTGAGCCACCTAGGTGCCTCCCCCCGTTTTAAAAACGATTTTATTTATTTACTTTAGAAAGAGAGAGAGCCTTGAGCAGGGGGAGGAGTAGAGGGAGAGAAGAGGCTTAGGGGATAATCTCTAGTACACTCTGAGCTGAGCCCAACCCAGGGCTCTATCCAGAACCCTGAGATCATGACCTGAACTGAAACCAAGAGTTGGACACTCAAACAATGAGCCCCCAGGCACCCCTAAGTGAGTACTATTTTTAATTTTTTGTTTTCAAACATGGTGCCACCAATTTATACTCCCATCGGCACACACAGAGGTTCCATCTTCTCCAGCACCCTGATTTATTAGCTCTGTCTGTTCCTTCTTAAGAACAAAAGTTTATTCTTTGAGCTTCCAATCCCTAGAATCATGGTCCTTTCTAAAGCCTATGAGAAAAAAAATTTTTTTTCAATTAATTTCTTTTTTAAGTCCACTTCCTAATTTGAAAATACATGTTCTTCAGTCCTGTCCTCTTTCAGTGTGACTTCTACCATGGCATGGTCAATCGTCCAGGGTTTCTGTTAGTCTAACACTATTGACTTGATCTAGGTGTGAACCAGTAGTCCGTCCTCTTCACGCTTTACAACTGCGATGACAACACTATGGGTCATCGCAGAGGGAAAAGAGAGCATAGTGGACTACATGTTATCTCCTACATTTGTAACACATGTCACTTTTCACGGGGAAGAGGAATCACCTGGCCAAGAGAGTCATTTAATAGGTCAAGAAGCTATAAACCTCTCCTAAGGAGGTGACATGAATATGAGATGAATAATAAAATGAACTTGTACAGAGGGTCTTCAGCAAGTCCATGATCCTGTGGATCCAAAAAACTCTGGTCTCCCCAAACTACCTACAAGAATTCACACTCCATACAACAAATGCCTGCTTACCGTTTTCCCTCACTGAGTGGGGTTATAAAACCAACCTCTCTAGAGGATGTAACAGTAACAAAAATCTGAATGGCTAACAACAGAATTCTATTTCTCATACGTAGCATGCCTGTCATGGGTTGGGCATTTGGATGTGCAATATACCCTCTGTTGGAGAGAGGCTGCATTTGATGAGTTCTGTGAGTCCCCAAAAGATTCTACAATCTATCCTGATTGTATGGAGGATGCTGTTATGGGGAGCTACATTCAGGGATTCCAATATGACTTACTGTTGTTGTTGTTTTAAAGAGAAAAGTGTCTGGCCTAATGAATAGGTGTTATTACCTATGAAACATAATGTATGTTCTATGTCAAACTGGACAGTTTGTAGTTCATTCCCAAGACATTCTGTTCTTCCTTTTTCACCACAGTGCCTCTCAGCTTTGTAGGGTTTCAAATGCCAACCTGAAGTCACATTGCTCTTTGATGTGAAAAGAGCAAAAACACCAAAAACAAAAAGCCCCAGTGAAATATCATAGCCTGTGGTCTGTGTGCAGCCCAAGAGCTTCCTCAAAATGTCTCTGACTTTCTGAGTAATTTTATACATTGTAGTCATTTGTGGTTTTAGTGCCTGATGTTTCAAGCTCACTTGGGTGTCATCTCCACAACCTTCGTTGTTTTTGCAGATGCAGATTGAAAACTTAGAACGTTGTCCCTCCTTACCACCCAAAGCCAACTGCCCCCAACACAGGAATCCTACAAGGCAGTACTCACTGAAGGTCTGGTGTAGCTAGCTCAGCCCCCTCCCACTTGAAAACATTTCTCCAGGAACTACTTTTTTCCTTTCCTGGCCTCCCCCTAGGATTCTGGTTTCCCCAGCTTTCCCCTAATTCAATCCCGTTCACTTTATTATGCAGAGCTGTTTAATTCTCTTTCCTTCTACTCTGCCCCAGGCTTGACTTTACATAGCCAAAGATTCATTAATGTCTCCATAAAACAAAGGGCCATTTATGCAATACTGAATCACTGGCAAAGATCTAGTAATTTCTTTCTCATTTTCTCTTACTACGTGGGTGTAAGAAAGCTGTGTGGACATTTATTTTTCTTCCTAGAAGAAGGCTGAAGTGGCTACAGTTTGGGTTTTAAATAACATTTTCCCTCCTCCTTTCAGGTATATGTGACATCTATTTCTCATAAACTTATTGAAAACAAACTTTTGGTTTCAGAACTCTTCTACACTCTTAAAAATTATTGACAACCCTAAACACACTTTGTTTCTATGTGTTTTATCTATTGATATTTACCACATTAGAAATTCAAACCAAAACCTAAAATATTCATTTAAAAACAAAAATAATTCCATTCCTTATTAACATAAATGAGATCCTTTTGTGAAAAAAATACACTTCAGAAACAAAGTTAGCGCAAATGGCACGGTTTTACATTTTTGCAAACCTCTTTAAAGTCTGGCTTAATAGAAGACAGCTGTTCTGCATTCAGCATGTTTGCAATGTCACAAATCACACGGCTTCTGGAAAACTCAACTGTGTACAACTTGTGAGAGAACAATAGTGAAAAGCAGGCAGCATCTTGGTGTCAGGAAGATAATTTTTATCTTGCTGACCACGCTTTGCCAACCGCTGTTTTAACGCACCCTAGTCGTGTAGTCTCCTTAAAAAGAAAGAGCAACCAGCAGGTAAATTAAATCTGAGCCTTGAGTCAACATACAGAAAGAACTCATTGGCTAACATGTGGTTAACTTAAATTACTACGACTTAAGAGGGTATTTAAAAGCTATATGTCAAGGATGAACAGAAACAGGGGACACTCTTCTGCCCTTGTCTTCGTCTGATGAGTTCCGCCTCATCTTTTCAAATCTGCCTTCTCTGGGTGATGCCTCCTCTACTGTACTCTTCTCCAGCATCAATAATAAGAAGAATGATAGCAGCGTTCTTACTAATAGCGGTAACTTTTATTGGCCACTGCGAGCCAAGCAGCGCCAAATGTGTTCCCATTACACGTGTTACCGCCTTCAACTGTCACAGTAACACTGCCTTAATTTTACAGCTCTGGTGGCCGTAGGCTGAAAAATAATGGCCCCTGTCCTCTCGCTCTGTGCCTCGCTCACCTGCTCTACCGTAGCACGTGGTCACCGACCACGTGCTTTGAGTCCTGGAGGTCAAGGGTTGCCTCCAGTGCACCCCACTCCCCGCACCCGCGCCCAGTCAGTGGGAGAGCCAAAAAACGGTAGTCAATCTGCTGGCTTCCGGATCCTCTTGCTCCCGGGGCCCACACGCCCCAAGCCGGACCTCCCGCCCCAAGGCCAAGGCCTCCGAGGTTGCCGGGAGGAGAAAGGGGCTGAGGCCGGAACCTTTCGCCTCTCACCGCGGTCACCCTGCGGATGCCGGAACCTTTCTTCTCGCGTCGCGTTGGCGGGGGAGGCGTGCGGAGCCGGAAACGGTCCTCCAGCGGCCGGGCGCACGCCGCGGTCGCAAGCTGCTGACGTGTGCCGGCCAGGAAGGGGGTCGGAGGTGTAGGTCGCTATGGCGGTGGATATCACGCTGCTGTTCCGGGCCAGCGTCAAGACCGTGAAGACGCGCAACAAAGCGCTGGGAGTGGCAGTGGGTGGCGGGGTCGATGGCAGCCGCGACGAGCTGTTCCGCCGGAGCCCCCGGCCCAAGGGCGACTTCTCCAGCCGGGCGCGGGAAGTGGTGAGCTGGTTGCTATGGAAATGGCGGGCGGGCGAGGGGGGCGGACCCGCGACGGGGACCCCAGGCCCCGAACCTGCCTCTGTCGGGTATTCACTGTCTGAAGGAGCAGCTTGGAGAAGAAAGTGGTCCGAAGTGGGGACAGGAGAGTTGGTATCAGGGAGCCTCCAGCTGTCTTGGGAAAGGAACAGCCTTATTTCGGGAAATGGGAACACATTTGGAGGAACTCGAGAGTCTCTTGTATGCAGTTCTTGGGCTGCTTGGCGAGGTATTGAGGTCACGGTCACTGCAGACTTAGACGTCGGGGAGACTTCCCCACAGGCCTTTGCTATTGTGTGTCAGCACCGACCACAGTGTATTTGCCTGTTCTGTTGACTTGTTTCGTCTCCCTCTTCTTCCACCCCCTTCCTGGCTCAGTGAGATCAAAGATCATATTATACCTGACCTTTCCCTTCCGCTTGCATCCTGCTATAGGTTCAGGGCTACATGCTGGGGATCAGTAGGTCTTGAGACTGGTTTAGGGTAACCTTTCACAAACACTGTTATTTAAACTGCTTTCTGTTCCCTAACAGTAGGCTTTCGTTCAGGAGAGCAGGGAACTTCTCCTTGAAGACAAAAAGAGAGCTGGTGTCACCTCAGAATCCCAATGCCCGACCCCTAGCGATGCCCAGGAAATGTTTTTTGAATGAACGAATGGACAGACGATTGTCTGTCTTCCCCACTGAACAGGAAACTCTCTAAATGGAGAATGTTGGCTTTGTTCACTTTTATATCCTTGGCCCGAGGGGTGGATCTAGTATTTGTGGAGCTTGAAGCTTATACAGTTCTCTCTGTCCTTTTTAAGAAAGAGGAGTACAAAATCACAGGAAGAGGTTCAGAGCTTTGGAAGCGGCAAGTGAGTGGCCCTCAAACTAAAACTTCATGAATTTCATGGTATATCCCCTTCTCTTTGGCATGCAGTCCAATGCCTGGTACTTTGTAGGCCTTCAGATAGTTTTCAGTGAATATATGCACGAGTTAATGTGTGGCAGTTTGCAGAGGATATGGGAGGGTCAGAAGGCGGATTGGACCAGGTGAAGACACTCAGTCCATCAGTAAACATCTATTAGGCACCTGCCTTCTGTCCAGCACCTTGTTAGAATATCACAATTTAAAAGGAGTGGTGGGGGAGACAGTAACAACAAAAGCACCATACCTCCTCCTAGATAGTGTGTACGGTACGGAGGTGAATGTTGTCCGCTCTACGTGAGGGCCAGGAAAGGCCTTTTAGAGGCGGTGATGCCTGAAACAAATCTTAGAAGAGGACTAGTTGATTCCAGTACAGAGAATCACGGAGATACTAAGAGTGTACACAAAGGTGTGGAGATAAGTAACTTTTGTGCTCAATTTATGTGTACTGAATGCATGTCTACCCATTAAATTGCAAAGAAATTAGTAATGATATTTCAGGGTTGTTTTGTTTTGTTTTGTTTTTTGGAAGAACTTATATTGTCTGAATTACTCCAAATAATGATGAGCCACTCTGCAACATTACTGAATTGTTTTGATAAGCATTTGAGTGTGGCTGGAATGTGGGAACTTTGCTCTACTGGCAGATGAATGTTATGTGGTAGAGAGAGCACTAAAGAAGGAGCCAAGAGACCAAGTTGTTGTTTTAACCCTTCAACTATTAGCTCTATGAGGTTATTAAGCAAGTTTTATGGCCTTAGTTTATTTACCTGTAAATGTTCCCTTTTTTCCCCTTCAAACAGCAGAAGACTTTTAAACTGCGTTGATTCCCTCTTTGTAGCAGATTGAAGGAAGCGCTTCTCAGGTTGAAATGAGAGGAAAGGAAACTAGGACGTTCTCTTTCTACCTCCCCCCAGGTTGGCCCAGGCTCTTCCTGTCGAAGTCACAGTTGGTTTTGGGAGGTCCCTTTCTAACTCTGAAATCACTGATTTATGAGCACTGGGCTAATTTTGGATCTTGTTCTGGAGTAGGGGATATGCAAGTGGTAAAGACAAGAAGCACAGCTGGGATGGCAAACCTTAAGGAGGTTAGGCCTTAGGCCTGTCCCTGAGTGATAAGAACATGCTTTAGGCTTTTGAATTAATGAGTCTCAAGGGCAGTAACAGGACCCTGGGGTGCTAAATTTCCCATCTCTGGAGACAGTTAATCAGAGGGACTGCTTGTCAGAGATGTTGGAGAAGAACTTTGCGCCTTAGAGGGTTAGATTGTGTGCCATTGAAAAGTCCAATTCTGATACTTGATGATGTGGGTAGATGCTAAGGCTTGGAGAATCTGTGAAGAATGGGGACATAGGCTGCGTTATTCAGGATCACTGCCCCTCCTAACATAGCAAAAATATGCATTCTTTTGAGGAATTTTGATTTTTATGTTGTGGTTGCTTTGTGTGTTACCTCCTGTTCTTGCAACCATTCCCTCCATAATCCCCCCTCCCCAGAATGTAGTGTAGAGCTGGAGAGGGGTGTCCTGTGCTCTTGCCACAGTCACATGCATCAGAAGGCTGGCTGTTCTTTTATTTGGCCTGGATTCCTTATACATAAAAGTCTGGCCAGTGCTAGAACACATAGTCTGGTTCGGGGTTAGCTCTGGTCATCAGACCTAAGGAAATGTAGCAGGTTATATTAATGCCTTCGGTTGAATGTGTTCCTTGAGGTGCACTCTGTCATTTCTAGGATGCACATTACCTGATTCAGTTCTAGTTCTTCTCATTCCTCATTTTGGACAAAGCATATTCCTGATGTCAGTTTTTCATCTCACTGAATTGTTGTAGGGGTTTTATTAAGATTAATAAAACTGTGTTGAGTTTTAATTTTCCCCCATTGGCTGGCTTCTTCAGCATCACTCCTTTTAAATATTTAACTTTTATGCTCAATTTCGCTGAATTCAAGTATACTCAATGCATGTGTGCCCATTAAATTATAAACAGATGGTAACGACGCTTCCTATCTTGGGGTGAGGAACTTTCTGTATCTGAAGAACTGCAAACAATGACGAGTATGCTGCTTTGCAGGGGGAACTGGATTAGTCAACTCTTTTAGTCTGTGAGGTGAATGGGGACCTTGGGAGTGGACAAAGCATGGGAACTCAGATATAGAAGATGTGGATTCAGATATGGCCTCTGCTACTTGGAAGTGGGTGACTTGGGCACGTCCTCTTACTTTGAGGATCATTTTCCACTACTGTCACATAGGCGTGATCATAACGTTACTGAACTCCTAGGCTAATTACCAGCATCCTCTGAGACCGTGTGTCACAGAGAACCACACTGATTGTTACTGTTCCCCATCGCCCCCTACCTTTACTGCATGTAAGCCATGCAGACATTTTCATCAGTGGCTCTCAGCTATATTCCCCAAGCCAGTTAGCTTCCCCTTACTTTCCTTCCTTTCTTGTGAAGAGGAACCAAGGAGGTACACAAAGGAATGGTGAAAATCCTGTGCAAAAGCCAGGAGCATCGGTAGTGTGGACCACAGCATCCCTCTGTGAAGGTGAAACTCGGTTATCAGCAGTGACAATGCAGCTGTGCCTCTCTCTTCCTCCCTGTGACCATGGAAACCAGTGCTAATTTCCTAGATCTCACAGCTCAGAATCCTTTGTGTCACTGTGGCCTAGGCAGCCGTTTATTGGGCCTGGCAGTCAAGTTGAGATCTGCTTGACATCCTGTCTGACAGAGTGAAAACAGAATCTGTAAGCTTAAAGCAGAACCATGGACTTTTTTGGTTAAGTACTTAAAAGGATCTCAAGTTCATATTGTTCAGGCTTCTCATTTTGTAGGTGGGAAAACAAACACCCAGGTAAGTGAAATGACTTGCTCAGAGTCTTAATAGCTGAGTCATAGAATGAGCCAGATGTAGAAGCCAGGTCCTTTGACCCTAGTTTGATGCTGTTTATTTCCCATGCCATGTCCTCATACCTTTTAAACGAGACATCCTTTGGCTTTTGAATGGCAGTTGAGTTCCTTCTTGAGCGAATATGAAATTCATGAGTGGATCCTGAATGGGTTTCGAGCAGAAGGACCTGAGTTTGAACGCCTTTTACTGTATGAATTTGAAGGCCCTGTGCTTACTGTATGGACTTGGGCAAGTTACTTAACCTCAGTTTCCTTCCTTCTAAAATTGAGTAATAGCAGCCTTAAAAGATGGTTATACAGATGAACTGAGAAAAGGTATGCCTGTCCCTGCAGGAGTGTGAATTCTTTGGGTTGTAAGTAGCAGTAACCCAATATAAGCTAACCTGAGCAAAATGGGACTGTCTTGGCTCATGGAACTGGGAAACACAGAGTATAGAGCTTCCTTCTCCAGCTCTTATCCATAAAACCCGGGAAAGGACTTTAGTTGGTTCAGCTTGCATCCTAAGCCCTCATTATGGCCTTAGGGGGTTAAGGTTCTTCCTGTGGCCAAGTCATATGTCCACCCAACATGTGGTTGGGTGCTATGATTATCCCCTCTCTAGAACTTTGGAAAAGGGAGTGCTCTGAGGAGGAGTAGGCAGTAAGGGTGGGCAGGCAACACCAACTGAAATGTACCTCACAGCGCCCAGCACAGTGCCTGACCTGCCTTCCCCTCAGCTGCCTGGTTGTCTTCAGCTCTGTGGGGAAGGAAAATGAAGAATCGTGCAAGTTTGTAGGGACAGGCTTTTGGTGTGGGCATTTGTGTGGAGGTGCCTTCCGGTGTCAGCTTTTCA
Source organism: Lontra canadensis (assembly GCF_010015895.1). Lineage (NCBI taxonomy): Eukaryota > Metazoa > Chordata > Mammalia > Carnivora > Mustelidae > Lontra > Lontra canadensis. Next base: position 61,494,487 of record NW_022630995.1, on the reverse strand, counting down.
TTATCTTACCGCTTTATAAAGGTTGCAGAGTCCCAGGGGAGCACCATGTGGGGAACCTGGATGCTCTGAGCAGCCAGGCTGGGCCCAGGGCAGCAGGAGCCAATGAGCGGCTCTGAACAGACCATCAGAAGACCTGCACTGTAGTGCAGGGTCTGTCATGAGGGGTTTAGGCCACAGACTCTCTGGGCCTCAGTTTCCACTCTGGTTACACTGAGCACTTGGACTATGTAACTGCAGTGATTTCTTGTAAAACAAAGATGTTCTGGTTCCATGTCACATAATAGCAACCCTGGGCTCTGGAAATTCTATTTTCGGATAAGGCTCGCAGATGAAGTTTTCTTTGTTTACTACACATTGCTTTTGTGAAAGCTGAACGTTTTTAATTTATTTGAGTTTTTAAGGAACTGATTATCTTGCGTGTCTGCCTAAAATTCAAAGTTGTTAGAGTGGCCCAAAGCCAGAAGCTCTGGTTCTGCTGCCTGTCCGACCTCACCTCCTGTCCCCCTTCCTCTCGTTCACTCTGTTCCAGCTGCTCTAACCCCTTTGCTTTTCTCCCGTGAACAGATGAGTTCCTACCTTAGGACCTTTGTGTTTGTCGTTCCCTCTACATGGGACATGTCTCACCCAGATTCTGTGTGATTTGATCTTCAGGTCTCTGCTCATATGTTGCCTCCATGAGACCTTCCCTGACTGCCCTGTATAAAGTAGCATCCTTTCCCTGCCCCTCACCCTGCTGCATTCTTTTCATTATCTAACATATCATGCATCCATTTACTTATGTGTATCCACTGGAATTTGTACTTTGTGAAGACAAAGACTTTGTGCTGTCTACCACTGAATCCATAGGTTCTAGACAGGGCAGGAACCAAGGTAGTCAGTATTTCTTGTCCCTTTGCTTTCAATTTTGGAGCTAGTTGATCTCTGTGCAAGGGTCCTTCCAATTCTAGACATGTGTGATCCTAATATTCCTGAATATTACTCAATATACATTTACACTTAATCCAATATCTGGAATAGACATTAAGTAGTCTCTTGTATTATTAAGATTCAGTTCTGACCTCAAGACATTTACAGTCTTGTGGAGAAGCAGACATACAAATAGCACAACTTTTGAGGTGACAGCTGTTTGAGGGACAGCTGTAACCTCTCAGCATTGAGTCCCCAGGTCCTCCTTGATTCATTTGACATCACATGGTTTACCTTGTGTGCCAGTGTAGGGAACCAGAAGTTGAGCTGGGAGGGACCACCTGGATTATCAATCACAGCAGCCGGAAATAGACATTATTCTAAGGATTGAGTGTAATACGGAACTGGGGATTTCAGTCCAGGGAGCATACTTCTAAGAAGGACACCAGGCAGCAGGTGCTGGGGGTCAATGAGAAACTGGACATAGGGCCGCACAGGACAGGAATAGATCAGGAAATAATGCAGATTTAGGATGTAGGCTGCAAACAGAGCATGCATTTGTTAAATCATATAGATTTTTTTTTCTTTTTTAAAACAGAACCTTATTGCAAATGAAATAAGGAGCAGCTTTGGCTAAGGCTGGAGGGAGGGGGTTAGGAAGAAAGGGATTTATGAGCCAGCCTATCCCTCTGCCACTTTCCCCCTTCTCCTTGAGGAGCCTCTTGGAAATGAAACATCGGACTCAGAGATACACAGGTTAAAAACCACTGTGTTAATGTTCTTTTAGCTTCATGATACTATGTTTTTATGGATCATATTAACTGTGTCCTGCAATTTTTGAAATTCTGTTCATTCAGTAATTCATTTACTCCCGTCGTCCTGTAAGTACTGAATGCCTAGTATGTTCCAGGCGTTGTGAGGATACGGAAAGCTGTGAGACATGTGCTTTGGAAATACAGATAAAGGGTAAATAAATCTCCTTGAGGAGTCAGTGGGAGATCAGCCTGGACTTTGAAGGATAAGAACTGTTCCGCCAGACAAAGGAGAGGTGATAAATCATGTTCCTGGCCGAGGGAAGAGTATAAGCAGAGGCCCCAATGCACAACAGCAGGGTGATGGGGCGAGTGGAGGCAAGACTGCAGCGGGGGAGCCCTTTTCTGGACGAGGCCTGGGGGAGGGTCAGAGTGGCAGGAGATAAGGCTTGGCTGGACTGGATAGAGCATGTGGACAATTTGGCCCAGGGGCCAAGGCTGACCTGCTGCCCACTTTTTGAAAACAAGGCATTCTTGAAATGTGGCCACCTTCATTTGTGTACATACAGACTGTGGATGCTTTTGTGATAGAATGGCAGAGTTGTAGTCTAGCGGGGCCTGCAAAGCCAGAAATACTTTTTCTCTGGTCCTGTTGAGGGTAAGTTTGGCACCCCTTGGGTGAGAGCACCATCAGCAGTGCTGTATTGGGCTTTGTGCTCTGAGCTGTGCAAGCAGAGGCATGAAAGGACCATATCTGTGTTCTAAATTAATCAGCAGTATTGAGGGTGGGTTTGGAGTGTCACAAGACTGACCTAGAAGAGCTAACTGGGAAGCTGTTGCAGCCAGTCGGGAGAAAGCGGTGAACTGGAGGCAGTGGGGTTGGCCAGGTGTGGACGGATGAAGTAGATATGCAGTGGGCAGTAACAAGTGGGGTTAGAAAGACGAAGAAGTAAAATAATTCCCAGCTTTCTGGCTAGAAAGTTAAATGGTAATAGGCATCACCATAAATTTCTTTCCGAAGTTAGAGTAGAATTCCAGTTACTCCTGCCTTCTTTTGGTTCTAAACAGTAGAAAATACATCCAAGGAGCCTGATGGACATTGGAGTTTTATGAAGACAGCAAGTGGTGGGGGCACTGGGATGGCTCAGTTGGTTGATAGGCCGACTCTTGTTTTGGCTCAGGTCATGATCTTGTGGTTTGCGGGATCGAGACCCACACTGGGCTTCATGCTCGGCTTGGAGTCTGCTTGTTCCTCTCCCTCTGTTCCTCCCACCACTCAAGCTTGCTCTGTCTCTCAAATAAATCTTAGGGAAAAAAAAAAAAGACAGCAAGTGGTGGATAAGTCTCCATTGGCAGTGCTTTCTGACAAACCTGAATTGGAGAGCGTAGCTGGAACCCAGTGGCGTCCTCCCACTTTGTCATATTTCTATCCTGGAGACCATTGAGTCTGCAAAATAGGCACCTGGGACACATGCCCAGCCAACTGCCTGGAGCTGTGCAATGGGCCTCGCATCCAGCAAACTCTGGCCCGGGCCTTGGGATGGTGAGAAGTGGAAGAAGGTGAGTCAGGCTCACCAGACCGAAGATGGGGATAGAGACTCAGTGGGGCTCCTTTCGATGCCAGGTTCTTGTGCAGAGTTCTCTTCCCCTCAGTTGTGCTTTCTTCATTCTTGAAAGAGACTTGTCTTGGTGGTCATGATTGTATCACGTACTACAGAGATGTGGTGCCCAGGGGTAGTCAGTTGATTTTCTCCTTCATGCCAGGAAACATCTAGAATGGGTCAGACAGTTCTCTCTTTTAAGTTTCTAGTTGGCAGGTCACCAGCAGTTCAGAATATCACCTACTAGGACAGGGCTGCTGACATGGGTCTCCTGGGGATGACTTATTTATTTATTTATTTGTCAGAGAGAGAGAGAGAGAGAGCAGAAGCACAGAGAGCTACAGAGAGAACAGGCAGAGCAAGAAGCAGGCTCCCTGCTGGGCAAGAAGCCCAATGTGGGACTTGATCCCAGGACCCTGGGATCATGACCTGAGCCGAAGGCAGATACTTAACCAACTGAGCCACCCAGGTGTCCCGAGGATGACATTTTTAATGAATTCTTCCTGTTTAGGGTCTGGCTGTTCCTCAGGCTTGAGAACCAGATTTGTCAACATATTGAGGGTAGAACTATCGATTGGGACAGATAGCAACCAAGCTCACATCAACTTGTATAAAAGTTCATTTATTTTGAGCAGTGTAATTAGTACTCAAGAGGATACAAATTCTGGAAAGTCAATCATTTTGGGGCTTCTGCTGTAGGTTAGGAGCTCTGGTAAGGACTTTATGTACCTGATCTCATTTAACTTTTATTTTTTGGGAAAGATAGAAATACAATATTATTAAGTGATTTTAAAATGTTGATATTATGAATAATATGATTCTAATGATGGAATTCATATAAACTTGATGTTTGAGGTTTCTCGTTGCATGGAAATCCATATGGGCTCCCTCTGGTGGGCAAAGATCAGTGAAGTCTACAGTGGTTAATTATGGCTTGTATATAGACAACTCATTGAGTTTATGACATAGTAGGTTTAAGACTGACTCAAAAAGAGGCCCCTTCAGACCTGACTGGAAGAAAGTGAGTAAACTGGAGGAATGAAAGGATGATGTGTTGAATGTTGAACTTCTATAACTTAGATATTAAAGCTTGTAGCCCAGTTTTAGTTTAAAATTCAGTAGTACTTTTTCCCCCTGACTTTCAGGTTCTCAAAGTCTGTAAATACTAGAGTTCGAAGTGTGTAAATACTGGCGTTTCCTCTATCTCCTTGTCAGAGTCCAGTGTATGGCTATTTGTCAAAATTCTCTGTTGCAGCACATAAGGTATATGCTTAACCAAGAGTGTGAATCTTTCCATTTCAAACCACTGTACACTTTTCTGTTCACTTTTTACTTGGATGATAAGAAAACCCTGGTAAATGAACATTTGCATTTTATAGTCTAAATAGAAGTGATACAGCCTGCAGCATATCTTGACTCCAGAATTGAGAAAGGAATTAAAAAGCATAGGTTTTGAATTATAAATACTCTAGACTTTGTCATTAATTAACTGGGTGATCTTAGAAAACTCACCTAATGTCTTTTGTTTTTTGTTTTTTGTTTCTCGCTTTTTCTTGTTTATTTAGTGAGGGGCTTTGGCTAGGTAATCCTTAAGGACCTTTTCACCAGGATGGTTCCAGGATTCCATACTCTTCTTTCTGAAATCCCCAGGATATATCTGAAAATGGTTTTTGTAGTGACGACTGCTCAGTGTCTTGTGTGACTTTATCCTTGAGTTTCTGTGTACTCAAAATTTTTCACTTAGATGAGACAATGAGTTTGTTTTTCAGAGCTGGAGTTTGGTATGTTTCTTTCTGTAAATACATTTGGTGTAATAGTGAGTCTGTACTCTTATAATGGACTGTTATCTGTGGGTTATGTTTTTGAAGTTCACTATTTTAAATCTATTAAAGTACTAAGTGCTCATTAAACAGAGTAAAGAAGAAAATAAAGTTCACAGATAGCACCACTGGCCAGAAATAGCCCCTACTACAGTCTCGGTACATAGCTTCCAGGCATTTTTCCTATTAAACAGAAATAATTTTTCTATACTGCTGTTAGGTAGCCCCTCTTTTTTATTTTTTTCTTTAATTGCTTTTTTTTCTTAACAGTGTATTGTGAACATTTTTCTATGTCAGTATATATTGTTCTGTGTCACCAATTTATTTGGCTATAGAGTCATTAAAAATAGTTTCACATAGTGGCGCCTGCATGGCTCAGTCCATTAAGCATCTGACTCCTGGCTTTGGCTCAGGTTGTGATCTCAGGGTCCTGAGATGGAGCCTCGCCTCGGGCTGCGCTGGGAGTGGTGCCTACTTAGAACTCTCTGTCTCCCTCTGCCTCCTTCTCTCTAAATAAGTAGATAAGTAAATAGTTTCACATAACTTATTTAACTGAACCCCTACTGAAGGATATTTTGGCTGCTTTCAGTTTATCACTTTTTCAAAATTATTTTTTTTTAAGTTTTTTAAAATTTATTTATTTGACAGAGATTACAAGTAGGCAGAGAGGCAGGCAGAGAGAGGAGGAAGCAGGCTCCCTGCTGAGCAGAGAGCTTGATGCCATGCAGGGCTCGATCCCAGGACACTGGGATCATGACCTGAGCCGAAGGCAGAGGCTTAACCCTCTGAGCCACCCAGGGGCCCCTATCACTATTTTAAACAATAATACATTTTCACCAAATTTGTCTCAAGTTTATAATCTCTTCAAAGGTAAAAAAAAAAAAAATCTATAATTTCACATGTTTTCTGTTTCATCTTTTCTCAAATATAAAAAAAAAAATTTGATGTCCTAATATTGATAAAAGGAAAATTATCCCTAATTTTTTTGAAGGGAATTTTTTTGAAGGGTTAAATATATTAGAACTTACTATCAGCACTGGAAGAGTATAAAAAAGGGGTAGGTAACAGTTAGGGGTTGGGTAGTCAGAAAAGCTGTCAAATTGGAGCAGAGCCTTGAAGAGCAAGTGAATTTGAGTACGTGGTGGGTGTGAGCTTAGAACATGTCAGTGACAGGAAACTGGCTGATTGAGCCAGTGGTGCTTCTTTGTGGGCAGTGTGAATTAAATCCAGAGTGGTGCTTTATGGCCCTGCCCCAGAGGCCTCCAGAGCTCTTGTGCAGCATAAATGCACATAAATCAGTGGTCATCCCATTCTGATTAATCACCACTTAAAATTCAGTGAAAACTTTACAGTAGTAACAAAAATTATTTCTAGAAATAGCCTTAATGAGAAATGGAAATGTCCCATTTGAAGAAGACTTCAGAATTTTGTGGAGGGATATGGAAGACTTGAGTAAATAGAAACACATATTGTGTACTGGAAGGGAAGAAAAATTATAAAGATATCAATTATTCTGAAATTAATTTGTAGGTTTAGTGCAGCTTTCTTCAAAATGGCAACAGAACTCTTTTGAGAGGAACCTGCAAGTGGTTCTGAAATTCACCTAGAAAAAAAGGATGTGTGAGAATAATTGCTGAAGAGTAGAAGAGTGTGTGTTGGGGCAAGGATACTAGTTTTGCCAGATATTAAAACATTTTAAAGACAGAAAGTAATGTATGTGTATATGGATTGACCAGTGAAGCATGTAAGGCCAAGTGTGTGTGTGTTACCTTTATAAATATAAAATGTAAAATTTATATATAAAACATATATGCATATATATATAAGCTATAAAAGGGGCATTGTAAATCAGTAAGGAAAAAAGGTTTATTCAGTGATGATTTGGGGGATAATTGGTTAGCACTCTGAAAAAAGTTCTGGTTTGTTTTTGTCCATATCTTACTGTATACACATTAAAATATATTTCTAGATGAACCAAAACTTTCATTGCCAAAACAAAACTGAAGAAAATAAAAATGAATATGAATATTTTGTCTTACGGAAGTAGGAGGTCTTTGAGTTTAAAAACTAACAGCAGTAGTTATAATAATAGCAATGGTGATGATTTTAATGATGATTGTGATGGCAACTATCACAGTTACTTTACAAAGAGACAGGTAGCAATATTCCCAAGTACAGGGAAATTATTAGGAAAACATAGCACACTGAAGAGGAAGTCATGGCATGAGGAAAATTGCTTATATTATCACTTTAGGTTAAAAAATTTACTACCAAAACCGGATAGAATTAAAGCTGTGTATACGAGGGATGCCTGGGTGACCCTGTCCACTAAGCATCTGACTCTGGATTTCAGCTCATGTTATGATCCTGGGGCCCTGAGATCAAGCCCCACATCAGGCTCCCCACCAGCAGGGAGTCTCCCTCTGCCCCTCCTAAAATAAATAAATAAATCTTTAAGCAAGACAAAATTATGTATATGAAATAAGAAAAAAACAAAACTCTAGGTGTGGAAATAGTGATCAGGAGGGAAAGCACCACAAGTTAACTGTGGCTGTCTCTTGGAGAGGGGACTCAGATGATTTCTTTTTCCTATTTCTATCCATCTGAATTTCTTCAGTGAGCACATATTTTGAAATGAAAAGCAAGACAGAAAAAGCAAAACTCCCAGCAGATGAGTTTTTCTTTGCTGTGATAGGAAATGGAGAAGAAATTAATATCTTTCGATGCAAAAAGTGTCATAAATAAGTGGTATCTGATTATATATTAAATGCATGATGGGGGGGCCTATTTAAAGGAAGTCTGTGGTAAAGCCTTTTGTAAAGCGAGTAATTTTCCTGTAAGTCAGCTGGATTTTCAACTCAGGCTTTCTGAAGTTCTACAAGAAAATCCTCCACAAATGTTGCATGGATGTTTTACCTTTCTGGTTTGTCATTCTGCAAACTCCCCAGCAGTACCCATAGCTCCCACTTGTTGAGCACCTGTTCTGCCTGGCACGGTGCGAAGAGCATTCTCATTTAGTTGACTGTCCTTATGGGTTAGGTTCCCTTCCTCATGAGGAAACCTACGTGCAGAAGGTCGAGTGAGCTGCCCAGGACGAGGTGAGGCTGATGAGCGCGCCCTGGGTTCCCAGGCCTTGACTGCACGGCCATGCACGTGGCGAGGAGTGCTGTCCCAGGTCTTGGCATTCCACAGGTCGGATCACTGGTGATTTTTCCCTTGGCATATTGGCACATCATCTGCTGTCCTCAGGAGCATATTTTGGCCCATAAATCCTATATATTTGGAAGTTCCTGACTTGCTTGTAGGGGAAATAGAGCCTCCTCCAACCAAGTTTTCTTTCTTTCTTTTTTTTTTAAATCGACAATTACCTGGGGACCATACATTTCTTATAGGCAGTGTTGTGGTCTGTTTTTGAGGAAAAGGGTTTTTATTAGTAAAAAAAATTAGTAAAATCGCTGAGAAGGAAGGAAACCCAATTTTTACATTATAGGTACTTATAGGTACTTGACAAAGAGTTGATTTATTTTTTTGGTCTGGGACGTTAATTTGTTACTTTGTTTATTCACTCAGTAGTTAGTCCCATGGAGAACTGCAGAGCTGAGATGACTTTTCAGAATTACCCAGGTGACGCAAGGGGTCAGGCCTTTGAAACTGCTGTGGTGGTCAGCCAGTGGATGCAGGCTTCCCCCAGGGGAGGGTGAAGCAGCTTCCCCTACTGAGGGCAGTTCCTTAGACAGACTTAGCTGGGAGCCATCAGCAGGCAGTTCTGGAAGTTGGGGGTATGAGGACCTTGATCCTAAAAGCACAGTTGTGCCATGCTACATTTTAGGATTGTTGTGAGGATTGAATGAGCTACTGTATGTACAGCTGTTGGCACTGAGGCTGGAACATTGTAGATTCTCACTCCACAGCAGCTGCTTTCACTAGCTTCTATTTGTCGAGTATCTGCCTGTGACTAAGGAAGGCATTCAGATTGCTATTTAGGATAGATGAGAGAGACTTTCATTTGGCCATCAAATGCTTACACTCTAGAAGGGGACATTCATTCTTTCATTCATTCAGTAAATGTTTATTGAGCATCTAGTATAGGCTGTGCCCTGGTTTTGGCTCCTGGATGGACCAAATTAAGATAGAATCTCTGCTTTTGTGGAGGTTATATTCCTTTTTTTTTTTTTTTTAAGATTTATTTTTTAATGAGCGAGCCAGAGCATTCATGGGTTGAGGGAATGCCAAGCAGACTGCACAGTGAGTATGGAGCCAGAGCTGGGACTCCATCTCACGACCCCGAATTCATGACCTGAGCCGAAGTCAAGAGTTAGATACTTAACTGCCTGAGCCACCCAGGTGCCCCAGTATTCTAATGGGAAACTTACAATAAATAAATAAACAGATATGTAAAATACTTGGGTGATAAGTAAACTAGTAAGTTTAAGACATATTCATAACTATCTTCAGTAGAGGAACTTCAAGAATTGAGAGGACAGAGAGATTACTACTGGGTAGGTTTGATGGGAGACTTTGAGGAAGGGGTAACATTTAGGTGAGCCTCATAGACTTCCCACAGGTGGAAATGGAGAAAGGAGAAGTAGGACAGGAACACGTGACAAGGACTCCAAGGTGGGAAAGCACAGGATGGTAAAATCTACAGAGAAAAGCCCAGTTTAGTGGAAGGAAGTGTGAGAAATAGCTAATGGAGTGTGCCTTGTATTTTCCTTTGGCCCCTCCAGATCCATTCTCTACCCTTTCCACTCTGTTCTTGCCCCAGGAGGCTGATTTTTATGGCATGCTTGCCTGGGTTTCCTTGTACTCTGGCTTCTGATTGGGTTCAGCCAGTGGGAGGTCCAACAGGAGACTGGAAGGCTGGCGGGGAGAGGGGTTGGTTTTGGAGTGTGGTCAGGGCTTTGCATCCATAATCCATGACTCGGGATGTCTGCCCACCCTAGAATTTTTTTCTTATGTCTATCAGGTGTCCTGTGGGGTAGGATGGGGTTAGTCAGTAGGCCGGTACCAGCCAGCAATACACAGGACTGCCTTGCAGCCCCTCTCAAGGCTGACCCTGAAAGGCAATGACAAAGGAATTCCTTCCTATGGATAGACCTTATACAATTCATCTCTACCTTTTTATTTAAGGTAGTTTTTATAGGAGATCTATTTCTTTTTCTCCCCCTTTGTAGCTCAACACTGCAGTAAGGAAAAGTCAAGAATTTCAGCCTCAGACAGATTTTCTTTTAGTGATGTGGCAGTTCATACTTCTCTTCCAAATATGACCTGAAAGGTTAGAGGTGGTAAATGGCTCTTACGGCATTTTGACTGTAAATCTGAACTGGAAGAGAATCTGTAACCCATTATCAGATTCTGAATCAAGCTGCCTTGTTCTTCTCCTATTTCTGTTTCAGTGGAAATGTGTGTTTTTACTCTGTCAATGGACAGTTTACATACCTAATATACCTAATATTTAAAGGGAATTATATAATGAATGCTTGATGTGAAAGCGACTAGTTAAATACTTTAACTCCAAGGGATTCCATTAAAGTAATAAGGAAATTATGTTTAATTTTAAATGGTAGAAAGGTTTTTTAATGTTATTGCTATTAAGCATGTATTACACATACTCAACCCATTTTTTTTGGCAAATGAATTCCCAAAGCACAATTCATCTTTATACAGGTGGAAAGGAAATATTCTTGCAAAATATGTAGTTTGATGTTGCCTTCTTAACTATGGAGAGAAGCATACATTTCCAAAGAATAGAATGTGATGGTTGATTGGAAACTTTTGGTGTTACAGGCTCTTAGCTCTACCTCTTGAAATAAGAAAATGTATATAAATGGGTCCCCAGATGAAGGCGTGGTGGGGTACTTTATAGCCCTAATTGACTCCAGACATAGAGGCTGTGATTTGTAAGCAAGCAGTGACAAGAGGAAGTTAAATCAAAATTAAATTAAGGGAAGGAAGGGAAAAAAAAAGATATCAAGGAGAGGTGATGAATTTTCTGAAAGCTTCTAAATACCTATCTGTGGGTAAGTGGGAAATCTGTGAATATATCTGTTATGTCAAAAGATGAAATCTGGAAACATTTCAGTCCAAAAAAAAGACCTTCTCTCTCTTTTTAAAAGCCTTTTTTATATTCATTACTTGGTACAGCTCAGTCAGTATGGGCATATTTGCTTCTATACTTTTCCATGACTCAAATTGGCAGTAAAAATCAGTATCTCCCATGATACACATGAAGTGATATTTTGGGAGGGTTGGTTTTTCTGTTTATATTTTGGCATTTTGTTGTTGTTCCAGTTTGTGTAAATAAAATTCTCAGAATGAGGGCCTACCAGACGCTCATCCACACTGAGCGCTACCTTTTCAGGGGGTTCCATCGGTCTTCTTTCCCTGGCCTCCCCAGCCAGTTAATTCTCAGGCCTGAGAGCACAGGGACTGTGTTGCACTCCCCGTCACAGCACAGAGCACCGTGTAGAGTTCCACACATACTTGGGAAATGAATTAAGCAAAAAGGTGCCTTGGCTTCCTCTTTCTCCTCTCCTGCACTGCAGCCATGCAGGTTCAGGCCCTCACCATCTTGACTCCGAGCTGTGATGCAGGCGAACTGAGCCCTCCATCTCTTTTGGAGCCGAGCCACTGGGCTGAAAATGCTGCTTTCATCATGTTACTTTGCTCAGAAGCATTCAGTACTGCGTACTCCCCACACAACGAATTCTCAGTTATTTGGCCTGCGTTCAAAGGCCCTTATAAAACTAATACTATCCACTTTCCCACTTTTACACCCGGTACCCCCTCGATCATCCCACCAGCTTTAACCAACCTACTCCATTTACAGCCTCCTCTGCTTTCTTGTTTTCTTGTTTGGCCTCCCACTGTCTCTCTTGCGTGGCTGGCTCACTCCCCTTCGTTTACTCAAATTCTTCCATCGTTAAAGCCACGTTCTCTCCTGAACTGGTCTCTTTCTCCTGAATTCAAAGCGTTTGCTGCCACATTACTCATTAAGCAAGGGATTCTGGTCGTGACAGCCTTCCTGTGTCTATTTTTGTGTTCTCATGTAACGATTGCATCGTTGCTTAACTTTCCAGGTGCTGTGGTGCGGTCTCACAAACTGTATTGCTTGCTTTTGGGTGTGAGGGGTGGGAAGGGAGAAGTGGGACTCTGATTTGATGCTTCTTTGTCTTTCCCGCCGGGGCCCTCATAGCCAGCCAGCACAGCAGCCTTGGGATGGGCAGCCACTTCTTCATCATTTTGGGGTTCCCAGGCCTAGCATCAGGCCTGGCCCACAGGAGGGATGCAGTAGCTCATATGTGAGTACACGAATAGAAGGCATTCTCAAATGTGTGTTTACCAGTTTGACTCAAAACTAAATCAACATCGGTGATTTTCCATCTTTTAAAAGCCATAAAAATCCAGTGTTTCATTTAGCCTTTCTTCATCATTAACAGTTCTCCCTCCAGCACTTCTTCCTTTTGCCTGCCTCAGCTTCGTGCTGAAATGTAAATCAATTTCCTCCAATTCTTTGCCCTGTGAAATTGGAGAACAGCTGTTTAGTCACCTCCTTATAAATAACCCTTCACCAAGTTAAATTGCCTTGAGGACTTGCTTTCTCCAGATTAAATTATCCCAAAGCCTTTTCTTTTTCTCATAAAGGCCTTTTTAAAAAGAAGCATTTGTTATTTTTTTATTTCTTTTTCTCGCTCTTTGTAAAACTTTATTCTTTTCATAAGTGGCCCACAGGCTACACCTACAAGGGCCTGGTTAGCGCCGCCTGGAATGGCGGGCACCTTGAGTCTCTCTCTTCCTTGTGTCTGGAGCACCGTGTGGACTGTTTTTATTGCCTGTCCAGTTTAACTTGCTGCTCACTGTTACCCTGTCTTTGTTCTGCCTCTTTCTGTGCATTTCTTCAAATGTATAGCTTGATTTCTTCCCATAAACACTATCTTATCACATCAGCAGCCTTATGGCTACAAGTGAGAGACAACCCATTGCAAATTAGCTGGAACGATCGCGGGAATGTATTGATTTGTATCTCTGAAAAGTCTAGTCGTATGACTTAACCTTCGGCATGGCAGGACCCAGGGGACAGAGCAGTGTCACCAAAGGCCTGATTTTTCTTGCTGTCTCCGTTCTGCCATTCATGGTGTTAGGATCTCCCTGAGGGTACCTCCAACCTCTTGCTTCATGGTAGCCAAAAGCTGTAGTACTTGCAGACTTTCCTTTCCCATACTGCTCCATCTGGAGGAAGAGAGAAGCTCTTCCCTTGTAGTATCCATCAGAATCTTGGAAATGACTCGTATGGTTATCCTTAAATCCAGCCCTGTCTCCAAAGGGAAAGGACAAATGCTTAGTTGGTCTGCCTAGTACCCAGCCCTGCCGCCGGACCTGTGTCGCTTCCACCTGGTACACAGAGCTTGAGAGGAGAAGAAGTATGATTTCCAGTGGAAATTTGGGGAGCTATTTCCAGGAGGATGAGAGCTGTGGATGTGGGGGGCCACACTTTGAACGGAAGGTGTCTCTGGGAATGAATTCTTTATTCACTTACTATTTATTGAGCATCCAGTATGTGTCACGCATACAGATAGGTACTGGGCATACATACAAACATGGGTGAGACTTGGAGAAACTCATAGTCTAGTGAGAAGACCCACCTAGAGGCAAATAATTAAAGCATGTTGTCAAAAGTGGTGTTATCAAAGTATGTAGGGCTACAGAAGTTGACGTGAAGACCTCTTCACTTGGGAGGGGCTGAAGGGGGAAGGGCTTCATAGGAGAGATGAGTCTCCAGCTGAGTCTTGAAGAATAAAAGGTATTCCCTAGAATGGCAAAGAAGGGGTATCATCCCGAAGGCCATGGTGAACCACATAGCAAGTTTCAGCAGAGGACTGACGTAATCAGTTATGGATTTTAGAAAGATCCTACTGCTGGCTGTTGGCAGACCCAGCAGAGGTGAGAAGGATTGGCGGCAAGGAGGAAGATCTCTTGAGATGTGGTGAAAGCCTGAGCCAAGCTGGTGACCATCGGGACCGAGAACAGATGCAAGATCTGTTTGACAGGATTTGGGACTTGTTAGATGTAGGAGATGAAACATCAGTAGTTCTAGGTTACTTCGAGGTTTAAATTGTGGGTGACCGGGTGGGTGGCTAAATGAGTTGTTTTGTAGTTATTTGAGGTGCCTGCTGAACAGCCGAGGGACATGTATTTGGCAGTTGTCAATACAGAAGTGGACCTCAGGAAAGGTTTCCGAGCCCTAGCCAGAGCTGTAGATGGGGAGACATCAGAGTCCAGCTGGAGGTTGAGGCCTTAAGGAAAGAGCAAGATTGCCAGAGGGGAACTTCAGGTGAGAAGAGGGCCTCGAATGGCAACATTTGGGAGACCAGCAGAGGCAGGAGTCAGAGAGGTTAGGCATGTGGGTCCCTCCAATAATGGAGCTCTTCTTATCTTGATAAAGTTAATGTCACCTGGGATGGCTTGTGGCATGGTGGTTTTGAGCAGCGACTCTGTGCTCTAGTACCTACTGGCGGGTGACTTGTAGATAAACTGGTTTAACCTCATTTCCTGATCTAGGTAATGGTAATAGGGTGGTACCTAATTTTGGAAGGTTGAAAGAGTGAAGCACTTTCAGAGTGCCAGGCACGTAGGGAATATGATAAAAGTATTTGATAAATAAACACAGAAACTAATAAACACATGTGCACACCCTGCATTTGTAGCTCTGTCTCTCTGAGTTCCCGTACCACTGGCCAGTAAATCCAAAACCCGAAGCTAGTCCGTTTGGACTTAAATAATTGGCTTGTCTGAAACCTCTGGAGGTTCCAATGCAGTAAGGCAAGTATCAGACTTCTTGACGGTTTTCCAAATTATTTATTGGATTATTTTTTGTATTGGCTATTAATTTTACCTCTGACTTTGATGCAGGTTTGTTTCTTCTACATGACATATTTTAAAATTGTTCCTAATACCTTGTAGCATACAACTTTCTTTTTTGCTTTTCTTTTCTTTCTTTCTTTCTTTCTTTTTTTTTTTTTTTTAAGCTTTTCCTTCCTCAGAGTCATTCCTAAAGTTCTGGAATGCTCTATTAGTCGCTCCCCCACATTTTGGCCAGTTACTGGCATGCTACTTTTAATCAGGCTGCTTTTCTCATCCTCTGTAGGAACTGGCAATATTTTCAACTCCTCTCCATTATGGTCAGGAATATGAACTTGCTGTCTTTTCTTCTTCCTCTTCCATTTTCCCACGTAATGTCTTGAACCGCTGATTAGATCTGTGTGCCCACAATAACATAAGCAGGCATGAAGCTTAAATCTGATTTAAAGGAGTATGTACAGAGTCTATTACTCTCTGAAAGTTTTTTTAGAGTCTAGATGAAAATAGAATGGTGTTCAGGGTGTGAGTATGATGCCGAATCTTTAACACTCGTTGAACCAGACATCGTGTGTGTTCATTTTTAAATAACTGGGTGGGTCACCTTTTTATTTATTATGAACACAAACACTGATGCTAACAACCGGCATGTGAAAGGAAAACAGGCGATAGTGATGAAAACCATTTAATGATTAGTGAGGAAACAAATATTGTTTAATGAAAATAAAAACCATGTCTAAAGGGCCTAATGCTGACTTTTGGAAATATAACCATGTTGCGGTCTGTTGTGTACCCTCTGTCCTGTACAGTAGATATTGTTTAAAATTGCTTGGGAACTGGAGCTTGCAATTGTGAGCCTGGAATGTCCTGCAGATAATTAAGTTGTGGTCAGGCTTTGGAAAAATAAAAAGTTCTCGAACTATGATTTTATAAACATGCTACAATAACATTTCTTTATATTTAACAGTTTCTTATAGAAAGCTGATACTCTCATGAGGCATTGATTAAAGGTAAAACATCAAGAAAGAAAAAATATTAAATTAAAACTTCACTTAGGATGTTGACAGTTGGCTTGTAATATTAAACAGATGTGTATGTTCCTGGGATATTCTTCTTTCTGAACTGAATTGCTAAGTTGTATTTTTTTTAATGACAACTACAAATTTTTGATCAGTTAATAATTTTAAATGCCCTTTCTACAGTCTTCTGTATTCTAACTTCATCTGTAGTTTGAGTCCTTTCAATGATATAATGATTGGTGAAACCTTTGCTGCTGCTTCTAAAGTCTTTCATTTTCTTTCTTTCTTCTCCTGCCTCCACCACCCCCCCCGCCCCCGGCCCAAAGCTTAACTGGGCTCTTCTGATTTCATGATGCATTCTTGGAGATTGATTCCTTGAAATAATTTTAGGATCATTGGGTGGAATTCTACCCTTTCAGATTTAGGTCTATACTTTACTTCCATATAAATTTCACGTTGGTATTTGAGTGCACAAGTTGACCTACATTGTGGTATTGTGTTTGTGTGGTCAATTGTAAAGGCTTCATGAGATGTCTGTATAGCCAGCCATGCAGATCGGCCTGTACCCCCATGCTGTGGGGCAAGAGAGATGTCAATGAGGAACCTAAAGGAAACCAGGCCATAGAGCAAAAAGAGATTCAGTGAATTCTTTTTGCTTATAAGGATTTTGCCATATTAGGCACGTAATGTAGAGTCCAATAAAGGCTGTGGGGTGGGGTGGGTGGGTAGACCTTGGTAAACGGAGGAGGAGTCAGGTTGGATTTTGTAGGATGAGTTGAAATATATTTCCCATCTTCCAAGATTTTTCAAATCAATTTGTAAGACTAGATAAATTGTTCATTGTTGTGTTTGAGCTGGCGAAAAGTTTTAAATTCTGAAGATCATTTTAATTTTAAGTCTTTGACATGTGGATGTCTCATGTTCTCCTAAAGGTAGATTTTGCTAGGCAGGAGTCTTTGATTAACCTGGAAGAATAGTTTAGTTGGTTTGGATAGATTTATTTATCTTGGAACTATGTATTGTTTGCACAGTCTTCTTTTTGGAATCAGTGTTTTTTTTTTTTTCTGCAAATTCCATTTGGGAAGCTCTGATTTGGAGCCTCAGTATATGGAAGGCCTTTCCAATAAACACAAACAAAGGACCACTGGACTGTCTGAGCAAATATGACAACATATTTTATCATAAACAATTTTATTTAAGCTCAAGAATAACATTCATTTTTAGTAGCATGTTATTTAAATGTGACTATTTGTTCTTTAACCTTGTATAAATAGTTTTTAGGTGTCCTACTAAAGTTTGATTTAAGAGCAGAAATATTTGTTTGTATAAAAATGTCCATCTTTGTATGAAAGAATTTGACCAGTACATATTTCGGGTGTATTGTTTGTTCTCTAGCTTATTGTTCTATTCTTAATATTTTTCATTTTGTATGACTGTGGAAGGAAGAACAGATTTCTGTGTACAGTGTCTTAGCAGTTCATGGAATCACTGCCATATTCTCCTAGAAATTGGGAATGCAAATTAACAGTGACCTTTTAGAAAGAGTTGGGAACTTTGAGCTGTATGCAAAAGTACTGGATAAGTTTAGCGTGATTTGTTACTTTAGAAAGAGCCATCCATTTTAGCGAGGAATCTAATAAGCGGTAAGATATATCTGTTAAGGTTTGTATCAGGTTTGTCTTATACTATTTCATTCCAATTCTCTCCCAGTGTTTTGCTCTAAAGGGGTGCTGTAAATATTTTACATAGTTCTCTCTAACCAGAAGTAATAATAACAGATTTCAGTAGAAAATGTTGTTTCATTTTACCATGATTATTGCATCGTAAGATAACTCTCTGTAAATGATACTCTTTTATAGATATTTTGGCTTGGCTTACCGATCCTAATTTCAGTATTATGCCTGATTTAGCAATAAGCTGCTGTGATCAGCTACAGTGAATTGTATTAGGCAGGCTTTATTTTCTCTATCAGTGTGGTACTGCCATTTCTCCCGCCTCCAGGTCAGAAAAGCACTTCTATTCTTTCTCAGTTTTAACGTTAAGTAATTCTACTGCAGGAAAAGGGAAAGTGGGACATTTTCCGAGGAGATGGTGATTGAAGAATGACAGCATTTGAATAACTTTCATATTCTGGAAATCTTGCGCTCACCCCCTTTTCTCTGGGCAGCGTCCTCATCTGTTGTACAGATAACGAGTGTGGTCTGTGAGGGAGGAGGGTCCTGAGGCTCCTGTTTGCGCCTGTTAGTTCGATTAACTGTGAAGTTACTCATTTGGGACTGAAAGACACTTGTGGGTCCCTAGCGGTCTGAGATTGGAAATGCATCTCCTAAAAATTTCATTAGAACTTTCCATAAAGTTTAACATTTGATTAGAAACAAAAATGTTTAAATAATTTTAGGTAGGTTGGCTGGTGTATTTGAAGTGTTCTTTGAGCCACAGTCGAAGTTATTTATTTTCTTAATCTCGCAGAAAACAGATGAATTACACATAAAAACTTGAATACTAGATTAGCACCTGTATTTCAAGCTATTGAGGGAATAGAGGAAAATTCTGTAAAGGCTTGTGTAAATGCTAAGTAGATTGAGAAAAATCTGTCAGAAGTTGTCTCTTTGTCGTCTCTTTGTTAGCTTTATCATGCTTAATTTTCACGAAAATAATGTGTTTGTTACTGTGGTCACACCGTGATTTAGCTTTGGCTTGTGTATGATATTTTATTGTCCCTGTCCTGGAAAATTATAGCAGTTTTTATGAGGAGTGGTTTGTGGGTTCACACAACCCACTTGGAGTGCCATTTACTATAATTCTCTTCTAAAAGGACCATAAAACATCATGTAAATTGTTTAAAAAGGGAAGGGCCTTTTTTGAGAAAGGCTAGGAAGAAATCTTTCCAGGCTTTTGTTCTTATAGTCATTTTCATGATTTTAAGCTTGCAGTTTATTTGGAACATTAAT
The DNA here is from genome assembly GCF_010015895.1 of Lontra canadensis. Lineage (NCBI taxonomy): Eukaryota > Metazoa > Chordata > Mammalia > Carnivora > Mustelidae > Lontra > Lontra canadensis. Next base: position 61,475,583 of record NW_022630995.1, on the reverse strand, counting down.
GTCAAAAAGTAAAGTGCCTGTGTATGTGAGCAAAATGGTTGTGAGCAAGAGCCAGGCTAAACTCGGGCCTCAGTGCGGAATAATACACATCAAATTCAACATGCTATAATCTTTCAAAGTGTGTTTTCTGTGGCTTTGGAAATGAAATTACAGAAGAAAGCAAGAGAGGGAAGGAGGAAGGAAGAACGGCATTAATTTATAACAGCATGTATATCTTTTTTCAAAAATCCTCTTAACTTATTGCATGTTTATAATCGACATTAAAAGCACAGTTTTTGGTAACTTGTCTTGTGAAACTCCCGTTTAAATTCACAAATGGATTTACCTAAAGATACTTACCTCTTTGGCAGTTTTACCATTTCGGTTGGCTTGTTGCTCTCAATTTTATATACACCCTTAGGAAGAAAGCATGAAACACATAGTAACAACGCTAAAGTTCTGTCATGGTTTTTTGTACAAATGCCTTATTCTGATATTATCTTGGTTTTGTGTAGGAGCTCTATGAAGAGCATAGGCGGAAATTGTTAATAATTTTCTACAGCATTTATGTGGTACTCTGAGCTTCTAGTCATTCAAATACAAATCTATCTTACATTTAGCAAATTGTTATAAGAAAATCCAAATATACGTGAAATATAAAATAGAGGCAGCTGTTCATTTTACATTCAGATACAGCAAATATGTAATAGATTTAATTTTTATAAAACCACTTCCTTAGTACATGTGGATCATTATATTTGCAACAACACTTTGTAGAAACACAAGTGAAATGATGATAGCTGTGTTCATGTAAATAGTGATGTAAACATTCGTCTCCCTACAACTTTCTCTTTTCAAATTAGTGTGGTTTTAAAAACACAAGGTTATCTGTGTAGTTTAGAAACCTCTTGGTTTTGTGATAAGAGGAGGTTATAAGTAGATTACATTCATGCATCTCACAGAAGATCAGTGAGTTTACTACATGGCTGTAAATCTTTGGTATAAACACTTCCTGCCTGCATGTGTAAGTTCATGAATGTCAGCGTAGGGTTTTTAAAATTTTTTCATTATTTTATTGAGTTTCTCCTTTCCTTATTTGTTAAAACACACAAAACTAACTTCCCAAAATATATATTTTAAAAAACTGTTTGGAACGATTCCTTATTTATTCGATGTGGTCTTCTTAATTTTTTTGGTATTGGGATGTTTCTGTTCCAACGGGATCACACAGTAGCTAACTGAAGTGAATTTTGGGAGTAGAAAATGAAGTTATGATCGGAAAGGAGATTTTTAAAAAGGTGGAGAATCTAAAATTATCCTAGGACATTAAGAAAGGTGGGGATGAAGTACAGATTGTTCTGGTGACCTCTCTGCTGCCGGCACAGAGCAGCTCTTGGAATTCTGCTGCTCTTCCTGGGGGTCGTGTGGTGGGGCCGGGGGCTCCTTTGACCGAGCCTTTAGCCTACGAGCCTGCTTTCTGTGGCTAAGTACACTAAGCAAAGAAGACTTTTTATGGCATCTTAACCCAAGCTGTTGGGTGTGCCACAGATTTTCATAATTAAAAATTTTATGTCCAGCTCTACTGAATAAATTGTTTTAATAGGAGATATTTGGAAATAGGGTAGACAGTACCCTAAAGGGACCCAAATTCCCATTTCTCCAAGTTAGATATTATTTTCCACTGTGAATTTATAATACATTGCTATATAATGATGTCATTAATTGTGATACAGAATGTTATGTATAGGGGTTTTCTCCTTGTAGGTTAGAAAGTGTTTTTCTTTTTTGTGTTAGCACAGACAGCATACATCTCAGTCATTTAGAGTTATTACATCAAAACGCATAGGGTTTGAATCAAGTATGTATTAATTGTGTTTTTACACATTATTCACTTGCAAGAAATCTAAACTTTGCTTATAACTTTTGTCCAAGATGTTGATGTTTCCTTGTTTCTGTTTTTTCACTTGAGTCAGGTAGAAAATACTTTTCATGGTCTTTAGATGACACTAAATCATTTGTTATCAAATAGCTATGTTTTTTTCCCTGTCTTGGAAATCTCCATCAACACGACCAATTCCTGTCGGAAAAGGGGCACAATTTTTCAGTTTTCCCCCCAAAACTGCAACTTCAGAAAATATGTAAGAGATGTAGCAATTAACCTACATGCACATTTATAATACTAGAAAACGGGCAGCTAGTTACGTTCAAAGACAGGGTCTGATAGGCCCAAATTGCTTAAAACATCACAGTTATTGAAGATATACCCCAGGGAATTTGAGAAACCATTTAACAGATGAAAGTACATTTTGAAAAGTCTGACCTTACAGGCAATCATAAAATGAATCAAAACAGTGCTTTTTTTCCCCCTGAAATGTACAGAGCCCATCTGTGTCTAATCCAGTAATTATAGACTGTGTTCAATTACCTTTTCAAACTTGGAGCAGACTGGAGACTAGGCAGTGAACAAACATAGGGTTTTGTCTAGACCTCAATTGACCACAGTCTAAAACTTGAATTTATATCTAATTTTATTTTTTGTTCGGTTTGATAGTTCTTAAAGGATTCATTTTTGCTACTTAGTGTTTTACCTTCTTAGATTTAAGATACTGATTTTTCTCGTCACAAAAGATTTTGTATTAGCAGTAGCTTATGTTATAATCAGATGTTTGTTTTCTGAATACTTTTGTCTGCAAATCAATAATTTGCACTGGAGAAAAGACTGCATAGGGTTGGGGAGGGGATCATATCCTCAGGGGTATTTTTTTTTTTTTTTAAGTAGCCCTTAAATATTGCTGCTGACTAGAACTCTTTTTTTTTTTTATGTGCTAGGAAAAATAATTTATTTTCCTCCTATACTGTGAAAACTATAGTTAAGGTAATTTTCAGTTGCTTTGTATACTTAATAAGATTTTTTTTAAAAAATGCAGGTAGACTGCTGTAACATCTCTCTTTTGTCAAATATGTCTTCCAGTCTTTTTCTCTTCACACATTTTTGTTGCATTTGCTCATCAGGCTGGTATCCATTGTGAGATTCAGTATGTAATGTTCAAAAATCCCCTTCAAATCATTTATCTTCATAAGTCCACTTGTGATTTGATGAGTCTTTGGGTGAGAATTACGATAAATTGCCATGGCCAGTTCAAAATATTTAAATTTTATCTAGGAACCTTGGCAATTCAAGTTTTTCTTAAAACACAAAAAGATGAGCACAGTTTTGAGATTGCTTGCGCAACACTCAGAGCTCTCCTCCCACCCCATGAGTTATTATTCAAGTCATCCACATTCCAATTAGCATGGGCAACAAACGTTTTGAGGAATTTATTGGATTGTAATCATTGCATATTAGACCATGAATTTTTCTAGAAACTTTATGGCCATTCCCAGTATGCCATATTATTTTTTAAAAGTTGTGTTCATTGGGAGATTTTAAGGATTCTGTCATGGGGAAGAGAAGTAGTTCTACCAGGTTGCGTGAATGTACTTTCCGAGAATTACAGTGGGAAAATTAAACTGAAAGAAGATCACAGATCCCTTATGCTTAATATTTCTGAGATTGTTTGCTCAAGAACAGTCGGGAGAATAGAATAACTACCTCCTTCTTATCCCTGTGCTTCTTAGAATCTTCATGGAGAAGGTGACAGAGTTTTCCAAAGTACGAACTTGAGAGGGCCTTTGGACCCTCTCATTTACTTCCTTATCTAATTCATTAAAAACATTCTTGCTTCTTTCTCCACCCGATTCCTAGACCAGCACTCCTCCTTTCATTGTATAACATGTGGACCACTGATGCTACTTTCTTCATAGTGCTTAGCATGGTTTAGATTTTTCCATTTTTTTTAACCTGCTTATGCCATTCCCACTGGACTATATGCTTCTTTAGATCAAAGGCTGGATGTGTGTTCTATTCTCCCATTGTATTCCAGCATCAAACATAATGCCTGGCTGGTGGTAAGCACTTGCTCCTCGTTGGCTGCATGATAGACACACTGTCTGCCTTTTGTCCTCTCTCCCTGGCTTGGTCACTATATCCATTTTTTTTTTTTTTTTTTTTTTTTATACAAGATCATCCAAGCCCCTCTTAACCAATGCTGGTCCTTCCCTTCCTTCCTTTCACGCAATTTCACTGTGTAGGTCTGATTTCCCTCACCAGAGGACTCTGAGGCATGGTAATGCCCCTCCCTGAACACCCTCCCTTTCCCTTTCAGCCAGCCAGTTACCCTTCCTATTAAAAAATGACCCATCCCTCTGAGACCTCCCAGTTCCAAACTACACCTCTTTTTAAAATATACTTGTATTTGTCCGGTTATTTATACTTAACTGAACATTGTCTTGGAGAAATTATGTTTTTTACAGTTGAGGACATTACCTTCTGCTCTGTTGATAGAGACCAGTGTAGTCTTTTGGGTTGTGCTGTTATGGGGCCCATGTGAGGTCAAGTATGGGAAATATTCCACTTTGCCATTTTCACTTGATTCTAACAGTCCTTTTAGGAAAGCCTCCATGTTTCATAGATGAGCAAGAGACCTGAGCTCCCGAGAACCCAAGTTCACTTGACTGGAGCCACTAACCCCAGAGTGCCCGGACAAGAATTCAGATCAGGGTTTTGTCATTCTAACCCCTATGTTCTTCCTGGTATATCAAGATTCTTTTCTTAGTATTTTATTTTATTAGTTTTATTTTTATATATGTTCTGGACACATAGAAAATTGTATGGTTTGTTCACTGGTTGAAATGACACAGTCTGTAATTATGTCTGTTAAAACTGCAACTGTTGACTGGTGGTTTTTCCTGCTTCAGGGCACTGGCCATACCCTGTTTGGTTTTCAGTCCACAGTGCAAGGTCACAATAGAAACGCAGAAAACTTTTGTTGAAGGAATATAGTGAGTCAAGTGAAGCAAATAACTGCAAAGTATAAAGCTTTAACTAGTACAGTTAACATACCTTATTTTTGTCAGAGCACTCTACACTGCACGGGAAGAACAGTTGGGAGGAAAACTGTGCTTGCCCTTGATAAGTACATAATCTAAAAGAAGACCCTGGACCCAGTGTAAAGGCCTGCAGTGCGTGTGGTGGTGGAGAACGGAGGTGTTGGGATCCAGCCTGCCTAGGTTTCAAGCCCCACCTTTGGCACTTTCTCACTGTGTGACTCAGGCAAGTTATTTTGCCTTTGTGTGCATCAGTTTTCTCATTGGTGAAATGGGGATTGTCATAGTACCTGCCTCATAGGGTCGTTAATATATAGACTTAGGAGTAGTTTCTCCTCATAGTAAATGTTCAAGAAATAACCAGCTTTTATTAACTTGGACCACAGAAGGCTGCTGGGCCATAAAGATAGGCATCCGCACACAAACAAATGTCAACATTGAATATATATAACAATAACAATAAAAGTAGTAGAAAACACTACAGAGTTGGGGCACCTGGGTGGCTCAGTGGGTTAAAGCCTCTGCCTTTGGCTTGGGTCGTGATCCCAGGGTCCTGGGATTGAGCCCCGAATCGGGCTCCCTGCTTAGTGGGGAGCCTGCTCCCTCCTCTCTTTCTCTCTCTGCCTACTTGTGATCTCTGTCAAATAAATAAATAAAATCTTTAAAAAAAAAAAAACAAAACACTACGGAGTTGCTGGAGGGATTTGGGTGACTACAGCTGAGGGAGGTCAGTGCGGTAACACTTAGTGAGTATTGAACGTTGAGTATGGGAGAACATTCCTAAGGCAACAGTGCATTCACTCAACAAAATGTATGCAGTATGTTCTGCATATACTGCTCCGTGGATGGATATGGATTCCACAAGTCAAGTTTAGGGAAAAAGTGCTAAGAAGAGGTCCTTTAGCCAGGTGCCGGGACTTTTCCTGGGGTGTGCCTTCAGAAGATAAAGGGTATAGATTGGAATACCGTGGAGTACCCCAGGAAGAGAGAATTTTGATCAAATAATGGGCTAAGAATCGTGCAACAGAGGAAAGACCAGGAGGTTTGACCAGGTTAATTGGTTATCATGTAGGGGATAGTTTCAGTGAAGAGTTGAAAAGCCATGTCCTAAGGGATTAAGATTAAATAAATTGATGTGTTGAAAAATGGAGACGAAGTGGATTATCCATTCAGGGTTTTTAGCATGGAAAGGTTGGGACTGAAGGATCCTTAAAAGTTAATAGAAATCACATCTAAGTAACATTTAAACCCCCCTCCCTTTTACCATAACCAAATAGCTGAAAGAAAGAATATTTTTATTTCTTACACTGATTCTTAAAAATGAGAACAATGAGAAAATGAATTTTACTCATGAAGTCTGTTTTCCATTGAAATACTATCTATCACTGTGCATGACAAATTGCTTAACTTAATGATTTATGCAACTGTTTTCCCCATCTGCAATGAGAAGTTTGAGAAACGTTTCTCTGATTTGTGTATCTCCAAGGCTTTCTGACTCATAAAGAAGCCTTGCAGAAATAATCACTTGGTATGCAGTTACTGAACACTTTCAGGGTGCTGCCTGATGCATGAAGTCCTAGTGTACAGGTCCTGGCCTCATGGTTTTTGAAGTCTGAGGGTTTACCATCATGTCTCCTTTAGGCTGGGTTCTCCCCCTCAGTGGGAGGTGAAGTTTTACAGTTCTTCCTCCAGTATTGACTCTTAATATTTGCATGGTTTTCTCCTAGGTGGAAAGAAATCACAGCATTTGTAAGAGCAGTAAGTGAATATCAGTCTTTTATAAGGAAAGATAGAAGTTTGTAGTCGTTTAATGACTGCCAACTAGCACATTATTAGTGCATTAGCAAGATGTCCCAGCCTCTGGCTTTTCGGTGAAGCTGGGAGCAGGGGTCACCTTAACCCCACCAGAGGGTAAAGAATCTTGGTTGTTCCTGGGGTGTGCCTTCAGAAGATAAAGGGTACAGAATTTTTAAATTCTGAATTGAATGCATTCATGTCCTTTTGATGTGTATATTATCATATTCCTGGATTTTTTTTTTTTTTTTTACCCAATTGGAAGGTTTCAAGGCAAACATTTGGTTTCATGTTAGCCCACAAATTGGGCAATGGTTGTCCAATTATGGTCTTCCATTGACTTAGGCAGAGTCACATGTTGAAAGTATATTTTGTTAGTAGCCCACAAAGCATACCAGTTGTCAGTCCTTTGTCATGTCTGACTGTGGGCAATAATATTATAATAATATTCCCAAATTTCATCTGTGGATTACTTAAATGTACCATCCAGAAATTCACTTTAAAATACACCAGTGACAAAACAGCCAAGTGTAGAATAGGTACTAATGGACTCCGCTTGCCCACTTATCCAAAAATTAATAGTGGTCTCTCAGTTGACGCAAATGTTTCCCAGAGAATCTTATTTGCAAACATGCCCAAAATATAGAAAAACAAATCCACTTCAGCATTGTGAAGAACCGTTGATGTCCTGGCTATTTGCAGTGGTTATGCTTATGAGCCAATATTGAATGGTTGTGGTACCTAACTATTATTTTTTCTTTGTCCCCAAACCAACCTTTTATCAACAATAGCACCTTCTTGCTCTTCATCTGACTTAAAGCTGGTGGTTTCAGCAAAAGCTGCTGTGTTTCCTGACAATATCTCCTTCCAGGTCCCAGACCAGGGGCGGGTTCCACCTTCAAATCTGAATAATCAGAACCCTTCCCTAGGAGTCTTTAAAAATTGGAATTAGGAAAAAGATTCCTTCTTTGTTCAGAGGCCTAGACTTTAACAAACAAAACTCAAGAGCTATTGGTGGCCATGTTTCCATTGCTGGGACTCAACAGCTAAAATACAGAGAAAAAGGAATTCAAAGTCAGGGGCATTCTGGAGGAGTTTCCAGTCTTGGTTTCCAGTGGTTTCAGAGGCCCATCTCTGTTGTTGCTCTCCTCCGGTGTTTTATTCATTCAACCAGGGCTTCTCAGCTGGGGACAGTTCTACCTCCTCTGGGGTTATTTGGCTTTGTCTGGAGACGTTTTTGGTCATCACAGCTTAGGGGCTGCGGCTGGCATCTGGGTGGGTAGAGGGCAGTGATGCTGCTGAGCCATCCTGCGACGTCTGGGATAGCTCCCCTAGAACGTAGAATTATTTGGCTCAGAATGTCAGTGGAGCTTAAGTTGATAAACACTGAATTTTAGTCCATCTCTCAAATATGTTGAATAACCTTAGTATCTATTCAGTACTTCTCCCCTCCTTTTGAAACCTGGCTAGAATTAATTTCTGTTCAAGAGAACCTCAGCTAACCTGGCAGTGCACATAAACTAATCTTGGGTGGTGTTCAGGTGTTAGCACACATTTCAGTCCAATATTTAAGATTTTCTAGCACACAGCTGACCTAATATACAGACATGCCATCCCCCAGGTTTTAAGGGACTGTTAATTCACCTGTCACACGGGTTCAAATGGACATTTGTTGACTCTCTTGGGTGTCTAAAAAACATATATTCCAAACTCTAGAACTTTTTGAAGCAAAGCCTTTTCGTGAGTCACTATTAGTATTGCATCAAAATTATGCTGCCCTCCCTAAGATATCTGTCACATAGGGGGGATGAAATATCCATTTTTATGAATAGCTATGATAAAAATCAAATGTTCAGCTGTGTGGAACAAAAACCTAACACTGTTTTGTAACAGCCCTGATGGGGCATTGCTGGTACAAGGAATAGCCAGCATCTGCATGAACATGGGCTGGGCAGGCAAAATTCCTCTTTGAAACAGATTGGAAGGAAGGTACCTCTGATTCATCTTCTGACTCTTGTTCCTGAATTTCTCAATGAGCAGGTTGATGAACAGAGTGTCAGTGGTGATCGGAGACATTGCGCATAGCCCTGCAGGTCATCACCTAGATTACGAATCTGATTTAGGATTACCTACATTTTACACTAAATCTTTTATTTAACTTTCTTTATTATCTCAGTTTCTTTCCCCTGGGTTCCCCCCATTGCTCTGGTTAAACTAGAATTGAACCGTAAGGTGTTCTGTGAGGCTGAGTTTCTCTTTCTGTCTCTTTTCCCTCTTCTCACCACGGAGTTGACACACAGGCACTCATTAAATGTTTGTTCAAAGAATGATTGAATGGTGATTTCATCCAGCCCCGCAGTTCTATTATCGGAATCCCAGTAACTCCCCAGTTTTTATTCCTAGCTTAGACTTCCCTTTCTAACTTTCTGTTTGACTCCCTGCGTGACATCTCTGCTTGGAGATGTCCAGTGGACACATGCTAGGAATTCTCCTGTCTTTGGGCCTTTATGGGACTTTAGGGGCCTTGCCCCCTCTACTTGGAATGTTTTCCCCTAGATCTCTGTCTGGCTAATTCTTATCTCTCCTCCTTCAAACGTGTCCTTACACATCATCTTCTCAAAGAGGCCATCCTGACTTCCCCATTTAAAATTGCAAATCACCTCTTTCCCCACACTCTACCTGGATTTTCACCACGCTCTACCTGGATTTCCCTTCACTTCTACTTTTTCTCCCCATCCCCCATAACATTCCTCACCATTTAGCACACCTTATTAACATTTACTGTTTATATTATATGTTATTTTTAACATATTGTGTGATTGTTTATCAGGTGTTTGGAATCTGGCCCTATTGTGAGCAAAGCCATCATCATTCAAATTGAGGTCTTTTGACCCCCATGTTCAATTCAGTTTTTGCTACAAACCAGCTCCTTCTTGTTGACTTCAGAATAATAATCCTGACATTTTGGGATGTACTACTCCCGGGCCTCCTGAAGTTTTGGATTCATTCTTTGCTTTAAAGTAATAAACTTTATATATATAAAACCTATGTAATTAAAGTGACGTTTCTTTGTGTTTCTGACTGCAACCCAAATAAAACCCTGGATTTTCAACTCTGGAAGTTATGTTTGGTATCATCTAAAGTTAAATACAGGCTACATAGCATAATCCAGAGGCAAGAAGGGGCAATCTAAAGAGAGGTGGTTTTCTTCCAGAGCAGCTTAAAAATGGAAGTGTGGTGTGGCCCACCTGATAGACTGTTAGGACATTGTGAACACACAGAAAACAAAAACAAAACAGCAGTGGTTTGGGATATGAGCCCCAAGTAGAAAGCCCTAAAGCAGGTGCTTTTCAGCTTGGTATTTCTATGTCCTGTACTCTAGGAGGGGTGTTAGTCATGACTGATTGATTTAATGATGACTCATAATTCTCTCAAGCAGCCAAGGGGGGGTGTGCTTGTATTTACATGAACAAACACCCTGCATTTGGACTCAGAAGACTTTGTACCTCTGGGTTTGGGGGGCCAAAATCATCTGTTCTGAGATCAGCTCTCTGACACGGTGACTTGTGGGTGATAAGCATCCAGTAAATAAGGAATGCTTCCTTTCCAAGACTGGAGCATAAGGTGCTGGGAGGGTCCGTGTCCGTCTTCCCAGTTAGCTTCTTTTTTTTCTTAACCGTAGTTTTGTTTTAAAATTAACATACAGTAAAATTGACCTTTCTTCTGTACATTTCTATGGATTTTAACGTTACACATTCTCACACATACCTACACACACACATACATACATACATACATACACACACACTTGGTGTAACTATTGCATAATCAGGATCCAGAATGGTTTCATCACTCCCCAAAATCTGTCTCATGTTATCCCTTTGTAGCCACACCTGTCTCCCTACCCCTCCCCTACCTGGCCTTCCTTGCTATAGTTTTGTGTTTGCAAGAACGTTATGTAAATGGAATCATATAGGAATCTTTTGGGGACTTCTTTTAGCTAGCATAGTGCTTTTGAGATTCACTCTGGATGTGTGTGTATCTGTCGATAGTTCCTTTTATTACTGAGTGGTATTTGATATGGATATATCAAATCCATCCATCCATATGTCGCCTCTTAAAGGACTTTTGGGTTGTTTCTTGTTTTTGGCAATTATGGAAAGAGCTCCTACAAATATTTGTGTTCAGGGTGAGCATAAATCTTCATTTTTCTAGGACAAATACCCACGAGTGGGATTGCTAAGTTATATGGGAAGTATATACTTAATGTTATAAAAAATACCTCTGTGCAAATGTTCTTAGCCACATTACGTATAATGATCAAAAAGTGAAAATAATCCAAATGTCCATCAACTGATGAATGGATAAATAAAGTGTGATATAGTCATACAATTGCTATTATTTGGCAAGGAAAAGAAATGAAGTATTGATACTACAACACGGATAAACCTTGAAAACACACTAGGTGAAAGAAGCTGGTCACAAAGGGCCACATATTGTATGATTCCATCGAAATGAAATGTCCAGAAGAGATAAATCCATATCAACATAGACAGGTGGACATAGAGAAGGTAGATTGGTTGCCTAGGGCTGGAAGGGTTTGGGGAGGTATGGGGGGTGACTGTTACTGGATATGGCGTTTGGGGTTGATGAAAATGTTCTAAAATTTATTGGGGTGATGGTTGTACAACTTGTAAATATACTAGAAACCATTGATTAGCATACTTTAAATGGGTAAATTATATGCTGTATAAATTCTATCTCAGGCCAGGGTACTATTAAAAAGAATTAACTGCCGACTTGTTTTCCACAGTGGCTATACCACTTTGTATCATCACCAGCAAATGTGGGAGTTATAGGTACTCCGAATCCTCACTAGCACTTGGTATTGTGAGCGTTTTTTATTTTAGCAATTTTCATAAGTATGTAGTGATATTTCATGTTAATCTGCATTTCCCTAATGGCTAATGATACAGAACATCTTTCACATGCCCGTTCGCCATCTTCAGTGAGGTGTCTGTGCCAGTCTTTTGCCCATTCTAAAACTGAGTATTGTTTTCTTAGTGTTAGGTTTGAGAGTTCTTTATATATTGTGGGGACAGGTCCTTTGCAGATACGCAATTAGCAAGTACATGTTTTCTCTTAGTCTCCCAAGTAGCTTCTCTTTTCTGTCTCTCAACATAAATGCCTGTTGCACGTTCTACCAGGGCTTCATTGTCTGTTTACTCCTGTATCTTCAGTGCCCAGTTATAGTATCTGGCACAAAACAGATGCTCAGTTAATACTTGATGAATGAATGAATGAGTTCCTTCTTCTTCCTGATTAGCAACAGATTTTTTTTTTCCCCTGAGAGATAATAAATATATAAAAAGTAAACCTGATTAGGTCATTTCCCTGATTAAAATGTTTCCTTCCGGTTACCTCTTTAAGAAAAAGAAAATCTCTGATAGAGATTGTAATGCATGGCATGGTCCAGTTTGATTCCTCAAACATTTCATGTTCTCTGCCTCATAGCCTTTACTTATGCTATTTCCTCTATCTGAAACTGTCTTTGCCAGGCCAGCTGTCTTTGCCTCCACGGTCTTTGCCAGGTCAACCCCTTATTTTTATGTACTTCTTAGCTCAAACATCACCTTCAGTCATTTATTCTAGACCCTTGGAATATAAGAATGAATAAGAAGGGCACAATACTTATCATCCTGAGGCTTACTTTTCTTAGCCCTTCACCCAGACTAGGTTGGGCACCTCTGTTTTATGGCTATAGTCTCCGTCTGTTTTTGCTTCACAGAACTTCGAGTATCTGTAATTATACATGTTCAGTCTTTTTCACCCCACCAGACCATAAACCAGGGACCTTTAAACATTTTCACTCATTTATCCTTAAAGGAACTTTGAAAAAACTAGGTAACCTTTCACACATAAATATATTTATGTATAAACACATATGTTTATATTGTGACATCTATAATTTTTCATTGTAAGTTTAAATAGTTGTGAAGGATATAATTTCCAGGATACTATAAAACTTGACATTTTAAAGTGAAACTTTTGATTACTCATTTAAATGTATCCCACAGAATCTAAAAACTGTATTTGATACTTACCCATCATTTGTTGAAAAGAATCCCTGAAAAAACTTTATTATAGTTATAAATTTCACCACCTTTCTTTCTCTCCTCGAATTTGTATTTTCATTTCACTTCCCCCACATAATATTACCTTATCTCTGTTTATGCTTGAAAACCTTTTATTGCTCATTCTCTCATACATCTCTGCAATAGAAATGGGTATGCAAATTGAAACTTAATTTTTAAAAAAATTCCAGCTGTGACCAAGATGCTGAATTGTTCTCTGTTGAGTTACCTTTGCGATTGTTACTAGTGTATACGGATTAAAACAAAAAATACCATTTCATTCAGAAAACCTTTTAAGGCAATGGATTTTTTTCCCCTAACCAGATCATGTGCAAGTGGGTGAATATTGCTTTTTTCTAGAATACGACTGTGTTCAATAGCAACTGCGTTCTTAGTTTTCATTTCCTGTAACATAAGAGGTAAGAAACCTTGTTGCATCAACATGTGGATAAGAATGGAAGGAGTTTGTTAGAGCACAGCCACTCTTCTCAGTGCTTTGAACTTCCTCTGAGTAACATCCAAAACTGCCATCAAAACTCTAAAAAGAATCTGTCTGCTGGCAGCTGTTCCATCCTCCATTCATTTTGATAAGTGGAAAAAAAAAAATGGATGCTTCGTAGACCTGGGAGGGAGTTTGTTGTGCGGTCAGGAGCCGTCCCCTCTGTCATCTCAGCTGGGATTTCCAAGTGTTCCTTTGTTAGAGGTTTTGGGCACCCAGGATGGTGCCCCATGGTAAGATTCAGGTGTGGGGAGGGCTGCGTTCCCTCCTTTTACGAAGTGGGTGAGGTGCTTGTCAAGGGCCTGTGGGAAAGTAGAGCCAGTGGGCTGTGGGTTTCAGCAGATTCCCAGGCAGAGCCGCTTCGGGAGGGGGGTGTTTATGGAGGTGGAAGACCTGGACATCAGTCCCCTTAAAAGTGTGCAAGCCAGGTGCACCTCCACAAGTCACCCTGCACCCCCAGGGGTGCCTGCCCCCGCTATGCACCCGAGCACCCAACGTGAGTGCAAAGAGCTGTGTCCTTTTTCTCAACTCAAGGCATCTAGTAAGAACTCAGTATTTTTTTTTTTTTTTCACTAAGATCCAGGGGCAAACATGTAGAATTCTTACGTAAAACTTCACTCCAAATCTACTAACCATTTCAGTTTCCTTTGAAAAGATATAAAAGGGAAAATATTTTTGTCCCCCAACAGCATTGTATACTATGCAATTAATTTTTAAGTTTCAAGAATAAAAATGGTTTTTTTTTTTTTTTTAACAAGTGAAGTTTTTGACTTAGTAGCTGTCTTGCTGACTTAATGATAATGTCACTTTCCCTGATTTGTTTTTCTCTTTTGTTGTTTTAGGTAACTTTCACTGTTTTTCAAGTAACAGGGATCTGCTTGAGTTTGCTGCTAAAATAATGTTTAGGGTATTTTTGGTACTTTTTATCCTAATGTAATTTTCATAGGATTAAAAAAATTAGTGTTATTTGTTTTCTTTTTGCCAACAGTGATTTTGAGCTATCTGGCAGGTACTTGTAGGCGCGTTAGACCGAGAGGGTAATAGAGCTCTGTGTGCGTGCATCAGGTAAATATGCTGTGTGGCTGTTAAGAGATGTGAACTGCAGATTGGCAGCTTTGTCTTTCTGTTACTGTGCAGGTTCTAAATGCTTAGGAATATCCTGGAGGTTTCTGTTTTTCTGCAGAAAATCTAATACAGGTTTTCGATTACCTCTTAAAACGCTGTACTTCTCCAGGAAACTTATCTTCGATATTGCATCTGGTTTGCTGCGAAGTCATAATTTTGAATCAGAATTTCCAGCTGTTGCATCTAGTTTTATAGCCTGAATTGAGAATCAAAAACTAGGTTACAAATTTAAATACCGGAAGTAAATGTTATCTTTCTTTTTATAAAACGGGATGGCAGTTGTATTTATGTATTTCCAGTTTGCAGTTATTGTTCATGATTTGCTCCAGGAAAAACAAGATGAGTAACAGCTGAACGGTTTTGAGTGACTAAGTTACATTTTATTCCCGTGTCAGTGTCCTGTGAACCCCAGCGCACATGGTGTCTGCGCAATGACAGAGAAGATCTTCAGATGTTAGAATCAGCACAGCCTCGGGGTCCGTGCAGCCTGACTGTCCTCGCTTTCCAGATGAGGAGACTGGAGTCTCACTCTGCCCTGTGGTGTAGAAAATTATCATTAGGAAATAAATGCTACTCTGTTCTTTAAAAAAAAGAAAAGAAATTTTTCATTAACCTGAAGCAAAAGAAATTGGGTTTAGTGATACTAGGATAATCAGGTTGTGGACTGTTTTAAATCGTGGAAGGGAGGGCCCTCTGGGCAACACCACAGCACTGATTTGTGCTTGGGGCTGGGGTGCCGCAGGAGGCAGAGGCTGTCTTCAGTCTGGGATACAGTTTGGCGGCACATGCCGAGATTTAAAGCTGTTGGTAATTTTTGGTCTTGTGGTCCTCTTTTAAGACTTTACCTTAAAGAATTACGAGAAGATTTAGCAATACTAAATTGCTAAAGATTCAGTATACAAAAATACTCTGGTATGGTTTAGCAAAAAGATGTTCATTACAGCATAATTTATCCCTGTGAAAAATTAGAGGAAACAATTTTAGCCATTTAGCAGTAGAGAAACCATCAAATTACAGTGAATTTTAACAATGAAATGTTACATAGCCATGAAAGTAATTTTTAGAAGAATTTTTAATTACATGGGGAAGTTCTCATTATGGTGTCAATTAAATTAAGAGTATAGAATTGTATATATAAGAAGATTTCAGTTCTATTAAAGGATATGTGCATAAAATGGGTCCTAATGCATCAAAGTGGTAAAAGCTTATTTCTGGATTATGGTGTTATGATGGGTTGATTTTTTTCTTCTTTATATTTTGCACTTTTCACAAAAAGCAGAAAATAAAGTTATTATAAAGGAAATTTAAAATATAGTTGAAGAGGCAAGATTTTTTTTTTTTTCTTGTAATACCAGGTGATGAAGAACCCACTTTAAAATCCCTCTGAGGATAGGATCATAGATACACAGTCATTGATGCTTGTGCTCAGATAAGTCACACACAGCTGTTCCCCCCCTCTACCCCAGGCAAGGGTCCTAATGGTGGGGGAGAGTGACCCATCTGGACTGTGGGCAGTGGGGTGAAATCCACGAGTAACTGCTGTTTCAATCAGTCATTTTAGTGGGAGAAAATAAACTTAACAGGCCATTTCCCCCATCGAACTAACATTCCTTTAGTCTTTCATCTAGCAAAGATTTTTGAGTGCCCAGTAGTTAGTTATTCTGACTTGGAGGTAACGTTCTGCTGCTGGTGATTCTTTGCCTGCTGATTGTTGGAATTTTCATAAATCTGCTTGGCACAGTATTCTGTTTTACAGGTAACTTGACACAGTTCCTGTTCTCACCTGGCTCAGGTTTAATAATTAAATTGGATTAGCTATTAAATAGTGGATGTTTGTGTAGAAGCCAATCAGTGTAATAATACCTGTGAACCTCAAAACCCAACTCTAAACAGTGCCAGGCTTGGTGGGATCCATGTTGCTGTTGCTTCGCAGGACATGGTCAAGCAACTGTGCACCCTGAGTGTTGTTTTTCTAAAAGGTAAGGCTTTTCCAGAGAATGATATGGTTTTCTTTGCTTTCAGAATTCTTTGAAAAAAATCTATGAATATTTTGAAGTCTTCAATTCCACTTTATAATTTCAAATTAATAACTTCTTACTACTGTAATTTCATACGTTTTATACTACCCCCTAGGAAAAAAAAGTATTTACTTACTTCAGATATCTTACATTGATTTCAGTTGGTCTCATTCCACATTACAATTATGGCTTTCCATTCCACAAGGTATGGCTTAGAGTTGTGTTTCAAATTTGAAATGGGTTGTGCATTAATAAAGCTACTGTTTTTAATTTAAAAGAAAAGATCTTTTAAGGAGAGTTTGTTAGGCACTGGGGTAAATTTTTGAAATGTTTGTTTTATGTAAACTCAGGATAGCCTGAAATTGTCCCCTGGCTAAGAAGTGGCACCTTTTTTCTTCATTTGGCTGTTCGGCCTAGTTGTGTATTTTGTTTTGAATGCTATAACGCAGGAATTCTGGAGCTGGAATATGCTGTCTAGGTGAGCTTTCTGTCTTCTTGCAAAAATAGCCCTAAGCCTTAGGAAACAGATGATGTTTTAACTCAGAGGCCCTCGAAGAGAGAGGTTTCAGTCTCCTCAGCTTTTAGAGTTTCTCATCCCCCATCTTTTTCTCCTTTTTTTCTTTTCATCTACTATGAAACCAAGATCTTTTTCTTAAAATTAAAAATGCTTTGCTACTCGCCTATTATTTTGGAATACTAATTTATACCTCTTTGGATATAAGCTAATTGTTCTTATTATCCTCTTTAAATGTCCTGACTGCCTGTGTTTTATAGCTGATTGTTTTGTCCTAACAATGGTGTTATTTACCATGAATTAACATCACAGAACTATATTCCTTGGAGAGATTATGAAGTCTTTGATTTTGGTTTGGACCAGTGACACAAATGGCCCAAACACATGTACTTACTTCTGTTTAGCAAGTCAGTAAATATTGATGGAAGACTGGGACTGTATGCCACTCATTGTACCGAGGATGGAAGATGCCAAAACGGGTGAGAGGAGGTGTGCCAAAGCACAGCAAGTCTAGGAGGGAAACCTTGCTGATAGATTGGCGGTAGTGTCATCATTGCGTGGGGTTTATTATCATTATTGGGCTTGTTATCCACTCTTACTTTGCAAGCAAGTAGAAAAGTCACTTCGAATCTGCTTGCTTTTTCTATTTTCTGCAAGTGGTTCCCTCCACTTTTTGTTCTTCAAAAAAAAATAAAAAAAAAAAACTTCCAGAGAAGACATTTATAAATGAGTTGTAGGTTTACGGTGACAAAGTGTGCACTGGGGTTCTGTAGAACGAGAGTTAAGTTAGATTTCCCTTGTTAATATTGTTATTAAAGTTTTAGGTGACTTCTTTAGTAAGTAGAAATTCCCACAGCATCTGTCCATGTCCAGTAATTAGTAATCATACCTCTCTTTGACTCCTATCCTATACCTTCACATGGAAACACCTAGAAATATGCTGTCTGGCTGTGATGGTATATTGTCTTCCTATATTCTTGTGTCTAGAAGATAAAGTTAATCTTGGTTTAACTCAGCAGGGTCCATACAGATTTCTTTCTAGGCACAGAAGTTTTATCTCAGGATGGTTTGACAAGGTGGTTCTGGTGACCAGTGGACATATCTTCTTGGCAGATTTTATAAACTGTAGCATGATAGGCAGTCCTTGAAAGCGAAGATTCTGGAGTCAGATTAACTGGGTTTTAATCCAGCTATGCTGCCTGTTAGCTGTGTGCCTTTGGGCACAGCATTTAACTCTGTGCCTCAGTTTCCTCATGTATAAAATGGGAATAAGAATACTATTTACATCATAACGTTGTTTATGATAATTCAGTGAGTTCATACTTGTGGGACAGTCCCACAGCGCCTGGTGCTGAGTGTTCTCTGAGGCAGTGAGTGAGGGAATACACGTTCAGTTGTCTGTCGATGCTGTTGGTATTCCTCACAGAATAGTAAAGCACCAGTTCTGGCTCTGGGGCCCCATGAGTCAATGCTGAATAAGTTGAATGGTGACTTTTTTCCTAGTTTTTTTCTGGTTTTCCTTAGTGCCTCCCCTCCACCTCCCACCCCCTATTTTGCTTCATTGACGGTGCATTGTTAACATCTTAGAAACTGGAAGTCTGTGCTGTTTGCTGGCATTTTTTTTTTTAAAGGTTTTATTTATTTGTCAGAGAGGGAGAGAGAGCGAGCACAGGCAGACAGAATGGCAGGCAGAGGCAGAGGGAGAAGGAGGCTCCCCGCTGAGCAAGGAGCCCGATGCGGGACTCGATCCCAGGACGCTGGGATCATAACCTGAGCCAAAGGCAGCTGCTTAACCAACTGAGCCACCCAGGCGTCCCTGTTTGCTGGCATTTTGTCCGATAATCCTGGCAATTCTTCCTGAGCCTCGGAGCTAAATTGGAGGTCACACTATCCTAAACCTGCCCTGAAGAGGCTTTCTTGTGTGGATACTGGGGAGATGGAGGGAGTATCATGTCTTCACATCTCCCCGGCTCTGTGGAGCCTGAGAGGGAGTCTGGGCCATTGCCTGTGATCATGCATTCCTACAGCCTGTCTGGGTCATCATGGATCTGGGGTGGCAGGCCTAGCCACAATCCTCAGACACTGTGCTGCTGACATGCTGGGTTTATGGAATTCAGTTCTGTGTAAAACATGAAGAAGCCGGTCCTCACGTGGCTAGGCACCCTGCGAAGAGACTGGGTAGCTTGCCATGGCATGGGGGAGCCTTCTCCCTCCCTCCTGCAGAGGGCACAGAGGTCAGCACTCCGCACACCCTTCCTTCACTCAGCGCTTGGAACATCTGTTCTCTGCGCACCCGGAATGCTTAAGGCTTCTAGAATTGGAATCTGCACCCAACACCATGGTTTAATATGGCTGGTGTTCGGTTCTTTTCAATCGCAAACCCATGGTACAACAGTTATGTAGCACAGAGAGCGTTAGAGGTAAAACATCAGCATTTCTGCCCACTGTCATGGAGGTCAGCCTTCGTGGCTAATGATGCTTCATGCTGTGGACTTTCAAATAGCACACTTATCCCAGGCCCAGCTCCTCCCCGCACAGGGCTCGGGCTAGCCCCGCAGCAGGTACGGGAGCGTGGACGCAGCATGGGAGCCAGGCAAGCCTGCAGAGGGACAGCAGTGAGGAGTTGGATGACCAGCAGGGCTGTGTTTAGGAGTCACTCACGCCGCAGAATATGCAGGACTTGCCACCGGATTGCCTGGAGCAGTTCAGGGGAGGCAGGATCTGCAACGGGCCCTCCTCACCAAGCCCCTCACTGACGCAGAACAGTGGCCCCAGGATCTTCCTGGGTTGTGTTCTGAGATGGGGGGAAGAGGGGGCCAGGAGATGCCCCAGCGGGTGCTGGGTGCTGCTTTTGCCGGCTGCCCAGGCATCTGCTTTCCCCCAACCTCCCCGCCAGGGCTGCTGTTCAAGAGATCGGTGTGTGTTCCTGCAGCCGTGGCCTTGGGCGGGCCCTCTGACTCTCCATTTCTTCATTTTGGGAACGTAAATAATAAGTGGAGGAAAAAGGAGAAATCTTGTTTTTGAAAGTATAAGTGACAAAGAGATCTTGACAAAGGTGCACTTTATTTAAAGAACCATAATTCAACTTTAGGATTTTTAAAAATCACGTATTCTGATTATCACTGACATTCTCCTTCACCATCCCAGTGTTTGAGATGTGGCCAGGTTTAGAACCCATAGTGTGTCTGTTGACAGCATCACTGCGCTCTGTCATTTTTTTTGTTTTTAAGATTTATTTGTTAGCACACACATGCATGAGCAGGGGGAGGGGCAGAGGGAGAGAGAACCTCAAGCAGACTCCCCATTGAGCAAGGAACCCGACACAGGGGTTCCTCAATCTCATGACCCCAAGACCATGACCTGAGCCAAAATCAAGAGTTGGACACCCAACCGATGGAGCCACCCAGGTGCCCCTATGCTCTGTCATTTTATTTTGAACTCTTATATCCATTTTAACTTGTTCTTTCTTACTGCCAGTACTGCCGGTGAGAACTTCCTTTTTAAAAAAATCTTACTGGTTACAGTTTACTCAACAGATTATTTTCCCTAAAAATCAATTTTATTATTATTTTGTTCATATTTGTAAATTCAGACAGAGGGGTGAGAGCCCTGGTGCTGAAGTGGGACTGGCATAAGGTTACTATTTCCTTCTTGCATCTGAGTATACAATTTAAATATGAAAGGAAGAACAAAAGAAAGAAGAAAAGCTGTCATCTTCTGTCATCTCTGTGTAAGAGAACATTTAACACTGTTGACTTACAGAAAGTCCTTTACTGGGCATCCAAGGTCTTCGAATGTTTGCATGGTATTTGTTATATGCCGGACATTTTTCTGAGCCCTTTGCAGAAAATAACCCATTTCATCCTCACGTACCCTAGGGGGTATATACTATTATTTTTTCCCATTTTACAAATGGAGAAACTGAGGCAAAGATCGCTTAAGTAATTGGGGAACAGCCACAGAGCTAGTGACTGATTCCTGAGTCCTCTTTCCTGTGTCCCCACCATCAGTGGCTCTCGGCCCTGCTTGTACTTTAGAATCATCTGGACAGCTTGTGGAGAGGGCCATGGGGGATGTAAATTTTACCCAGCCCTGTGTGAGGCCAGTGAAGTCTTCCTTCTTCTTCCCGCTCCCAAGGTCCAAGGTCTCTGTTTTTCCAGCCCACCATACCCCTTCTTCCCCTTGATTTCATAGCAGATGTCTGGCTTTCAGTGGCCTGCTGCAATCCAGGGCATACCCCTTTATGGTTTAATCCCAGAAGGTGGGGCCCGTGGGGAGAAGGACATGCTTCCCACCTGTGTGCGTCCTGCCTGGCACAGTGTCTTATGCGTACAAAGCACTGGATCGCAGTTTCTCATTGGGAGATTCAGCATACCGCTATTTTGTAGCAGGAAAGAGCCCATGATGTACAGAAAGACCATGAATAGCTAATTGGACAGATCTGATTTTACACCTCTAGCTTGTCTCAGTTTTCTTGTTGATAAAATGGGAAAGTTGATAATAGAGGATTGTTGTGAAGATTAAATATGTGAAAATATGCAATGTGTTCTGCCCTGCAGTAGGTTACCGGAAATAAATGCTAGGGGTGCCTGGGTGGCTCAGTTGGTTAGGCAGCCTGCTCTTGATTTTGGCTCAGGTCGTGATTTTGGGGTTGTGGGATCAAGCCCTGCGTCGGGCTCTGTGCTCAGTGTGGAGCTTGCTTGAGATTCTGCCTCCCGCCAAGATATTAAATAAGTGCTAAATTCTTTCCCTTGTAAATTAAATTCTAGTTACCCATAAAACTGGGATGTGAAAACTTTCTTGAAGACTCACTATTCAGTTTTTAGTCAAATACGAAAAGTTATGGAATCTCTGGAGCTCAGATAGGCCTTGGGGATCAGGGATCTCGTCCTTTTCCAAGCAAGGAGACCAAAGCATGAAGAAGTGACTTGACCAGGGGCATGGAGTGTGCCCAGATGCCTTCTCTGCACGAACACTCCTGTGTCCCCTGTACAAACAGGTGTTAACACGGACTTTCTTACTGCCAGGATTATGGCTCCTTTTTGCTTCATAATGTCTGCATTATCACCTCCATCGACTCTTGTGTGTGTTCTGTAATCTTTCTAGGCCCGCATTGCAGGCCTAGAATGTCTGAGCCGGAGGCAGGGTTTTGGCTGTTAGGTAAAGTCCTAAAGGAAGCCGCTGTGGCACTCGGGGTTAAGGAGGTTGGAGAAAGAGCATGTATTTACCTTGTTGATTTTTCTTACATGAGCAGGAGAAGAGCCAAGAACATACCAACAAAACAGTGGTTCAGTCCACAAACCTCTTTCCAGTTCTTGTGCTTTCTGTGAAAATGGGGTTCTTGTTTCTTTCCTAAGTTCTCACATGTGTAAGGTTAAAAGCAGAGGAAGGTATTACAACTCTGCTTCAAGGAGACATTGATATTTCATTTTTACCAAACATCATGCTGTTAAAGCTTCAAAATGGCATTATGCTTTGAGATTATTTTAAAACTAAACAGCTTTTTCTACTGATACTTCAGAATAGATATTTAGATTTTGTCCTTGTTCGTGACTATAATTTGAATTAAAAGTGAAACCAGTTCATGGACATGTACTCCGTTTTTTGGGGCCTAGTTGCTAGGCGGGTATGCTGTGTGCAATAAAGATAATGAGATGTGTCATTTTCTAATATCACAATCAAAATTCCTGGCTCCTGTGCCCCATCTCCCCTCCCCATGTCGTCATCCCCTCCTCCCTGCAAAAGAGTGTTTAGAATCATAAAGCTGAACACATTCTGGTGTCCGGTACAGTGGAAACTACCGAGTCATATCATTTATAATTCCTAATCACTTTCTATCCCATTTTGCAACTTACTACCTATACAAGACATCTTGATTCTCTTAAATGCTTGGGGAATTTTTCTTTTGGAGGACTGTGAAATTAGCTATGGATGGCATGGGGAGTAAACGCCAGTGTCTTTTCCAAAAAGTTGGGCTGCTTAGAGAAAATGATTGATGTTTCGCATTCGTAGCAGTGCCTGAACTCACATGGAGAGACACCTATTCCAGATCTCTTCAGATTCTGATTGTGTGGAGACAGAAACATTTATAATTTGCACTTGGTGTTTAAAATATCCTGTATGAAACACTTTTTGAACATGTATTTGTTTTTTGACATGATCATCGATATCTTTGTTTCCTGATTCTACACTAAGCTCTTAACCATTTTTGTATTTATCTCACTTTTCCAAAACGAAAAGTCGAAATGACTGGGTTTTAGAAAATATAGTGGAAACAGAATGTGGCTTAACTTTTAAAAATACTCATTATGCAGCAAAAAACCTGAAGCTGTAAAATTTAAATCTCGAGGAAGTTCACCAGATTTCTTCAGAACCTGCACTGCATAAGCCTTGAAAGCATTGATGTTTGACAAAAGTTTGAGGAGCTCATGTTGACACCCCCTCCAGGGCACACATTCTCTCAGGCTGCTGGGGAAGAGAGCAGTCTACCCCTGCCCGGAGAACCCAGCTGCCTCCCCAGACTTCCCTGACTGGTTTCTAAATCTGAGCTCAGCTTCGTAGTGAGATGGTGAAAGAATTCAGAACCTGTTTCTGTCTCCGTGCGTGTGAACTCCAGAGAGTGATAGTCATCCCAGGGTGAAGTTTGAGTTACGAGGTGTTGATCAGTCTTCATATTAAGACACAGTGAATAATAGTTCCAGTTTCCTGATGAAAACAAAGTGAGTTCTGCTGGGCGTGGTTCTCCTGTTAAATTCTTTGCTTGCTCTTTTTATACCCACATTTAAATAATCTACAAAGAGGGTTTGGGTCCTGTGTGTTTCACTTTCTTTTCTTACCAGACGTTTTCAGTGGATATACTCCCTGAGCAAATCCTTTCCAACAAAGTATTTAGTTTTGTATGCACACAAATTCAAGAGCCAATTAAACATGTGTTTGATTAATTTGTCACAAAGAATGCTACCTTGAGTTAAAACAATTCTACTCTGTGGAGAGAGTTCTTTCTGTTCAAAAGAGGGTCCTTATTTCTAAAGAGCAGAGCTCTGATTTTAATTAAATAAGGAGCATTTTATGCATTTTTTTTCTAAAGCTTAAGATTAATTTCTATGGTTACTAGGGATATAAATCTCTAGATTGCTTTAAAACAAAGATTTTTGTTCAGGAGAGAGTTGACAGCTCCCTTTAAGAGAAGCTATTACTTAATTTTACTTTCCTAAGTTTAAACACATAAAAATATTTGTAATGATACCCCAAAGGCATCATAAAAATGTAAAATAATTGTACTCTAAAATATCTAAAATTACAGGAAATAGACCTCATTTTAAAAAATGAACTGGGATTCGTGGCTGGGGAACTGGGGTGTGACATACTTCAAACCCAGAATCTCTTGTCAGGAGACTTTTTTTTCTTTTTTTTTTTTTTAAATAGTAAAAAAAAAATCTTTCTGTTGCCAGCCATGCAAACTTTAAAATGTGCTCATTCTATTAGGAAATATTTTCTTATAGTTTTATTACCTTTAACTTGTATTATTGTTTTACATATATGGCTGTCTTAGATCCCCTTAGACAAATTTCTGTCTCTGGGATTAAGTGGCATCACTTGGCTTGTGGATTAACTATATCACAGTTCACTTTTAGACCATTTTTAATGATTATTTAAAAAGCACATAGCCACGTTTTCTAAATAGCTTTGAATAAGGGCAGCATAAATAGTTTCTAGTGTTTTACTTACCTTAAGTATACTCCCTCTCTTAGTAGATCCTGTTAACTGATAAATTGCTCCCAGGCTAAAGGTATGTCATATTTAAACAAATGTAGTTTAAAATCTATAGTTGAGGTGCCTATAGGGGAAAAACCCCAACTTTTTAAGTAAATGAATCAGTACTTACCCTCTTTCCTCTTTTCATATTGTAATATCAGATTTTTTGCTATTTTCATTTACTAAAATCGTAATTGGGTCTTGCATAGTAAAATGTCTTCTGCTTATTAGGTAAAGTAAAATTAGATTTACAAAATATTCAGACTGAAGTTTTGAAAGAAATGGCATTTCGTATGTAATATGAATGCTGTTGAGACTAGATATGCTTATAGTTTAAAACATTCCTGATTCAGGAATGCTTTGCATTAAATGAGTTTATATTTTGAGAGCAAAATGGGAGAGAAAGAAAACGTTCCCTCTTTTTTTTTTAAGCGACGAGAAAATTAAGTTGAATGCAGATATTGAAAGTGCTCTAAGCTGAGTCGAGCAACAGAAAGTAAACACTGATTATTGCACATGTACATTTGAACCAGTTTACTTTTATCTTTCAAGCGAAACATTTCCCACAGTTTTTGTGGGTTTTTATTTAAGTTGGGAAAACTTTGGAAGTTTGTGTGAAAGTATAAATTCAGTTTGCAAAAGTCACGATTATAGTCTGATAATAAACACGCGGGAAGTGAATTGGGGAAACTGTGACAGTCAAATGTGACATTTAATAATGTTTTCTCCCCAGACGCAGTTGCCGAGAGAGGGATGTTGGTTTCCGTGGCTCTGAAACACACACTTTGACTGTAATTGAAAATAAGGGTTAAATAAGAATTCTTCAGTATGGATGAAGTTTTGCATTATTTTTAAGAGCCTTAGTGATTGTTCTAGGAATCCCTGAAGTGCCCCCTTTCAATGATAGGCATAGAAATTACAGATGTATTTATAGACTCCAGCTAAAAAGCAAAATACACACTTAGTTGCCAGGAAAATTTAAACAGTTTTGTTTTTGTTTTTGTTTTACCAAATAAGCATTAAATTTTAGTATATATGGAAATTCTTAATTTTGCAAGGAGGAAAAATTTTTTAGTTTGTTTAATTTGGAAATAGACCACAATCATAGAGTCTAAATAAAAATAAAATTTAAAAACTGTGATCTCACCATTAGGACATTGACTTCACAACTGCAAATTGGCATTTTATTTTTAGTTGCTTATTCCCCAGTTCTTGGGGAGATGTGTCTTTTTATTTATTTATTTTAATTTTTACTGTACCGAGACTTTAAATGTAGAAAGAGAACACTTTACCCGTCATTAGGTTTGGCACTTTTGAAATAGTCATCAGATACTGACTAAATAGTCATCAGATACTGACTAATACATAGTATAGGGTTTTTGAAGGATTTCTTGAACATTGTAAAGTTTGCCTGTCCTTTCTTCGGTATGTTGCTACATGTGTCTCTTATGACTGTGTATGTATGTGTTTGGGCGGACAGTTAGTGTTACATTTTGATGACAATTTTATTGCCTACAAATTGATTATGTGAGTTTAACTAAAATTTGTGTCTGTGATAAGAAAGGAAATTTTTATATATGTGGTGTTTCAGATGCTTTACCTAATGATCTTAAAAATTGTTAAAAGGGATTTAAATAGTATATACCGGTTTTACTTTTAAAACATAAAATATAATATAGGGCTTAAACGTTTTTGTGGTAAAACAGTAAATCTTAAAAGTAGGATGAAGAGATACAATTTGATTGTCAGAATCAAAGTCAGTAATGTATAGCTCAGGGTCTAACCATTACTTTTCTGGGTATTTTTATACACAGATTTTTCTCTAGCAAACGATTTCTTAGGAGCTAAATTATTTGACGCTACTTTGAACACTTAAGAATCAATTTTATCAAGCTAGTCCCCATTTTATAAAACTTAGCAGTTAGCAATTTGCTGTGTTTTTTTCTAAATCCCAGAAACCAGTCAGTCTTATTTTCATTTTTTTCAAGCAGAGGATGTTGGAATGTTTTGTAACTTATTAATTGAAATAATATTTTCTGCCTTTTTTGTTTTTCTTTGCCCGTCTACAGAAGTGCTTTAAGTTTCATGCCTTATTTACTCCAAAGAAGACCATAATGAAGCAAAGGAATCTATATTTTTTTGGAAGACAGGGATTGATGAAACAGGTCCTGAGTTTTGCATGGAATATGAACATTTGTATTCCTGATTGAGGCCGGCACACTCTGCATTTTATTCCCGTACACTCAGTTGAAAGATGACTTTGGAGGAAAGGCTGTGTATCTGGTTACCAAACCCTCTTTCTCAGAGCTTCATGATAAAATGCACATTATGTCCTTTGCTTTTGTTTTTACCAAGAGAGAAAAAAATGTAGTAAAGCAAAGCACTTATGCTTTTGGGGTTTGAATATCATCAAGCAGTATTTTCTGTTGAATGTAAATTATTGGCCTCTACCAAGTGGTATGGAAGTTGAGTGTAGGTTCTCCCTTTGTACTGTCCGTCATTGATTTCACTCTTCTCTTTGCTGATGTGAAGCAGAAACTGGACAAGGTAACAGTTTTGATGATGAGATTAGAGGTAGCCAGGCTGACTGTCTCCTGGCTTTTAGAGAACCTTATAAGCTCAGGGCCACCCCTTCCCCTTGTTTAGATATTACTTGCTCTTTTGAGTTTCAGATTACAGGAGCAATTGATCTGCATGACCTATCTTAAGAACTTTAACTTTGCAGTGGAAACTTAAACCAAATGTATATCCTCAAGAGACAAATCATCTTAAAACCAGGCTGTTGTCATTTTGATGTACTATACTGTTGGTGGAGGAACAGTGTGGTGCAGGTCACCACCTGGTGGACGGGAACGGTACTTGCTGGGATGCGTGGAAGATTCGGAGAACTAATCTATGTTGATGTAACTCTTGCCCTGGGCTTGCAAATAAGGGGTTTCATGTTGTTCCTGCTCATAATTTCTACGCAGGGCTAGGATCCCAGGAGAATGAGTGTGGGAGCAGGCTGTGATACGTCATTTTTATTTGTTGTTTTCTCACTTCTGCAGATGTACGTGCTCGTCCTTGTCATCTTCACAAATATTTTTTTCTTATAGTTGGTATTATAATTCAAATAAAAAGATCATTTTTTAAAATGTCAATAGGGCAGCATTTCATGTTTTTGAGTGCATATGTTTAACCTAAGTAATAAAAATCTGCCTTTGGGTAGAACCTGTTTGCGGCCACAAACTTTATACCCTTGCTAGTCTGTTCACCTTTTGTGGGAAGGGTTGCCGTTGGTTACCAACTGTGCATTGTTGTTGGCTGATTGTTACACAGGGGAGTGTGTCTTTAGTGTGTACTAATTTTGCAAAAACTGTGACAAAATTCTGTATTTAAAAAAAACCACTAGTTCTAGGTATAGCTGTTCCTTAATGTTTGTTTTAGAATGACACATTCTTAATAAAATGTGTCACCCATTCAGCTGACATTTGTGGAGCTAGGAACCTCACCAGGCTTTGGGAATCCAAAATGAACACTGGACACACACTTTTTCAAAGTCTTGTAATTTTCACCACAAAAAGGAGTGACCATATTCCTGGGATGTGGAATGCATTGCTGTGGAGTATAAATGTGTTTTATGTGCTTAGTGTTTTCTGCCAGGGACTGGAAAGACTTCGAAGACATTTAGCACAGGCCTTGGGAGGAGCTGATAAATGAAACTGACCGGCTGGCAGCTTGGTTGCGGGGTGTTTAGAGTCTGGCCTGTGGCCATCGGTAGAGGGGCTGCCCGGCCGCTCTTCTGTGGTCTGAACGGTTCTTCAGCTTGAGTCTTAACACTGCAGAGCCCAAGTTTGGAGGCGCAGACTGACGAGTTTAAGCGCATAGGCTTTGGAGTGACTTTTGGAGTATGGACCTTGGCTTTTTAACTTGCTAGAAGTATGTCCTGAGGCAGGTTCCTTGAGGGCTCTGTGCCTCAGTTTCCTCATCTGTTTTTCGTCTGTTAAATGCAAGGGCTTAATGCCATGCCCTGACACGTAATAAATACTAAATGTTTATGATGCTGTAACAATGATCAGTTAGTTCCATCGCCCCTTTTGTACATGTTGTTGTAAGGCAGATGTGTGGGTGGCTGTCCTGCTTGCCCCCTCCTCCCTGCAGGTCCCAGGGCCCGTGCCGTCTCCAGCCACCCCTTGGCATGACTGCTTAGCGTTACTGTTCTGACAGACTCTGCAGACAGACGGCCCGCCGCTGTCTCCTCATGCTGAGCTGCTCCTTATGTGCATGGTGTCTGCAGAAAGTTTGGACCCTCCCGTGTTTGAGCCTGTTGTACCATGTTTTATCATCAGAGGCTCTTGACCTGAGTTCCTATGAGCCAACAGCCTCTGCAGCTCAAAATGGTGAGCAAAAAGTCTGTTTGTATCTGTGGGAATATTTACTTTCTGTAGGGAAGAGATCAGGCACATAGTTTTTGCCAGAAGCTCATAGGCCTCTTTGCCGGGTAAAAAGGTAAAGGACTGTAAATATTCATGATTCTTTTGGAAGGGCAACTCAAGAAATTAAGAATATAACACCCCCCCATGAAGCAAAAGTTTGAATTTTACACTATTTGTTTTGTAAGATACATAAATAATTTTAAAGATAGAGTTGAGGTTTCAATTTGAAGAACTCAGATATAAATGGAGTCTGTTTTCCTCTTAGCCCTCTTGTCAAAGTTCTGAAGGGAACGGGAAGAGCCAGAGATTAGGAGTCCAACTCTGACACTTACTAGTGGGCCTCTCCCATCTGGAAAGGGGGACTAATGATGGCCCCGCCTTAGAGGGTCCCAATGAGGATTAAGAGGGGTCATCTGTCCAAAGCCCTTGTAGCTCTCCTTGGCGTCATAGTAAGTACTGAGTGTTTGCTGTTACCGTTTTGTTGAATATTTACCTAACAACATTTATAATGTGTACACATTAGGTACATCTTCTACTTTTTCACCTATGCCTTATGAACAATTTTATAAATATTTCTAATTTCTTATGACCAGTCTCTCCAAGGTTCTGTCCATAGCTGTGTTGTTCTGAGTTCGAAAACCTGAATCCATGAGGATCCCAAGGACCTAAATCCTTAGGCTCATTCTGAGAGGCCAGGAGATCATCAGAAGAATCCAGCATACCTGCTCACGAGCACACTGGTTTTTCCAAAGGAACAGAACGGACATGGGCTGGCTGTGGAGTGCAGGTGTGCACAGTGGTTCCAGAGACCGCGTGTGGTGACTCGGGAGCGGCCTCTCAGAGCAGAGCACCTGCAGGGAGGGAAGGGGGGAGAAGACGTGGTGGAGCATGTAGGGCTGCAGGAGGGGCAAGGTGGGCACTGGAGGCTCATTCCTCACACATGGGACCAGCAGGAAGTTATCTGCATTCTGCGGAAAGGAAATGCTGATGTCAGTGGTGCCTACTGTCCGCCCCTGTGTGGGCGCTGAGCGCTGAGGGCGGGATGGGGCTTGGGACTCGCCGGCCCCTGCGCTGGTTCGTTTACCTAGGGCCTCCGCTAGCAAGAATATCTTGCTTACTGCCTGGGATCCTAGCATCTGAGAAGGAGCATCTGCGCACTCTTCATGGCTCCTAAACTCAAACCAGCCGCTTCCTCTGATGCGCAGCTGAAGAAACAGCCATGGATTCCAAGTCTGGGGGAGATGAGCTGTTTTGAGCGGATTGTGAAAATGTGTGCTGGAACCCAGTGTGGTCTCTTCTGTTGTGGGGATGGTGTGTGCTTTTCACCTTCTGCACCCAAGTTGAGCCAACATCAGGGGCAGTCCTCTGTGGAGGTGGTCAGATTACAGCGGGACACGCAGCGTGAGGCCAAGTTAAGCTCTTTCAGGAGCTGGTCGTACGTACCCAGGGGAGTCATCCCTCAGCTGCTTTCTGGAAAGGCTTCTCCAGATGCCCCGCTATCGTAGAGCAGAACCCAGCTCAGGTCGCCTGTGCCACTGCCCTTCGCTTGTCGCTCTGTGCCCTTGCCTACCTCTGCTCCTGACCTTGGAACCCGCGAGGACCACGCATTACTGGAGGGGAGGTTCACTGTGGACTCCCCGGGCCGGAACCCCTGGGCATTCCTTCTGTGATGTCAGCGAGCTGCTGTGGAACCACAGGCTGTGTGTCCAGCCTCCCTTCCGGCCTTGGTTTCCTTCTCTCACCGGGGGTGTCCCCGGCACCCACCGCAGGGGTTGGTGTTTGGGTTCAATAGGTTAAGACCGGTGTGGAGTACGCTGCTCAGTCAGTGGTGGTTACTGGTGCGACGGCCACTCGTCTCCTGTCACGCTGGGTTTGTGCTGCATCAGTTCTGTGGCTGCTTGTACTGCTGCGACTTGCCACACTCCCAACTGCCACAGCTTTGTGAGAGGTCCCTGCCTTCTCCCTGCAGCAGCCCTTCCCCTTGCTGCGGGTGCTATGGTCCCCACACAGGGCCAGAGCCTGCATGGATGCTGCTCACGTCGATGGCTTGTGGTCGCCTTTTGGGTCAGTGTCCCATTTACACGGTCAGAAGTTACAGTTTGAAGAAGTTCAGCGGCTGGCGCAAAGCCGTATCACGGGTCAGTGACAGAGCTGTGACGGAGCTGGGATCCAGACTCCCATCTGTGTCAGCCATGCTCGGGCAGCCGAGACTGGGAGGAATGCAGCCCTGTGCACATTCCGCACACACCCCTCTACATGTGCCATCGCTACACGCCATTTCTACACCCAGTCTCCGTGCTCAGCAGACAGTCTCTGCACACGCTCTGCACGCACAGTCTCTCCGTGTATGCTGTACACAGTCTGTGCACAGTCTGCACACACACAGTCTCTGCACACACAGTCTCTGCACACATTCTACACGCACAGTCTCTCCGTGTATGCTGTACACAGTCTGTGTACACAGTCTGCACACACAGTCTGTGCACACAGCATCTGCACATGCTCTGTATATACAGTCTCTGCACACGCTCTGCACGCTGTCTCTGGCCCAGATGTGGCTTGGATGGGATCTGAACAGCAGTGTGAAGCCATGTAAGACCCTTGGGTTGAAATTTCCTGTTCTCCTCACCCTCCTCCCTCCCTCTCTTCTTCTTTATTACCTCCCATCTTACTGTGCTTGGCCCATTCCGGGTCTGCCATATTTGTCAAGGGAAGAAATAAAAGAAAGGTTTCCAGGCACACAGAAAAGAAAGTGAGATTATCCAGCCCTAGCTCATGAAGCAGGGGCCGTACCCGCCGCTAGCCTTGTTTGTGTCGGGTTGCTAGGCAGGGAGGTGCGGGGAAGAGGGGCTTTCAGAAGGCCGTCATCAAAGTCTCCGTGATATTTTTGTGGAGGAAACATTGTTTTAAATGAACTGAAGATTTGTACTGTGGGGGCACATGTGGCTGGTTGAGCTGCCGGTCCACGGGGAGGGGACTAGAACTCCTTGCTTCTCTTTCAGCTCCATTTTCACCCCATTTGTTTAATTGATTGTTTTTAGTCATAGATGTCTTTAATGGCAGAATGATGAGAGTGGCAAATAACAGGAAGTGGGGGACAATAGGACTATAGGGAAGGCGTAGATAAGCAGCAGCAGTCATGGAAGAAATGATTATAGTTGGTATGAAGTCAGCCTCACTCAGTGACACGAAAGTGAGCATGCTCTTGGGTAGCCTTAATAGATGCCCAGAAGCTAGAACAAGAGGGTGATGTTTCTGCTTTCCTCTGCACTTCCGGCTGACACACAGAATATTGAGTCAGTTCTGGGAACCGCATTTGATTTTTGAGACCCATAAATTGCAACATTCAGAGGAGATTAGTGAAGGCTTGATGGGGTTGAGAATGTTTAGTTCAGAGAAGAGAGAAAACCGAGGGGTGGGTGTGGGGGGACACAATAGCTGAACCCAGCTCAGAGTGGGAAAGAACTTGGCACGGTTCCAAGTGGAATGGGTGACCCGAAAGAGATAGTGGGCTCCTCACCATCAGACGAAGCAGATAAGCATTATCCAGGCCCTTTCTGGTCTTGAGAATCCAGGAAGGAAGAGGTTTACTTGCTTTATACCCTTTGTGTCACACAGCATGTGTGAGGCACAGAGAAAGACCAGAGAGACCAGGAGTGGACAGAGTTTGGAAACGGGAATGTGCTAGCAATGCCAAGTGAACGCAGTTTGGGGTGCTAGGAGAGCAAGGGGTAGGATGCTTAATTAGACTGAGGTGTGATCACGAAGACCAGGAGACGTAGAGAGAAAAGTTGAGGTCAGAAGCATGAGGACGAAAAGGCTGGGAAGGTTGTAGGCTTTTGCTTTTTCTTGAAGTTGAAGAAACCTAGACCTGTTTTAAAATGAAAGCTGCACTTAGCTCCTGCGTTGCTACGTGCTGTCTAGTGCTCTTTCTGGTTTCAAGATTACGTCCTGCACTCTTTGATAACCTCATTAACACGAAGAATCTAAAATTTTATTTTTTTAGTTTCTAAATTTCTCAAAGGGATAGAAGCTTAATGTTAGAAGAAATACTTTTTCAGGTTGCTAATACGAGATATTAGGCCACCAAATTCATCCCAACAAATGTTCGTCATCCTTGGCTCCTAGTTTAACCATCCCAGCTGCCTGCTACTCAAGACTGAAGCCAGAATAGAAGGGTGGAAATAGAAACATCAGTCTCTCTCCTCTTTTGTGCTTACATTTATCGTTCCCCCTGTCTCCATGTGTCTGTCTGTCTCTCTCAGCACATGCTGAATTCTGAAAACTGCTGTCTAGTAAGGTTGGTACTGGTTCTCAAGAGAAATCCAGAATAGGTTATTCAGCTACTGATTACAATTTTCTGTAGGGCATGATCAAGTGTGTCTTTTTTCTAATGAGGTTTCCAAATTGATGGAATAGAGCATTTCCTATATTGAACTAATAACATCTATGTATTTATGCATGTATATTTTCATATACGTATACAATGTGCATAACATATATACGTCAAACTAACATTTATAACATTTAAGTAACAGACATAGAGTGCCTCAAGGAAGGCTTCATGCAGAGAAAGTGTGAGCGAGCCCACAATGATGTGCGTTAATACCTCCTTGGGCCAAACATGTTTGAGTAGAGGATTGGCTGATGAGAAAGAAGATGTTGCGAGTGGAGAGAACAGTGGGGGCCAACACGCAGAAGCAGCGAAGAGACGGCTTCATGAGGGAAAGGCTCTGTGGGTCTGGAATGTGGGATGGGTGCAGGAAGGGCCGGAGCTTGGACGGTGGTTCAGTTCCAACGGACAGGCCCGGCTGACCGGTTTGGTCTGTGGGGTGGAAAAGAGGGAAGAGTCTGAAATGACCTTTCTAGCTTGAGGCATCGCGAGAGCTCTTTCTCTTGGAGGGCGGGGACCAGGAACAGGAAGGACTGAGTAAGCCAGGAGGGAGGAGTGTCCGTGGTTGGATTTTTGGTGCCTGGGGACACGCTGCTCTGGAGGCACCAGCCAGACTCATGGTGGAGGTGGGATGCACCCGCCCGGAACACGGGAGCGGGGCCGAGGCAGGTGGATGTGTTCTGTGGAGGGTGAATAAAGCTGTGGATGAGAGGGAGGGAGCCTCTGCGCACACAGCTGTGTGAGCATGCTGAACCTACGTACGGCTCATAGGTTCGTAGAGGCAGAGGCGGCGGTGAATGAAGGTAAAGAAAGTTTGCCAGAGGTTTAAGAGGAGAACCTGGCGAAAGTGGGGTGCAGGAAGCAGAGGGAGGATGGAGCTTCAGGAGGGGGAGGTTGGGGAGAGGGCATTAGGAGTTTGCAAAGGCAGGCAGGGAGTGGCCAGAACTGCCTACATGACTGTGGCCCCTCCAGTGCCCCCTGGTCATTGAATGGTGGCGGCATCCTGCAATAGAAATCTGGAGGGGAGCCACCGGGAGGGGCCCTGCCCGTGTTCTCTTGCTTCCTAAACAGCTGCTGAAAGAAAGGAAGTAAGAAAGGAATGGGTTCATGTAGGCAGTCCCTTAACAGACCGGCCGCTGAGACCCAGAGCGCCAGTGGGTGTCTGTGGCCTTGCCAGGCTCTTTTGTGGGTGACTAGTCAGTGGGGAGCTTCTCTCGCTTGGGGACCGGGCGCAGACAGCCCCCGCCGTGAAGGCTGCAGGGTTGCCGTGCTCCTCAGGCGCCTTGGTTCTGAACTTGCAGCTGTAATTGGTATTGATGTATTTTCAGTTAGGACTGAAGGGAGTGGGTTCAGAATTTAGTTAGCGGGCCTCCCAATGAAACTTGGGAACACAATCCTTGTGAAAAATCATTTTAGCTTATCAGTAGTTGGCAAACATTTATATGGCAGTGGTGGTTCTGGCTGTGCCTTTGGCTGCATACTAAACTGAACAGCAAGCTGTGTCCACTGATTGAATGAAAAAAAATAATGATTTTGTGTTACAGGGAACTTTTTACAATATGCCAGAGGGACCTACTGGAGTCTCTTTAATCTTGAACAATGGTTGTTTCTTGCAGAGGCAAATTATGCAAATCGGTACTTAGTGTTTCATAATCAATCAGGGCTTTGTTGGAAGGGCTGTGAGTGCCAGCAGACAGAATTCCTATCGTGGGGGTGGGGGGGGGTGGCTTGCAAGTCAAACCACTGCTGTGACCAGCAAAGGACACTTGTGACCACTTTGAACTCGCCCCACAGTTAAAAGGCAGTCATCCTTTGAGAAGAATCCCACCATTTTGTACCAGGGTTTTTGTTTTACAGTTTATCTTGCTTTGGGTAATTTACAAAGCTCCCGGCCAGGGGCAACTCGCAGTTCTGATCCATGGGGGACACACGTAGTAAACAGAGCTGGGCCTGCCGCCTGGGACGGCAGATGGCAGCCATGCGCCTGCGACTCCCTTTGTGTCCGCCCTGCCTTGAGTGCAGGGTTTTCAAGTTGTCTTGGACTTCTCCAAGTGCACGTGTAAGTTTTCAAACAATGTCATTTCAGCTTTGGCCTGTGCAGAATAATTAACCTTTAATAATCCTTTGATTCTAGATCAAACAACAAAGAACCCGAGAAATCGTAAAAGCCCTTGGGAGAAAAGGGTGATGTGTTCTCGAGTTCCTGCTGTTGCCCCAGCTGCAGTCTTCGTGTCGCCATCTAGTGGATAACGTCCAGTATGAGCCGCGGGACTGTGCGGTTTTACCCTGCTCTCAGGTTGTGAAAGGGGTAGAGAATCCGTGCGGTTCAGAACACTGACTCATTGAGGAAGGGCTTTGGGCCGGTGTGTGCCTGAGCGGCTTATATCAGATGGACACAAAAACATTCCACGAGATGCTAATCAGCGTCTCTGAAAGGGGTCGGCTTGCAGGAGGGGGCCTTAACCTGGCCTGGAAGTGGTAGATAAGACTTCTAAGAGGTGTCTCCCTTGAGCAGAGGAGTTGAGGCAGAAGACTGGAATGGGGGGGGGGCGCTTCTACCCTGGAGATATCCACAGAGAGAGGGACCCCCAGGCCTCAGGCTTAGGCTAGGTCTGATTTGTCGCTAATGGGGAGTCATTGTACACTTTTAGTCAGGAAGTATGTGGGAAGATTTGCCTTTTCGTTTAAAAACACTTTTTGATTACAAAGACTATACATACTAATTATAGAAAAATGTTAAAGTACAAAAAGATATTAAGAAAGCAAAATGTCCGAGTCTCACCAGCCAGACAAGCATCAGTTATTTTGATGGGCTAACTTTTAGGTTCCTTTCTGTGTGTGTACAACTTTAGGTGCCATTTCACATCTTTTCTGTAAATGGTTCATGCAGTGTGTGTTTCAGACAAGCCTGGTTCCCATCCCCACCCCCCAACAACAGCTTGTGGGCAAACCCACTGTGTCGGCAGCTCAGACTCACCCGGGGTACCTCGCACAATCTCACGAGTGTGCAGGCTGGGAAGTTTTTGGTTTTGTTTGGTCCCTCCTAGTAAAACCTTTTTGTGTAAGGACAGGTGATGTGAGAATCTTTTTTTTTTTTCCCCTGTCAAATGCATCTGATTTAGAAACCACGTTGCTTTTATGATAAATGGGTTATAGAGAATCTCAGTGTCTTGATTTGGGGAAAGAGTCTTTAAATTTATGTAGCTACTTAAAAGTGAGCTCAGTTGACGTTCAGAAAACAAAAGGAACACCGGAGTCAGATGGACACCTGTAGTTCTAGAATGCAGTTCGAATCACTTGTTGGGTGAAGTACCAGCTTCCCAAAAAAGCCAGATCCTGGCTGATCCTGGAGTGTGCCTGTTAGCTTGGTGCTCTCCCATAGCGAGAGCCCGTGCCTTTAATCCAAACAGCTCTGTTCAGTGTTGGGCATGTTTTATCTCACAACGATCCATCTACACTTGCGGTAAAAGCAAGTCTCGCAGACCTGCCTTGCTCATCTGGGACAGCAGAGCCATCTTCGCGGGCAGACTCGCAGAGAGTAGAAACATACAGGTTCCTGGTGTAGGAGTCACAGTCTCCCATTTCTTCGGAAACATTTTCGCAGAATTATACCTCCATGTCTTCTCATCTGTGAACTGGGATTATAATAGAACCTACGCCGCAGGGTCATGAGGAGTCCATGAGATCATGGATGCAGATCATTCACACTGGGGCCTGCCGCATAGTATGCACTCAGTAAAAGCTGGCAGGTAGCTCATTGTACTACTGTTTTTTTAAAAATAATGTTTACTCCCTCTCTTTGTAGTGAAGCCCAGGGAGATTAAGCAAGTTGCTCAAAACTTCAGTTGGCAAAGGTTAAGAGTTTAGGGGAGCTTGTAAAAGCACCCCTTTCTTCTCAGCCCAATTTTGGAACCACCTGAAAGAGAAATACAGGCGTCAGAACATGAGAAAGCCACATGGGGAACCCGGCTTTAGATTTGTAGCCAAAATGGGGAGAGTTTGGGTCAGAATATGCCCTCTCTGCTGGCTGGCTGCTCTGCACAGAGGAGAGGGCGAGACGGAGCCGAGCTTGCTCATTCCTTTCTCCAAATCATAAATCAGTTACATTGCTCCTCCCCTGTCTGAGGCCAGGAATATTGGTCCCGCTGAAGCCCCTGCATGTAAAGCCTAAGGAGTGGGGATTGGGGTCTCCCTCAGCAGTGGGTGGCGAAGCAGAGGTCAGAACTCAAGAATCTCTGCCCTCCCTGGATTTCCTGCCCATCCCTCTCTTGCCCACCGTGCTCCGCCCAGACTGTGCTCCTCTGCCCATACCCTGCCCAAGCTGTATGGAGGTGCCCATAGGGGCACTCAGATGTGGGAAGAAAAGCAGTCTGGGAAGTTGTCTTCATTGTTCTTTTAAGCCATATTTTGTGGTAGTTTGATGATTGATACTCAGGACAAACTGATCAGCATTGCACTGCCGGGCTTCCTGACCATCCTGTTTCCTTGCTCATGTTTGTGGGCCTTCCCCTCCACATCCGGGTAGCTTTGCCAACCCCAAGCCTACTATGTTGCAAAACCCAGCACATGGCAGCTGACCTGGAAGGAGAGGACATGAGCCAGTGGACACATTCCCTTTAGATATGTGACGTTTCCTACTTAGATACCTAGCATATAGGCGACTTTTAAAATGAGCACTGTGTGTGGAAGCCTTTCTTGGATCTTTCTGTATCCACTGTAGTTAAAAAAACATTTTAAAATTCAACATTGTACCCCCATACTCCCACATGAAGCGCAGCTTATATTAGCGTGAGGAAAAACCCCAAACTTCAGTAAGCTAAATCTTACTAGTCCGACTAGTCTTTTGGCAGGATAATACAGGACGGGTTACTTCACCCTTGAGGCACACACATCTGTGATCCATCCCAGTTCTGCCTCTTGCTAGCCTTGTAACCTTGCATGAGCCGCAGTTTCCATGTGTCTTAAACGGGAACGGGGGTCACGTCTAAGTCATCCAGTTGTTCCAGGAGAGTAAATGATGGCACACGTGGACCGAGCAGCTGACGCATGCCCTGACACACCCTTGGCGGGTGCTTAGCATGTGGCAGTCACTCTTGGGTGTCTGCAAGTGTATAGTGCACTGCTGAGTAGGATGGAGGAAGAGGGGATCAGCGTGACGTCGCTCACTCGGGTACCTTCCTCCATCGTCCCTCTTGTGGGGGGACGACAGTTGTGACCTATGCACAATCTGTGCTTCAATTTGGAGGTTAAGAACTCAAGTCTGATAGCAGACTTCACTCCCTGTGTCCCCAAGCACATTATTTATCCTGTCTCTGACTCCCGTTTTCTCATCTGTAGAACAGGTGTGATGGTGTTACCTGCGATCACGCCTGGGAGAATTAGGGGAGCAAATGCACATGCAGCTCTGGGACTATGGCCAGGCACATGGCCCCCTCTCACTGAAGGTTTTGGGTTATTTTTTTGCTTTTTCGAAGGGGCATCAGACCTGGTAAATGGAACTTTAAGCAAAGACCGCAAGTACTTAGAGATAAAGTAGGTAGAGATTTCACATGGAATTTAGTTTTTGGTTCAAGTATGGATTATTACTAGTTTGGCAGCAGCAGATCTATACTTCAAATGACTACAAGTGTTAGGGGAAGAAAATGCTAAATGGGAGACTTTTAAAAAATGTTTTCAGGGGCGCCTGGGTGGCTCAGTGGGTTAAAGCCTCTGCCTTTGGCTCAGGTCATGATCCCAGGGTCCTGGGATTGAGCCCCGAATCGAATCGGGCTCTCTGCTCAGCAGGGAGCCTGCTTCCCCTCCTTCTCTCTCCGCCTGCCTCTCTGCCTACTTGTGGTCTCTGTCAAATAAATAAATAATCTTTAAAAAAATGTTTTTATTAAGGGAGATTTCAAATACATACTGAAGTAGGCAGAATGCTATAAGGAACCCCCATCTTCAACACGTACTGTCTCACGGCCCATCCTGCTTCATCTGATACTCTCCCTCCCCTGTATTGTTTTGAAGCAAATTCTAGGTGGTATATTTGACTTGTAAATTTTTCAGTATACATCTCTAAAAGATAAGAATTTTAAAAACATAAAAAGTGAAAGTAATCATAATGCTTACTGTTATCACACCTGAGCAAAAATTCACTATAATTTCTTAGTATCAGTATTAAGTGGGAGGCTTTTTTCTTAACAGGCAAAATAACAGTACACAGCAGGCATGAAAGTAACTTGACTGAAACTAGAAAACACCAGCATGTCCATTAAGTGACCGCTTTTGAGGGAGCCCGTGCTGGCTCAGTGTGATTAGGGGTTTCAGCCCCAGCTCTGCCGGTAATACCACCTCTCCGGGCTTTGGTTTCTCTCCACCAAGAAAAAGAATCTATTTCAGGGTTGTTGTCCAAGTTAAACAAAACAACCTGCTTAAAGTCACTGGTACAGTGCAGGTATTAAATACATCTTGCATTCCTCTCTTCCTTTTCTCTTTTAGCTACAGTTCCATTCTTATTTTAGACGACAGTTTGTGTTAGAAATGAAGGACCCGTGTCAGATGATATAGCAGTGTAGTCAAACCACGGCTATGGTCATGAAAACTCTCCCGTGGTGGGCCTACTGTCAGTCAGATGGGAGGCGATCAGCCTAGTGAGAGCAGATCCTCTCTCATGGA
The DNA here is from genome assembly GCF_010015895.1 of Lontra canadensis. Lineage (NCBI taxonomy): Eukaryota > Metazoa > Chordata > Mammalia > Carnivora > Mustelidae > Lontra > Lontra canadensis. The sequence continues at coordinate 61,435,377 of NW_022630995.1, read as the reverse complement.
GTGTGTTAGGTTACATGTCTTCAGTAGATCTTACCTTCTGAAAACACGTGCCACTGACTTTCTGGGAGAATTACTCTCACAGGTAGCTGGCATGTTCATCTTTCTTACTTTGCTCACAGTTGTTTAGGTGCAGTCTTGTGATACCTCTGATACCTTTTTGATCCAACTGCTATGTCGGGAGTTATCAGATCTTGAAGTCCTTTCTGTTGGATTTTCAACCCACACAAACTTCTTTCCCCCTCTTTTCCTCATCCAACGTTTTTCACTCCTGGAGATGAATAGGGCATAGATCCTGACCTCAGGGAACTCAGTTGAAGTCTAGTGGTCACAGATAAATACTTCTAATGATCTATGGGAAGTGCTGATGGGTATCTATAAAATACTAAGGAAGGTGTTAAGACTTCCTGGAGGAGGTGACATTTAAGTGGAAGCCTGCAGGATGAATAGGGATTCTTCTGGTGGCATGGAGTTAGAATAAAGAAAGCTGAATGAAGATGGTGTGTCTCTTATCTGCCCGAGGCTGTGATAGAACACTCCCTATTTTTAGCCCCTGCATTTTGTCACCCACTGGTGCCACAGACTTTTCCAGTGACCTCTTGTTTCCTCCCAGGACCCTCTCCCTGCCCTCCTCCCCATGTCATTCAGTGACACCAAGATTAAGAAATTGGTACTAGTTTTAGATCTTTATAGGGCAATAACACTTTCATTTTACTCTGATTTTCATGTCAGACTTGACACTGGAATGGCCTTTTAAACTTTTACAAGTAAGAGGCATTTTCTTTGGATACACACCTATAGGTGGTTCTTTCAAAACTGGCAGTGTGTGTAGAGGCATTCAGAATTGAAAGCATACAAGTACTCAACCTCTAAAAATTTGAAAACCTAAGGGGCTGTTCAGAATCATATGAAGTATACTATCATTGGCAGTTTATTTTCAAAAATAGGACTAAGCACAACAGTAAACAGATCAGAGCTTGGCCAAGAATCTTTACAAAGATGATGGTCATGCTCGTGTGATTAAACTGTCAAATCGTTCATGATGCAGATAGCCCTATCACATAATGCTGTTCGGGACTTAAGAGTGTCTATTTAGACACATCAAGGACCTATTGACATATTTTTTTCTTACTGATTGTTGTGATTTTTGTGTATGTGTGTATTTATTTTAGGAATCTAATAGAATTTCAAGGCTGTCAGATACCTACAGAAATCTTTTTTTTTTTTTTTTAATTTATTTGACGACAGAGATCACAAGCAGGCAGAGAGGCAGGCAGGGAGAGAGGAGGAAGCAGGCTCCCTGCTGCGCAGAGAGCCCAACGTGGGGCTTGATCCCACGATGCTGGGATCATGACCTGAGCTGAAGGCAGAGGCTTTAACCCACTGAGCCACTCAGGCGCCCCACCTACAGAAATCTTAATGCTCATTTATTTCTTTCTATTTATGCATTTGAAATATTATTTTGTTCATTTTACTCCTGTTAAGTATTGAATCATACTGGTGATATTGTTAAGTCGTAATTACATACTACCTCTTAATTTACCAAGAATTTCATTTTATACGGAGCATGCTTCAGTTTAATAAATTTATTTTATAGAAACTTGCCATTACGGAACGTACGAATTTGGGATCACATTTGTTATACTTTAAGTGAAACTCCTTCTAGTTTATGTTTTTTGAGATGCCTATGGGGCCTTCTTGCTGCTAGTGCTCATGCCCGTGCACCGTTGCTTCCTGGTAGAGTGCAGCTAGCTGAAGGTGGAGGTGCTGGGCAGTGAGGGGGTGGGCCACAGATCTAGCCTGTGTGGTAGATTCCTTTGGACTTGTTAAAACTTTTTACAGAAAACTTTATCAGCCACAAAGCTGCCTCCTTTGGCTTCGGCGTATTTTCAGTCCAGAATTTACCACTGCCAACTGTACAACAGCCATCCACTTCCCTTGCTTTACTCATGTGTGCTGTTTACCTGGCCCCTTGTAGGTAGGGGCTGGGGAAGGGGATATAAACCATTGAAAGTTTAAAACAGCAGAGTAACCTTCAAATCATACATGTGGGGCAGTAAACAGCTTGTTTGTACTTCTCTTAAATATTTTCCCCACAGTCTTAAAGGTCAGATTTTATAGTGCATTTAAGGGGTAGATCAGAGTAAGGGTGTAAGGAAGGCAGCTGTGTTGTGTAGGAAAACACGCTGAACTTGAACTCAGACCGTCCTGAGTTTCCCTTTAAGCCTGGCCACGTGCTGTATGTGTCACCTTTGATGAATTACTCGGCCTCTGTGAGGTTCACTCTCCCAAACTGGTTACCATTAGCGATGCTGTGCATGCCCACAGCAGGGCTGTGGGGGAGAGGACGGACCTCATGGGGTCAGGGGTGTCAGGCCGACTCTCAGCCCTTGTTTGTTAACTGGGTAATAAGTGAATGTTAGGGCCACACTTCATTTTTAGTTTGAGTCCTGCCCTTCAAATGCCTGGAGGTAATTTTCTGAACCATATTTATTATTTATCTCGACTTTATGGGAAATTTAACTGATCCCCTATTGACGTATCTGCAGCCTAATGCTGAATGTTTCCTTTGTGATAAATACTATCTTTGTATTTAGATACATACTCGTTCCACAGAGACTTAAGGACCGCCCTCCATGCTGCGTGTTGTGCTTGGAACTGTGGGGAAACAGACTAGCCCTGCTTGCTTGGTTCATAATCCCACCGACGGGGAAGCCAGAGGATGGGGCCGTGTGTAACTTCAGGCCACGTGGGTGGTATGCAGAAGTGCTTTTAAGTTGAGAGCAAAGCAAAAATTAGCCTGAGTTGCCCTTGACGGAAAAACTTTCATGGAAAAGATGAAAGTTCAACGGACCCTTCAAGGCTGGGGTTATGTACGTTTGGAATGAGTACAAAGGGCATTAGGAGGAAGCTAGAGTGAGCAGTGGTCAAAGGACAGAGCAGGCCACCGACTTAATTAATCATACTTTCCTTCTGGAAACACTTTGGTCTTCATCAGCCATGGTTGTAGGTTTCTTCCTACCTTTTTAATTTTATTTTACTTATTTTTTAATCCCTAACTCCACATACTGACATGTGGCAGGTGCTTTAGAGTAGGGTTTTATGATACTAGATGCCAGCCATCACAAATAGAGTCCTTTGTACCTTTGTGTCCTTTTTGTTCAGCTGGGGAAGTAGGCTGTCGGGAAGATGGAGGTTTGCTGTGTCAGGAGCCGTCGTTGCCCCTGAAGCTTTTAACTCTGCTGCTCTGTGGGGCCCAGTCTATAAACTTGCTATCTCCAGCCTTAGCATCCATCTCCAGGACACTCAGAAGAAGGAGTATTTGTTTATAAAATTTTAGATATAAGACATATCAGGAAAGGAATTGGCCTTTATTGAGCACATGCTGTGTAGTTACTAGACATGCATTACCTCATTTAACCTCAAAGCTCCTTTGAGATTATCTCTTCTAACATCTTAGATCATATCACAACACTTAGAGGAGGAAGGAACTGTCAATGGGAGACTAAGGCTCAGGAATATGGGTGACTTTGGACAAGTTAACCAAGTTAGTGATGACAGGTGATCCTTGAACAACATGGGTTTGAATTGTGTAGGCCCACTTCTATGTGGATTTTACTTTGATAAATACAGTACAATCTTCTAAATGGATTTTCTCTTCCTTATGATTTTCTTAGTAACATTCTTTTCTCTAGCTTGCTTTCTGGTGAGGATACAGTTTATAATAGATACAACATACAAAATATGTGTTAACCAACTGTTTATGTTATTGGTAAGACTTCTGGTCAACAGGCTACTAATAGTTAAGTTTTGGGGGAGTCAAAAGTTATATAAGGATTTTCGACTGGGAGGGTGTCGCCACCCCTCACCCCTGCATTGTTCAAGGCTCAACTACATGTGAGAATCCAAAACCGAAGTGTTCAGTTTGTAGCTTCAGAATTTGTCTACAACTTCTATTCCATCGTCTATTAATTTAAAATTTATTGCAGACAAGGGTGACATACCTCTCCATATAAACTCTTCATGTTCTTTTGATTCTAGATTTCACACATTGGCAAACTGAGAGATTTTCTTCTGGAACACAGGAAAGATTATATTAATGCTTATAGGTAAGTGCGTATTTTTTTTACCATGGCTTTGGTGACTGAATTCTTTCCCATACCTGTATTCCCTTTGAGCTTCTGTCCTTACTTTGTACTTACTAACTCAGAGTTGACTTGAGGAGGATCAATTTGGTGGTGGCATCTGCAAGCAGGTGGGAGCTCCTGTATCCAGGGAAACCTCTGCTAGCCCACATGCCCTTGGGGTCACGACATCCCCACAGTGTGACCTTCTGTGCTGATGCTCCCATGTTTGTCTCTCTTTAGGTACCATAGACATTGTGAAACACATAGACATGAATGAGACAGTTTCTCAGTACATGCTTATCTAGCAAACAACAGAGCAATGCAAGTCATGTAAACATGCATGACAAGAACCCTTGCATCTAGGGAGGGTTTGGTTAGGTTGCTTTTTCAAAAGAGGAAAGCATTTTGATCAAGACTTCCAAAGTGGGTTCTGGAATAGACCCCCAGCTTTCAGCAGATGCAGGAGCATTATAGGGCATACGCCTTGTCCCGTGCTTGCCTGAGCTCCACTGGCACCTGGTGATGGTGTGGCCTACCATGGGACTGCAGTCCAAGTGTCCTGTGTGAATTAATGGGAAGGTTGGGTGGGACATGTGAAATGTCATCAATGGCAGCTTTATGCTTCTGAGTGTATTTCATTGTATAATTTTGGAACGTAGTAAATCACTCTTAGTGCCTAGTACCAAGAAGACCTTATTTAAGTTCTCAGTTAAAATACTAGCTCAACACTAGATGGCAGTGTAAACTTTATTTCCAGAGGTGTACATGGATATCAAGTTTATAGTCCATAAAAATGGAAGCTGTAGTCATTTTGGAAAGCTTAACAAAACTGGCCCAAACCTCTTGATCCAGCTCCTTTCTGGAGTGCCTGACTGTTTATCTTATGTAAGTGTTTGTAGAGGCCTTTCATGGAAAGCCACTGTTCACTTCCCTTTGCCTTGAATAGGCATCCAACAAGGCGAATGTTTTAAATGTTGGTGTCCTTCAGGCCACCCCACTCCCTTATTGGCCTTGTGAACCTGAGAGAGTCACTCTGTAAAACCCAACATCGTCTCTAAACCAGGGGTTAACCAACCACCTCCTGGAGGCCAAGACCATCCTGCTGCCTGTTTCGTACAGCCCGTGAGCTGAGAATAGCATTTGAACGGCTGGGGAAAAGAACAAGATTTCACCCCATATGAAAATCAAATGAAATGCACATCTGAGTGTCCCTAAATAAAGTTTACTGGAACACCACCAAACCCATTCATTTACATGTTACCTTTGGCTGCTTTTGCACTACAGCAGCAGAATTAAATGACTGTGACAGACTACGTGGCCTGCAAAGTCAAATGTATTTACTCTCAGGCCCTTTTCAAAAAAAGTTTGTGGAGTCCTGCTCTAAACAGAAGGTTTGATGACCCCTCCTTCACTGGCTCGCTGAGAGATTCACATAAGACAGTATCATTGAAATGCAGTGCATTTCCGTGCATTTATAAGATTATCGTATAAGGCTGCTGTTACAGAACAGTAGTAGTTTTAAACTTGTGGTTTCAATGGCGATACTAAGGCATTTATTTCTCCTCAGCTCCCACACACTGTGTGTCCTGATTCACAGATCACTCCAAGTCCTCTCCCCGATGTCACTTGTGACAGCCAGCCACTGGCCCAGGGTTTTCTCTTTCCCAGCTACTGGCAGCAGACGCTCAGACTGACGCCCGGGATCTCCAGGGCTGGTCCTGCTCTGCCACTTATTTGTCATGAGTCTTGAGCGTCAGATAGAACTCTAGCTCCCGAGGCTTTCTTGGTCTTGACGAATCCATTACCTCATTATAGAAACTCAGTCTTTTACTGCTTTTCCCAGTGGCAGCTGTTCATTGCCAGCTCATGCATTCTGCATCCACTCCTGCCGCTGTTATGGTCCCTTTGACAGAGCAGGGGCCCGGGGCGGGGCGGGGGGGGTGTCAGTCACACCCAAGTTCAGCCCCATTCCTGCCAGGTCATGCGAGTGCCGAGAGCTCACTTCCCGTCTCGTGCTTGTTCTCTTTTTTCCATGTGGATGATGCTCTTCTGAGGATTAGATGTGCTTTGTGCGAGCTCTTGACACACAGAAGTCCCTTGGTGAAGGGTAACCGGACTGGAACCCCATGTGACCTAGGATGAAGTTAGAGGGGTGGGCGGTTAGAAAAGAACACACCTCTCCTTTCTGCCGGAGATTGGTGGGAGGGAGGGAGGAAGGTGGGTGGGTGAGATACAGGGTCAGGTCAACATGATGGAGGGGACGAGTGATCAGCTTGATCGCTGGTAAAATACACGGTGGCAGGCAGAGCTTAGGTCTGGGAGTGGGCGGCCTTATTGAAGGCTCCAGAATTGGACTCACTGAGCCATTGCTGCCACTGAACAGTCGCAGTCCCTGGGGGCAGGCCCCTTTCTGGCACAGGAGAGAGAGGACGACAGCAGAGCTTCTGCCATCTATAAGCAGGCAGATCCCAAAGAGGAGAGAGAGCAAGGAGCTGTGGCTAGGTGCATGCGTGTGTCCCTGTCCGTGCCTGGTTCCTTCTGCCAGCTTACCGATCAGAGAAAGAAGTCCCCTTCTCCCCTGCCAGGAGGCTAAGGAAGGCAGTTGGGGGTCGCATCAGGGGAGCTGATTCACACAGAAACATGAGGACTAGGGAGCAGGCTTCCCCTCAGCGACCTGCATTCTCTGATGGAAAAGGGCTGCCCTTCTTGGCTCCCATCACGTTCTCCTCCGGACGGTAGTGGTCTGTAGCCTGCTTCTTTACTGCTCCTGCCTCCCAGTGCTGTGTGCTGGCCTTGGCCAGGAACATTTTGGACGGAGTACGAACATGGAATTGAAAGAAAAATTGCCTTCAGACCCATAAAGCTATGTTAGTTTGACATAATTAGGAAGCTGTAATTTTTTCCATAATGTGGAGCTCAGACTTTATTGACCCATTTAATTTTTTTTAGTAATGACATTTTACTAGAGCAGAACAGCACGCAACGGAGGTAGCCTCTGGCTGGATATCTTGAATGATTTTAATTAAAAATAATGTCTCCACTTTTGGTGGATGTACCTTTTCTGCAATGCCTTGGCAACAAAACAATACCACTTGGGGGTGAAACTTCTTTGGTTTCTGTTTTTGCTAATAGAATAACCATACTGTCAATTTCCAGCTTTAAAGGTTAATGTATAATGTTCCTAAAGGAACATCACCTTTTAATTGAGTGATCGGTTTTGTCAAATTAACCTTTAGACCTTTTCAGTTTCACTGGGCTGAGTTTCCATTAAATCAAAATATAGAGTAGAAGGATGTTAATCTAATGTTCTTGGAATTAGTCATTTATAGGTCCCTTCCACCCATGGGGCATGTGTTCACTTGGAAGTGAGTACCTTTCTTGTTTACTTGTCCCTGACCCCTCTTGCCTCCATTCTGATGAGACCATTTCTAGTAGGAAAGAGCACAAGACTGGAGGCCTCCCCCTCCTTCCTGCTCTCTCTCCTCTGCTCTGCCAAGGGGTTTGGGGAGGAGGGACAGAGCACGTGCCTTATGTAGGGCATGTTCTGTTAGCATTACCTGGCATTACCATGTGAAGCCAAACTAGGTAAGCAGATGTGATGCTGGGGAGTATTGGGATAGGGAAACAGTCACCTCTCGTTCTTCCACAATCCGAGAATTGTGGGTCTGTGGGTCCTGACTACCCATTGAGGGTAGGGCCATCTATTTTCCAAGAACCCAGGGGCTGGTTTCTGTCGTTCCAGCTCTCCCCCAGAAAATGAGGAGCTGGGGTTGGGGGCTAGGAAGATGCCATATCCACAGGAGACTTAACTCGTGGCTGGGACTGAGAACCCCGAGCTCACTCCTCCCTTTTCTCTCAGGAGGGGCCTCTCATCAAGATGGAGGCAATGGCTTTTCCAGGGAAGGCTCTGGAAGAGCTCTGCAAGGGGGTCTGTAGGGTTTGGGGGGGTGGGATAAAATCAGCTGGGGAGGGGCCTTATAAGGAGCACAGTTGCAGTTGGATGTCAGGCCTGTCCTGCATGCGCTGAGTCAGGCCATTCAGAAAGCGTTTGATTGTGATGTACTGATTTATCAGCCTGCCAGATCCTGTGCCTTGCTCTTGATGAGGTGGATATGGCAATGAACAGACTAAAGTCCTTGCCTTCGTGGAACTTACATTTGACAAGAAAGAAGAGTAAACTGTGTAGAGTGTTAGAGCTCAGTAAGTGCTTTCAGGAGGAGGGGGCAGGGGAAGTGGCTCGCATATGTCCGGAATCAGTCTTATGAAGAGGTAGGTTAGGGAAGGCCTCATTAAGAGGGGGACATTCAGTAAATACCTAAAAGAAGTAAGGGATCAGTTTATATAGATATCTGGGGAAAGAACATTCCAGAAGAAGACAGCCGGCAAGTATAAAGATCCTGATGTAGGAGCATGTTTGGGACATCACAGGAGCAGTGAGGGGTCTGGTGTGATGAGGGCAGGAGGGTTGGGGTTGATAAAGGTGAGCTCAGAAAGATGGCAGGAACCACATCTTGTGGGTTGTCTTAAGGATCTTGTTGTGTTTGCTAGAACCTTGGTTTTTATCAGTGGCTAGGAAGCCACTGGAAGGTCTTGTATGGAGGAGCGATAGGACGCAATCTACTTTGTAACAGGAGCAGTTATGTTAGGACATAGGACTGTGCTGGAGCAGCGGACATGCTAGGAGACTACAGTTAAGTCCACGTGAGGGACGTCAGTGCCATGAACCAGAGACATAGCCATGAGTGTAATAGCATGAAGTCAGATTCTGGAAATATTCTGAAGGTAGGGCCAAAGAGATTTGCTGATGGGTTAGGCAGGAGTTGGGAGAGAGACAGAGGGGTCAGGAGGACTTGAGGTGTGGGTCCTGAGCAGGTGGAAGGAACAGAAGTTTGAGGAGAGCAGGCCGGGGCTCAGTGGAGGGCATATTCACAAGGTGAATTCAACAACCAGGTGGAGGTGTAGATCAGGCAGTAAGATTTGGGTCTCAAGTTCTAGGAGAGGTTCAGACTGAGTTACAAGTTTGAGACTTGTAAGCATAAAACTGGTATTTGTGCTGCTAAAGCCACAAGACCAGACTGACTCACCCAGGGAGCAGTGTTGACCCTGAAGAGATTCAGGGGCTGAACCATGAACTGTCCATCTATAAGTCTTCGGGGGGACTAGGAGGTGTCCGTAAACAGCCTGAAAATGAGCAGCAGGTGCGGTCGGAGGAAATCAGGAGAGTGGAGTCGTGAAGGGCACAGGAAGAACACAGGCCAGGGAGGGGATGCCATTGGCTCCATCCTCTGTGTGCCAAGTGACTGGGTAAGAGCTGATCTGGCGTGGGGGCTCTGGGGGTCCCTGGGAGTGAGGACAGCAGTGGAGTCGGGGCCCCCAGGAACGAGGACAGCAGTGGAGTGAGGAGAATAAAGCCTGTTTGGATTGGGATCAGGAAACAGTGGTCAGGAAAATGGAGACCGGGGTGCAAACCTGTTAGAGAAGTTTTACCCAGATAAAGGGAGAGATTAGCAGTAGCTGGTAGGAGACATGGAGTTGAGGTGTTTGGTTTGGTTTGGGTCGAGTTGGGAGATAAAACACCGTGTTTGCTGGGAAAGATCCAGTAGACAGGGGAAGAGTGCCCTGAGTGACCAATACACATAGTGCTCACTGTGCACCCACACTGTCTGGACACTGCGTACACTGCTTCTTCAAAGGTCGGTGGTGCAGGGGAGACATGGAGCACTGTGGGGGCCAAGCTGGTGCCAGGTGGAGGGGCAGAGCTGGAGATGGGCTTGCACTCATGTGAGGCAGAGAGAAGGCAGTGTCTGCGGGCCCAGAGGAAGATGGGAGAGAGCCTGGGGGTGAACTCAGAAAGCAGGAAGCAGTTACCCCTCACCCTGGCAGTTGGAAGAGTGCACGGGGAAGAGAAGAACAGTGGGCCGGAAGCATGGGAAGGCACGTGCAGCGGAGACATGCAGCACACTTGCCAAGCCCCATTTGGGGACCACCTGAGTTGAGTCATTATGATACAGCCAATGTTTTGATCTCTGTCTCTCCGATTCCTACTTGTTCCTAAGCTCAGCCAAACAGTGAGGGATTAGCTGTTGGCCCACCAGCTGCCACCCCTCCCCTTCGTCTCAGGCTCTGACTCCAACAGTTCCCCCCAGCATGGCTTCCCACTTCCGGCCTCCTCCTCTCCTTCCTGGAGCCAGACTTTGCCGAGTGGCCCTGTGGAGATTAGGATTAAAATGGTCAGATCAATTCAGCAAGATCCACGCAAGAAAGCATTTCTTGAGTGCCCATCCCGTGACAGCAGTCTGTTTCTGGGGTTTCAGAGGGCACCTCTGTCTTCCTGTGGTTCAGTTTGTTAGGTCTCTAGCCTGCCTCGGTCTGTGGCCGTGGCACTGTGTCTCACAGTGACACCCCTTTCTCCTAGATCCTAGATCCTAGGTCCTAGAACTTCAGAAAGCCATCCTTTGTTACTTAAAATCTCCTTTAGTATCCCAGATTTTATCACCAAACGGTTCTAAAAGTCCATTTGCCCTGGTTTCTTTTTTCAAAACAGTGTCGGTCTTGGAACATTTGGTCTCCAGAGCGTTACTTCTGTCCTTCTACACTGCATTGTAAGGACGAGCATTATTCGTGGTTTCTTTCTTTCATATTTCCAGCTCTTTTTCTCTTCCTCTGTGTTCCTTGTTTCTATCCATGTCTGCTGCTCATCCAGGCCCCAGATCCCAGGATCTGATGATGCTGGGTTGTTCGTGACAGTTTTACCTCTCAGATCCATCTCCTCTTTCCCGTCCTTGCCACCACCCACGCTCTGCCATTGCTCCTTTCTTAAATTTCAGTCCAACAGAAATGCACTGGCACCTCCCTCTTACACAGTGCTAAGGAGACAGAGATGAGTAAGGCAGGCTTCTCTGCCTTGTTTGGTAACCTATTACCCGATCTTTCCCGCTCTCCTCCATCTAACGAGATATTGCCATATTCATCTTCATCAGGCCCAGCCCTTCCAATGGCTACAGAATGAAACTTCGACTAGTGCTGGAGGCCCACCAAGAACTCATTGCTCCACCTGGCCCGGGCTCCAGCCTGATGGAACCACTGACTGTTCTCCAGACAGACTTGTTCTCTCCTGATGCCATTCTGTTATTTCCTGAGAGTGTCCACGCTTGTCTCCCCATGGCCACATCCTGCCTTTCAAGATTGGGTTCATAGGTCACCTTCCTTTCCACCAACTAGTGGGGGAAAAGCATCCTCTCCCCTGAACTCTATTACCTTTTTGACATGAGAGGTCCCCGGGGTGGTGGTTAAGAACTTAGACTCTAGAGCCAGGATGCGTTAGTTTGAATTACAATTCTGCTAATTACTAGCTAGTGTAACCTTGGCAAGTTACTTAACCTCTCTGTGCCTCAATTGGTTTCTATGTAAAATGAGAATTGTAAATAGTACCCACTTCGTGGAGGTTTGAGAATTAAATGAGTAAGTATGTGACGCACTTAGCACAGTGAGTAGTATTAATGCATAGAAGGCTTTATGTAACTTTTAGCTTGTGATGTAAAAGCGTACACATAAGGCTGTGAGTGTTACCTATTGTGATGTTGTTCATTGAGAGCAGGGTCTATATTCATATCTGTAGCCTAGATGTCAGCAGGGTAATCTGTGGTGTGTGTCAGACATATACTGTGGACAGGGTCGTGTCCTTGCCCTGGTGTAATATTTAGAGCAAAAATAAGATTGTGGCCTTTAACTTTCGTCCATGCCTTTTCAGTAACCTTTGAAACGGAGTAGAATCATTTACACGGGGCACCTGGGTGGCTCAGTTGGCTAAGTGTCTGACTCTTGACTTCTGCTCAGGCCGTGCTCTCAGGATCATGACATTGAGACCTGTGTTGGGCTCCACACTCAGCGGCAAGTCTGCTCAAGATTCTCTCTCTCCCTCTGCCCACCCCCACCCACCATACCCCTATATACGAGCTTGCTTTCTTTCTCTCTCTCAAGTCATTAAAAAAAATCATTTACACTATTCTCTCTATTCTCTATCTTCAGGAGGCACCTAACTGCATATTCAAGTAATAGGCATGGTGTCAGGGGTATTTTGTAATTTCGAACTTGCCCCTTTATACTGATCATATAATTAAATTTTTTTCCTTCGAATTTTTGAACCAGTAAATAAACTTACTGCCCATTTTTTTCCTCCCTTTTTCTTAAAATGAATTGACTAATCCAGACCTATACCTAACTTGGTCTCCTTTAATTGGATCTAATATTTCAGTAAATGGGGGTCTGTAATAAAATTATCCGTCTGTAAGTCATAAAGGAAATAAAATTAAAGTTTGATGAATTTCTCTATGCATGTCCGATGAGAATGTTTTTTTTGGAATTTATTTGCCAGATAGTTAACCTTTTCAAAACAGTAATAATTCTGTTTTTGTGATACTTAATTTGGGGCTGTGTCACAGGCAGGGCTTCATTACTTTTGATGAATGTGTTTCAAAGGCCCATTATACAGCTGGTGCTGTTTTTAAATCCTCACAGAAAAATGAGAGTTTGAACTCTCCTTCAAGTTGCTCCATCTCCTTATCTGTCATGTCCTAAACTTCCTGTGCTATCCTTGACCTGACGCCTGAACGTCTGTCCTTCCACACCTGTGCCTGCCGTGCTCTGGACCATTTGTATGATTGTTGGATTTGGGGGAAACCTATTAATACTGTTGCAGCTTCAGTACAACTTTAAAGAAATGTATATTTATCACAATAGCATTTACATTCCCTTGAAAACTAGAGCAGACATGCGCTAGGTGTTCAGTGTGGAGACACTGACCGTGCGCAGGTGGCGTGCTGCCCCTTGCAGTGACGTGAAGCCCTGAGAACGCCGTGGTCCAGCTGTCCAGTGTGCGGGGAGCACCTGGTGCACTCCCGTTTTCCCTTTCACACTTTGGACGATCCTCGTGTGGCCCATGCAGCGCATGGTCATTCCAACAGTGACCTGCAGGTGGGCATTTGTAGTAGGTCTTTTCCCGCTGTCCCTTGTCCCCTGCATCCACTGACCTCTCACCCCCCTGGTCCCCCATCCACTCGCAGACCAACACTGGCCCCCACAGTTCCTTGTGCCCCTTGACTCTGTGTCAACACCCCCATGGTTTGGTACCTGCCCTCTGCGGGGATCAGAAATAAGCCTTGTTCCAATTGTGGGCCCCCAGCCCCTGCCACGGTGCTTGCCATATAGGGGTTTAGTATAGAGGTAAATGAGTGGATGAATTGCAAGGATTAAATGAGTCCATGAAATACGTGCCAGGCATTGAGAGTAGTGTCTGGTGCAAGTGACAAGCTCAGCTACTATTAGGACCCCTGCTGCGTGCTGGACAGCATTTTAGGTTTGGGGAAACAAAGGGAAAATGACAGAATCCCTGCTCCCCTGCAGCTTACATGCTCCTGGGAGGAGATCGACATCCATATTTCAGGGAGTGGTAAGTGCTGGAAGGAGAATGAGGCAGAGCGAGGGACAGACGGCAGTAGAGGGGTGCCCTAGTCCCTGTATCACAAAGCAGGGTGAATGGGGACTTTGGATCTCAGTCACAGTAATGTGCTGTCTGGCACAGGCACTGAGGAATCAGCGACAGTGGTCTGTGCAGGGGGAGAGTGCAGGGGGTGGTCAGGGAAGCTGGCTATGGTCAGAGATCCGAATGGGGCAGAAGCGTGTGGACATCTGTTGGAAGAGCATCTGCTGGACGGCGTTCCAGGCTGCAGCAGGGTCAGGAGCGGGTGTGGCCGATCGTGGGCAGCAAAGCAGCTGTGTGGTCGGGGTGCAGGGTGGGAGCGTGAGTATCAGGAAGTAGGTCACATGTTGGGTTGGTACTTTGTGTTTTATTTTCAGGGAGGATGAGTGGCTGGCAGGGCTAGTAGATGGGAACAGAATGAGTTGGGTCTGTACGTTATCTGAGGTCCCTTTTAACTTGATATTTTGTGATTTTAAATTTCTGTTACATCGTCCAGTGTGTTAATTTAGGCTCATTAGCATCACTGTTAATAATAGTGCTGCCATACCTGCCTAGCTGTCAGGAAGAGGAGCAGGCACTCTAACCCTAGTATCTTGAGCTTCACGGTGCCGCGTTCCTGTAGGTGAGCATCCTCCCTAGCTCACGTTTTCTAACTTAACATCAGGGAAACGAAATGTTTCCAAAAGCTCTTTTATTGTGGGTCATGAGGACTGCTTGTCAACGTGGAAAAAGTGGCAGCCGGAATCAGCTTTCCACACATGTCTCAAGGGCCTCCAATAGCAGCCCCCGTGATTCTCCCTGCAGCCCCCAGGGCGTTCTCCTGTTCATCAAGTGCTGTCCTCGTGTGGCACGGGAGCTTTCACTGGTGGCCCTGTGGCTCTTGCAGCCGAAGCCCACACTCCTACTCGGGCCCGTGCCACCATGCCCAGCCCTGCTGCCCACTCACGGCCTCTGTGTCCGTCGCCTCCTCTGTGTAGAATGCTCCCCCACCTCCTGGCTTGGCCAGTTCGTCTTCACCCAGCCTTGGCTTAATGTCATGTCGATAGGGAAGCTTTCTCTTCCCTTCACACCCCATCCAGACAACATCTGTGGTCATTTGCCGCTGCTTTAAAATTTTGTCCCCCGCCCCACTTTTTTTTTTTTTTTTTTTATCAGCCACGTCATGTCTGAATACGGAAGGATGACAGACACAGAACGAGACCAGATAGACCAGGACGCTCAGACGTTCATGAGGACCTGCTCCGAAGCGATTCAGCAGCTGAGAACTCAAGGTGAGGTGCTCTGAGCGGCGCCAGGACTTTGTGAAGCCTCAGCCAGGATTCACAGGGTGCACCCAGCTAAGGTCTCTCCAGTGTTACTGTTCAGGTTTAGGTTTCAAAACTTTAAAATTCCTCTTTTCTTAATCAGCCATGAAAGTAATGAAAAGGCCGTGATTCAGGTTAAACAGTGGGAGGAGGGAGGTGAGGAGGACCTCTCCACACACAGACATCTCCTAAGGGCCAGAGTGGACAGCTTCTGTGCATCCCTGTGCTCTGTGGGGCATTTAGGGGGTCAGTGGTCAATGGCGTGTGGACAGGGATGGAAGAGGGCATTCTTAGCTCTCTACTTGGAGTAGGAAACTTCCAGAGCAGACTGTCGCGCTGAAGAGGAGGGCACTGGAGCCGTGGGTGCTTTGGTTTGGTGCACCCCTGCACCCAGCTTTGGTTTGGTGCACCCCTGCACCCAGCTCCACCGCCTTCTACCCACACAGCTTTGGGCAAGGCACTCCGTTGTCGTGCGTCTTGGTTTGTCTGTGGTGGAGACAGTTCCAGGGTGTATCTCTTGGGGTTGTTAGGAGAATCCAGTTGAGTTCAGCACATGCTTAGCACCGTGGCCGGCTCCTGGGTTCTCAGTATCACGTCGTCTTCACTGATGTTTCATTCTCACGGGGCCAGTGAGACAGCCTCCCCAATCGTGTATCTTCCTTGATCCTTCCGTGATGTGCTGAGGCAGGTTCCATTAAATAGCACAGAGCTCAAAGGGGCCAGAGGCTGCTGAATTCTTGACATTGATTTCTATTGGGAAGCTTCCATCACAGCCCTAGTGGCCACTCGGAGTCTGATGAAAGCTATGGACGTTCTGGCCAGAGAAACACACCTCCTCACAGAATTTTGTGTATAGTCGCTCATATGAATGAATCTCAGGTTAAGCAGCCCAATAGTAAAAACATGATTCATGTCTCCTACCCTTAAGGGCCTAAACATTCATTGAAATAATCTAGAAGTACATGATTATGAATAAAACCAGCAACTAAGTACCAAACCATGGGCTTCTTACTGACTCTGAACCTGGTTAGCTTCTCTGTGTGTAAACACTTGGCCTCCAGCTTGCCTTTTGCTTTAGCAGTCATATGTGTGACGTCCCCTCGGAGCGCCTGCATGTGGGAGGCACTCAGTCTCTCAGGAAATGAGAGCTGTCCTACCAAAATAAATGACACAGACCTGCAGCAGACATGATAGTTTGCAGAAGCCAGGCGTCCTTATAGCTAGGAGAGTCAAGGAGGGTTTCCTGGAGAAGGAAGGTTTGACTCTGTGTCTAAGGGGCCTTTGGAATGGGAGTAGCTGAGGGGTGAAGACGGAATGTTCTAGACTGAAAACAGCCCAGACAGGTGGGGTAGTGTGGGGCTTGAGTGGGATTTAAACATGTTACGTGAAGGCCAGCTTGAGCGTTGGATGCTGGTATTACAAATGGGGTCAGCTCTCAAGAAGTGGGGCACGTCAAGTACCATCCCTGTGTGCTGTAGTAAACCATAAATTCTTTGACTGTAGTTTTCCTACAGGTTTAATCTTTTACTCTTCCGAAGCCCAATAAATCTTCCTCTTCTAAAAATGTAATGTCACTTGACGCAGACTTGTCTTATTGCTGTATTTTTGCAAACACTTTCCATACAGAAACTATTCTGAGGAAGCTGATGAATTGTTCCCTCTGTAGTCGAGTGCGGAGACCTGACTGCTGTCCTTTTCTCTTCCAGCCCACAAGGAGATACACTCCCAGCAAGTGAAGGAGCACAGGAGCGTGGTTCTGGATTTCATTGAAGATTACTTAAAAAGTATTTCATTTTATCTTAAAGGTCGAATGTGGCATTTCACCATAGACGTGATGCAAAATTTAGCTGTGCTAGCCGAAGACTGTAGTGTCTCCTTATACTTAATGACACCTTTGCCTGCGAAACGGTTTTAAATGGTCTCTGTTCTGGTGTTTTCCCTACAACAGGAGTATGTAAACTTTACTCAGAACAGAGAGCCATCCGAGTTAAACGAGTGGTGGATAAGAAAAGACTGTAAGTATTGTCTCGGCTGGGGTTCCTTAATTAATAATAGTTGTGATAGCAACTCATATGTTTGTAGAATCCTTTTGCTTTACAACATACAGTGCTTGGATATCTTCACAAAATGCTATAACTAGTGCTTACGGAGCCCTGACTGTTGTGCCAGGCACTGTCCTAGATTCATGATTCATTCCTCACCATCTGCCCTGTGGGACAGGTACCATTCTTATCCTCATTTTTCCAGAAGGGAAGGCTGCCACTGGCGAAGCTGGGTAACTCACCCAAGGTCCCACAGCCAGGAAGTGGCAGAACCGTCCTTTGAGCCCAGGCTGTTTGTTCATTCAGAATCCATGCTCTGGCTCATCTTGTGGTAACAGTCCTGTGTGGCTGGCACATTTTTTAGCCATCGTACGTCTTTCTCTTTGTCCCCGGTGCCTCTCCTTGCTCTCTCGAAGTCTTTTCCTGAGGCGGGAGCCCAGCAGCCAGTGCGCCCCTGTGAGGCGTTCCCTAGGTCATCAGTGTGTACCTCCCTTCTAACAAAGCACTTGATGCCACGTGCTCTTAGGAACACCCTTTTGCAAGTGAGGACGTTAAAGCCCCCAGGGGGTTAAATGACTTGCACAAGGCCACAAAGCCAGGAAGCATCAGAGCTGGCCTTTAGTATCTCCTGTGGCATGGGTCTGTTCCCCAGCCTGTCCTCCCCGAAGGGGTGCATGCCAGCTTCTAGAGCACAGGGACTCGAAGCTGCTTCCCTTGCAGCTGGTCACCCAGCCTGAGCTAGGAGTCTTAAAATGAGCAGGCAGTGCTAGGTCCCAGCTTCAACTCTTGACCACTTCTGAACTGGTCTTGGAACTATTTTAGGGCATTCTTGGAGAAGGTAACAGAACATACTGCATGGGGACAAATTTTCTTAATTCTGGTTATGCCGAGACCCCCAGCACAATACCGGGTTAGGGGGCATGCTAGGAGGACTTGCAGAACTTGTGGCTGCGATTTGTCACAGTGAAGAGGTGCACAGCAAATGGCAAAGGGAAACGAGTGATGTGTAGAGGAAACTGGGATTGGGCTTCCAAGAGTCCCCTTCAGTGGAGTCACACAGAATGAGACTTGTGACAACTTGTGAGAAATGCCTGCTGGGGAAGCTCACTAGAAACTCACCGGCCAGGGATCTCACTGGGGGCTGCTCACAGAGGCCCTTCTTGGTTGGCACACGCCCAAATTCCAGACTCGCGGCAGGAAGGCAGGTGTTTCTGCAAACACCACACTGTCCATACAGCAGTTCAGGCACAGGGAACCCCTCAGCAGTTAGGGCTATGGGAACCCTCCCAAAGGCCCAGTTCCCAGACACCAGCCCAGGGCTAAGCCTGCACATAGGCCTTACCCAGGAGGGCAGTCTCAGGCCTGCTGTGTTAACTTCTGTGCGCTGGTGAGGCAGATTTGAAATTGTAATGCCGACAGACAGAAGTATCTGTGGGGATAGTGAGTAGATGAGCCAAGTCATCGACCAGCAAGTAGTTACTATTCATTACAGCAAGGTGATAAGGATAGGCAGAGAGAGAAAGAGGTAAAGTCTCTGCCCTCAAGGAGCTTAGAGTCAGGCTGGGTTGCTGTAGAAACAGGAGAAATAGCCCACTGAATCAGGATATGTCACAGTTAGCCCATTAACAAGTTCAGGAGGGGGAAAGGGAGCTAAGGAGTAGCATAGTGTCAGGTCTCAGAGCTCACAGTCAAGCCAGACAGCCTGCCTCTGCCACTGAGAAGCTGTGTGACTTTGGAAAGATCACTTGACTCCTCTACACCTTAGTTTCCTCCCTTGTAAAATGGAAAAATTCAAGATCCCCACCTTACTGGGTCATGAGAACAAAACGCACTGGGATGTGTGGAGTGGTAACATGCTAGCTTGGGCTGTTACCTACGATGGCGCATTCACCCTGTGCTTGTCGGCGTGTCCGTTTCATTGGATCCTCACTACTCTTGCTAATAATAATAATACTGGTGTCTGGTTTTATTGAGGACGTCGAGGCCCAAAGAATGTGGGCTCCTTACCCGGCATCACACAACTGAACCACAGTTGAACGCCAGGGTGACGTGGCAGACTTCTCAAACAATGGGCTTTGTGCTGGACGTGGAAAGAGGAGGGTCTGGGAAATCGATGACAGAGGACGAAAGCAGCCCCAGCTTGGGGAGGAGAGCAAGTGGTGGGATGCCCAGAGCCATCCTGGAGGAGAAGGGTGGGCCTGGCCACCAGTGACTTAACTCCCCCCCAGGGTGGTGGTCACTCACCCCCCCCCCCCCCACCAGTGGGAGAGGCACCCATTTCTGCTTCCTGACCCAAGCGGACCCTGACCCTTGAGACTTAGCAGGTATCCCAGGTAAAAGTGAGAAGAAGCTTTTGCTGCTGCCCCCTCACTTCCTGGTTCTCAACAGAGGTTTCGACAAATTAAGATCAGTCAGATGGGAGTTGTTCTCATTTCGACAGTCAAGTACAGGCTTGACTCCTGCTGCATAGCTGGCCTGTACCAGTTACTTTGAGCAAAAGACCTTGAGGGAAGTAGCTATGTGACCCACACAATGTAGTCCATCCAGCCTCCTCCCTGTTCTTTCCTCACCTCGTCCCAGAAGATGACGGCCTAAAACACACATAGAGTGTTACCACTCCCTCACTTCCCGTGTCTTAGAGAAGCTCAGCTTCATAGCGTGACATTCAAGACCCACAACAGTCAGTCAGCAGCCTTGGCTTCTCACTCGGTCCCTGTGGATCTCTGCTCTGACCCTAAATAACTTTGTGTCCTCAGGAAGCCTTGTTCTTTGAAGCCGTCATGCCTTAATCCTTGCTCATTTCTCTGCCCAGAATGCTCTTCACGTATCCCTGTACTTTCTGCCCCTCTTTTCCCCATTCCTCCAGCAAGCAAAATCCTATTTATCCTTCCAGCCCCAGTTAAGATGTTGGTTGCTCTGTAAAGACTCCCTGGCCCCCGTGGGCCTTGCTGGTGGCTCCTTTCTGTGCGGGTTTCCTGCACACTGTCACTTCGGTGTAACACGTACACTCCTGGAGAGCTGCTCGGACCCCCGCGCCCATCACACAGCACGATGCCCATCCCAGTCTGGGGAAGCCACTCCCTGAGGGCTGCTGGGTGAGTGAAGGACAGGTTGCCCAAAGATAAGTTCACAAGTTGGATTTGTGGGTTGTTTTTGTACTGTTTTGTCTTGATCGGTGATGGTTATTGATAAAAATCATTCCCCTAAACTAGATTCGAGAAACCCGAGTGCTCCTGTTTTAGGGCAGAGTTGCTACTCTCATGTTTCTTTTGTTCTTGGCAGAAGTAAAGCATATTTGGTAGAGAGGGAACTGTCAGGCTGTTGATTTGAAATCTTTCATAGTGTAGAGTGAAAGATACTCTCTGCTGGTGTTCGTTTTCATACAGTGATGATAACATGCCAGTCTCTCGTAGCAGAGGGCGCTTATCCCAAAATGGGGGAAATGTTTTGCTCATTAAGCCAGAAGTGGTCTCAGCTGATCTTTCTGCTGTTCTCTCTCTCTGTGTGTTTTCTTAGAAGGGTAGCGCCATTGTCAAGTGTGACTTTTTTCTCCCATTCCCCAGCAGCTGTGCTGTCTGAGTTGGCAGTGGCACCTGCTGCCAGTTGTCCTCAGCTGGACCTGACGGCCAGTAAGAACTTTGACTGTGGTCTCGTGTCTCTTCTTTCTCCTGCGCTAAGACCTTGAGCCCTTTAAAGGCAGAGACACTGTGTCTTCCATCTCTGGGTCCCAGCACCTTGATCAGAGGCTGCCACAAAGTAGGTGCTCAATTACTGGTTCTTGAGTGAGGGAAGGAGTGAGGCCTGGTCACTAATGCCTGGCTCCTCAGGTCTACACAGTCAGAGCTTATATGTTGAAAAGGCTGTGGGCCACCGTTGGACACAACATCGGTATAAGTGGCCTTGTCTTCCCAAAAGGGTTTGAAATATGCCCTTTATCATCCTAACCATCTTAAAGCACTAATATTTTGGTAATAATTTAACTATCACATGCCTTCCCGGGAATATACTCTATAAGCCATCTGAATTAATCAGAAACATTTCCCCTTTTCAGAAAGTAATCAGGTCCTGTATTACTGGCTTTTCCTTGGGGAAGAGGTTTAAGGTGGCTGTCTAGAAACCAGAACAAACCTCCGATGTTCATTTCTGCAAGTTCAGAGGATTGTCTCTGGAGGCACAGTAGGGAAGATAGGAGCCGCGGAACAGATTCAAACTTACACTATTAGGCCTGTCTCTGTAAATTCTGTTTCTTTCTTACCCAGGGGTGGATTATCTGATCCTATGTTTACCCATGACCTGGCTTTAAAGTGTGCTGGTTTAGGCCCAGATTTGAACACTTTACTTTCACTAGTACTAGGATGTCCTTAGAGTGGGAACTTTTGGCTATTTTCTCCTGTCTCAAGGGAGATTTGAGAAGGATCAAACCCACTGCCCGAAAGGCGGTGGTTTCTTCTCACATTGGGTGATACGAAACATTATGGGAGAAGGATGAGGCACCTTCTGCATTTACCCATGTAGCTCAAAGTTAATTTCCAGAATATTAGCAGATCCTACTGTTAATTCTAATGAAGGGTAATGTGAGAGTTTCCTAAGGTACCTGAGGGGATTCTGGTGACCTAAGTAAGTGTTACTCTAAAGATAGTTTCTTGGTCAAATGAGCCTGAGGAACACTGAGTGTACGTTGCCGTACGTTGATTTCCTAAGCCCTGCTCGCTATGGAGTCCTTCACTCCTGAATCACAGGCAAGCACACTTCAGGAAATAATTGCCTGATCCCATGGCTGGGTGCTTGACCTTACGTTTCTTATTTACTCCCTTACGTTGGTACGAAAGATCAAAATTTCACTACATTCCTTTTTTCCTCCACCTTTTTGAAAAAAGGCACTGGTGCTCTTGTGACTCATACTGTCCCCTGCTTACCTGATCCTTACAGAGTGTACTTGTATTATTATTTATGATTCAGTTCCCTCGTCTCAACTAGATTGGAAGCTTGGCAAGGGCAGCCTTGGGTCTTTTACGTCTTAAAATCTGGCCCCTAACCCAGGATCCTGCACATACTAAGAGCTAAATAAATTTTCCCAGTAATGGGGGAGGGATAGGGATGACGACAACAAAGGTGAAGGAAAGCTCTAAGTGATGCAATGTGATACGAGGTCCATAGCAGTGACTTTGTCCCTTGTAAAAATGTCAGATTTACCAAAGTAAGTGACGTGACCTTGTAAGATGCTGACAGTGTGCGCTTCGGTGATTAGATACACGGGCACGTTGTGGAATGGCTCCTGCTCATCTCATCCAGGGGCAGACCTGTCACCTCACATATTTGTCTTTCTTCTTTTTTGAGGGTGAGATTGTTTAAGTTCTACTCTTAGTGAGTTTCAGTTGTACAATACAGTGTTAGAACTATAGTCACCGTGTTAGACATTAGATCCTCAAATCTTACTTATCTGAGAGCTGAAAGCATGTGCCCTGTTTCCCGATCCATGATTGGATTGCACTCACTCTCTGGAACTGGGGATCAGCACACCACGGCCTCTGGGCCAAGTCCAGCCTTTTCTTGTGATGGTTCAGCCCTCAAGCTGAACATTGTTGTTCCATTTTTAAAGGTTTGTAAAACAAAAAAAGGAAACCAAGAATACAAGATGGAGGTCATCTATGTTCTCCAGAGCCTAAAATATTTACCATCTGGCCCTTTCCAGAAAAAGTGTGCTGACCCCTGGCTCACAACAGACCTTCGAGGTGAGGGACTGCTTTTTTGTCGTGTGTTGTCGTCCATCGTACACAGATGCACATTCCCTGGCACAGGTCAGGTTTACAGCCGATGCTGCGGCCGACCCCACCACCAGAGTCTCAGCTAAACTCTGTACCCTGTTCAGTGGACGTGTTTCTGATTTTGTGGCAGTGGCAAATTGCTATAAACGTTTCTTGCTCTTGGTTTTTGTGCTTGTCTCATAGCTCACCAGTAACAAACAGTTCGTCATCTGGCACAGGTCTGTGGACCACACTTTGTGCAGTTGGGGCTGGATGCCCAATAGACACCCGTGTGGGCGTGAGGACGGCTTACTTACAGCACTGGGAGGCATTTCCTGTTCTGTGTGTGCACAGTGCCTGCGCTGGGGTGGGTACCTGAGTCGGAAAGCCACTTCTGGAATGATGGTTTCTAATATCCTGTACCAAAAATATCTTCTTTCTACAGAGAGCCTTCAGGGGGAGCAGAAAAGAAGTGTAAGAGCCGTACTTAACTCTGGAATATTAATCACTTTTCTTTTAACTTGTGTATAAAGCAAGGAATTTCCTCCACATACCTTCTTGTTTCAAAACTGAAAAGCCTGATTCCTCCCTCTTTCTGTCTCTTTCTACTCTTCTTAAATTTTAAATAGAATCCCAGGGTTTTCAAATAAGGGGCCTGGAAACAGATGTTGGCCAGGTGGAAACCGTGTTGACTGCAGCTATGAAATGCTCAGCCTTCAGTTAGAGAAATCAATTTAAATAAATCATGGGGCATAAACTGATCTTTCTGATGACTTTTTAAAAATTGCTTTTTTCAAAGTGCCTTCAACTAGTTAATTTGTAATTTCCCTGAGGATTGCAGTAGACATTCTGTGTATAATGAGATCTGTTTTTATCACTTAGGGAAAAAAAATGCTCTCTACTTTGTCTGCTGCATTGCAGTCTTTTATTCATTTTAAATTAAAAACTGGCACATTAGCATATCTCGACACAAAGGATTATAGACATTACAGGAGCCCTTTATTTAAAAGTCAATTAAGCCCTTCTTCTTAAACAATTGAGTCCTGCCCCTGTAGAGTGGGGCAGAGCTGGGTGAGTGAGTGCAGGGGTGGGGGTGGGGGGGCACAGTCTCCCAAGGCTGGTCACAGCCAGAGTAAGCAGAGGGACGTGCCCCTGTGGGGGGAAGAGTGGCAGTGGAGATGACAAGTTGGTTATGTAGGGGTACCTGTCAAATAAGTAAATATGTAAGGATGATGGAAGCCAGGTTTCACACAGTTGGGGAAGTGAAAGGGAAGAAGCCAGAATGAACCCTGCGGTGCTGGGTTGGAAGGAAAGGTACCAGGGTGTACTCCTGTGCAGTTTGCATAGGTGGAAATAGGAATAAATATGGTTGTAAATGAGTATGTATGGGTGGGTATGCAAATAGGCCTGGAAGCAGGGACACCCCAGTAGCCATAAGCCTGCTTAGCACTCAGATCTTGGCTTCTATGTAGCTGGTTCAGCTTCCAGGAACCAGGGCTCCTTGTGGAAACGGCTCAGTCTGGGGCTGGGGCAGGGAAAGTAGAACATGAACCTGGAATATTTTGTTGCAGCAGACAGCAAGAAAGGGTTCAAAAGATGATGGGAACATGGAGGGAGGACCAAGCCAGTTTGAAGGGGTTTCCACTGGCCAAATTAGAGACAGTTTGAGCATCAAGTAAAAGATAGTAGCAGATGATAACCCACTGAATAAAATAGGACATCATGAGTCCATCTACATAGGAGTACAGAAGTGAGTACTTTTGAGGGTTTGAAATTGATAATTACATAGTATCAAAGCTCTCCCTCCCCCATAACTTCTTAACTACAAAGGGGGAAAGTGTATAGTATTAAAGTGCTCCGTCCCCCCTAACTCCTTAACCACAAAGGGGGAAAGCGTAACCTCACAGTGCGAAAGCCTGGCAGCCACCACCTCAGTCAGGTGCTCAAAGTGAAACCATGGGCAGCCTGATGGAACGCACTGAGAAAGAACGTACCTAGAATGTCACTCTTTATGCCAAAGATGCGTAACTTGAATCCAGCCGTGAGGAAGATCAGACACACTCAGATTAGGGGATGTCTTACAGGATAACTGGCACATCATCATGTATCGAGGTCATGAAACTTGGGGAGAGAGAATAGGAGTGTTTAAACCAAAGAAGCCTGAAGACAAATGACAACCAGATGCCTTGTGTGATTCTGAACTGGATCTTTCTGTCAGGAATGGAATCATTGCGACAACTAGGCAAAATAGAATGGGGCCCAGGGAAAGGCTGGACGTAGTGTAGCAACATGAAGATTCGTGATTCTTATGTTGTATTCTGGTTGTATCAAAGAATGCTCTTGTTTTCAGGAAATCCCTAAAATACTCAGGGGTGAAAGGGACAGGTTGGCAGGTTACTCTTGGTGGTTCAGAAGAAAGGGTTCTTCAGATCATACTGAAGACCTTTCTGCATGTGATTGTTTCACAACAAAACAAAAAAACAACAAGATACCGTCTCATATTTATTAGAATGGCTCAAATAAAAATGACAGATATTGGGGGACAGGTGTGCCGTAACAGGAACTCTCATCCGTGGCTTGTGAAAGTATAAAATAATTCTTTATTAAAATAGCCAATACTTCTCCAGAGTGCAGAGACCATCCTGTGACTCAGTGGCCCCACTCCTAGCTTCCCTGGGCCTACCATACCCTTTCTGCCCTGGCAGAATGTTACTTCTTTCTCAAGAGTACACTCCCAAATTATCATAAAGCCTTCATGATGAAAACTTCTAGCAAACTTGGAGTAGAAGTTGTGCAGAGAAGGTTTACTCCATAGCGTTAGGATGTCCCAACTCTGCACTTTGTGAAGAAACTGGCCGTGGGCCAGTGTTTGGAAGATAATCTCCAAGCTCTTGGTGTATCCTGCGTGATAACAGGGTGTATTGTTTTTGCACACCTGGAGCCTCGGACCATCACACCAGAGAGTTTATGCCAACAGTGTGATTTATGAGAAGGGCCTTGGACCAGACTATTTGCATTTGACCTCTGGAGGAACTGAAGACTGAGTAACTAAGGCTAGCTATTTGGATGCTCCCAGCTGCATGACTGACTCCCAGTGAAAAGACCATATGCCAAGGCCCCAGGGAGCTTTCCGTGTGGACAGCACTCTGTATGTGCTTTCATTCCCGTTGCTGGGAGAAGTAGGTTCCGTCTGTCGTATTTCAGCGGGAGAAGACAACTGGAAGCCTCATCTAGGTTTCTCCTGGAATTTCAGGAGTAGAACTGAGTGATTCATCACATCCAGACAGCGCCCAGTGGTCACCACAAGTGCCCTCCTCAGTCCCCATTGCCCCCGTTAGCCCATCCTCCACCCACCTCCCCTCCAGCAACCCTCAGTTTGTCCTCTGTTGTTGAGAGTCTGTTTTATGGTTTACCTCTCTCTACCCCCACCATTTTCATCTGTTGTGTTTCTTAAATTCCACAAGAACTGACCTCTTTATATTTCTTTTTCCCGTCTAAGAATATATCTCTTTCCATTTGTTACAGGATATTTTTGTATCTTTCAAGAACATCTTTTAGCTTTTCACACATGGGTTCGGGCTTTTCTTGTTAAATCTATACTGTCATGTTTATTGTCCTTGCTAGTCTTTCATCTTTTGTTTTGGCTATTACAAATGGGGTTTTCTCTTTCCCTGAAAACCTGGCACTTTTTGGTGAACAATTTAAGTCATTGTTTTGTTATCGTAAATAGTTCTGTGATGAATATCCTTATAACTGTATCTCCGTATTTGTGATACTTGGAGTAGCAGATGTATTTTCCAAAGATGGCTGCATCTAAACATATCCCATCCCATGTGGTCTTATTAAAATCAGTTTTGTCGCTGCTCCACTGGAGGGAGGTGTGAGGTCTGTGTCCCCTCCTCTTGAGCCTGAGGGGACCATTGTAACTGCCTGGGCCATGGCATTGGGCAGAAATGACAGCTGGGCAGAAATAACAGCATATGACTTTTGGGCTGTTATAAAAGGTGCCTACACTTCTGCCACAGTCTCAGAGACTGCTTGCTCTGGGGAGACAGTGACACTCCCGTGGACCCCTGATGAGAGAACGAGGCTCCCCACCGTCACCTGCTTGGCAGCCATGTGAAGGAGCCTTCTTGGTAGGGAATCCTCCCCCTGACATCGGGCTGGCATGTGGCAAGCCGGCATCGGGCTGCACCCTTAGAAAGGACCCAGAGTCAGAACTGCCCAGCCAAGCCACTCCCAAATTTCTGGCCCCAGAAACAGTGATGGATAGTAAATGATGATTGCTGTTTTGAGGCACTAAGCTTTAGACTGACTTGTTTCCCAGCCACCATCGCTGGATGCTTAGGGAGGTTGATGTTAGTTACTTTTGGAAAATTTTTTTAGGAATGTTGTAGGAGAGCATTTCCTAAACAGCCTTTCTTATTAGCACACTAGTCTTTTTCCAAAAGCCCCATGAAAATGGTCTCTGCAGTCAGGTTATTTGGGAAAGACATCCTTTTTGGAAATTCAAAATACAGTTTAGCATTATTAAGGGCTCTAAAATTTTGTAAAGTCCCCATGTAGCTTTGACTCGGTTTTCTCAGATTCATTCTACCAGAAGTCCCTATTCATGGAGCATGGTGGGTAGACTGCTGTCCACGGAGCAGCTGTTACGAGCAGCCTCTGACGCAGGTTCCTTAAGTCACATCCCAGCCCAGCCGTTTATGAAATTGTTGACCTGGGCGAGTTTCCTCACTTCCATATACCTCGGTTCCTCCTCTGGAGGAAGGTCAGATCATTACCTACCCTATAGGGATGTATGGCATTAAAACAATGTATCCATATAGTGTGCTTAGAAAAATGCCCAATACATAATAAGCCCTCCATGAATGTTAGCTGGCTTTAACGAGATCATCCTTACGTGTATTTACATTGTTCCTTTTATGTGTAGTCTTCTTGGCTAGTAATATGGAATTCACCATAGATCTTTTTAGCAATCTACCCATAATTTTTATAGTGCTGTGTGGGTCCCAGGAAATCTGTTACAAGGCTTGTTGTTTCATAATCAACAGTTTTTTTCTCTTGCTAGCTAATTACTGACCGTCAGAAAATACCCATTCATTCAACCTATATTTATTAAACACTGGATGCCAGGCACCCATCTGGGACCTGGGGCTGCGTGGTGACCATGGCCGATAGCCCAGGACCCTGCTCTGAGAGCGTGCCCTTTTGTGGAGCTAGGCAGGCCATAAACAAGGGAACTAGCGAGGTCATCCCAGATGCTGCCTGCCAATGAAGAAGACAAGGGATATGGCACAGTGGGACATGGGGGAGCCTGCTTGAGATGGGACAGTCAGGGTAGGCCTCTCTGAGTGAGGTGAGATCGAGGCTCACCCTGAAGGTGGAAAAGAGGACAGGCATAGAAGGAGTGCAGAGGCCTTGGTTCCTGAGACAAGTCGCTTGAGTTTTTGTAGGGAATTTATTTAAGATACTACTTACATATACTACATGATGTGTGGGTGTGGGTGTGTGTGTATTTAGCAACACTTTTGCACTGGTGTGAAACAACCCGCTTCCTGGATTTCTTGAGCAGTCAGGCTTCACCGCGCACGTGTTGAGTGTGGTGTCGGTATGTGGGGTGGGTTCGTGCATTCTTGCCTTCAGCGCCTACTGACTGCATTCTTCCCCCCGCGAGCTTCGGTGGGGGTGCCCAGCCTCCCCCTGCAGGTGGTGGCCCCGGTCCCTTGTAGTAAGTGCCCCACGGGAGGTGTGTTGGGATGGCTGCTGCTTAGCAACCCTGCTCTCCGATAGAGGGCACAGGACACGTGTGCAGAGGTCACATGTGACTCCCTCTGTTGTCAGAGCAGAATCTTGTGTCAGCAGATTATATGATTGCCGCTTATCTGTTTAGATCTAAGCTGGAACCAGAGCCAAATACAAAGACAAGAGAATCCATGTCTTCTGAGAAAGGTTCACGGCATCCTTCACAAGAGTCTGAAGAAAAACCTGCTACTGAAGAATACCCAGGTATGAACTGAAACCCAAGTCTTGCCTCGCATCTCTTCCTTATGACGTGTTGGCAAAAATACAAAGCAAAGAAAGGAATACTGTCCCAGACACCTTGTGGTGCTTGTACTTGCATAAAGCAAAGGAAACACAGAAGGACAGCGTTTTTTTCTGTCCCACTAGGAGCTCATGCCTGTTGGGGCTGGGCAGGATGGTTCCTCCAGTCACCCCAGAACCAGCAGAGTCCAGGGAGAGGGCCTGACTTGTGGTGCATCACCATGGTGGGGGCTGGGGACTCTGAACCAGGAGGAATGTAAGAGCGCTCTGCTCAAGGAATCTTGCCCACCAGCCCCAGGAAAGGTGGGACACTGCCTCCCCTGCCCCATGTGGTGCCCTGTCTCGTGATCTCAGCATCCTCTTAGCACTGACCCCGCGTGGCCACCCTGTGTAGGCAGCGCATGCCTAGTTTGCTGTATCTCAAGCATAGCAGGGGTGGGATTTTGCTTTGCGTGAATCTCAGGATGATGGCGTGCTGAGGCCCCAGGGCCTGGCCGTCTTCCTCAGTCCCCTCCTCATCCGTCTTAATCACAGTGGCTATCATTTCCGGCACATCTCCCGGATGCCGGGCACTGCCCTGAATCCTTCCAGTCACCACCACCATCCTTAGAGCAGCCCTCTGGGAGGAGTTTTGTGGACTGGTTTTTGAGGTGAGCCTTCTGAGAGGCTGGGAGAGGCTGGCAAACTTAAAAGCTCATAAATGGTGGACTCAGGATTGGTACATAGATCTGTACTGCCTCTCCGTCTGATTTTCTCCCTGTGTTGTACAGGAGAGGGAAGTCAGAATGCAGTGTGGGAATGATTACCTGAAAGATGCCAGCGGTGCTTTCTGTGGTTGGAAACAGTGTCCATGGGGAGTGGTGGGGAGACCAGCATCCAGTGAGCCCTCCACTGTGCTGGGCTCATGCTGGGCCGTCAACAGATTGAGTCTCATTGGGTCTTGTGAGGTAGTGTTGTCGTCATTTTATGTGTGAGGAAATCGAGCTTTGAAGAGATTATATAATCTGTCCAAAGTCAAAACCAAGAAAGGGGCAGCACCTGGGTTACTCTGTATAGACCCCTAAGCCTGTCCTCTCTGGGGGCTGTCTTGATCCCATAGGCCAGAGGCCTTGCACATGTCCTATCTCCACTGGTCCCTGAAGAAGAAAAGCCCCAGCATCACTCACGAACTAAAGGGGCCCAGCTTTTCACGAGACGGCATATGGTGATAGCATGTCTAAATTCACTCATGTCACACACAGCACACTCATTCCATCACTCATTCATTCGAGAAATCCCGTTAGGGCTGATGAGAGTGGGAAGAAGCCCGTACAGATCCCTGGGACCCAGCTGAGGCCAGCTGTCTGGTGAAGAGCTGTCTGCCCTTGCTGAGCCCAGAGCTCACACGAGTGCTGCTGTGCCGGCCACTGTGCTGGGTGCTGGGGATAGTCTTGAGTAAAAAATAAGGCCCCTGTGCTTACAGACCAGCAGGAAACAAGTTAATGGCATAATCACACCAGTGTAGTGTACCGTCATTGTACGTGCTGTGCGATAGAGGGTCCCGGTCATAGGAGAGATTAGGCCCGTCTGAGAGGTCGGAGAGCTTGATAGTTCAGGAGAGTCCTAAGGGCAGCGAGGAGTGAGGCCTGTGTCTCTCCGAGCAAGAGTGTCACAGGCTGGAGAAAGCACATGCAGAGTCCCCGAGAAGAGGGCACGCCTGGCAGGGCGGATGAGCAGCCTGGAGGCTGGGAGCGAGGCAGAGGGACAGCAAGCAAGGACAGGCCAGGGCACCGGCTGCTTGAGGACTATGGCTTTTACTCTGAAGGAGGTGGGAAGCCACGGGGAGGCCAGCACTGTCATAGCCACTGTGTTTGAATGGGGCCCCAGAGGTGGCTCTGTTGAAGAAGAGAAATAGGGACAGTGAAGAGGCTGCTGAAGTCCCCCAGAGACAAGCACGACACACATGGTAGCAGGGGAGCGGGGGAAAGTGCTGGAATTCTGGATACGTCTTGAAGTAGAGCCACAGCATTCGCTTCTGTATATGGGACAGGCAAGGAGGAGGGGTCGAGGAAGGTTGTGGTGGTTTGGACAAGGGTGAAGCTTGCTGGCCTTCACTGCGATGCAGGAGATTGGTTTGATCAGGAACTCGGGGTCAGGCATGTTAATTTTGAGATGCCTGGCAGAGGTATTGAGTAGGGAGTTGGGCTTACGAGTCTGGAGGTCAGGGGGCAGGTCCGTAGGCAGCATCGATCCCCTGTGACAGGCTAGGATCCCCCCGTAATGAGGGTGAGTAAAGGGAAGATGAAGGTCTGAGGCCTCCCAGCACTTCCCATCCTCCCTGCTTTATCCTTCTCCCTGGCATGTGCCACCATCCTGTTTGTTTTACTCATTTATGTTCTTTATGATCTGTCTCTCCTACTAAAATGTAGGACACGAGGACAGGAAATTTCTGTGTTTTTACACTGCTCTAACACTGGCACCCACAACAACGCCTGACACAGGAGGCGCTTAATAAATCTTTGAAACAATCCATCACTGAAAACTACGAGAGGCAGCAGGAAGGTGGTTGGGAGCACCGATTGCTTTTAGTTACTGTGGAAGTGTTTCCTGATGTAGAAGGAACCTCATGCCTCTGGGCAATACGAAATACCCCGTCAGGTTGAAAGAACCCTCTTCCTCACAGTTTATATTCTCATCTTAAAGTCAGTACTTGTTGTTTTATAATCATGAGGTTCTCTCCTGACACAACCAGCACTCCAGATACTAAGGGCGCGCTCTCCAGTTAGCTCCGGAGCTCCGCATAGGAGACGGGATGGTATGAAGATGTCTCTTCTGAGACTGTCATGGTCCCAGCTCTAACACCTCCCGGCGCTTCTGAGCACCAGTTCCCCCATTTTTAAAATGGGGGTGATGATACTGACTTTTTAGGGGCCTGGGGATGGTAGGAAGTTGTTATTGGTGCTGCCTTTGCTTACTGCTCTCCTTGCATCTTGAGACACTCCCCGCCACCCCCACAATCTCTTGGTCCTGGGATGTCTCTGAGATGCCCTGTGGCCAGTCCTCTCCTGCCTTTTCGCCTGCACCCTGGCACCTGCCGGCTTCTGCTGGCTCAGCCTCCCTGTCCCCGCAACTGCACAGACCACCCTTTCCTTCAGGTCATTCAGTGATGCTTGTTATGTAGTCCCCTTTCCCTTAATTACATGGCATCCCAAGGCCTAGTAAAATCTGAATATTAAAAATGTACACAGTTTCCTGTCTGTACAGATTCTTGCATGTATAACAGATTTTTAAATAGTTCATTTTGTTGGGGTTTTTTCCCAAAAGAAAGCTGTTACCATTGTGTATCCCACCTTCATCTGTTTCCTGTTTGTGGGTCTGTAAGGGAAGAGCAGAAACAGGACTGCAGCAGGGGGTCACAAAGCGACTTTGGGGTCAGACTGACCTGGTTTCACAGCCTGGCCTCTGTCCTGAGCTGTGACCCTGGACGAGTTATGTAAACCCTCAGCCTAAGCTTTCTTGTGGCACCATGTGGCCGTGGTTTGTTGTGAGTATCACATGGGCTCGTGTATGAAGGGCCTGGCAGCGTCTGGCCTGTGCAGTCGGTGTTCCACAAATCACCTGTCTTAGGTTGGTTTGTAGAGCTGGTTTGTAGGGCTGTAGAACTTAAAAAGCAACTATTCCCTTAGAGCACCAAAAAGAATAAAGTACTTGGGGAATAAGTTCAACCAAAGTATAAAACTTATATTTTGAAAATTACAAAATACTGTTGAAAGAAATTAAAGATGACCCAAATAAATGGAAAAGCATCCCAAGTTTGTGGATGAGAAGAATTTATGTTATTTAAACGGCAGTATACCTCACACTGATCGACCCACAGACGTGAAGTGAGCAAATGCTGTTGGAAAAATGGCGCCCGTAGACTTGCTTGACTCAGGTTTACCACAGACCTTCACTTTGACAAAACGCAGTGTCTGTGAAGTGCAAGAAAGTGAAGCACGATGCAACAGGGGATGTGGCGAAGGTAAAATTTCTCCAGGCAGAGGACCCAGCCAGCGAAGAGGTGTGGGGGGAAAAGACCTTGGCACATGGAAACGCGTGTGCACACTCTGCAGGCGGAGGCCCTAATACGGACGGCACAGGGACAGACAGGACGGAGCCCGAGGCCTGAGCCTGCAGGCTGTACAGACTGTGGCCAAGGTTTGCCTTTGATTCTGTGTGTGGCCAGAAGCCCCTGGAGGCTTTCAGGCAGAGAGTGGCAGATCAGACTGTAGTCCGAGCGTCTCCGACTGCTGCGTGGGATGGAGCCGTGTGAGGAAGAAGTGGCAGCAGGGGGCTTGTCCGGATCTGTTGCTGTCTGGGCACCGGGTGACTGTCACATGTGAGGCAGCAGTGGTGTTGGAGGTGGTGGTCGAGAGAATCGCTCCCAACTCCAGCCATCCTTTGGAGCTGCAGATGAGTGAGTAGGTGGGCTGGGAGATGTGAGGGGCAGAGGGACAGAGCACCAGGGCTTGGGGCTCGAGCAGCCCGATGGATGGCCGGGAGGAGGGCAGGAGGAAGCAGAGTCTGGCAACAGGGCTGGGAGGAGCAGGCGGGGCAGCACCAGAAATCTCGTCTGCGCATACTAGGCCTGGGACATCTGATGGATTTTCAGGTGGAAACAGTGAGCCTAGAGCTCAGGGGAGGCCTCAGGGCTGGAGACACTTGGGAGTCGTGGGCCTGGGCCATGCAGAGCCCCAGGCCTGTGTGTGCTCACCCGGGAGTTTGTGAGGGAGGGGAGAAGCCTGCACCCACCTCTGAGCTGCTGCCCTGTTGTCTGGGGGCCTTTGACATTTCGTCCATCCCGACCTTGATGCTGGCAGGTCAGTCTCGTTCCCCCAGCCCTAGCTGCTCCCCCTGCGGGCTTACGCATCTGCCCATTGACACTGTGCTAAGCGTGTCTACAATTTGCAGAAAGACTTAAGTCTGGGCTATGTGGAATCCTTCAGCTTAGCTGTTCTATTTTTCATTTCTCTTTTGAAACATGAGCTTTAACTTTGACAAAAAATACTTCAGGAGAGGACTAGGTGGTATAGTTTTGGGCAGAGCTTGCCACACTCCTGTTTTCTTTTTTAAAAAGCCGCTAGTTTGGACAGCCACAGCCACACCTGTGTGGCTCAGTGGTTTAAGCCTCTGCCTTCAGCTCAGGTCATGATCTCAGAGTTCTGGGATCGAGCCCCGCATTGGGCTCTCTGCTCAGCAGGGAGCCTGCTTACCCCTCTCTCTATGCCTGCCTCTCTGCCTACTTGTGATCTCTGACTGTCAAATAAATAAATAAAATCTAAAAAAAAAAAAAAAAAAAAAAAAAGAAAAGCCTCTGCCTTCGGCTCAGGTCATGGTCTTAGGGTCCTGGGATCCAGCCCCACATCGGGCTCTCTGCTCAGCAGGGAACCTGCTTCCTCCTCTCTCTCTGCCTGCCTCTCTGCCTGCTTGTTCTCTCTCTCTGTGTGTCAAATAAATAAATAATATAAAAAAAAAAAAAGCCGCTGGCTTGGTTACTTTTCATGTAATCCACAGTATCAAGCAGCTCTGTGGTCATGCAGCCCTTCTGTCCTCATCAGATGTTAGGCCGCCTTCTTCCATATTCTTACTATGGCAGCACGAGGTCTGCGTGGCCCTGTTTTTTGTTTTTTAAGATTTTATTTATTTCAGAGCAATCGACCTCGGAGTAGGGGAGGAGCAGAGAGAAAGAGAATCTGAAGCAGACTCCCCACTGAGAGCAGAGCCCCACAGGGACTTGATCTTGTGACCCTGAAATTATGAACTGAAATCAAGAGTCAGACACTCAACCGACTGAGCCGCCCAGGCGCCCCCTTCCTGTTCCTGTCTACAGTTTGTTTCCTTACACTGGTTTCCCCTAGCGTTAAGATGGGTCTGGTTATTTGTGAATACTTCCTACATTTCTCCAGTGAGCCATGGTTCCTGCCCTCAGGGAGCTCACAATTGATGGGAAGGACAAGATTCTAGCCCCCGAGAACGTGAGCAGTGCCCTAAAAGAGGGCACTGGTGGGAAGAACAGAGATCCCCCAGAGGGGCTTCAGGAGGAAATGCCCTAAGAATTGAGTCTGGACCTAAAATGGAAATGATTCTAGACAGAGGGAACAGCGTGTGTAAATACGCAGAGGCCAGAAAGCGTGGAGTGGAACGGGACGTTGGCAGTACGGTGCATGGAAAGGGCAGGAGTGTGGGGCCTCCAGCAGTCAAGGCAGGTGGGGCCTGGCCAGGCAGAGGGCCTGCACATGGGTCTGGTGCTAGGCTGAGGGAGGGTTGTGTAGAGGGTGGTGGGAAGAGTGCTGTGCTCCCCACTGATTGTTGCAGTGGCAGGCCGGGGTGGCTCCCAACGGCTCCAAGGTCAGCACCCTGTAGAGCACACATCCTCTTACCAAACTGTGCATTCCAGCTCAGAATCCATTTATCCTTGGAGCTGATGTGAATGATGTTCCTGTGTTTCTAATTTTGGTGTTCTTACCCTTGACATCAGAGTAAAAGCTTGACGTGGATACCATAATGAGGTCACATAGGAAACAGAGGGCTCTAGAGGTGGAGGTGGGGGGAGTTCGAAGTGCAAAGTTTGCTGCCTGAAGATCCCTCTCAGAAACACAGCCCCCCAGTTCCTACAGGTGCCTTCAGTCTCTCTTTTATATATCAGTAATATGTTTATTATATTTGCATGTATATTTATTATATGTAAGTTAGGTATAACCATGTCTTTTATAAATACAGGTCTAGCAAAAACACCATTTATTCTAAACTTACGCCATGTTCTAGATGACATGGAGGTTTTTTGTGATGATGTATCTGGAGTGATACCTTGTATACGGGGTTGGCCTAAACTGCTTTCTCTGAATCGGTGCTGTCATATGTTCTATTCCCTCATCAGTCTCAAAACAGAAACTCTGGACTGGTGCCCAGCTCATGGGGCTGAGCTCAGCTCTGGGAAATTTCCTGAGGTTGAGGAAGAAAAGAAAAAGAAGCGGTACTTGGCAGTCCCCAACAAGCCTAGAGGCAGCATTGAGACACCAGACGCAGCATCAGCCTTTAGAAAGACCCCGTTACAGAGTCTACCAGGGGCAGATCCCTTCTGTCCACTCCCCTGTTCCCTCCGCAGCCCCCTTCAAGCCGGGCAGGCCTCTCTGGCGTGGTCCTGGGTGGTACAGCCCTTCCTAGGAGCCTGAGCCGTTGGTTCACTTCAGAATGCCTCCATCCCCCGTTTGTGTGATTGCGGTCAAAAAGTTCTCTGGAACGTTCCTACACCTCCACTTAGCAGTTGGTGCTCAACGTCTATCCTGGAGTACACCAGAGAGTCTCAAAGGATGGACAAGCACACGGTGCCATTACGGCAGCAGGAAATCCACGTAACCGAGGTTCCTCCACAGCAGTGCAGGTCTGCAAGGAGCCTCGCGTCCTTGCAGCAGACCGCCGCGTGGCACTTTGAAAGAGGGGACCAGATCTAGGTGACTGAGGTAGGATAGTCTCCTGAGATAGGGGAAGTCAGAAACAGCAACACTGTTTCAGAACAGTATGCTAGACAGAAAGCACCCCCCCCACACAAAACCCCATGTTATTTCCAGACTGAAGTGTTGGGGAAGCAGGGACTTGCATCCCTGTGTGTATGTGAACACTCCAGGTCCAGTCTGTGAGGCCACCTCGCGGTGCTGACACTGGTTACTTCTGGGAGAGGAATAGGGTTAGGGAGCGGTATGTCATTTCCTCTATCTTCGTGGATGAGAAAGCCCATATGTTTGGCAGTGTTTAGAAAGCAGAGGCAGCGTGTGAGTGTGTTTTTGTGTTTTGAGGTAAAAATACACTTGAAGACTGGTTCTGGAGACTGTCCCTTTTGTTGGCAACCTCGCTGAGTTCACCGTGGCACTGACACTGTGAGGTGCCTTCTCCACCCACACACGTGCACACACGCACATGCACACACACGTCGAAGCGTGGTAGGGGAACCGTGGTGTGGTACCTCAGTAACCTGATGTGGAACAAGCTATAGGATCCTGTTCCATCCCATGTTCACAGTGTGCCTGCATCCCAAGCCCTCCTCTTTAAAATGAATTATTTTGCCCTCGGCTTTTCTCCTCCTTCTTCTTCCTCTTCTCCTCCTCGTCCTCCTCCTCCTCCTCCTCCTCCTCCTCATTCCTCTTCTTCTTCTTTTAACAGAAAAGGTTCCAGCCGAATCACAACCTGAACTGGGCACCTGGGGAGAGGGCAAAGGTGACGATGAATTATCCCCAGAAGAAATACAAATGGTAAGGTTTTTCTGCCCAGTCAGGTGTTGCTAACTGGTGTTAGTTAGGAGGTCATCCTAAATTCCCTTGCTTTGACTGTCATATCAGGTTCTAAATAAATAGTTATAAATAAATATTTTAGATACAACTTTTCCACCTGATTTCCTCATTCTTAATACGCTTTTCATAAGTTTTAAATTCGCAGTAGCATAATTAAAGAAGAAATTGCCTTGGAATAATTTTACTAATATTAGATTTATTTTCAGCTGCAGTAAAAGAGTTCTCCAGACTAAATGGGTCTTTAATAATTACTGCTGGGGTGCTTTTTAATTGTTTGCCTTGCCGGTGTTGTGCTAATGTGGAGAAAGCAGAAGCGATGACTGAAAAATGAAGAGCAACACCGGAACCACCGAGGTCTAGTTGCCAGTTGTAGGCTGTCCTCTCTGGGTGAGTTTCAAAAGAAAACTGACAGGCCTGGCACAGCCCCTGCCGGCTCATTTACGGCAGTGTCTGTGTACACGTCCTGCAGACGTTGGCAGGCCAAGCTGAATGGATCTGTCTTCCTGGGGCAGGGAGCAGTGTTCCCTAGAGTGGCCCTGGCGTGACACTGTCCTCCACCTACGGAGCTGGGAACCAACCTCCCACAGGCACACTTTGAGTGACTCTACCTGACAAATGACACCTTAACTTGTGCAGCGGTTGAGGGGGGACGGAACTTCACTGGTATCATCATCTCTGTGACCCTGTCACTAGTCACGCTCAGGTGGGGGCGCAGCGGCGTCTCCTGTTCACTTGGGCGAAAAGCAGTAGTGTCTGGCCCAAGGTCCTGGTAATAAGTGGAAGAGCTTACTAACCCTCCATCCCCAGATTTCTAACCTTTCTCCTTTTCCAGAAGAGAGAGGGAGTAGAGCTCTGAGGCAGAGCCGTGTCAAGTAAGAGAGGGATCCTTGAGCCTCGTGGACTGAGGCGTCTGTGTTGCCAGGCTCGTTCTCCTCACTGTTGTCTTCATAGCTTGCAGGTCTCAACTCTTAGATCCTCAGGGAGGCCTTCCCGACCACCCAACCTGCAGTGGCCCCCAGCCCCTCTGTCCCTGTACCCCATTTTATTCCCTCATCCCTCCACTAGAATACAAGGGCCTCGAGAGCAGGAGCTTGTCTGCTTTTGTGGCCATGTTCCTAGAGCCTAGAACAGTGTTCTAATGATGAGTGCTTTTGATGAGTAGGATCATCAGTAAGCATTACTAGAACATTCTAACTACTGCTATTATGTGCACTTATGAATGCCCCCTATATGCCGAGCCTTTTACATATGTGCTCTTGTGTGGCAAGCTGACATGGGCAGCCTGGCAGAGGAGTCGTCCTCGCAGGCTCCACTGAGCGGTGGTACACACACGGGTCTGCAGCCTGCGCCCCATGAGGGTGGCCCAGTGCACGGGTCCACTCCCTAGGATATCAGCTGCCAGGGCAGAGCACTGGCTCAGAATCTTCTTGCTCTCCAGGCTTGCTGTTTCTCCTCCAAGCCCGAATAAAGGACTGACCCACAGTGGGGCTGATGACTGAGCGAGCTGCCTGGGAGGGTTGTGCGTCATGGTGCCAGGCATGCAGCACGTGCTCACGAGTTCCCCCGCCTCTCCCTGGCAGGCCAGCTGTCTGCTGCTCAGGGTAGAAGAGACTGGCCTGTGCGCAGGCTCTCAGGTCACCGCCGCACATGTGCAGAGAGCGCTGAGTGAGGATGATGCACGTGGCAGCTGGAGCTCAGTGGAGTTTCATATGTATTTTTTGTTAAGATTTTATTTATTTATTTGACAGACAAAGATCACAAGCAAGCAGAGAGGCAGACGGGGGGTGGGGGGTGGAAGCAGGCTCCCTGTGGAGCACAGAGCCTGATGTGGGGCTTGATCCCAGGACTCTGGGATCATGATCCGAGCCGAAGGCAGAGGCTTTAGCCCACTGAGCCACCCAGATGCCCCGTTTCATATGTATTTTACACATAATCTGGTTTCACAAACATTTACCACCCCTCCCTCCCAGACAACTGGCTTCCTCTTTAAAATTGTCAGCTTAGAAGCACAAGTGGTTTCCTCTTTAAAATTGTCAGCTTAGAAGCATAAAACTGATCCCAGTGATAGTACTACTGGCTGTGACTTTCCTAGGACTTGCTTTGGGGTGTTCTCTCGGAGCCTGTGGTATTTGCTTTGGAATACCAAGCAGAGCTATCTTTGTAATTCTGAGTTAAGGGACTAAGTCAACAACTTCAAGTGGCTTTGCCAGGCCCCTGCCTTCCTCTAGATTCTCCGGCATTCCAGAGTGCACCCTCTGAGTAGGTGCTCCGTGGTCCCCAGGCCCTGCAGATGTGGCAGCTAGAAGCCTTGAGTATGGAGGGTGGCTGGGGAGGGACTGTGGTGTGGATTCCAGCTAGTCAGGAGGCGACGAGGCGTGCGTCCGGGCACAGCTGTGGAGGCAAGAATGAGAAAGGTGCTGGGAGACTGGACTGGACTGGGAGGAGGAGCCTGGAGCTTTCCGACTTGGGGAAATGATGCTGGCAGTCAGAAGGGAGAGCAGGCTGGGCAGGGTAGGGGATGCCAAATTTCGCTTTAGACACCCTCTGGGACATCCGTGGGAAATGTCTGGTGGGCAGTAGGAGTCGAGGCTCAGGCTAGAGATGTGAATGTGGGGGACATCCTACTGCTGATGTTTGAAACAGTGTGTCCCAGGGAGAAGGAGCAAGGCAAAGGACAGCGCCTTTGGGGACCCTCCACAGGGAGGAAGGCTGAGGTGGAGAAGCCAGCCCATGGAAGTGAAGGGCAGTTAGACCATACTCCCTTCTCCTATAGCCAAATGATGGCAGAAGTTTCTTAAAATCTCAGTTTCTCTTCAGTTTGTACAGAATTTTATTAATGAAAGTAATGATCTCACGTTCCCCCAAATAATGTAACAGGACCCGCATTTCTTTGCTGGAGAAAAAATACGCAGAGCTCTGTCCCTTGAATGATATGTACGTCGGCAGAATTTACCTTCTGTTTAGGGTTTGTTTGTTTTTTTTCCTTTTATACACTTCATAAATGAAGTAGCTAGAGTAAGAGTCAGAAGTTTGCCTTTCTCCTGTAGGTAGTGGTGAGCAGCAGAAGTTTGTTAACCTTTGCTAATGCCTGACTTTTAGAAGCCTCTAAAAGCATGCTGGGGTGGGCCAGAGAAAGGCTGGCAGCAAGGATGTCTGTAATCCACCGATGCCCTATCCCAGCAAGAGATGACAGAGGCGCGTGGGCTCAGGGACTCGATAGAGTCTGTTATAAATCCTCTTTATATCACTGTCTGTCTGTAATTTGGGGCAAGAAGATTTGCCTCACTGGACTTGAATGTGGCAAGAACCACCACCCCACAGAATTGCTGGGAATGCAGAGTACCTGGCAGCATGCAGGGTCCATGGGAGCTGCTCAGCTCGTGTTGGCCCCAGGGCACACCTGCATTCACTGCACCTCTCCAGAAGGGGATGTAGACAACACAGAGGAAGAGCAAAGGGTCCCATCATTAGGCTTTTCTGTACTTAATGACTGCTGGTGCCCCGTCCTTCCACTTCCTTGTTGGGTCCTGAGTCCCTGCCTGTAAACATGCTACCGACCGTTCCCAATACTGCTAGTTATTTCAGGGTCTCAGGATCAGTGACTGAAGCCATCGGAACCAGCAAGACCTCCCTAATTTGTTCGGGGTTCCTGCAAGTGGATTGGGCAGAAGGAGGTGACACGCAGAACTTTGAGGGCCGCCTATTTAATGCTCACTTAACCTCTCCCTTAATTGGGAGTGATGGCCAAGTTCCATATCTTACAGTCTGGCCAACCCAAATCTTACTTAACACACTCAACCCTGAACATGAAAAGAAGCAGGGCACTATTGGTTTTAAATTGGCAAGTGTTGTAGCAAATTGTGGTCATAATTCATAATCACTGTTTTGGAATTTTTCCTCAGGGTAAAATAGTGAATTAAGCCCTATAATACCAATTTAATTCATTATTTCACCCATAGGAGCAGTTGTTACATGTTCCAAAATGGTTGCAGAGTGTTATATGGTTTGCACAGTAAATTTCCATTTATAACCCATGATGCAGGTATATTAACGTTTGAGTTAATATAAGCAGATGTTTTGTGGTCAGGCTGAGTGAAACCAAATTGTTTTCTGATGTTACTTAGGGAAAATACCTCCTTTTCTAAGGCT
This sequence comes from Lontra canadensis, assembly GCF_010015895.1. NCBI lineage: Eukaryota > Metazoa > Chordata > Mammalia > Carnivora > Mustelidae > Lontra > Lontra canadensis. Next base: position 61,394,188 of record NW_022630995.1, on the reverse strand, counting down.
GCATTCATTTTTCTTGCTTCAAGTGAAACCACCTGCATTAATTGATGTATTCCTCAACATGATTTTTAAAGACATGCGTGTGACTTCTGTTCTCAAATCTGCATGAAAGGTGTCCCTAGCCCCTGTTCCCTGTGCTAGCCCCTGGAAGCACTAGGTGCCTGGCTGGCAGGGCTTGTGATCTGTGGCCGCCCTCCTGGCGAGAGTTGTTGGTAGCATCTGGGCACTACACGGCTGAGAGCTGAAGTCCACACCTTGGGGAGGTTTCGGGTTCATAGGGGCAGACGTGGGGGTGGAGGTGAGGGTCACAGAGCCATGAGTATGAAGCTGCTTGGCATAGAGAAATCCTATCTGGAAGACCCCTGAGAGGTCCTGGACCAAGGGGGCAGAGTGCTTTCTGGGCTGAGTCCCTGTGGGTTCCAGCCCCTGTGGGTTCCCAGTCTTCTGTTCAGTTTGCTGCTCTTGTCTCTTTGCAATGCAGATAACCTCTTCTGGCCTCGTTTTATACTCAAAGGCCTTTGTAGGAGTGATTTTCTTCTTAAAACTATAGTAAAGAGGATTAGCTTAGAAAAGGATTTCTGTAACAATGTATTCACAATGTGGATTTGTAGCTTTTAAACCAGATTATAAACCCTTTTGGGGCCCCCTATTTGGAAGTCTAACTGACTTCTAAATGGAATCAAGCGGTTAAATAATAGTGCCTAACATGCATGTAACACACACCACATGCCAGGTAATTGAGCGTTCATTAGTGTGTGCCACCCCGTGCGGTAGGTTCTGTTGCTGGCCTCATTTCATGGAGAGCTCCCATTCCTAACCTTTAAATGTGGTGCCTTCCACCGTGGTTGAGGGGTTTGGGGAGGTTGCTGGGGGCGTTGGGTCTGGGCTGAGAGCAGACACTGCATTTTGGTGTAAGACCACACAAGATGGAGTGGAAAGAGCCATGGCAGGAGGCCCACAAAGACAGTCTGGCTGCTCTCATGCCTCTTGGGCCCTCCTTGTCCACCTTACCCATCAAGTAGGCCTCACGTCCCCCTTTCCAGTGCCTCACAGAGATGGGTGACACGTATCTTAGACCCCGGGGGGATTTGCCTTCCCAGGGCCTATAGGTACCCCTGTCCTTGGTGCTGACCATGGAGCCCAGGCCTTGCTGGGTACCGCTCCTTGTGAAGTCCCCATCCCCTTGGGGGGACAGATGCCAGCAGCTGCCAGGGAGCCCCAGTGACTGTGGTATAAGTGTTTCTCATGCTGGAGCAAGTGAGATGATCTCGAGTCACAGCAGCTCTCTAAAGTTTGAAACCAGAGAGGTGGAAGGGGCCTTCAGAGCATTTCATGACTCATTTTGCAGATCTGGAATCTCACTCCTAGAGAAATTAAATAATAATAACTTGCACTCAGTGAGAGCTTCCTGTGAGCCATGCGCTTTGTAAGCCACTTATGTGTATTCGCACATCTTCCTCTTAAGAACTGCTAACTAGGGTGCCTGGGTGGCTCAGTGGGTTAAAGAACTGCTAACTAAGTCGTGCTAGCATCCCGTTTTAGTGATGAAGACGGACACAGGAAAGTTAGCTGCCCAAGGGTATCCAGCTTAGAAAGTAAAGGAGCCCTCCTTCCCCACCCTCGGCATCATCACTGCCTCTCTTGACCAAGAGACCTGGTCACACGACAGGCCCAACAGAAGCCAATGACCAGTCCAGGGTCATCCAGGAGTTGCCATGAGGCTGTAGGGGCTGGCTCACTGAAGTCCCAGGCATGTCCCCAACCAGCCCCTGCCGGCCAGCATTTGCCACTCCCTGTCTTACTCAGCAGATGAGAGGAGAGGTGTATGGGTTTGCCACCAAGGCAGCTTTGGAAACCACCCTGAGATCTGGTGCAAGGAGTGTTGTCAGCAGCCTGACCACTGCCTGATCTGCCTGAGACCCACAAGGTCTCATGAATTGACCACCTTGCACTTGGCTGTGGGAAAGAGGTTTTGTTGTTTTGGAAAACACAGTGTCATTGTAACTCCCACCCCCAGTGGAGGCCGCTTTCCATGAAGGTCTTGGCCTCGGCGAACCTCTCTCCTCAGCGCTATTGCCGCTTGATCCCTCGAGGCATTAGTTTCTCCCACTTCCTCCAGGGACTGGGTACTTGCCGGTGGCCTTAAGAACCCAAGGCTTGAAAGGAAATGAGAGCCAGAATCTGGTCCCACTCCTGAGCAGGGCTGGCAGGAGTCCTTCAGAGGTAATAGTTACCCGGAGGCCTAGAAGGATGTGCAGCAGGGGCCATGTGCCCTGGAGTTGGGGTGGAACAGAGAGCTTTGTTCCCAGGGGACTTTCCCATAATAAACCACCTCAAACCCCTAGTTAATCTTGCTTAGGAACAGTTTAAAAAGCATAAAAGGGCTGAGGATTTAAAAGGACAGGGCCATATTTTGTCATTAGAAAAATAAGAAAATGCCGCCAGCAAAAATAAATAAAAACCCTAAGTAGTACCTGGGAGAATTCTTGAAAATAAATTAGCACCTACATGCCGAAGTCATTGTATTTTTTCCTTAAATACTGCACGCAAGTAACTGTTGACATTTAACAGAGCTGATACTTTCAAAGTCTGAAGTGAAGTTTCTATTCCCGTAAATAACCCGCTGCATGCATAAGAAGGGCCATCTGCGTGCATTGTCAGCAGCCGGCAAGGCGGCCTGCCGGGGGGCTTAGGGCGGCCCTGCGTGTGCTTCCCCAGCACTTCTCCCTTTCTACAAGCTGAGCCAGCCCCCTGCATCCCTGGTCTTCTTACCCAGTGGGTCTGGGGTGGAGCAAAGGTGTCTTGGTTTTCGAACAAGCAGCAGGGCTGGGGACCAGTGCCATGGAGTGTGTCAGGCCCTGCCCTGAGCTGAGAGGCCAGAGAAGAAGTCCCCGCCCCAGGAGGGAAGACGCCAGAATGGGGGCAACAAGTGCAGCCGATGGGCCAAGTGCAGAGGAGCTTTTGATAAGAGGAGATGGAGGAAGGGGATTCATTCTGCCTCAGGTGCCTGGTCACTAGGAAGGTGCCTAACAAGCTCTCCGCCAGCCTGTGCAGAGGTGGGGCAGCAGGACACAGGAGAAGGCCACACCTCTGCACTGATCTGCGGGCCATGGGACAGGGCTGGCGTGCTGCCAAGTGACGTGACTGGCGTCTTAGTTCACTCTGACCCCTCAAGGAGTGGGGGACAGATCAGAGGAGACTGAAAGATGATGAGGATGGAGCTTAGGTGCCAGGCAAAGAATGGGTGCAGCAAGGGTGTGGCAGATGGGACAGAGGACACCCGCGTGGAGGGCTGGAGGGACGAGTGGAGGACTGTTAAGACGCCCTGCCCGTGGAAGTGACCCCCCCCCCCCACCAACCCGTGTCTCCAGTAAGTGGGAGTGAGCAAGGCACAGGGAGGACAGGGAAACCCAGGGAGGGGTGAGGAGGTGTAGCAAAGGCAGCAGCCCGGGCAGGTATAGGGGTGAGTGAGCACAGCTGCTTCCCTCCCTGTGAGGGAAGCCGGAAGGAGTGGCAGGGAGACCGAGAAGTGGGAGCCGGAAGGAGTGGCAAGGAGACTGTGAGTCCCTGTGGGTGATGAGCTCAGCACGGCCTCCATTGTTTTACTGAGCAAGGGGTAGCGGGATCTTCAGTCAAATGGCAAAGCCTCTGGATAGCGAGAGCCTGCTTCCACTTGTTCCCTGCGCAGCGTCTGCCACAGACAGATCCTCAGAAAGTTTCTGTGGATGCAGCTGCAGCTTTAACAGATGTGAAAGGAAGAATGGGTGTGTGGCCTTTTCAGAGTTGGGTTTGACGCAGGTCCCACCCTCAGGCAGCTCACAGTCCCACAGGGAGTTGGGGATGTGCACAGCTTCTGACAAGGCCTTAGATAGGCTAAGAGATGTTCAGAAGGTGCTAGGCCAAGGTTAGAAAAATGAGAACTAGCTTCAAGCCTGGGGGCCCGGGATAGGTCACAGAGAAGGTGGCCTTTGGGCCGGGTCTGTGGGAACCCTGCCCCAGGGTTGAGTTGGCCTGGGAAGGCGGAGTGCTTGGTCCTGGAGGTGAGGGGGAGGAGATCGGCTGGCCCCACACTGTGGCGAAGCTTTAGACACACTGTCCTTTGTTGGGCCAGAGTCAAGCTGGCAAGAACAGACGGGGAGAGCTGTCTGCTTCACAGAGTCACTTCGGCTCCAACGAGTTCCCGTGTATTAGGGCAGCATCCTTACCCAAACTGCGTCCCGAAGCCTGATCGCTAGCCCGAGCCCTGGGAACACGGCTCCTCTGGCTCCTGGGCCTGTGTTCCAGTCATGGAGTTGGCCAAGCACAACTCTGAAATCACACTGCCCTACTCTCAGCTAAGCTGCTGGACCTCATCACTCCACTTAAAACAGGTGGACCCAGCGGCAGACAGTACAGGCCTGTGGGAGCCAGAGGAGAGCAGGGAGAGGGATGACAGCTCCCCACCCCCCAACCGTCCCTCCAGGCTCACCTTCTCGGGCATCAGGGCAGCTCACAGGTGGGGACAAGTCCAGCCGCAGGAATGTTGTCACGCTGATGCTGGAAGGAGGGACTCGGTGGCGATCCTTAGAGGGCAGATCGAAGATTTCTGTGCAGAGGCCTTGCTAGACACTTGCCTCTGGCTGTGTTGGGTATGACATCACCTTTCATGTGTTTGTTTCCTCACAGTTTGAACAAGAAAACCAGCGCCTCATTGGTGAAATGAACAGCCTGTTCGATGAAGTGAGGTGTGTATGTGGTTTCTCCAGGCTGCTGGCCTCCGTGATAGCTTTCCCAGAAATGGGGAATAAATTCACTTTGGTGCCACGGTGTCTGCTTGTGGCCCTGGCCACATGCACCCCCCCCCCTCCCCGAGCCATTTGGAGGTGAAGGCAGGTGCCCAACTTTACTGACTTCCGTCACCTTGTGGGCCCCCCTTTCGTCACCCCTTTCATGCTATTCCCAGTGACCTCAAGCAGATTGCACCAAATACTGGGGGGGCATGGGGGCTGTTGGCGCCTCATGACTCCCAGTGAGATGGGGGCCTTGTGATGAACCACCAGCCAGGGGCAGCCTCCTGCACTTGGCCCTGCCAGGGTCTGTCTGCTCCCTCAGCACAGGGGTCGGCAGCACCAAAGGCAAGTGTCTCTGTTTGCCCATGTGAACCATCGCTGGCTGGTCCTCAGGGGAAGCACTTGGGGCCTGTTTCCCCAAGAATGTTTGGAGCATCCGAATGGGAAGCCCTGCTGCTCTGTGGGCTCATCCCAAGAGAAAATGCTTCCCGGCACTGTACCCACACAGCCCTGGGGACTCCACATGCAGGTGTTTCCCTCTGACAGCACCCGGCCTGTGCTTTTCTGTAGCCTTTGTCTTTCTTCCGTGGGCCTCCTGGTCCTTGTTCTCACACTCCACCCTCACCATCCCTGCCCCTGTGCACCTCGCTCTCCCTTCCCACACCTCGAAGCCCTGGGAGGAGTGGCTGCCTCCTGCCCTTACACAGCAGGCCTCTTGGGCTGGGAGCTCATCCTCATTTCTAGGCCTGCTCGAGCCCCCAGCCCACGCCTGGGACACCCTTGCTGCCCCTGAACAGGAAGCCCAGACGCTTGGTTGCTGAACCCAGATAAATTTTTCAGACGGAATCAGAGTTTTTCCTTCCAAGAGGAAGTTGGTTAGAGTGGCAGATAGACTCTCCCTTAACCTACTGAGCAGTAACAAAGTTGAGTTGTCAGCACATTCTGGTGCTTTCTTTTGAATCCCCACCATGTTACTGTGGTTACTAGGCTGGGTACAGGCCTTCTAGAAGACTGCCTTTTGTAACTCCACACCAAGGCCCTGCGGGTCAGCTTCTGGGGGAGGACGGGGTTCCAAATTGCACAATACCCTCCAAACTGAGAGACTTCAGAGGAAAGACGCGAAGTAAAACGTCTGTCTCCTCTCCCAAGCTTGACATGGTGCCCCGTCCCTCTCTCACGGATGACACGCTGTTCCTTTCCCTCTCTGGAGGCTGTGGTGGTGTCCCCTCCATTTCTCACTTAGACGATCCCTTTAGAAATGCGTAGCATTCTTGTTAGGACTACCAAGTATTAATGGTTGTCGGTAACCTCTTTTTTTTCGTTCCCTCCAAATGAAGGCAAATCGAAGGGAGAGTGGTTGAAATTTCCAGACTCCAGGAGATATTCACAGAGAAGGTTTTACAACAGGTAAGAAAGAAAAAAAAATCGTTGTTCAAAGTGTTAGCTTCAAAGAATGTACTGTGAAGTCCAGCCGTTCCTTGTGAGCTGGCCTGGTCTCTGCACCCGAGTACCCAGAGCCCTGTGCATACAGCCCATGTGCGCTCAGGGGGCTCCTCAGGGGAGGGCCTCCTGTCCCCCTGGTGCAGCCTCTGTGCGTGGCAGGGACGTCTCTGCTCTCGGGTGGCCCAGACCCAACTGAGGGCCCAGCCCAGGTGTTTGGTGGAGCACACGAAGGTAGCGGGAGTCAGGTCACTCACTCTTCGTTCTGGATGCCCTCAGGGAACCAGGCTGGCCTGCCGGCTCTGCAGGGCTGTGACCCTTGCAGGGCTGCTGTAAGTCTCAGAGGTGGCCCCCAGAAAGCCCCCAGCACAGCGCCTGCTGGGGGAGTAGCTTCTGAGTCGGCCTTTACGAGAGCCCAGACTTGGCCCTCTCCCGAGTACCAGATCTGGGCCCTCAGGTGTCACATCCACACAGCAAACAGGATCATTCTTCTAAGAGGATTTTATGTTAACGTGTACCTGCCTCCCCTGCTGAAATCTCTCCAGCCAGTAACGCAAAGCTGTTACAGACCTGATCGGTTTGTCCTTTTGTTTGTAATACCCACAGACCGTGGAAAGGTTTCAGAGGCAAAATCACTTTGCTCCATTGTAGGAAACTGGGCTCATTGGCTTATACCTCACTCCCAAAACCTGCCCTGAACCTCAGAGCCAGAGTCGAGTCATTGTAAATTAGGTACATGAAGCCTAACAGTTTGGAAGTTCAGGTTCATAAGAGCTGTCCTTTTTAACAGCCCGCTGAAGGAACTCTTCAGGCGTGTGTATGCTAACCTTCACGTAGAAGCCTCCTGACACATTCAACAGTGAAGTCAGCTGTCCCTGTCAGAGCACACGCCTTGTTTCTAGAGGCATCTCAGCATGGGAGGAGAGCTCAGAGGCCAGGGAGGGTCAGACAGACTGGCTCCAATCCGGGGTGCCCTGAGCCACGCCACCCTCCACAGAGCAGAGCAGGTGTCCCTTGTGTCACCCTTAGAGCTGGTATAGAGGTACACATGCCTGGCTCATGGCAGCCTATCAGTACATGGGAGCTAATGTCTGTACATTTTAGCTCCTCCCTTTTTTTTTTTTTTTTTAAAGATTTTATTTATTTGACAGAGATCACAAGCAGGTAGAGAGGCGGAGAGAGAGGAGGGGAAGCAGGCTCCCCGCTGAGCAGAGAGCCCGACACGGGGCTCGATCCCAGGACCAAAAGACCACGCACGACCTGAGCCAAAGGCAGAGGCCCAACCCACTGAGCCACCCAGGTGCCCCAGCTCCCCCTTTTTTTTTTAAAGGTTTTATTTGTTTACTTGAGAGAAAGAGAGGTAGTGACAGATAGCAAGAGCAAGCACAACCAGGGAGGAGAGGGAGAAGCAGGCTCCTGCTGAACAGGGAGTCAGACATGGAGCTCAATCCCAGGACCCTGGAACCATGAGCTGAGTGGAAGGCAGAGGTTTAATTGACTGAGCCACCCAGGTGCCTTAGTTTTGTGTTTTGTTTTTTTTTCTTTTTCTAAGAGAGACACAAAATGGTGAAGCACAAAGCACTTTCCTGGAGCTAACGTGGGATTTGTTTTTTGTTTTGTTTTGGTAATTTTTTTTAAAGATTAGTTAGTTATTTGACAGACAGAGATCACAAGTAGGCAGAGAGGCAGGCAGAGAGAGAGGAGGAAGCAGGTTCCCTGCTGAGCAGAGAGCCCTGATGTGGGGCTCGATCCCAGGACCCTGAGATCATGACCTGAGCCGAAGGCAGAGGCTTTAACCCACTGAGCCACCCAGGCGCCCCAAGGAGCTAACGTGTTTTAAAGCACACGCATTTGGAGGCGTTTGTCTCTGGATGTCCAAAGAGTAGAGGAGAAAGCAGAAGAAAAGCCCCTGGCTTTTGGTGGCTACTGTGTAGCCAGCAGCTCTCATGTTTGTCCCTTCTTGACCAGCAAGTGGGACAGCAGATGGCAGCTGGGGGTGCATAGGGCACAGGCACTGGGTTCCAGTCCTGGTCCTGCCACATGCTTGCTGTGTGACTTCGGGCGAGTTACTAAACATCTCTGAACCCTAAGTTTCCCTTTTGCAAAATGGGGCTGCTGCCTACCCCTCGGGGCACCGTGAGGACTCATGGGCTCATGTGTGTAAAGTCCCAGTCCTCCCTAAGTGGTAGCTGCTGGCTTCTGATGTCTGTACACTTGGGGAAAGAGAGTGTGTTTTGGTCTACCTGTCAGTGTCCTTCCACAGGAAGCCGAGATTGACAGCATTCACCAGTTAGTTGTCGGAGCAACTGAGAATATCAAGGAGGGTAATGAAGACATCAGAGAGGTGAGTACTCTTGGGCCCCCCAGGTCTCCCCAGTGTGGCACCACGTCTGGGCAGCAGCCGTCGTCTTTCTGGCATGGCTGCCTGAGTGCCTTGCTGGGGCCCAGCCCCCAGGGCTCACCTGACGGCACCACACAGTCTCATCTCCATCCCCACCAAACCCTGGGCCCCCGCTATTACCAAGAGACATGACTCATGGCCCTCCAAAGGAGCAGTGAGAGGCGTATGAGGTCACTCTTGGCAAGGGCTGGACCAGCTCCCTAAAGCCAGGGGTGGGCTCCACTGGAGAAGCTTCTTGAAACCCCTCCCTATCCCAAGGGCCAAAGCCTTGGTTCCTGTTTTTTGGGGCCACCATGGTGGACTCTGTCCTCTGCGTGTGGTGCTCAGGCTGGGTTGACATGGGGCCACCACTGGCACTGTACTCCCGGGGGACTGCAGCCTGGCCAGTCGTGGTGTGCTTGGTCGGTGCCTGTGGTTTTAACTCTGGGATACACGTGGACTGTTTCTGGGTGTTTCCTGGGAGAAACAGGGAAATACCTGTTTGCCTATGGATTCTAGACCCACTCTGTGGTTTTGCCTAATAATTACGGCCAGCATAGGCTCCAGCGATAAGGTGCTCCCGCCCAGGGGAGGGAGAGTGTGAGAACAGGTGGAGTGCTTGAGGGCTTTGACACCAGGATCCCCTGTGATGCAAATCCCTGTGCTTCTCCTCCCCACCCCTCCCAGGCCATTAAAAACAACGCTGGCTTCCGAGTGTGGGTCCTCTTCTTCCTGGTGATGTGCTCCTTCTCCCTACTCTTCCTGGACTGGTATGACAGCTAGCCTGTCCTGGCTGCTCCTGGCGGATGGTGCGTTGTCAGGGGTCGCGGGGATCGGAGCAGAACTGTGAGATTTCATCACTGCGCTGTTCAGGGGGGAGGGGGCTGGGACAGAGGCACACTGTCACAGAAGCAACACCCAGACCTGTGGTTTTAAGCCCATTTGGCAGCGGAAAGAGAAAATAACAGAAGTGGAAACTGCTATATAGCAGCAATCCTGACTTGAGGTGGGGGTGGAGGGGCTCACCGGCTGCACCTACAGCTGGAGGCCCGGGGCTCAGGGAGGCTCCTGCCTTGCCCTTCCAGTGGCTTCGGGGAAAAGTGCTGGTTGGTAACTTCTCACAATGATCATTTCTTTGTTTCCTGTGGCTTCTTCTCTGCCTGAGCCCTGTGATAGCCTCACTATATTCTAGAAACAAACCTTTGTCCTGTTAATGTAATAAATGCACCTACAGCTACTTCGTGTCCTGTCAGTGGGTCACAGAAGTCCAGCTGACGCCTGCCTGCTGGGTGGGGAGGAAGGGTGGGGACAGACTCTGGACACTCAGGAGGGGGCCCCTGGAGCATATGTCCAGAGCCAGAACCTGGCCTACGGCTCCCCGACCTGTGTGCCTGACCCTTGAGGAAACAGGAGCACCAGTTTGCAGTGGGAAGCTCTAGACTTCTGGAGCCACTTTGGTGCAGAAGCTTGCTGGTGGTCCGTGGGGCCCCACGCCCGTGTGCGATACTGACTGTCGCGCAGCTGCGGGCTCCTTGTGTTCCTTGTTTGCACAGAGCGAAAGTGTCGGAAGTTACCTGTGAGTGAGTCTACAGCCAATAAAACATCTAGATGGTACCAAGGGGTGTGTTGCCTTAGTGGTGCGCATACACGGGCCTGGCCACGCTCACAGACATGTGGTCCCTGCTCGCCGGGGGACCTCGCAGCCTTTACTGCGTGCGCAGCTCAGGCTCGCTACCCACCCTACTCCCAGCCCCAAGCCCACAGCCATGGTTCCAGAACACTCTTGATAATGAAATCAGGTTTTGGAAACAGTAATGGAGTCGACTGTGATCACCATGCTTGTTTGCAACAGGTCTTGCACTAGCTGTCATTTATTTTTGATCTACTAAAAAACAGTGAAATGTTTGACATGTCCACCAGAAACAACACATTCAAATAACATGGAAGAAAATGTCTGTGAATGTCTTTTTTTCTATTTAATCATCTTACATACTTATCTAACTGGCAATTTTGTAAACATACACTTTAATGTCAAGATTCAGGTTGAAACATCATTTTCTTACAAAGATTGTAAATTGAAATGTCGTCATTGGGTTTTCAAGTTGCCGCACCAGCCCCTCTCAGCCTTTCCTGCCTGCTTCTACAGTAAAGGAGTTCTGGTTCACAAAATAAGTCAGTCTTGGCTCCCCAGCAATTACATTTTCCCTTTTCCAACACAAGTAAGTTTTTGAAAACTAACTTGCTAACAGGGCTACTGGTGCAAATTTATTCATAACCAAAGAGAACAAAAAGACCAAAGGGGTTTTGTTCCTATTCCACACGTCACAGAGCAGACAGACTACCTATGGGGGGACAGAGTCCTGGAGCCCGCGGCCCAGGGACCACTCTTTCCACAGCCTCACGTGCACTGGAGCGAAACACGGTGCTCTCCACCCAAGATGCCAACTCCGGTGGGGCAGGGGGGAATAGAGACCCCGAGTGTTCGGAAGCGGGACACGTGCACACATAGGGGTGAGCACGGGGAAGGAAGGGGTGCATCCGCTCCCGGATGTCCTGTTTTCCCTCCTTCTCTATACCTCTCACTACTGTGCGTCTCAGCAATGGCCCTGTTGCTGCCTGACTGAAGGTTGGAAGAAATTCTGAAGTACAGCTTGCTCTTAGCAATGTGGGATCACTGTGAATATGGCTGTGGACTGAGGACTGCAAACGGCGGGGGGCGGGGCGTGTAAAATAAATCAGTTCCACAAAATGCATTATTTGTCTGAATCCAAACCCCTTGCATATCCAGTATAAATTTATTTTTTGATAACTTCCAATAAGTCCCAGTAAAGTAGCTAAATGGAGATTCCTTAACATGGAAGGTGGTGTTGGAGCTCTTTAAGCAGCGCTGATATGCCGTGGTTTTATGCCCATGAGCGGCCAGCGGCAGAGGCTGTATTTGCAAAGCAGTAGCAGCAAACAGAAGCGGCTGCACCATAAATGAGTAACCTCTAAAGTATCGGTAATTACATTTAACGAAACGTCCCTCCGAGTCCCTTGGTTACCTTCAAGTGACACCTCGTAAGGAACCTGCCCGTCTCACTGAGCGGACTTCTCGGCGGCTTCGGTCTCCTGCTCAGACAGCTTCTCTTCCGACAGAACAGACATCCAGGGGGAGACCGAGCGCGTGATGCTCTGCTTGGCCAGGTTGTAGTGGTTGATGACGGTGTAAAACTTCTCCCGGGCGCTGGAGTCTTGCTCCGCATAGTAGCTCTCCAAGCCTTCTGGAATGCACTGCGTGTTCTGAAAAACAAGAGGCCGCTGAGACACGGGCACCGAGGCTGGAGGGGAGGCCAGCATGTGTCTCCAGGTAACACCTCACAGATGTTTACCGAGCACCTTCCCAGGGCCGAGAGGAGAAAAAGAATGATCCGCAAAAGCAGGAAGGGGTCCTGCCCTTGGCACAGCCCAGCAACCACCAGACACCGATTTATGGAGGTGACAGGGTCAACCTCCCTAACAAGGCCAGGACACAGCAGTCCTTCGGCTCCGGGGGCATGTGTGTAATGACTGTGGGCCTTCCTGCTTCTCTAAAGATCTCACCCTGGTTGTCATTTATCTTCCATCTACCAGAAACCACATAGTCAAGTAGTGAAGGGAGGGAAGTCGGAAAGGCCTCCTGGGAGCTAGGCTTTTAACAGGGGAGGCGGAGGGAGAGCGCTGGAGACAGAGACCAGCCTCGAAGACAGTCCACAGCACCACGAGGAACACACTGGGAAGAGTGGCCTGGGTCCCAGAGGCAGCCATACAAGGCCTGCAAGGTCCTGTGAGGGAGCAGTGTGACCTTGTGATCCAGAGAGCAGCAAGATGTCCCCGAGGACCCCAGACAGTCTGCTGGGGTGGGGAGGGGCTATCCCGGACAGCTGTCCACAAAGGAAGAGGCTCTGCCCCTACAAGCAACAGAACCCTGGGGAGATAAGGGGTGGGGAGACCATCAGCTCTCATCAGCTGGTAAAAGGTCGAGGACCCCCAAAAGTTAAAACCCTGCACCCCAGGCTGCCTTTCCTTATCAATCCAGGAGCCAAGCTAAGCCACTGCCCCACCACGGCTGATGTGGCCAGCCCACACGACAAGAGGTGGAGCTCAGGCCCACAAGGGAGGTGCGTGGGGCTGTGGGTTGTCTTCCACCAGCCATCCCCCCAGAGCTAAGCAAGCACTTGGCACCCAGCTAACATTCCCAGCTCCCTTGGCTGCCAGGTGAGGCCATGGGACCACTGGCCAATGGGACAGGAGTGGATGTCGGCTCTCTCCCGCGGTCCTTTCTTGGCTGCCTTTGCCCAGGGAAGAATACCTTGGGAGCTGGCAGTGCAGCAGTGAGACGGAATCTGGACTCCAGGATGACCTCACAGAACCTCAATGCCTTCCAGCTGACCCTTAACGTGAGAGAGGTTGACTTCCACCTTGTGGAAGCCATGTTAACCCACATGTCTAAGCAACCAGAGCCACACGTGAACACCATGGCCTCTCTCTCAGACAGTGAGGGGAGACTGCAGCTAAGATGGGTGCCCGACCTTGGCCACCTCCATGGTCATCAGGAAGGGTTTCACAGCCCAGATTGTCCGCCGGCCCCGAGAGGTCTAACTCAGCACATTTGCCTGGGAGCCATCTGTATGTTCAAACATCTCAGATACTCTGAGGCTCGGTGCCCTAAGTGCCATCTCTCTGGCCTGTCTCGGCCGTGGCCACCCAGCTGGCAGGTGCACAGCCGGGACCTGAAGCCCAAGCCCCACCCACGGCACTCCGACCTCCTCATGGGGCTCAGCAAGAAGCCAAGCTGCTCCAAGTGTCCATTCACCAACCCCAGGCAAGCACTATGTGGACACTGACAGGACCTTTGATGACCACATCTCTGGGCACCTCAGGCCACTGCTAGGATGGCCAGCCACGGCTGCTGCACCGTGGACGTGGGCACCAGGAGACCCCAGGGCCAGCCCGGGACGCAGCCAGGGAACCCTCTCCAGGAGCCTTGCCCTGGTCTGGGGCCAGCTGTTGCTCAGTCTCTGAAAGCTAAAGGCAGATTGGGGGCGCTGCTCCTTGAGGTCTTCCTGTAGATTTGAGGTCCACCTGCCATCACCCTGGCAGAAGAAAACAGGACTGGGGTTTTTGCCTCCCATGCTGCTGTTCTTCCCCTCCTGACCTTCTCTTCATCCCTGACAGCTTGCCAAGTGCTTTCCACGCACCTTCTCTCACTGTGAGGAAGCTTCCAGCAGCGTGCTTTTACAGACAGGGCCAGGGAGACCCAGGGAGGGGAAGTACCTCTCCAGCCTGGGCCTCCAGCTCAGAGTGCCCAGAACCCCACACACTGTTACCGTGTGAAGCTGCCAACAGGTGACCTGCTCAACTCAAACACAGGACAGTGAGCCACGGAGGCAGTAAGCCCGGCCCCGAGGCAGAACCATGGTTTGCCCAGAGCACCGACAGGCTTAGATCCAGCCAGTGTCCGAGCCTGTCCCGGTACACACAGGCCTCAGGAGCGAGCTAAGGCTCTCGGGTTCCCAGCGCACAATGGGTTCCGCGCCCTGCCCGCATGACCAACTCAGCCTTCAGCACCCTCGCGGGCCAGGGCCAGTGCCGGGATCAGCAGCACTCACGGCGGCTGCGAGGCCTCCCGACAAAGCGGCCATGGCCCGAACCAGGTAAGCACCACAGCCTGCACAACATCCTCTTGGGGGACAGACTGTAATGTCCTCTGAACCCAGAGGCCTCCCCAGCAGGCAGGTCCATGTAGCCTGGCAGTTGCCTGGCGTCAAAAGCAGGGACACAGGGCTGAGCACGTGATGCTTGCCACCCCAGTCGTGGAAAAGCTCCTGTGCACTCAGACGTGGCAGCCTCATGATGAAGGTCCCTCTCCCCCAGGATGCTTCTCCCAGGACACTGGCCACAGAAGTGTCAGTGTGAAGTGACCAGGCATGGCTGAGGACCAGCTCTCCCACGAGTGGACTGCCCAGCATGCCAGGCACCGGGGATGCCAAAACACCAGGCCACAGCCCAGGCCACGGGCCATATGAAACCGACCCTGCTAGTCCCCTGCTCCCACCCCGTGGCCCTCCCCTAGGAAGCCCAGGCTCTGCGGCTCCAACACCAGGAAGTAGCAAGCCTGGCCTCTCAGCAGAGCACGGTCAGTGCCTGCTCGGCATGGCTGACAGATGCCGTGGTGTCGTGTCTGGTCCAGTGCCTGGCCCGCAAGGGACTGTTTCCTCACTGGTGGTCTGGGAAGGTAGTGAGGGGGTGAAAGGTCAGCGTGGGCTGCAGGGATGCATGGAGAGCACTGGGGTCCAGCACAGTCCACAGCATGTCCACCCATCTCTGTTGCCCAGAACGGTGCCTCTCATGATTTCCCTGCCTGGGCGACTGAGAGAGGCTCTGAGCTGCTGGCTGGTTGGTTATGGGACATAGTCACCACGGGCCTTCCCTTCAGCCCAGGACTGTCTGCCCCACGGAAAACGGGCCTCCTGCCTCCTCCCCGCTCCCTACTGCCCGAGATACCAGGATCACAACTACCTACCAGCCCTCAGGGAACACAGGGAGCCATTTCTGGGAGAGGTCAGTCTGCAGCGTGCTGCCCATCCCAGTCTGCCTGTCCAGGGTGTCAGTGGGGGCAGCGGGAGCCATGCCCTGGAAAGAGCGTGACCATGGAGGCCTGCCCATGCCACAGGTCATATCTACCGCAGCTCCTCCTGCTCCCGGCCTCAGCTCCCCTGCCTACGACACAGGGCAGGGGAGCCCCGCCTCCTGGGTGGCCATGAGGACCAAAGGCAGCGATGGGCCACTCAGGTAAGAAGCCGTGATGTGTCCGTGCTCACACAGTGGACAGGGAAGATCAAAAGCTGTAGGGGCACCACCAAGGGGATGCCTGCATCTCAGCAGCAGCTCGAACCCGGTTGTGTCTGGGGGGAAGCAGCAGCCCCCGTCCAGCAAAGCAGGCAGCCACCCTGTCCCCAGTCAGCACTGCCACCGGCCCTTCACTCTGTCCTCCCTCCTCCACTCGCCAGCACAGAGTCCTGCAAGAACCTGGGCCATGTGATCCTCCATGCCAGGCTAGGCTGGGGCCTCTAGACCTGACAGCATGCCTCCCCTCCCCCTGCCCTCTGGGCACCGGGCCAGGGGGGTTGGACGGTTCTGCTGCTGCCCGCACGGACTGCTGGAGGAACCTGCGGGGAGGCACTGAGGTGGGCTGGTGGTAGGTGAGAACCCCAGTTCTGGGGCGAGCCTGGGGCCAGGGGCTCCCAGGAAGTTCTGACCCAGCCTGTCTCAGGCCGGACTGCAGCCTCATGCCCCTCTGTGGGCAAGTGTGGGGAGGTCACCAAAGCTCCCTGCACTTCCGCCCTCAGACAGGATGACCACTGGCCCAGCGAGGTAATCCAAGCAAGCGCGTTCCAAGCAGCCCCTGGCCCACGGCCAGCGTTCGTCAGTGTTCCTTGTGCACAGGTGAGAACGTGCACCATGGTGAGAATGCGTGTAGACGGTCTACAGGAAATACCCACAGGTCAAAATGGGCAGCTTGGGCAAGTTCCCATTCCTTTTAAAGCCTGTCCATAGTACTCCCATAATAACTTCAAGGTTTAGGGAAAAGGCAGAAACCGAGCATCCCCCCAGCCCATATCTGCCTGCCTAAATCCCCCACATGACACTCCCGGTGGAAGTGGCCTGCACCTCCTCTCACCCACAGCACAGACGGCTGTCCTCAGGCTTACGCCAGGACTTCTGTGGCCCCTGTGGGGTTCCTCTGGCTCTGGGGGTCCCATGGGACCCCCTTCACGCACCACACCTTCCCTCCCCCCCAGCTTTAGCCAAGGGCTTTTAGACACAGACTAGCAACTCCCCAGTCCTCCTAGCCAGGGTTTCCAGGAAGGACACCTGCCCCCAATGAGATGGAAAGGCCAGTGGAAAATGCTGAAGTCCCGGGAGATGCAGTGACAGAACGTTACTGGACTCTCAATTCCCAAGGCTGGCTGGGCCCCAGGCTCACCCACAGAGCCTCTAAATACCCAGAGACCTGCCCTTCCCCCTGCAAGGGTCTCCTCTCTTGGATTCCACCTGCCCAGCCTAGGTTTTCTAGCAGAATTGGCCTTGTGGGCTGGGCAATTTAGCCTGTTGCCTCCTCCACACAGGCAGCTTGCCCTGGTCCAGAGAGAACAAGTCCGGAAGCAAACCCTGGGTTCTCCCGATGGAGTTGCCGGCCCTGGATGTTTGTAAGCAGTCTGCCCAGTCCCCAGGAAGCTGTCCTCTGTGCACCCTGTTCCCATCAGGGCACCACTCCTGCATCTGCTTTGCTTCCTCTCCATGACATCAGCCACTTTGCTTCACCCAGCTCTGGACCAGGTCCTCCCCTCCTCCTTCCCTGCACCCCATCCCCCAAGTCATCTCTCCATCCCCAGCACCCTGAGCAGGCCAGACCCTACTCTCACCCCAGGCTCCCTGCAGCAGCCTCCTGGGTCATCTCACCGAACCTCCAGCCTCGACAGGCAACCGAGTGGCTATGCCCTCACTTCCCCCTTGCCCTCCCCCAGGGCCTTTGCCTGGCCCATAGCTGGCTCACATCCCCCTGCCCCCAGTCCTCCAGGCTAACCAGACCTGCACTGCCCTGCTGTCCCGTGTGCACTGCTGCTCCCCCAGCCAGCCTGGGTTGGCCCTGCCGGTCTCCAGCGTCTGCTAATGAGCTTGCTTGGTCAAGGGCTTCCCTCCCCTCCTTGAAGCCCCCAGGCCCTCTGGGTTGGCCTCCTTTAAACCGTGGCATCTTCTGAGCTTCCAAGCAGACCGTAACCTCTCCCACCCCATCCAGGAGGTGCACGGGTTCATTGAAGGCAGCATGGAGGCGGGGGGGGGCGCTTTTCCCCCTGGGTCCCCCACACAGTTGCCTCACTGGCCTCCTATGAGCTTTGCTCAAACTTGACCACCCCTCTAGAAACTGCAGTCCCAACCCTGCTTGGCTCTTCTATTTTCCATCGCTTATAACCGAACTTGGTGTACGACTGACTTTACGTTTCTTCTGAGAATAGCAGGGAGCTTCCCAAAGGTGGGGACCTTCAGCCAACGGGTCCTGGCTGTTCAGCACCCGGATAAGAGCAGCCGCAAGGGGCCCACAGCAGGCACGACATAACGACATACACACCTGCAGTGCAGAGAAAGGGCTGCAGGGCAGCGTGAGCTCTGGCGTCGCCGGCTAACTCATGCGAGGGCTCCGCGGCCCCGCACCACCGAAGCCGAGAGCAAAGCCGCAGGGTGACGGGTGACAAACCAAGCCCGTCCGTGCGTGCCCTCAGCATGGGCCGCTCCTGCTTTAACTCGGGCAACACCAGATCCAGGAACTCCTCCTTTTCCCTCTTCACACTGGCTCTGGAGGGTTCAGAACCAAATGTGGGCCCAGATGCTGAGTGTGTGGGAAACGGGAGTGAGTGAACAGCGAGGCCATCGTACTTCCTCATGCTTCACCTCTTCCCCTCGTCGCTCCCCACCCCCGCCCTTTTTTTGTCTTCACTTAATCCTTTTGCTCCCGGTGCATGCTTCTGTGCTCCTTGCAGACTTTCTGGAACGCAGAGTCATCAGAGCAAAGCAAGCATTTCCACGTGCACAGGGAGCCCAGCCAAGCAGGCACCAGGGGGGGGCAGGCAGCCAAGGTGTGTGGGACGTGTGCCCAGCCCTGCCCCCGGTCCCCCTCATGCAAGCCCTTCCTCCCTCAGGGCCTCTGATCCCCCAGCTTGAGGTCAAGTCCCAGGAGCCGCCTTGCTACAGATCGCCTTCTCCCCTGCCCCTCTGCCTCCTTTCCATGCTCCCCCTCCCGCCCCCAGCTTGATGGAAGAAGCAGGAGAAGCCCCCACTTCTCAAGTGCCTATCCCCTCCGGGAGGGTGCCTGGAGCCTCAGGGGGAGGTGGAGCCTTACCTTGAGGATGAAACCATCGGGGCAGGCACGGTCATACTTGTACACCTTGTAGACAACCAGGAAGACAACACAGGTGAGGAAGGCCAGGGCGAAGAGGACCAGCACGGAGACCTGTGGGTGGAAGTGAGGCCCATCAGGGTGGCTGCGAAGACCCGCGTGCGGGGGCAGCCAGCCAGACACACGGACATACTCCAGTGCACGAAGAGACCGTCTCTAGAAGGAGACCCACACTGGAGTCCCGGGAGGCTTCGGGGACTAGAGGTCAGAAGAATCACTTTTCACTGAACAACTTTCTCACAACATCCACAAGCTCTCTTTATTGTAAACGCCCTGTTTTTAGTCTTCCAGGTCCTGTCTGGGGAGCTCGGGGTACAGACACGATAGAGACTCATAGACACTTGGAAGCATGGTTGAGCCAGGGGTGCGGGTTGCCTTTTTGCCTGCTGACAGTGACCGAGGTGACTCATCAGCAAGCAGCTCATCAGCTGTTCCAGATGTCTCCTGAGCCCGGGCCACCAGCTCTGCCGTGGGGCCGGGACCAGCGAAGCAGGAAAGCCAGACTCTCCCGGGCCCCCGTCACCTCTGCCCTTAAGCTTCCTGTGTGCTCAGGTGTGCCCCCTCCCCAGAGAGCCGCCCCCGCTGGCACAGGGGCATGGCCGCCTTCACCGCTGTATGCCAAGCTGGCTGGCACATAGTGTGGGCTCAGCCCACCCATGCGAATGGGTGCGGGACAGGAAAGCAGGTGCAGAGGGGGAGATCCTGCCCCAGCCCGAGAATGTGGAGCATGGGGGACAAAATGACACGGGATCTGAGCACCAAAGCTGCTCGCTTGGCTGCTGGGAACCCCCTTGGCAAGGGCAGGGCATGTCCGGAGGCTAAAAGCTCATGCAAAGGCTCGGCAGGTCAGGTCAGGGGAGCCTCCCCACCCTGCTAGGAGAGACAGCTTTCAGGGGAGAAAGTCCGAGGCAGTGGGCCCCTGGGTGCTGGCACAGGACAGGGGCTCCATAAACGTTAGCTACTCCCCTCCCTCTCCCCTTCCAGAGTCCCCGTGAGCTCCCTCTCCACACTGCACATAGCTCCAAGGCTGCTAAGCACCGGCAGAACTCCACCACTCCCTGGGGCTGTGAAAGAGGCTTGGGGGTGAGCCCCCAGCAAGCTGGGCACGGCCTCAAGCCAAGTGCACTGAGCCCCATCCGGGCTTCAGGAACCCTGGGCAGACGTCCCCTCATCCTGCAGGGCCCCGGTTACCATACTGGCTCTCCATCTGTGAAAGGAGAACAGAGTAGCTCTGAGCCACGTGTGTGAGGAACGCTCACCCAGAGGATAGAGGGACAGACAGCCGCCCCATGCGTCCCCCTTCCCCTGCCTCAGGCATGGCTTCGTGGCCCCAGTTCCACTGCGGGGCTGTGGTGGTCCCCAGTCCCCTCACCCATGCCACAAGACGACACTTCCCCACCTCCCAGTTGCTGTGAGGGTAGGAAGGAGGCATGGATGGGCAACACCCGCAGAGAATGGTAGTGTCTCCCATGGTGAGTGCCACCCCACCCCTGGGCCCTGCCTCTGTTTCCCAGGCTCTTCGTCACCAGTCTTCAGGGTCCTCACCAGACCTGTGTCGTGGTGGCCGGGAGCCCTGGCTGGGGTCAGCGCTGGACCACTCAGAAGCAAAGCATATGGCCTGCCATGCTGGGGCCAGCCCCCATGGAGAGCCTTCCCTTTCTGGCACTGGGTGGGCACGAGACACGATCCAGGTAGCCCACACACCTGAGGGCCCACGAGCACCCAGATCCTCCCTCCCCTTGCACGCCTACCCTGGCCACCTGCCTCCCCACTCCTCCCCAGCTCACGCTCACAACAGCCAGGGCAACACCTGTCCCCTGTGTTCTCTGGCCCAGGGAACAGCCCTTGAGGCCCCAGGCAGGCAAGAAGCCTCTGCATCACCTCCCATGAGGCCCTGCCTCCCCATCCCTAAGTCCCACCCGTCCCAATCACCATCTCTGTCCTCCACCCACCTTTTCCCTTCCTGTGACCTTGGGATACCCTCCCTCACCTGGACTGTCCGGGCCGTGACCCTCTCCAGGTCAGAGAAACCACAGTCTGCCTAGACAGTCCATGCCACACAGGGAGCCCAGGCCTGACGCATAGGCACAGGATGAAGTCACAGATAGTTTGGGGCCCGAGGTGCCAAAGGAAAGGCACCACGGGGTTCTGGGGGCCACTACGGCACATGGCAAGAACACAGCCACAGACCCAGACAGTCCAGGGAGACTGCAGAGGCAGCAGAGAGCAGAGCTGAAGGAGGTCAAATCTGCAAGGAAGGAGAGGGGATGGCAGACCGAGGGCCATACAGTAACAGAGGCAGCAGCCAGAACCCTTGTGCTTTCCAACGAGAGCAGCAGCCTTGCTGGTGCTGACATGGGATGAGCACCTCTGGGCAAGGTGCTCAGCTCCTCTGAGTCTGGCTCCTGTCACCAAAAGGACCCAGCTCTCCGGGTGGATTGGAAGGCTGAAGATTTGATGCGGTCTGACTGAGGCCAGCCCCTGGGCACAGTGTGCACCGTGCAAGGAAGCATTTGCCCTTGCTGCCGCTGCTGTCATGCTTGTCACACCTGCCTTCATTCGGGTCACAAGGCTACCAGAATGCAGGGCCTACCCCAACCCAATCTCCATGCCTAGGACCCCGCCACCTGCTAGCAGCCCCTGGGGGTAGCAAGGCCCGCTTCAGGGGCTCTGGATTGTCAGGGCTGCCAGGCTGCCTTTCCCAAGGTGGTCTGGGACAAGAGCTATATCTAACAGAACTGGTTTCCTTCATAACCCTCTGTATTTTTTTTTTTCCTAAGTAGGCTCCGTGCCCAGCATGGAGCCCAACATGGGGTTGAACTCATGATCCTGAGCTCAAGACCTGAGCTGAGATCAAGAGTAGGATGTTTGACTGAGCCAGCCACATGCCTCATAACCCTTTGTATTTTATTTTAGGCATTTGAAAACATTCCAAAGAGGCCCGTGGCACAAAATAGGTTAAGAAGTCCTGTTAGAATATTATCTCCTCAATGAAATATTGGCAAACTGAATTCAGTAATACACTGAAAGGATCACACACCATAATAAAATGGGATTCATTCCAGGAATACAAGGACGGTTCAACACCTGCAAATAAATGTGATCCATCATGTGAATAAAATGAAGGGTAAAAATGTGATCATCTTCAAGAGAGGCCGAACAAGTGTTTGACAAAATTCAACATTTATGATAAAAACTCAACAAAGTGGGTATAGAGGGAATGTGCTTCAACACAATAAAGGCCACCTAGGATGAGCCCACAGCTAACATCGTCATGGTGAAAAACTGAAAGCTTTCCCTCTAAGATCGGGAACAAGATAAGGATGCCCACTCTCACCCCTTCTATTCACCACAGTACTGAAACCCGAGGCAGAGCATTAAGAAAAAGAAAAGGCATGCACATTGGAAAGGAAGAAGCAAAGCTGTCACTACTGTAGGATGACATATTACATATTAGAAACCCTGAAGATTCCACCAAATTCCACTCTCAGAACCAATCAACAAATCGATAAAGTTGTAGGACACAAAACCAATACACAAAAAATATGCAGTGTTTCTATACATAATAGCAAACTATCAAAAAGAGAAAGTAAGAAAACAGGCCCATCTGGGGCACCTGGGTGGCTCAGTGAGTTAAGCCTCTGCCTTCAGCTCAGGTCTTGATCCCAGGGTCCTAGGATGGAGCCCAGCGTTGTGTTTCCCCCCTCAGCAGGGAGTCTAATTCTTCCTCTGCCCCTTACCCTGCTCATGCTCTCACACTCTGTGTTCTCTCATAAATAAATAAAATCTTTTTAAAAATCTGTAATTGCATCTTAAAGAATATCTACAAACAGGTTTAACCAAGGAAGTGAAAGACCTGTACACTGAAATCTCTAAGACACTGATGAGAAAACGTGAAGATGACACAAATAATAGAAAGATACTCTGTGTTCGTGGTTTGGAAGAATATTGTTCAAATGTCCATTCTGCCCTAAGCAATCCACAGATTGAATGCAATGCAATCCCTACCAAAATTCCAGTGGCATTTTTCACAGAAATAGAACAATCTTCAAATCTGCATGGAACCACAAACGACCCCAAATAGCCAAAACCATCTCGAGAAAGAAGAACAAATCTGGAGGTATCGTGCTCCCTGATTTCAAACTATATTACAAAGCAAAAGCAATCAAACTGGTATGGTACGGACATAAAATTAGAGTACAGAACCCAGAAATGAGCCGACATATACGGTCAATTAATTTACAACAAAGAAGCTAAGAATGTACATGGAGCAAGGACAGCCTCTTCAGTAAGCAGTACTGGAAAAACCGGACAACCAAACACAAAAGAATGAAACCGGACCACTTTCTTACACGATATACAAAAACTAACTCAAAAGCAATTAAAGACCTAAACATAGGACTTGAAACTATAAAACTCCTCGGAGAACACAGAGGGGAGTTAAGCTCCCTGACACTGGTCTTGGCAATGATTTTTTTACATCTGACTCCAAGAGCAAAGGCAACACATGCAAATAGGCAAGTGGGACATCAGACTAAAAATGGGACAGCAAAGAAAACCATCAACAAAATGGAAAAGCCAACCTCCTGAGTAGGAGAAAATATTTACAAGCCGTACGTATCTGATAAGGGGTTAAAGTCTGAAATACATAAGGAATCCCTACAACTCAATAGCAAAAAACCAAACAATCCAATTTTTATATTGAGTCTTTGTGTTATACCGTTGAAATCACCATAATGGTATATGTCAAACAATTCTCAATGAAAATACGCACACATGCACGTGCGTACACACACGCACACACATAATCTTACATCTTAGGGCGTTCTTAAGCCTGTCCCTTGAATTTGGAAGCCACAACTGTGTTTGGTTCCCAGCGCCCCATCTGTTTAGGTTTAAAAATAAGCCCCATCTCTCAGCAAGGCTGTGGGGAACCACTTTCTCTGGGGCCCTCCTCCTGGAACCTGGCCTGGGCCTTTTATCTGGGATTCCCAGGCCTGATGACTGAGGAGCTCACAGAACCAAGAAAAGAGAACATGACAGTTCCAGGAATAGTCAAGGGAGAGACGCAAAGAAAGAAATCCATAGACAGGCAGGAGGAGATGCCCGGTGGGGCAAAACCCCTTTCCTGGAGGCTGTCCCCACTCTTCTTCCCCCACACCTTGCAAACCTCAAACCTCTCCTTGGCCCCACGTCTGCACAGACCTGGGTAGTGCCCCATGGTAGGAAAAGAAATGTGCGTTTCCCCTTTGCTGTGTGGCATAATGTTCCCCTGTGGTTATCATGGCCTAAGGAGAGAGCATGGGCCTTTCCAGAAAGATCCCCAGACGGCTCAGAATTGGATCCCAGCTCTGCCACCTGCCAGCTGTGTTCCTAAGCAGATCACCTGCATATCTCATCTCTGGAGAGGAGAACAAAGCCTTGTTCTCTTACACGTTCACTGGGAGAATGACTAGGGATCAAGGGTTTGATCACGTACTAGGCCCATTAAGGGTTCAACTGTTTCTCCCCCTCCCCAAAATAGGGAAGCCCTACACCTTGGTACCTTTGAATGTGACCTATGGGGTCCCTGCAGATGTGATTAAACTGAGGTCACTGGGCCCTAATCCAATGTGACTATGTCCTTATAAAAAGAGGAAATTTGGACACACACACACACACACACACACACACACACACACACACACACACGGAGAACCTTGTGAAGATGGACAGTTGAAGGATGCGTCTGCAAAGCCAACGAATGCTAGGGTCACCAGCTACCACTGGAAACTAGGAAGAGGCAACAAAGGATTCCCCTCCCAGCTTCAGAGGGAGCACAGCCCTGCCAACCCCCACCTGGACCTGGGCTTCTGGCCTTTGGAATGGCAAGACCATCAGTTTCTGCTGGTTAAGGCGCCAGTCGTGTATTTGTGAGCTCTGGAGCACATACCACGAGGTTTCTAGCCCATCACTCGACGGCCCATAGTGAACTCACACGGCCCCGAATGCCAGAGCTCTTTGAGCAGGGCTCACGGCTGGCTCCCCTCCCCTATGGGTGTTCTTTGTCTGCTGTCATCCCTGTCCCTCCCCAGCATGCCAGACTGCATCACCTTCTCTCCTCCTCACCCTCCAAAGCCCTGACCAGTCCCGCTGCCTCCAGGAAGGCTCTGGAACATCCCAGCCCCTCCCAACACCAGCAGCACGTGCACATACCACATAGCCCAGCATCTCCACTTCCCCAGTGATTCAAGTGAAATAAAAGTGTGTCCCAATTTGGAGAGTTTCACAAACCTCCCCTTCTCCCATGAGACAACTAAGAATATTCCAGAAAAAAAAGTGAAAATTACCTACCCAGACATACCTGTCTCCTGGGAGCATTCTTCAGGCTTTCTCAAAGTTCGACAGGCCCTGACCAGAAGCATTCTGGAGAGCCCTAACAACCAGCAGCCCCATCTTTCAATCCATTCCAAAATACTCCAACTAGAAGACAAAACTAGCTGTGCACTGCCCAATACGTGTCAAGAGCCCGGGGTTCCAGGCCTGCTCACACCCCACACACAAAGCAACTCTGGAAAAGGCATCCGTCCCCGACCTCTGGTTCCCTCTCTAAAGGAAATGGGAAGGCCAGCCTAGCACCCAAGCTTAGAGAGGGGTGCCCAGGAGACCCTCCACTGGGCACCCCAGGTCGCAGAGTGAACCTTTGTTACACAGCGGGAAGCCCAATCCCACTGTTGCAGTGCACATCTGGCCTGACGGAGGCTCAGTCACCCAAAAGACCCCACCTTCAAGTCGAGCCACAAGACCACCACATGGTGCGAAGAGCCCAGGGGTGCCTGTGAGACGAGAAGCAGCAGCCACATGCAGGGACCCAGCCTTAAACATAAGGGCTCCACCTCAGCTGTGTGTGAGAATCACAGGACCCCCCCCCCGAGGATCCCAGCAAGGGGACCCCAGACGGGACCCCAGCCAGAGCCCCAGCAGTGGAATGCTGGGAGCAATACCCAGGCCCTGGTATTCCTTAAAACTTTCCAGATGCTTTGGGACACAACCGAAGCCCAGCACCATGGGGTAAACAGAGGATCCCCTTCTGCACGAAATTCCTGGAGCCTGGGGGCGCTAAGCTCCCACCCCAGCCTTGGCCCCCTTCTGCCAAAGTACACTATGAAGAGCAGCTCGAGACTTCGACCATGCTCTGTGCCAAGGCAGGCAGTTTCAGTAAAGCTGGGGCACCCCTCAGGACAGCACCCGAAGGCACTACTACGAACTGCATTTCTCCTGCAGGGACACTGGGGCTCAGCCAGTGCAGGTGACCAGTGCAAGGCAAGCCAGCTGGGTCGGCTTAGCAGTGTCCCCTAAAGACACCCAGGTCCTAACCCCAGGAACCTGTGCATGTTGCCTTATATGCAAACAGTGACTCTGCAGATGGATTTAATCCAGGTCTAGAGACAGGAAGGTCTCCCGCATTATGCAGGTGGGCCCAAGTGAAATCCCAGGGGTCCTTACAAGAGGGAGGCAGAGACAGCAGACACTGGAGGACGCTGGGCTGCAGGTGGAGGAAGGGGCCCCGAGCCAAGGAATGGGGAGATGGTGGGAGCTCAAAAAGGCCAGGAAACAGATCCTCCCCTGGAGCCCCCTGCCAACACCACAATGTGGCCCAGTGACGTGGATCCAGGGCTTCGGAGCCCCCAGAACTGTAACAGAATAAATGTGTGTTGTTCTGAGCCACCCCGCTGGTGGTGCTTGGTTCTGGACGCTCCATGGAGCTAATTCACTTCCTTTGGAGCCCATCTCCCTGGTGCCCACCGAGGGAGGGAGGGTGTGGAGGGATCCAGCTGGCAGGCTGCCCAGCTCCATCTTCTCCGGGGGCACTTATCCAGCCGCCCTCGGGTACCCAGAGCCAACCCAGAGCATCTCCGAATCCAATGGGACATGAATTCCGTTTGCTGAGGTGCCAGTCTGTCTGGGTTTTCCGAGGGAAACGATCACGTACAGGAAGGAGGCGGGACCCAGGATGCTGGAGGCCTGGAGAGCCTGGGTCCACAGCCAGTGCTGGTCCCATCCATGCCCCCAGGGGCGGAGGCCGGGGAGCTCCCGGGGCTGAGGAAGGGGACTCACTTAGATGCAGGGCCACTGCCTCTACGGGGCATGTGAGGCCCAGGGCTGGGGCCTGTGATGTTCTCAGCGACCCATGAAAATGGTTTTTAATTTTGTTAAAAAAACGGAAATAATTATATAAGAATCGTGAATCCAGTCTAGATGACAGTCTTCTTTAGACCAAGGTGGTCATAAAATAATGTCCTTTCTTCTTCCACTTTTTTTTTTTTTTTTTTTTTAAAGAGGAAGGGGCCCACAAAGAAAAGCAAAAAGCCCCTCAGGGCCCAGGGCCCGGCCTTCTTCCATCTTAGAATCCCCCGGTGGCCAGTGGACATTCTCAAGACAAGACAGAGGCCCCCTTGGCGTGTCCTTGGCCACACGGCTTCAACCCTGGCCTCTCCTACAAGGTGGTGGCTTGTCACAGCTCCTCCACGGTGGCTGGGGGGGTACTGGCAGACCCCCATGGTACTGGAAAAGACTTGGGCTGGGGGCGGGGAAGGGGTACGTCTGGGCCTCGAAGAAAGAGCAGCTCTTGGGGGCAGGAAGGGTGGAAGGGGTGTGCTCTGAGGAGGAAGGCGGCTGTGCCAGAGCCCAGAGGCATCAAGGAATATGGTGCATTTGGCTCGTGTGGCTGGAGCAGCCTGTGTCCTGCAGGAGGGCACCCCCGTCCCTGTTTGCCCCATCGAGGAGGAGGAACCCACCAGGCACGGCACAATGCTGGGAGGCAGCTGCCCCTTTGGGGCGAATTACCATTTCTCCCAGCCCGCGGATGCGTGGCCAGTTGGCTGGAAGAGGTGTTTGCTACCAATGTGCATTGGGCGGGGTGGGGAGCAGGTTCTCCATAATCCCCAAATTGTATCACTTTTGTGCAGCCGTCAAGAAGAGCTCTGCAGCAGGACACAGTGGGAAGATGTTAAAGCTACTACGTGGGAGATGTATCCACTTGGCATCCCCCAGCATGTGATCTGTGGTGGCCCTTGGTGGCTTGGGCCCCACGGCTGGAGGCGGTGGCCTGGAAGGGACAGTGTTCGTGTGAGAGCAGCAGGGATCGGGGAGAGCCCGGGGTGGGGTTTCCATATAGATAAGTACACATGTGTATGTGCTTGTTTATTAGCACAGCAAACACCAAGATCTCAGAAATACTGGGATTTCAAACCAAAGAGGAGAACACCCCTGTTCCAGGATCCTGGCAGCAGCGGCAGCTGGACACAGAGCCCCGTGTGAGCCGCACTGGCCACAGCCTCAGGCAGACTGGATACTGCTGGAGTTCACTACCTCCAGCAGAAAGAGAAGGGCCTCAAACAATGCGAACCAGAGGACACTACTGGAGGAGGTCAGAGACCCAAGTGAGTGGAAAGACGTCCTGTGTTCACAGACTCAAGATTCCGTGTTGGGAGGACGAGGCTACTTCCAGACGGATCTGCAGATTCAGTGCAATCCCTAGCAGAATCCCAACAGCCTTGTTTGCAGAAATGGAAATTGCAAGGATCCTAAATAGCCAAAGCCATTTTGGAAACAAAGAGTAGGTCAAAGGGCTCATCTTTCCCGATTTCAAAACTTCCTGCAAAGCGACAGTAATTAAAACGGTGTGCTACTGGCATAGGAATCACCATGTAAATGGAAGAGAACAGAGTCCAGAAATAAAACCCGATGTCCGTGATCAGCTGGTTTTCTTAATCTAGATGCTAAGACCATTCAGTGGGGCAAGAAGTCTCTCAGCAGATGGTGTTGGGACAACCGGCCATCTACACCAGAAGCTCGACCCTTACCTCACGCCACATACGAAAATTAACTCAAGGGCGCCTGGGTGGCTCAGTTGGTTAAGCCTTCTCTCTGCCTTTGGCTCAGGTCATAATCTCAGGTGCTGGGATGGAGCCCCGCATCAGGCTCTCTGCTTAGCGGGGAGCCTGCTTCCCCCTCTCTCTGCCTGTCTCTCTGCCTACTTGTGATCTGTCAAATAAATAAATAAATTTTTTTAAAAAATTAACTCAAAATGGAATAAAGACCTAAATATAAAAGCTAAAGCCATAAAACTCTTAGGACAAAACGAAGAGGCAAATCTTCATGACCTTAGACTTGGCAGTGGTATCTTAGATCTGACACCAAACGCACAAGCAAGGGAAGAGAAAATAAATCGTACTTTCAAATCTAAAAATTGTGTGCAAAGAACAGGAGAAGAACACTGAAAAGGCATCCACAGAACGGTAGCAGATATCTGCAAACGATATGCCTGACAAGAACGTGGTATCCAGAATACCACTGAACACCACAAAACCCACCCAATTAAAAATTGGGAAGGCCCGGAATAGACGTCTCTCCAAAGATACACAAATGACCGTTGGGGCACAGGGACCGATGCTCCCTGTCACTAGCCATTAGGGAGGGGCAAATCCAAACCACAGTGGGATACCACTTCGCACCCACCCGGCTGGCTACAATTAGACTGAGAATGACAAGTGTTGGCTGGGTGTGCAGATGCTGGGAGCCTTGGACATTACTGGTGGGCTGGGGAATGGGGCAGCTACTCAGTAGGTCAGACATAAAATTACCCCACAAACTCCTGGGTACATACCCAGAAGGACGGAACAAGGACTTTTTGAACAAAAATTTGTACATGAGTGTTTGCCGCAGCGAATGCTAGAGGTAGTCTAGTCTACTCTAGTCGCTAGTCAAGAGGTAGAAATAGCCCAAGTGTCCATCACTGGATGAAGGGACAAACAAAAGATGGTCTTAGCCATACAGCTGCATGTGACTCGGCCAGAAAGAGGAACAAGCACTGACCCCTGGACACACGCGATGTGAAAGCAGCAGTCACAAAGGACACGTACTATATGACTCCACTGATGCAAAATGTCTGGAACAGGGTCATCCAGAGACAGAACATAGGTCTGTGGTTGCCTAGGGTTGACAGGAGGAGGAAACGGGGTGCCTGCTGACGGGTAACGGGTCTCCTCTTGGGGTGCTGAAATGTTCTGGAACTAGACACTGGTGAGGGTTGGATGACACCACAAAGGCACTAAATGTCACTGAGATGAACACTTAAAAATGGGGACCCATATGTCACGTCTATTTTATCACATTAAGGAATAATGGGTGAGGGGAGAGAGACGAGGCAGGGGAGACATGGGAGGCACAGGCCTGGGGGCGGGGGTCCTGGCAAGACGAGGAGTCCCAGCCCCAGCAGTCCTGCCCCAGAGGCAGAAGGGATGTTTTCTGGAAAGAACAGCCAGGAAAGGAACGCAAATAGGCTAGGGGCCTTGGGGTGAATTATATACGGAGTTTATAAGGGGGACCCTATCTCCTGGATGCTTATTAGGACAGTCTTGGCCAGTGATGCCTGCCCCCACATCCCAAATGCAGTGTCCACTGTGCTTCTCCGGAGTGTTCCCAGTCCAAGCCGTGACTCATAGAGCCACTCGACTTACGAGTCCCTGGTCCACACACCAGTTTTCACCGTGCTGCTGGGGAACTGACAGCTCCCCCACTTTACAGACAGGGGGCTCGAACGGTATTTGAGTCTGCTTGTGGCCATCTGCTCTTCCTGGCCTGGGGCTTCTCCTCCTGCTGGGGGCTTCTTGGTGGGCGGAGGGTGGGGGGAGGAGGGGGTTCCATTGCCTGGCTGGGGTGGAACCAGGACGTCTGAAGCCGGGAACAGCCATCCCATGGCGCTCATGCAGCGGCTGGTGTGGAAGACAGAGCTCGGTGGGCTTCAGGGTGTCAGGTGGGTGTGGGTCTGAACCCTACGTCCGCCCCTGGTTAGCTGGCTGACCTGGAGTTGGCTCCTTAACCTCGCTAACCTTAGTTCCCCACCTACAGAGTCAGGCCACCAAGATCAACCTTCAAGAGTGTTACTAACATGAAAAGGAATGACACTCATGCCACTCAGAGCCTCCGCGGGCACGGGTCAATGGCAGCTAGGTTATTCCTCCTCCCTTCCCACTGCCCTCCCCCAGGAAGGAGGGGAAAGGAAATGTGTTTTCTGCTGAGTAATGCAGTTAAAAAAAAAAAAAAAAAAAAAAAAACTTGGAAAAACAGGATGAATCCTGACATCTTCAAGCATGTGCAACACTAAATATTTTAGGTAACCCACAAAAAAAGTGGACACACAGACTCCCCCTCTCCAGGATGATTCAAACCACTTATTATTGGATTCTGGATGAGGCCCCCACTCTAGAGCTGGGCCAGAAAACCGTGGGCTGTGACGGAGGACGGCTATGGGGTGTTGGTAAGCCATTCTAGGGTCCCCAGTGTCACTGCAAGAAGACCTCCCCCGCTGCTGAATGCCAAGGAAACGGTGTTGCCGTTCATAAATATTTAACAAGTGCATCTTGAAACATGCCGGGGGATTACTGGAGAGTGTGGAAAACAGACGGGCGCGCAGGAAGCTCAAGGTCATTAAGGATGTGAGAAAAAGATACAAACCGCCCACGGAATCGTTTGTGACAGGATGCAAAGGGACACCCCCGATGCAGCACCACCAGCCAACAAGGGGAGTGGGGAGCTGTTCAGACAAGCTCAGTCCAACCTCCCAGCTCCCCGCGTACCACAAAAGGCGCTCACATGCAAGGCCATGCAAGGCCGGCCCCGGACCCTCCGGAGCCCTGAGCACACTATGGCGCCAGGTGAGAAGGCATGTGGGTTTCAGACACTGCGACAGCTCTCCGCCAAGGCAGCCACAAAGCAGAACCTGATGGAACCTTCCTTTAGTGGGCCTAGTGATGGCCCCTCCAGCCTCTGTGCTGGGAAAGCGGGCTCAGCAGCCCCCCAGCCACACCCCGACCCTCTGCTCTGCCGAGGGGGAGGGGACAGCAGGAACACGTCCCCAGAAGAATGTTTAGGTTTATTTAATTTGAGCTACATCTCAGCCTGTGTTTAATACACCTTCAATTAATTAAATGAGCACTTTTCCTCATTGACACTACCCTCTTCAGAAGCCTGGGCTTCTGGCCGCTGCCCCCGGGTGAGTCACCCAGCGATCCCAGTGTGGCGGAGTCTCACAGAACCCTCCCCACCCCCAGCGGTTACCTAGCAACCAGCCTAGCAACCCCAGAGCCAAGAGCTTCATCCCGAGTAACGTCCAAAAAGACATCTCCTCTCAAGGATGCCATCCAAAGGTATATAAAGAGGAGGCGCAAAGCAGCCGGCTTCCTCCTCCTGAAGTGTACAAATTAGAGACAAAGGAGGACACATTATGTACTTGTTGCTTCAACAGCCAAAAGACACAATCACATCCTTGCTGTTCACACATGGAAATGAAAAGGACCAAGGAATGACTGGGCGGGCGCCACACAGAAGCTGCCCAGGTCCCTGGCAGGATGAGGAAGACCTTCTGTCCAGACCACAGCCGTGAGAGAGCCCCTGGCACTGCCAGGGGTGGGGGTTGGGAGGCAGGTCCTCCTCCCTGCCTCCTGTCGCAGGTTCACCTCCTGTGCCCCCTTTCCCTGCCCACTCCCCAGCCCTCCCCCAGCTGTCCCCTCACAGGAGAAGCATGCCCTATTGTGTGCTTTCCTCAAAGATGCCAAACACATAACTGGGCAAGAAAAGGCTGGGAGAACACTCCAGAAGGGTGAATGAACGCCCTTGGCATTTCCCAAAGGTGTCAGCCCTCCTGAGCCTGCCCCCCACAGATTCAATGTGTCACCTGCAGAGCTCATTACAGTGTGCATTCCCAGGGTCCTGGGTCCCTCTGTTAAAAATCAACCTCCAGGCGATTCCAGTGCGAGCAGTCCCGACCACACTCAGAGCAAGTGCCCTGCGGGCCGCATCTCTGGCACAGACCTCATGGCAGATGCGTGGGGGACCAGGTACACATCATCCCCTGCTCAGAAGGGTGTTGGAACTGAAGCCTGATGTGCCCATGGAACACAGGGCATTCAGCTGTGCGAGTCAGTCCCCTGGGCTCCCAGCCAAGTGAGCTAGGCCACCCGGTTCAGGTCACGCTCTGCCACTGACTCTGACCTTGGGGGTCATTTGCCCGACCAGGTGGGAACTGATGAATTAACACCTGGAAAGGGCTTACATCCACACATGGCCTAGAGAGAGGGATCCCTAGGGAGCTGCTTTCTTCCAGAAGCGAGGGTCCCACAGGCAGACCCTGGAAATCTCCCCAGGTCCCCATGCACTCCAGGCCAGTGCCATCACTAGTCACCCAGTGACTTGTCAGGCTATTCCTGTGCCAGGACGTACCCCCAGAGAGGACAGGCTCTTATCCTGGCTGGCAGAGGGGCTGCCCCACTGGACCTCACCAGGATGCCCGGTCACACCTGAAGAGAAGCCTGGACCCCTCACTGGGGGAGCCTGGACCCCGTGACATGAAGGAAGAGACCAGAGGAAAAGTACTGAAGAACTCAAATACATGGCCTGTCCCACATCCCGAGGCTGCCAGGAAGGAGGGGGATTTGTGTTCTGTGTGGCTCAGGGGACAGATGGAGGCCCCAGGGCAGAGGTCACCAGGAGGGGTTCAAATCAACAAAGGGGCAAAGGATTCTTAGACATGCAATAGTCAGGGGCGCCTGAAGGGCTCAGTCAGTTGAGCGGGTGACTCTTGAATTTGGCTCAGGTCATGATCTCAGAGACGTGAGATCAAGCTCCCGGGTCGTGGGCTCCACGCTTAGCACAGAATCTGCTTGGAATTCTCTCTTCACCCCACCCCCTGTGCTGGCTTTCCTCTCTCTAAAATAAATAAATAAAATCTTTATAAAACAAGAGAAAAAGCAGCACCATGGGTTGCCTGGAGCAGGGAGCTCCCCAGGGGAAGCCGCAGTACAGGCTGCCGGGGGCCAAGCTCTCTGCCTCAGTTTCCCCTCCACTGTGAGACGGAGATGACGGGGCACATTTCACAAGGTTTTTATGAGGATTAAGTGAGCTGAGAAGTCTCACGAGCTTATCCCAGGGTGTGACTCATGGGAGCACTCCCTGTTTTCATCCTGTTACTGCTCCTCACAAAGGACAGCGAAGGCCTCAGGAGGGTGAGGTCAGTCCCCAGAGGTTTCATGGTGGAGCTAGTGGCTGAGCTGGCCCTGGAAGGAGCTGGAAGGTGGGCCTGTGCAGAGGTGTGTATGGCAGGAGTGGGGGGAGGAAAGGTACTGGCCTTGGAGGCACAGACCAGTCAGAAGTCTCCTAGCCTCCCGTGACCACCTGGGACTCGAAGGCCTCCACACTGTGCCCTTCAGTGTGGCTGTGAATCCAATGGAGGCCATGGGCACTAAGCACATGAACGTGCCCAGACAGTTTAACGTGTAAGACTAGGGACTGTGCTCACTGCGATGCAGTGCTCTACCAATCACTTACTGTATACATCACCTTCTTAGACGTCCCCCAGGAGGTGCGGGCAGAGATGAGGCAGGGTTCTGCCACCGCAGCCCCGTCCACAAGGACAGGCTTGGATCCTCTGAGCCCTCAGCTTCTGGGCACCCGGAGCCAGGTAACCACACTGATGCTGGCAAGAGCCCCAGGGGCCCATATGCGTCACCCATGCCTTCCACGGGGGCCCCGGGGACCTGGACCAGGTGAGCGTGCGGGAAAAAAACAAACAAAGGACACGGGAGCTGGGGGAACAGAGCCTGGCACACGACGGACCCCAAAAGACAAAGGACAGCATCCCACTCTGGGCGGGTACCTAAAATGCCAGGGCTGAGAGGAACAAAGGTCACATCAGACATGAGAAACCCAGACCCACTCAGATATCCAGATGGCCTCCACCATCAGAATGATGGATAGGATGACCTTGAAATTGAGGTCACTTCTGCCTCCGCCAGGAGGCGATCCCCAGGGCATGGGCTATGCAGGCCGTCTGAGCAGAGCTGGCTGACCAGTGCGAAAGAAAGATGTCAATCTTGGGTCAACCCGATCTGGTCCTGGTGAAGAACTTAATGGTACACGTAGACTGCATAGCCAGGAGCCTCCCGAAGAGCATCTCAGCTCCTACACCGTCCTTACACCACTGGCAAGAGCCCCAGACATGGGGCTTTTTGCACCTCAACACTGCCACTGCAAAGTGGGGTCTACCAGCCATACCCACCTCTCGGGGCAGCTAGATCACCCGGGGAAACACCCCACAGACAGAAAACTCTGCAACTCAGGGGGGTCTGCTAGCCAGGCAGGCCTGGCGCAGTGTTTTTCCAGCCTGTGTGGCCGGCGGGAGCGATGTGAAGGAGGGATTCAAAGTCACACCCCATCCTGGCATGCCTCCCTGGCCCATGAAGCCACCTCAGCTCTGCGAGCTTCATGTGCAGCTAGGAACCAATCCATGGAGTTTCTGGGACATGGGACAGGACACTGTATGCAGAGGTGTCTTGGGAACTGCAGGGATCGGGGGGCCCAGGTGTCTGTGCTCCCAGACATCAGCGATCTGCTCACACAGCCACACAGAGCCACAGGAGAGGCGGCCACGGCCACTCTGCAAGGTCGGGACGACTACTGGTGTCTCTCAAATCACCCCTCTGAAACTGAGTGAGGGCCACCAATTTACCGTCTCTCGTGTGTCCTCAAAGAACAAGCTTTCAGAAGATCTGTATCCAAACTTTCTCCTCTACTGCAGCCGTCTCCACCCTCGGAGGCACCCAGGTGTTGGGGGAGGCTCCACCCCCTAGCCTGGCTGAAACCCTGCCCCTTCCAGCAGCTCTTCCTCCCCAGACAACTGTCCAGAGCGAGGCCTCCGCCCACTGTAACAGCCATGACTGCTCCGCACCTCAACCTCCCCATCTGTAGGATGGGTCCTCCGGGCAGTCCTGACCTCTGGGGAGGCTCCCTGAGCTCAGAAGCACGAGGAAAGGGCCCAGAAGCAGGTCTTGCAGGTAATAAAGAGGCTGCCTTACCTTTGTGTGAGCCTGCGTCCTTCCTGCAACTGTGAGGTAAGGATCTTAAAGTTTGGTAAGTGATTTTTCACATGTCTGTTAGCCATTGTCTAAAAGAAAGTTTAGGGGTGGGTTTTCCCTGTTACTAAAACTAAGCAAGGGCTGCCTGGGGGGCTCAGTCGTTAAGAGTCTACCTTCGGCTCAGGTCGTGATCCCAGGGTCCTGGGATTGAGCCCCACATTGGGCGCCCTGCTCAGCGGGGAGCCTGCTTCTCCCCCTGCTTGTGCTCCTGCTCTCACTCTCTCTCTCTCTGTCAAATAAATAAATGAAATCTTTAAAACAAACAAACAAACAAAAACCCCCACAAAATGAGACTCTTAACCCTAGAGAACAAACTGGCGGCTGCAGAGGGGAGGGAGGCCAGGGCAGGGGTGAAGCTGGTGAAGGGGATGAAGAAAGCACTTACCCTGCCGAGCACTGTGTCACAGACAGACTCAAATCACTATGCTGAGCACCCAAAACTCACATAACACTGTAAAATAATCATGCCAGAATTTTTAAAAACAAGAAATTAAAATTTAAAAAATGTCCAAACCAAAACACATTCTTACGAACTTGTATGTGGTCATTCTGGAAGACGAAGGAAAGAAAGAAGATCTGGAAAACCACAGAGTGGGTTCTGCACAGCTGGGATTGGCCAGACAAACGGCATCCGGTCCTATCACTCCAGGGGCCAGTTTACCCTCCACCCCCCACCAGGGCCACTCACCTTGAACCTCTCGGTGACCCCCTCAGTGATGCTGACGGTGAACTCCGCTATCTTGGGAGGACGTGCTTTGCCTTTCTTGCGGTCAGGCTCGTACTCGGTCTTCGTTTTCACAACCACCTTGTCCGGGAAGCAGAGAAGCACAGCGTCAGTGGTCAGCAGTGTGGCCCAAAGCCCGTGGACATACCTGTCTGGCGAGGATGGGCATGGGCACCCTGGGGGCCCAGTCAGCATTTCACTGACAAGTATTTCACAGAAAAGGAGAACAGCCGTCATTGGCCGGAAATCTCCGGGCCAGGACTTTCGGAGAAATGGCCCATGAGTAATCGCGAGAGCAGCCCCAGGAGGGAAAGACGGTCACTCCCGGCTGGAGAAGTTAAGCTCCTCGGCCAGAGGTCCCCCAGCTAAGAGGGGGCAGGGCTAACTCCTGCTACCATGCTCCTTCCACCACCCAGGGTGCCGCAGAAGCCCCGGTGGTCCAGGGGGTGCCCTCGGCTTCCATGGGTCTTTCTGTGCCACCATGGGTAAAAGGATGGAAGAGGCAATGAGATTAGGAAGGAGGAGCTGGCCTTCATCTCTCAGCCCCCACCCCGCCACCCTCTCCCTCCTCTGCCCCTGCAATGACCCCCGGAGGATCTCCCTGCTCTTCTTCCCCCTGCTCTCTACTTCGAAGTGAAGAGGTTTCTCCTCCCACGCACCTGCCCCACTCTGCCCCATACACACCTGCTCCCTGCTCCCCCAGCAGCTTCCCACGAGCCCCCACCCGCCCTCCATCCTCCCCCGTCACCCCCGAGGCTCCAGCCCCTTCCTCCACTCGCCTGTCGGACAGTTTCCTGCTCTGTCCCCACAGGCCAGGGAGGCCTCAGAGTTTCCACTGCTCTAGTCCCCACTCCTCCACCTCAAATCCAGGAGCCAAGAAGCGGCAGCAGGACTGCAGAGGCCCAGCCACCCATGCTCCCCTCCACCCCAAGACAGTGGGGTTGGAAACCGGCTCTCAGCAACCATAGGCCCCAGGGAAGAGCCAGGGGAGAATCAGGACAGTGAGCCATGGGGGCTGCCGGAGGGGCTCTAGGACTCAGCTATGACCCTGGATCCAGCCGAGAGAAGGAATTGGGAGAGAGAGTGACCCAAGCCAGCTGCCACCGAAAACTGATCCAAGGGCCACAAAACCTGTCATCAACTCTTGCCTTCCCTCCTCAGTCCCTTCCATGCACGAAGCTCTCTGGATGCCGAGAGGGCGGGCACACTGACTGTGACAGTGCGGGTGCCCACCAGCTCTGGAGGGAGCATTGGTGCATTCCCCTACTGTCCTCAAATCCCAAGTGTCCCTGACTCGCTATGTGACCCTCAGCACCTGCTTGGCCTCTCCAAACCTCAGTGTCCTGGCCTGTGAAATGGGACCAAGGCCTATCTCAGCCCGCTGCAGTGAGGAGGGGGCCGTTCACACAACCCTCAGCACAGCGCGAACCCAGTCAATACTCTACCGGCCCAGATTCAGCTGCCTTTGCTGCTAACATGCTCAGTGACCTCGAACTAGACCCTCTATCTCCACATGTGTAAAATGGGAGCAATGACAGTAAAGTTACTCAACAAATGTCAGGCGAGACCAGCCCGTGCCTTGCTGCCGGCTCCACTGTCACCGGCGACCCTCGGCACTCGGTGCTCGCTCTCAGGACAGGCTCCACTCACAACCCTGGCTGTGTTACCTGACCCCACCAGCCACAGCACCTGGGACAGGAGACATCACCTCCTCTGAACCCTGCCTGTGAGCAGCACAGCACTGTTGTGCGTGTTAAGCGAGGAGCGAGGTCTTGCGTGAGAAGTCACATCCCAAGCAGGATGGAGTGTGGGGCCCTGCC
The DNA here is from genome assembly GCF_010015895.1 of Lontra canadensis. Classification (NCBI taxonomy): domain Eukaryota; kingdom Metazoa; phylum Chordata; class Mammalia; order Carnivora; family Mustelidae; genus Lontra; species Lontra canadensis. The sequence goes on along the minus strand of NW_022630995.1, from coordinate 61,356,130 downwards.
AGAAGCTTCTGTACAGAGGGAGGGGATTGTGGCCTTCTACCGTGTGACCTTGGGCCCATCCCCTTGAACTCTCTGAGACTCAGTCTCCTCACCTGTGACCTCAGAAATCTTCTAGCCCAACCACTGGTTCCTGGATGCCCCAGAGGGGGTTCCCTCCCTCTGACTGAACACTCCCGCCAATTCCCTCTCTGATTGAACACTCCCAGGGATGGGAGACTCACTACCTTTCAGACCTACCTAGGCTACTTCGAAATGGCCCAATTGGTTGGCCAGGATTTCATACCTGCCTGAAATCCACCCCCACTGGTAGAAGACAACTGTGTGCCAGACAGTTCTGGAATGGAACAGACTGAGGGCAAAAGAGGAGACTCAGGCTGAGTGGAGGGAGTCACCTGACAGAGGTGCTGCCTCGGGACACAGCATTCCTGGCACAGGCCACCACCACTCTGGGGCTGAGGAGGGAGGGAAAGGTGGGGGGGGGCAGCTGAGCTAGCCCAGCAAGTCAGGGAAGGGGGATGCGCCGCTGGCAGCCCTGCCCCACCCCTCCCCTCAAGCCTCCTCTAGACTGTCAGTACCCCAAATTGGCCCCACGTGGCCTAGGTGCACAGGTGTGCCCTGCGGATCCTCTTCCTGAACCGAAACACCTGCCATCAGCCGCCTTTCCTTCTCCATCCCCCCCACCCAATACACAAACAATAGAGTTGGGGGGATGGAAACCACTCTAGACAGCTGAGTAAGTCAAAGGGTGCACCTGGGAATAAAGGAATCTTCCAGAAGGGAAGGACCCTCTGCTGCTGCCAAGATATCCCCCCATCCCCATCCAGTGGTCAGCAATCACCATCGAGCCGGAATAAAGGACAAAGACCTGACTCAGAACGTCCTCGCTGGAGCTAAATGAGACAATAAATGGAAACGCACTTCAGGAAATAGAATGAACTCGCTCGCGGCTGGGTGGTTTTTAAGCAGCAGCAAGGTGGTCAGAAAGGATGCTGTGTTTATTATTCTAGGTTTGAATAATTGGAATTATTGGAATTGGAATACAATTGTCGAGACTTTCTATCGTTGCCATTTACCCTTTTAAAACGTTAACTCCTGAAAAAATTATCCTTCAGGTACAGAAACTACTTGATTGGATACTGTACTCAGGAAAAGAAGGGGCTCTAAATTCAGAAAAGGAAAGCCCACTTTGGGGAAACGATGATGAAGGGCTGTCCCCAGTTAGGCTAACACCCGGCCAGCAGAGCACTTACTAGAAGATTTCACAAAAGGAACAAAGAGAAGGAAGCTCCCGGGAAGAACAGACGCCCTGCAGCATCTACAGACGGCCTGGGAGGGGCAGGCGGAGAGGGTGAGGACGGGAACCCAGCCCCTCAATGAGGGTCCACCTGGCCAAGGAGAGGAGCCTCCTCACCGCCACGGGGCGAATCCGAGGGGCAAGTCCGACGGAAACCGCCCCACCTGGGCAGGCGCACGGGGCAGCCGCGCCCCAAGGCTCACCCCAGACCCACAGTCCCCTGCTACCTTGGGGGGGGGGGGGCATGGGCGAGGAGAAGCAGGGCCGGGGCCGCCGCGTTGGTACCTGGGGCCCCTCTCAGACAAGACTGCTACGAAAATCCAGAAGGGACCTTCCCCCAATCGCTCTCCCTTGTCGGAACGGAGCTGTCTCCGGATCCGGAATCCCGCGCGGGCACGCGGTCCTCCCGAGGGGCTTCCTCCCGCCGCCCGAGCTCGCCCCCACTTCCCATCTCCCGCGCACGCCGCGCGTCTCTTTTGTTGCGGCCGCCGCCCGAGGCTTGGGGTGCGCACCCGGCAGCGCGGGGGTGCCGGGGGGCTCTCACCTTGTCCGGGGGCGGAAACTGCAGCTGATTGACATCGAGGGGCGTCATCAGGGGGATGGTGTCGAAGCCATCCTCCAGCAGCGGCTGCTTGGTGCCCTTCTCCGCGAAATTGTTCCCCAACTTCACCATCGTTCCGAGAGACCCGAGGCTGCCGCCTGCGAGGGAGGGCAGGGCGGGAGTCAGCGCGAGCTCGCCGGCTCCCCCTTGGCCTCCGGGGAGGAGGGGTCGGGAGGACGCAGCTGTCTCGGGCCCGGGACGGGGGTAGGAGGGGAAGGAGGGGGTCCCAGGCCCTCCCCCACGCGGGACCCAAGTGCCCGGCTCAGGGGCGCACCGCGGCCGGGGAGAGGGCGCGCCCCGTCCCAGCGCCGGGGACCCGCGCGGAGCACCCCGGTTCCCCACCCACCCACTGGGTGCCCGGCGGCCCGCGAACCCCGCCTCGGAGGGAAGGCTCGGGCCCGCGGACCCCGCCCTGGGGCGGAAGGCTCGGGCCCGCGGGCCGCACTCACCCACGCCGGCTCGCAGGTCTGGCTCCAAGCGCGCAGCGAGCCTCCGCGTCGGCAGCTCCCGCGCGCAGCAATGGCGGAGGCGGCGCCGCGCGGGGCCGGGCGGGGGAGCCGAGCGATTGGGCTCGCGGCCGCTCCCTCCTCCCGCTCGCCGCCTCCCTTCCCGCCGCCCCCGGGGCCGCCCGTGAGCGGGTGAGTGCGTGCGTGTGGCGGCGGCGGCAACTCCGCCCTGACGCAGCGCGCGGGGCAGCACAAAGGAGCCCTCCCCGGGGACCCGAGCCCGCCCCGACTGCGAGGGGCGCGCCGGGACCCGAGGCTCGGGGCGGCTGCGAGGGGCGGGGCGGGGCGCGGCGTGAAGGGGGAGAGCGAAGGGATGGAGCGATGCGCCAGAGTGGGGGGCACGGGAGCGGGCCCGTGGCGCGCCGCTGGGTTGGGAAGGGGTCCCGGAAACAGGGCGGAGGGTGTCCCCGCGGGAAGGAGGCGCGGATGCGAATGCTTCGGCAGGAGGGGGAGAGCTCTCCTGAGCGGGGGACGGCGCCCGGCAGAGAGGACGCCGCGGGGCTGCCCGAGGGTTGGGTATTCAGGCAGAGAGCGCTTGGCGCGCTGCGCCGCGTTGGAGGGAGAGGGAAAGGTTTCGCTGGTCTGTTGGTTAGAGGAAGAGGAAGGGGGGTCCCCTCGCTGCAGCCACAGCCTAGAGCATCCCGGTCGCAGAGGAGGGGGCGCGGAATGAAGGGCGTCTGGGGTTCCAGTCGCTGTCGCAGCTGCCCAGATTAGGGCGTCATTTTGCGGACCTGGAGCCAACCCTGGCTGCAGGACTCCCCAGACGAGAAACCGCGCGTGGCGTGCGGGCGAGACCAGAAGCTGGAGGCAGGCCGCTCCAGGGGAATCGGTACCTTGCAGGCACCTGTCTCTTTCGGGCCCTGCTGGAAATACAGAGTAGGGGTTCCGGAAGTCTTACTTCCATTCCACACATCAGTTGCACGACTGAAGGCTGAGGCCGCGTCTTTTCCATCAGCCAACTGAGAACCATCACCCGAACCTGCCTCCCCTCCCCTAGAACCGCAGGGAGTACCAGGAGATGGCGGGAGCAGCCACTTCCTGCCTGTGCCCTGAGCCTGCAGCCCAGTCTAGGAACCTGGCCCTGGGGGCCCCAATTCCAAATCCCCAGGAGGGCCCCCCCTTTTGACACATGAGGTCCCTGGATTCCTCTACTTGCCCCAGCTCCCCAACAGGGTATAAGTGGGCCTTTGACTGCAGGGCAGCCTGGTGGGACCCAGGATCTTGGCAGACACTACCCTTGGCCAGCTTGGGGACAGCAGGTGTCCCAGGTGCTGGCCCCCACCACAGGCCTTGGGCGAGGCTGCTACAATCTTTCCGGCAGAGGCCTTTAAACCACAGCACCAACCCAGTGATACCTGTGAAGTGAAACCCTGTGTGCCTCCGGGAGGAAGTGGCTTTGTCCCCATCTCTTGGCATTTTACACACACACACACACACACACACACACACACACACACACTGTGGCTAGAATCTCACACAGGGAGCTGCAGAGTGGGCTTCCCTGAACCCCATGTGTACCCCTCCTGCCCTCAAAGGCTCTGTGAACGAAGGAGGACAGGGACACAAAGGACCCATGGTTTGACAGAGACAGCAGGGGACAGTCTTGCTTTTTCGTGCTGTCCTGGGTTTTCACGGGGACTTTGCAGTCTCAGTTTGTGTGGTGTCCAAGTGGCATCTGGCAGGGGGAAGGATGCAGGGAAGGACTCGGTGCACAGGCCTACAGCCCAGCCAGCAAAAGCTTGGGGGTGAGTGCCTAGGTGGACAGGGGACCCACCAGAGGGTCACAGTCACTGCCGGGAGGCTGTGGACAAAGTGGGACAGCCCCAGGGAGGGCAGAGGGAACACAGGAAGGAAAGGGATGTGCAAGGCACTTAGTTTCCTGGCCGCCACGGCAAACCACTGCAAACCGGGGGCATAAAATGTATAGTCTCTCAGGTCCCAAGGCCAGAGGTCCGAAACTCAGGTGTCAGCAGGGCCACACTCCCTACAGAGGCTGCAGGGGACAATGGTTCTGCCTTCAGCCTCCGAGGCCCCAGGAGTCCCTGGGCTTGTGGCCCGGACAGTCTCCCTGCCCCCGGGGATCAGTCACACTGTCTCCTCTTCCCTGGGTGTCTCCCACGAGGACACTGCTCGCTGGATTTGGGGCCCACTCCATGACCCAGGATTAGCCATCATTGCATGACCTGTGAGATACGTTCACAGGTCCTGGAGATTGTGCACAGATGTCTTGGGGGGCCGACCCTGGATTTACCGGGGAACTGAGGCTGCGGGGGGGACCACAGTTCAAAGGGCTCAGGAGTCCCAGGTGGCCATGGGGGGACAGGGTCTGGGCAAGAGGTCTTCCTGGAGAGGCGGGGGTCACAGAAGTGGGGCCAGCTGAGCCACCACAGTGCTTCTGGGACCGATTTTGGGTGTTTTAAAGCATTCACACAGTCTCACTGGAGACCTCCTTGCAGGATTTTTGTCATGTATTTAGTTTTTCTAAATGACTCTGTGACACACACCCACCGCCTCTTGGACAATGACCGCAACCCCCATCCCAGCCAGGCTCCCGTTCGCAGGGCAGTCAGCTGCCACTTGGTGCCACTTCCAAGTTCAAGCCTCTCCATGACGCCCTTGCCCAGAGGCTCAAGTCCAGACTGCATGGCAGTGGGGTGGAGGGTGGGGGACAGTGTGATAGCCTGATTTCCAGTCCTGCTGCTCCCACTTCCATGCTGTGTGACTTCTGACAAGTTGCTTGACTTCTCTGGGCCTCAGTTTCCCCATCCATAAAATGGAGATGGTCATAATACTTCCATCACCGTGGTGCTGGAAGAATCAAATGAGCTACTGCATGATTTTAAACAACAGCACCTACTCTGGCTGCAGCCACGACTTTGAGTGCTACTCACTGCTCGGTTCTTCTCGATCTCGATTCCCAGGGGACTTACATGGAGCCAGGATGAGGTGCCAGGTGTTCATTGTGGGCACAGGATTCGAGCTCGGAGGGACTGAGAAGGCTCTCCCCTAGCATCCTGGTGAGCCTCTCCACAGCTCAGAGAAGGAAATGCCTGGTCCCAGGCCACAGAGGGGGCGGCAGAGTGGAGCCCGGGCAGGGGTGAGGCTGCCCCGCAGCTTCCCTGCTAGCAACCTGGCCCCTGGCACAGGCGAGGGCCACCCAGGGCCGTGGCTGCAGGGAGGAGGGGGGAAGGTCCAAGGCCCGACCATGTCGATTAAGGATGGGGCAGACAAGTTTCACACCCAAGTCTTGTTTTTTTTTAATTGAAAAATAATCCATGTGCCACAAATTTCACCATTTTAAAGTGTACACATCGTTGAGGTTTTTAGTATACTCACACGGTTGTGCAACCATCACCATTACATCCAGAACATTTGTACCACCCCAAAAAGAAACCTGTCCCTGTTATAAGCCACTCCCATTCTCCCCGTCCCCCAGCCCCCCGCAACTACGAAACTACTTTCTCTTTCAGTGCCAAGACCCTTTCTTTTTAAAAATTTTCCCCAGCTTTACTGATATAAAAGTGTGTCTATTATGGTGTACAACCTGGTGATTCTATGTACGTATAGACTGTGAAGTTATTTCGACAATAAGGGTAGTTAACATGTCTAGTACCTTTGTGTGGGGTGGGGGTAAGAAGTTTAAGACCTATCTAATTACTTTCTCTGGACTTGCCTATTTGGTACACATCCTCCTTTCTGATGGTTTCAAGTCTCTCTGCCCCATCCTTAATTCTGAGTGGGTCAGTACACTGACATGGACTAGGGAGAGAATCGGGGCTTCTGGATCTTTCTGCGGACAGCAAGAGTTGGCCCACCTGGGTAGTCTTCCATGTCTCTCCTTGAATCCTACACTCCAGCCACACCCACTTCCCCGTTCCCCAAGCGCCTGCCTCCAGGCCTGGGCCAATGCTGTCTCCCTGGCTGGGAACATGTCCCTCATCCCCTCTGCATTTCACAAACTCCTCCTCATCCTTCAAAGCCTAGACCAAATGTCACCTCCTCTTTGAGCCTCACCTGGCCCTTCTCTGTGCTTCTCTCCTGCTGGGTTCCTGTATTTATACCTTTTCCTGAATCGTGAGCAAATCCTGGTGGAACAACTTAATCTTTCATTTTTACATCCCCTGAGACTAGAGCAGAGCCCAGCCTATAGCAAGGACCTGGAAACGAACGCGAAACTGGCATCCCTTCATTTCACATTCACAGTAGATTCAGACATTTAAATGTCAGGTTTGTAAAGCCAAGCTCGAGTGTGTAATAAGGAAATCCACGGTCTAATTCAAGCCAAAGGCAGGCTTGCCCATGACATCACGGTGACATTCTCCCCCCAGATTTAACCTTGCTGCAAATGCTCATTTCTAGAAAACTCCAAACCTTATTTAAAAATACCTAAGGTATAAACAAAATCATAAATTCAGTTCCTACTGGCTTTAGTGTTTTGTTTACCTTCGTACTCCATCCCCAACACTTAACACCTACCAAGGACTCAGGCAATGGTTAGGAAATGAATGAAGGACATTTTTGTTTCTTTGTCCTTAGAGAAACTGAGTAAATAGTACTGTGGGGCTCATCGTCACCTGGTGACTCGTTACGTATTTAAACAGAGCTCTGTGTGTGTGTGTTTGTGTTTTAGATTTGGGGAGTTTTTGAGTTTTGTTTGTTGTTTTGTGTATGTAGTCTTCACGACCCACTCGGCCATTCCCCACGCCTGTCTCCCCCTCAGCAAACTATCCCCTTGTCATAAATCCCCCTCAGACGATCTGCCCCCCTGGTGCCTTGACAGAACTCGAAGGGAGAACATTCTTGCTCCTGCCTCCATCCTCCCTGGAGCCGCTAGTAAGTCAACCCTCCCCGAGCCTCCTCCAAGGTGAAGAATTATGTGATCTCGCTCTGCCATCTTCTTTTCTTTCCAAGTTTCACGGAAATTCTGAGGGGGAAGGGGCAGGTATGGTTATACCCATTTTACAGCTCAAGGAGCCATCACAATGGGTAGACATGACCCTGTGAGCAACAACTCACATGCAGGGAGTGCTGACGGGCACTTTCTGTGCTCTGTTTCTCGGTGCCCTCCAACCATCTCTGGGGGGTTGGGCTTCTGGTCTTACAGACGCCATAGAGGCTTAGGTGACAGTGTTGTCAAAAAGATGCTTGGAGGACTCACTGGCCAAAGAAGGGAGAAACCCAGATGCTTCAAGAACTTCAGACAAAACTGTAGCCCCTCCGGCCATCCAAAGCCCAGCCCTGCCCCTCGTGGGTGTCAGGGACCCCGAGGACCTGGCTACGCCTCTGGTTTTCCAGTTCCATGGTCCACTTAGACCCCCAAAACAGGGGTGGGAGGGGGGAATTCCCTAAACCTGAATATTGCCCCCAGGACCAGCATTCATGGTGCCGTTACTCCCTTAATCGTGGGCAGGCGGGTCATGCTAGTGGTGTGGCCTTGGACAGCACAGGGGCCCTCCTGGGCCTCAGTTTCCCCATCCACAAAATGAGAGGATTGGGCTAGAATGTTCACCTACTCCCCTTCCAGTTTAGAAGTCCCCGTCTCATTGGTCACAGTCACCATGGAAAGTATAGCCCAGAGCGAATCAGAGTCAAGATTACCGGGGACATGTGGAAGTCAAGGCACTGCACGTGACCTGGGGCATAAACTTTGGGGGCCGCATCATTTCATCCGGCTCTTCCCCTGCCCTGTTCCAGAGCATTCCGTGATCGCCAGCACCGGCTTCTGCACCAGCGTTCCAGGGTGTAGCGATAACTTGGACTAAATTATTTAGCTGGTAACTGATTATAAAAGCACTCTGCCAAAGTAAAGAACCACAGAAAGGCCAAATTCTAATAACAACACCGCCATACGCTTGAATTAATTATTGAATTTTTTAAAAGCCCACAGATGGATGAGTGCAATTCATTCCACGCTCCGTGGAGTCAGGGTCCCTGAGAGAGTGTCTAAAATTCACAGGCTCCCCGGGGTGTGCTGGAGACAGCACAGTGCAAGCCTGAGCTGCATTGCAGGCAGCTTGGCAATGACCTCATGGGGCTTTTCCATCCGCGATATCTCCGCTCAGCAGCTGCACTGGGCTGGGCTGGGCTGGGCTTGGGTCGCAGCAGCATTAGCACGCTCTGAGCTGACCTAGGATTTCTGGCCGTGGCACCCTTTTTTTTTTTTTTTTTAAACATCTATAATTTATAACCTTTTCTCTGTCGGGCAGGCTCCCCTGTTTCTCTCATCCAGCTAGGGAAGGGGAGTGGGATCCTTGTGAGCGGATTTTCCAAAGGATTGAAATTTTACCTCTCACTGTCCAATGGTCCTAATTTCCCAGTTTATTCTACAATGCAAGGCACGTTGCCCTGGCCTTCTGAAGCAGAAGATGTTGTAAAGAATCTTATCTCTTCTTGGAAAATCAGGTCAGTTCTCTGCACAGAGCTGGGAGCCCTCACACTGGGCTTGGTCAGTGCTGATTCTGTTTTGCGGAGCTCTTTGACCTCCAGCCCTGCCAGAGGACTGCCTGGGACCATCCTCACCACTCACCCCATCCCCAGTATTTGCTGGGAGCAGACATTCCAGATTGCTCCATTTATTAGAATGACATAAAAAAAAAAGAGTAAGGAGATTGCAGTGGGTTGATGTGTCCCCTAAAACTTTGTGTCCTTGTGGCACCTCAGAATGTGACCTCAGTTGGAAACAGGGTCTCTGCAGATACAATTGGTTGAGGATCCTGGGATAAAACTGCCCGGGATTTGGGTGGGCCCAAAAGCTAATGGCTGGTATCCTTCTATGAGGAGCAGAGGACACAGAAAGACAGGCCAGGTGACAGTTACAAGCCAAGGAACATGGGAGTGCCCCCAGCCACTGGAAACTGGGAGAAAATCATACCACAGATCCTGCTCTAGAGCTATGGGGGGGGGGCATAGACCTACTGACACCTTGATTTTGGACCTCTGGCCTCCAGACCTGAGAATAGGTTTCCATTGTTTTAAGCCCCCCCAGTCTGTAGTATAGGGGCAAAGGGCAAGCTGCCCCCAAAATGTACTGCTTTGGCATTAATTATTGCCCAGCATGGGGCTCGAACCCAGGACCAAGAGATTAAGACTCAAGCTGAGATCAAGGGTTGGACGCTCAACTGACTGAGCCACCCCAGCGCCCAGGCATTATTTTAAGCAAAAGTTACACAAGAGATAGCGAGTGCAAGGATGTGCAGACCACCCCTCTGTCCCCTGAAAGCAGGGATAAATCTCCCTGTGAAAAGTACCCTCCCAGCAGCAGGAGGGACAGAGACACCCCAGTCACCAGAGATAGGACATCTGGAGCCAGGAAGGCTACAGAAACAAACCTGATCACTTTTTACCTCCTGACTACCCCGGTCCAAATTGTTTAGAATTCCTTACTAACGGAAGCTCCCAAGCTCGTTTTCCCTCTCCTGTCAGGACCTCACCGATGTATTATCTCTTTGCCTAAAAAGAATAAAAACTGCCTGCTTGGTCACTTCCTTAGGTCATTTATTACGGGTCCTCCGCACACGTGTCACTAAACTTTGCTTTTCCCTCCTGGTTACTTGGTCCCCGTCAATTTCGTTCTTCCTGCAGCCGGAAGACCTTGAAGGTCAGAAGAAAAAGTCTCCCTTGCCTACAACGATCATTTATGATGACGGCCCTAGAAACTTACACAGAAACTCTACAGCCCAAAGAGCTGACCTAATGCTTTTAAGCTTTACATCTTCATCTGTTGAATATGTTGACATCAGATGCAGTTTTAAAATAGCCCCTTAGAGTTTCAAAGCATCTCCCCCTCCCCGGCGTGAATTTGCGTGATTGAAGCACGATAGAGGGAAGGGGCATGGCTGCTGGTCTCTGCGGGGTGGTCCTCACCCCTCACTGGAGCTTGCCAACTCCTTGTCCACACCCTGCCTACGGGTGATGCCTCTACCCCTGTCCCCTACCCCAGGGGAGCAGCTGCATTTTGGGTGTTAGAATCCTGAACCTGTATTCCTGAGCTGGAGTGGACTCTAGAGAGTGTTAGCCCAGGGCTGTGGTTTCCAGAGTGGATCCCCGGACCAGGGACATCAGCATTACCTGGGGACTTGTTAGACATGCAAACTCCTGGGCCCCTGCTCATGCTCACTCTCTCTCTCTCAAAAAAACACAAAAAACAAAAAAACAAAAAACAAAACCAAAAACAACACTTAAAAAAATTGTTTTTATTGGAAAGCAGGGAAATTTCACAAAACATCCAGATTCTACTTTCTTTCGAAAATCTGAGACATCTAACAACAAAGACATTCCCATAGAGCAAAAATCTGCTGCAAATGATAACGGCTGCCTGCCCCCCACGCCTGCCCTCCACGCCCCCCACCCCCCAGCTGCCTCACCCCTGCATTAGAGGAGCTTCTGTTTCATTCACTGGGGCCACCTAACCTGCTTGGCACCTGCAGGCACTTGAATGTGACACCCTAATCTAACCCAGACCTCATTTTACAGGTGGGGAAACGGAGGGACAGACGGGAATGAGCACGTTCCTGGGCTATGCCGTGGTCCACACCTGCCCGCAGGGTGACCCAGCAGCTCGGAAGCCTTTGCTGGCAAACAGAAGAAGCTCATGGAGGGCCCCTAGGAATCCTGCAGTCCCAAGGAAGTGAGACTTGAAATCAGAAACCCGCGGTGGCACCCCGGGGCCTGAGGAAGGGAAAGCGGGGAGGGGCCAAGGCAGTGGTAGGGAGGGGGCAACACAGGAGATACCCCATGGGTGGTGGTGACCATCCCCAGCACCAGAGGACAATGACAAATGTTGGCAGGGAGGTGAGGGACTTGGAACCCTAACCCATGGCCAATGAGAGTGTCCTGAGGCGTGGCCACCATGGAAAGTGTGGAAAGCAGCCACGTGTCCCCAGAAAGTCAAACACAGATTTGTCATCGGATCCGGCAGTTCCGCCTAAACTGGAGCCCCGCGCACGCGCAGGCAAACAGGGGAGCACGATGTTATAAAAGCATTGACTACAGAAGCCAAAGGGGGGAATGACCGAAGTGTCCCCCAGCCAACAGAGAGATACACAACACGTGGGCCATCCCTTCCACCGAGCGTGGCCCAGCCACGGAAAGGAGGGAAGTGTGGGTGCGGGCTGCGCGGTGGATGGACCTTGGCGACATCCTGCTGGGCGGAGGAAGGTAGCCATGGAAGATCGCCTGCTGTACGGTTCGCTGATGTGAAATGTCCAGGAAAGGCAAGTTCACGCAGACAAAAAGTAGATTCGTGCTTGCCAGACGTTGGGGGTGCGGGGAGAATGGGGGCGACCACCAGCAGACATGGGGCTTCTTTCAAGGGTGACGATAATATTCTAGAATTAGGCGGGTGTGCTGCGTACATTGCTCCATGAATACACTAAAAGCCAGGGAATGGTACATTTAATGGTATATGAGTTAGGTCTCAAAAAACAAAACAAAACAAAAAAACTGGCTGGTCCTAAGCAGTTGGGGACGGGGCAGCATGAAAAGGAGGGCGGCGACAGCATGACTCAGGCCCAGCAGGACCGGCTGCTAACGTCGTCCAGCACCCACGGGGCAGGCACGCAGCTAAGACCTGGCCGACATCCGAGGCTTGGCACGTGGTACCTGCTGCAAGCATGCACAGGAGGGGCTGTCTGCGGAGCCATTCACACGTGGGGAAATGGAACACAGGAGGAGCGGCTGGGCTGACACCCCCCCCAACCCTCCCTGCCACTGTGGTGGCCAGTGGCATCACGCGGTGACAGCACGTGTGCGTGTGAGCATGTGTGTATACTGAGCTGGGGTGTGCGTGCACACACATGGGAACTCTGCACACACGTGTACTATGTCTTGCACACCCACGAGAAGCTCCCCAGGCTGCCGCAGCTCCCGGTTCCTAGGACACCCCAAGTTCCTCTGCTCCGCCACCGTGACAAAGCACCAGAGACCAGGGGGCTTAAACACTACAAATATGTCTCCCCCCTGGCCTGGCGGCTGGGCATCTGAGACCTGGGCGAGGGCAGCCCTGGTTCCTTGTGAGGCCTCTCTCCTTGGTGGCCAATGACCATCTTCTCCCCGTGTCTCACATGCTCGTCCCTGTGCGTGTCTGTGTCCTGATCTCCTTTTCTTGTAAGGGCACCTGTCCTACTGGCTCGGGGCCCACCCAGATGACCTCATTGTAACTAATCACCTCTTTAAAAATCCCATCTCCGAGCACAGTCACATTCTGAGGTCCTGGGGGTTGGGGCTTGGGCACGTGAAATTTGGGGACACGTAATTCAGCTCACAACTGTTCATAGAGCAATGTCGCAGAAGAGAGCTGTGGCTTCCAAGCCAGACCGGCCAGGCAGGGTTCTGACCTGGATCTGGTCGCTTTCCAGTGAAGTGTGAGTCACTTGCCTTCTCCGAGCCTCAATTCCCGCCTCTGAGAAGTAAGAGTCATGAGGAGACCCCAGTGAGAAGACTTCCTGTCTTCTGCAGCTGACAGGGCCCACTCTCCAGCCTTGGGGGAGTCACTCAGCTTCCAGTTCCTGCCCCAAGCTGCCGGGGGGGGGGGGCAGCTCTTCAGACTTTCATCTAATCCCCCACCCCCAGCCCTGGGAATGAGGGAGGCACCCTTACATGCTGCATGTTACCCCTGAGGAAACTGAGGCTTACCAAGGTGAAGTACTTGATCAAGGTTGCACAGCTGGGCTGGGCCTGTGTCTCAGGGGTCCCTGTGATCGGAGGCTTCCTCATAAGCCCTCCAGGCCTATCACCCAGCCTTTGTGGGACCGGTTACATGGAAGTGACTTGAAATAGACAAGAAATCCGGCTGGGCGGACGGAAGGCCACTGCGTTCTCTGTTCTCTGGGTCATCTTGGCTTCCAGAGATTGTTTTTGAACCTCTAACGATGCCCCTTGAATGTGAAATGAAAATATTTTCCCAGCGAAAGACACATTGGTGTGTGTGCAACGGAGGTCGGGCTGCTAATGGCTCAGGCTTAGCAGCTCCCTGCTTCACCCCACGTGGAAAGAGAGGAAATTTATAAGCGATACAGCTAATTGTGTTTTTCTACAAGATTAATTTTATTGTCCCATTATCTGCTCCTTCCGAATCCATTCAGGGGTGGATTATGTCTTCGCTTTCATCTCTGTAGCGTTCATTAATAATTGGGTCACCTTTCAGCCAGGAGCCCAGGATGGCTCAGGCCAGGGAATCTTCCAGCCAGAACGGAAACCCTTAGCATGTTACAGTGTCCTCAGCACTGATGTCAGGGTGCCTCCGGGTCAGGGGAAGCAAGCTTCCTCCAACATCTGTTGTCTGTTTGGGGTTTGCTAGATCACAAATACTGTGCCTGGGACACTTTTTCTAGTGAAACCTCATGATAGTCCATTGCACAGAGGAGGGGCCAAGGGTCGCCCCCACAGGATGATAGAGCAGATGTCATCCAACGCCCACATGACCCAGGGACAGCCTGCCTCAAAGCCGGTGCTGCCCCGACCCTGTCCCAGAGCAACTCACCCTCCTGAGTTTAGAGAGTGGGAAGAAAGAGTTTCAGCCAGTTCTGCATAGCTTTGGTTGGTAAAAGATGAGGCGGGTGGTGGGAGGGCTGTAGACTAAGAAGCATGACCATTGACTACTGACTATTTCTTATCTCTGGTCTTCACCATAAGCCTAAAAGATAAGTCCTATTTTCTTCTGTTTTCCAGATGAAGTAGCAGAGGTGCGGGGGCCAGACACTGAATGACTGGCACACTGTTTGGGCCCCAAACAACGTATGTTGAACACAAAGGATAGTTCTGATTTTCCACACTGAGAAGCCACACCGAAACGGACATCTTTAGGTATATACCGTTCTCGGTGCCCAGGTTTCTTGGTACAGAAATTCCCGGAAGTGAAATCAGTGGTCAAAGGGCACAAATATTTTTGATCTACTATCTGAAAGAAGGCTGGAAAGTGAAATCCTTGGTTTTCCAGACTTCCTTCCATCTAGAGAGGCCATGACACTCAGTTCTGGCCAATAAGCAAAACTCACACACATCTTCTGGGAGTGTCCGTGGGAAAGCTTTTGTTTTCCTATTGATGAGGGACATGCAGGTTGAAGGTACTCTTTATCCTTCTTCCTGGCTTGAATGCAAAAGTGATGCTTGGAGCCACAGCAGCCTTTTTATGTCCATGAGGTTCCAAGTCTGAGGATGGAAACCAAACCTCCAAGTGTGGTCATCTTCCAGGTGACTATACTGCACCAGCAAGCAAACAGTTCTTGTTCTCAGAGAAAACCAAGCCTTATTTGCTCAGGCCCTAATGGGGCAGGATTTTTGTTCCTTGAGGCTGAGCAATTTCTAACTCACAGAGGCTCAAACAGGTTAGGTTTACCAGAAATGAGAATTATTTCCCAATGTACATTCTCCCCTTCTTTCATAATAAAAATCTCCTCCAGGCACATGTCTGCTCAGGTTAAAAATGCCACGGTTTCATCTTCCTTGCAAGGAGGCATGACCTCACAGTACATTCTGGAAAGTAAGTTCTGGAAAGAAAAGCATTGCACGGTGGCTGCTAGTCACCATCTAGGTGCCCACTGCTTGCCTCTGTCCCCTCTGTCCTTTCCTCCCACTTGTCCCTCCTGCTGCCTGTTATGTGGATACCGCCTTCCTGGAGCATGAGGATAAGGGCCCCAGTGGGGATGGTGCAGCTTGGGCAGGAAGGAGCTGGGCCCCCAAGGACTTCATGGAGCCTCCCACAGCCCTGGCCCCTTAGCCTCCATACTCTGCCTCTGGCTCTTGTCTTTGAGCTGCTGTTCTGTGGGATTTTCTGTCCCAGTCAAACCTAATCCCGACTGTATTTTTTTCCAGGGGTTGCCATAGCAAACTGCCAAAAACTCACAGCCTTACAACCATACAAATGTCTTCTCTTACAGTTCTGGATGCCAGAACCTGAAATCAGCCTCACCCAGCCAAAGTTGAGGTGTTGACAAAGTTGGTTCCTCCCGGAGGCTCGTAGGGAGAATCTGTTTCCCTACCTGTCCTACCTTCCAGTGGTTTCCTACATTCCTCAGTTCAAGGCCCCTCCCTCTACCTTCAAAGAGCACACTCCAATCTCTGCTGCAGTCACCCTGGCCTCTCCTGTGCCCCCTGACAAGGTCCCCTCACACAGGGACCCTGCTGATCATGTGAGGCCATCTGGACAATCCAGGATGATCGCCCATCTCAACCTCAACTTGATCTCATCTGCATTGTCCTTTATTCTCATGTAAGGCAACATTCACAGGTTTCGAGGATGAAGACACACTTAGGTGGAAGGATACTGTTCAGTCTTACCACACTATTACGGACTGAACGTTGTGTCTCCCCACATTCATGGTCTTCTCCAACGGGGAGATGCTCAACCAATACTCAGATGTCACTGCCAATTTCTCTCCTTCTCTCACCACACTCCCATCTGGCCCATCAGCAAATCTGGTTGTTTCCACCTCCAGACACAGCCCCAGTCTGACCAGCTCTCCCCCTCAATGGCACCCGACCTTATGCTCACCATCTCTGCCTCGTGGATGACTGGTTGTTCTCCCTGCTTCTACTCGTCTTCTCTGTGTAGTCCTTTCTCCAAACAACAGCCAGATGGGGCTTTCTCCCTGTGACATGAAGCATATTTTTGTAAAATTCACTTTCTGAAGGGGTCCAGTTCTATGAGCTGTGTAAACGCTACCACTATGGGAATACAGAGAAGAGTTCATCACCCCCAAATTTCTTTGTAGCTCAAACCTCTTGTCTCTAGTCCCCTGGCCACCACTGGTCTGTTCTCCATGTCTATAGCTTTATCTTTTCCAGAAGGCCATATAAATGAAATTACAGAGAATAGATACCCAGCTTGAGCTCCCATAGCAAAACTAGCATGGACTGGGGTGCTTAAGTCCCATAAATGTAGTTTCTCACATTTCTGGAAGCTAGAGCCCAGGATCCAGATGCCAGCCAGGTATGGACTGAAGGTTGGGGGGTCCCCTCAAAATTCATGAGTTGAAAGCTAATCCCCTAATTCCCACCTGCAATGTACATGGGTTCCATCACCCTGCATCCTCTCCAGCACTGGCACTGGTTGTGTGTGTGTGTGTTTATGTTTTAGCCATTTGACTGGGTTTTTAGTGGTATCTCATTATGCTTTTAATTTGCATTTCTTTAATGCTTAATTATGTTGAGGATATTTCATGCATTGGGTGTTCACCTATTTTCCTTGGCGAAGTGTCCACTCAAAATTTTGCCCATTTTAAAAGTTAGGTGGCTTGTTTTTTTGTCATTGGTAACATTGGGAAATTCCTTAGTATCCCGAGTAGAAGTTCTTTGTTAGATGTGTGATTTGCAAATGTTTTCTCCCAGTCTGTGCCCTTCCTTTCATTTTCTTAGATGTGTCTTTCAAGGAACAAAAGTTCTAATTGTGATAAAGGTAAATTTATCAGTTTTTTTTTTCTTTTATTGTTAGTTGTTACCTAAGAGTTCACTGTGGAACTGAGGCCACAAAGATTTTCTCTTATGCTTTCTTCTAACCATTTCATAGTTTTTTTACATTTTACATTTAGGCTTATGATCCATTTTGGGTTAAATTTTTTGTATAAGATGTGAAGTATAGGTGGAGGTCTTTGTTTTGTTTTGTTTTTGCACAAGGATGTCAATTATTCCAATAATTTGCTAAAAAGATTATTTCTTCTTATTGAATTGCTTTTGTACTTTTGTCAAAATCAGTTAAATATCTGATAAGGGACTTATATTTAGAACATATAAAGAACTCTTATAACTCAATTATAAAAGACAAATAACCCAATTAAAAATGAGAAAAAGATCTGAATAGATATTTCTCCAAAAAAGATATATAAATGGCCAACAAGCACATGAAAAGATGCCCAACATCATTAGTCATCAGGGAAATGCAAATTAAAACCACAGCGAGATACCACTCTACACCCACTAGGATGGTTATAATTAAAAAGACAGTTAATGACTAGTGTTGGCCCAAATGTAAGGAAGTTGGACTCTCAGGCTCTGCTGGTAGAAACGGAAAATGATGCACCTGCTGAGGGAAGCAGTCTGGCAGTTCCCTACAATGTTAAACTGACTTAACCATGTAATCCAGCAGTTATACTCCTTCGTGTATACCCAAGAGGATAGCAGCATGTGGCCCCACAGAAATGTGTACATGAATGCTCCCAGCAGCACTGCTCCTAACAGCCAAAAAGTATAAACAACTCCAGTGTCCACCAACTGATGAATCGATGAATAACATATGATATATCCACACAACAGCATATTATTCACCGATAAAAAGAAACAAAGCACTGATACACGCTACAACATGGAAGAAGCTTGAAAACATGGCACCACGTGAAGGGAGCCATTCCTGGAAGACCACCGATTGTATGATTCAATTGATATGAAATGTCCGGAATAGGCAAATCCATGGAGATTTGTAGGTTAGTGGTTGCCTAAGGTGTGGGTTAGGTAGGGAGGCAGAATGATGGCCTGAGAGATCAGAGTTTCTTTTGGGGGTGATGAAAATGTTCCAAAACTGATTATGGTGATGGTTGCACAACTCTGAGGATATACTGAAAACATTGAATTGTACTATGCTTTCATTGGGTAAATTGGGTTTGCCTGGAAGTTGCAGTCAGTTGGGCATCTGACTCCTGGTTTTGGCTTGGGTTGTGATCTCAGGGTCGTGAGATCAAGCCCCTTGTTAGGTTCCGTGCTCAGCTTGGAGATTGCTTGAGATTCTCTCCCCTTCCCTCTCCGCCCCTCCTGCTCTCTGTCTAAAATAAATAAATAAATATTTAAAAAATTAAATCAGTAAATTATATGGTATGGGAATTCTACCTCAATGAGGTATTTCCCAGAAACAAAAATCAAGGTACCATATATTTATGGACTTACTTCTGAACCCTATTCTGTTCCATTGAACTATGTATCTATCCTTTCAACAATACCACAATATTTTGATTACAGTATTTTGATTGTTTTCAGTCTTTAAATCAGGTAGTGTCAGCCTCCAGCTTTGTTCTTCTATTTCAAAGTTGTTTGGGCTGTCTTTGTTCTTTTGCTTTTCCATGAGAATTTTTTTCCATATAAATTTTATTTTTTTTTAAAGATTTTATTTATTTATTTGACAGACAGAGATCACAAGTAGGCAGAGAGGCAGGCAGAGGGAGAGGGAGAAGCAGGCTCCCCGCTGAGTGGAGAGCCCAATGCAGGGCTCAATCCCAGGACCCTGGGATCATGACCTGAGCCTAAGGCAGAGGCTTTAACCCACTGAGTCACCCAGGCGCCCCTCCATATAAATTTTAAATCAGCTTGTCAATAACTGCAAAAAAAAAAAAAACCTGTGCATATTGATTGGGATGCGTTATGTATCAATTTGGTGGGAATCAGCAACTTTACAGTATTGACTATTCCAATCCATGAATATAGTATATCTTTCCACTTATTTATATATTCTTTGATTTCTTTCACTAGTGTTTTTGCAGTTTTAACATACGGGTCATGCACATATTTTGTTGTTAATACCTAATCATTTATTTGAAGGGAGAGTAATTATAAATAGCACCATTTTTAAAATTTTAGTTTCAAAGAGTTTGTTTTTAGTACATAGAAATATGATTGAATTTTGAATACTGACCCTATATCCTGTGGCCTTTTTAAGTCAAATTTTTATTTCTAGAAGCTTTTCTATGTCCTCTGTAAATAGGGATAGTTTTATTTCTTCCTTCCCAATCTATATGCCATTTCTTTCTCTCACCTTATCGTACTGTCTAGGACTTCCATTATGATGTTGAATAGAAGTGGTAAGTGTATATAACTTTGTCTTTTTCTAATTCTGAACATGGAAAGCATTCATTTTTCTACCACTTGTGAGTTAGTTGTAGAATTTTTGAAGATTATCTTTTTTCCCAATTAAGGAAGTTGTATTCTATCCTAGTTTGGTAACAGTTTTTGGTTTGGGGCTTTTTTTTTTTTTTAATCATGAATGAATATTGATTTTTGTCAAATGCCTTTTCTTCATCTGTTGATGTGATCTTGTAGCTTTTCTTCTTTAGTCTTTAACATGGTGAGTTATAGGTGATCATTTATCAAATGCTGAGCCTTCCTTGAATGCCCCAGATAAATTCCACTTGGTCATGATATAGTATTATTCATTTTATATATTGCTGGAATTGATTTGCTAATGTCTTGTCAATGTTTACATCCACATCCGTGAGAGATCTTGGTCTGTAGCTTTTTGTTTTCTGTTTTTAACTTGGAATGTTGCCTGGTTTTCATATTAGGTCATGCTGATCCTATAAAATGAGTTGGAAAGTGTTTCCTTCTTCAGTTTTCTTGAAGAATAGTAGTTTCATCCTAATGTGTTAAGTAAAATAAGCTGATGAAGCTATGTGGGCCTGGAATTTTCTTTGTACCACATTTTAAACATTGAAAGTCTGTAATGAATATGACAGGGGCCAAAGCAGGAGGGACCTAGAATAACAGGTTCTTAGTGCATGAGTTGGTAGTTTGTAGATCTCAAAAAGTTGGTCCATTTCATCTATTAATGTCTGTCATCCCGTCTTTCATTCTGTATATTGATAATTTGTCTTCTCTCTTTTTTCTGGGTCAATCTGGTCTAGAAGCTTCTCTCTCTTTCTCCCCAACCAATAATGCTCCAGGGGCCAGACCTTCTTTCTCTTCCTAAAACACAGTAATGCTCCCTGAGCTCAGTGCTTGCTGACACCTCAGTTAGGTATCCTTGAGTTGGAAGGGCTCCTTAAGTGACCCCCTGTTGTGCTCCTTCTTAGGGGATGACTCAAGCTGCGTGAGTATGGATGGTTCCCACCAGGGACCGAGCTCACTCGTCATATCATTTTTTCCTACCGTGGTCAACTGTGCTAGTCATGGGCAATAATAGCTACTGTGTACCAACAGTGATCACGTGTCACATGGCAGGGGTTGGGGGGGACCCCATCTGTCGCTCCAGCAGCCACTTCCCTGGACTCTTCCCTCTGCCGAGCTCTGGCTTCTGCTTAGGTCTGTGCTCTGGAGCTCCAGGTTCACCCTCATGCCCTCTTCTCTGTAACATCGTACTGGATGACACCTGTCACTGGAGCTAGACTGCTCTAGGTTGCTCACCTTGTGGAAATTACTAAAATTCTCTGAGCCTCTGTGTCCTCATCTACCAAGTGGACCTGATCACATTTTCTCCCTCTTAGGGACACTGTGGGGGCTACATTGGCACCATCACGTGGCTGGGACAGATTGAGACCTCAGTCAAACCTCCAAGTTTTCATACTGACCATCGGAGAGCACTTCTGCTCCTGACCCGTGTCTGTTCTGGGCATTCTTGGCTCCTCCAGCTGCTCTCACCTGTCCTGTCCCTTTGTTTCCAATCTCCTACCTTCAAAGTCATGTGCTTGTTCATGGTGTGTCCCTCCCATGGTAGTCTGGAACTGACATGGGGGGATTCGGATGCTGTGGATGGGGGTACAGATGGACTGCTCTGGGGGTACCAGGGAGGGGCAGCCAGGGAAGCATCACAGGGCTCCCCAGAAGGAGGAACCCTGTGGAAGGGAAGGGAGAGCATTCCAGAAGGAGGTCACTGGCTTATCTGAGCAGGTGGAGCATGTGGGAAGGTGAGGAGCAAAAGCTGCAGAAGGGGACAGGGACCAAAGCAGAAGGGACCTAGAATAGCGGCTATGGTGAGCTGAATAACAGCCCCCTGGCGTTGTGGTCTGGGTCCCTGGAACCCATGCCTGTCACTGTATATGGCAAGGGACATGCTGATATAATTACACCGAGACTCTTGTGAGGGGAAGTTTACCCTGGGTTATACAAGCAGACTCTAAGTGTCACTGCAGGTGTCCTTTGAGGAGGGAGGCTGAGGGAGATTTGACACAGAAGGCAGAAGCTTCTGCTTCTGCAAATGGAGGAAGGGGCCACCAGCCAAGGAATGTGAGGCATGTGGGGCTGGCCACTGACTCCCCTGGAGACTCCAGATGGAGCACAATCCCACTGACACCACGAGTTTGGCCCTGTGACACTGTGTTTGGATTTCTGACCTCCAGAATTACAATAAAACTCATTTCTGTGATTTTAAGCCACCCAGTTTGGGGTAATTCATTCCAGCAGCCCCAGAAAACTCACACACCAGGCTAAAGAGGTCTTAGCTTTCTCCCAGGGTCTGCTCCCATGAGGGGTCTGAGCAGGTGTCCTAGGAAAATCGTGCTGGTGACAGGATAGAGGAGTGATTCCCCTTGGGGGCTGAGCAGGTGCAGAGGGCTCTGTATTCTGCAGGCGCACACATCACCCCTGCACCCCTCTGCCCAGGTGAGCTGCTCCTGTCCTCTACCAGCACCTGCCAGAGCCACAGTTTCCCTCCCTGCCCCGTCTCATGGAGGTGTTCCCCAGTGGCCCCATTTTTGTATAATCTCCTTGCCATCCCTCAGAGCCCAGCAGAATGTCACTGCACCCCAAGACAGTGGGGTCCTGCCACCCCAGCTGACTAGTAATCCCTTCTTGCCCTGAGGGTGTGTCTCCATGTTTGCTGAGTCCTCCCTGCCGGCCGGATGCCTTTCCAAGTGCTTTTCACAGATCAGTAAGTTGACTTCAAGGAAGCCGCCAACATCCAATTATTTCTGACTTGTAAAAATGGCAATTTAATATAATTCAGCCTAAATACTTGGATCAATCCTTAAGATAGCTGTTTAAGTTCAGTGTTATTTACAGGGGAGGGAGGCTGAAACCTGTAAGACTCGGGTCCTTGCATGTCACAAAGCTCAGGATTGGCTTCCTGCGGCAACGGGAACAAACACCACAGGGTGGGGGGGCTTACAAGGACAGGGATCGACTCTGTCAGAGTCTGGGGGCCCAGGGCCCAGATTCGGGATGTCAGTGGAGTCGTGCTCCCTCCAAAAGCTCCAGGGGCGGGGGTCTTTCCTGCTCTTCCCTCTGTGAGGGCGGCCCCATCTCTGAAGTTGGGCCTCCTTCTCTGTGTGCTCTCCCTCCCAGGAGGACACTTGTTCCTGGATCTTGGATCCAGCTGGATAATCCAGGATTATCTTGCCTGGAGATCCTTATCTTAATCCCACCTGCAAAGACCCTTTTGCCAAATAAGGTGAATACAGAGGACGAGGGGTTCAGCCCACCAGCTCCTGAGTGGTGTCTTGGCTTGTGGGGTGCTGTGCCCCTGGGCACAGCCCTGACAATTATGTGATCTGCTCTCCTACCGCCCACCCCTGCCCCCCACTCTTTCCATGCGGCAGCTGCCCAGCCCCAGACCCGACCCGGAGCCTCGTAATCCGCAGCCTCCCCCACACCCACACCTGACACTCCACACAGAAAGCTTCTCTCCCTCTTTTTGTTTCTCCACCTGAAACACGTCGAAAGACATTCACTGCTTCTTTTCACAGGATTCTAACAGGCATGTGTGGGAGGAGCCCATGCGGACAAGTGCGTGAAGTGCTTGATCAGCGAGTGTTTGCTGGGCACAGCGGGGTGCTGTGGGGACACAGACACGGCTGGCTGGGTTCTGACTCGGGGACCTCACTGGTGGGTGGGTGTGCAGCCCCCACAGCATTAGCTACGGTCTGAGGCAGAAGGGGCCCACACGGGCGAAGAGGACGGGATGTCTGAGGAGGCTGACTGTATCTGAGGAGGAACCAACACTCCGAGTCCTCCCTGAGCTCACCGAATTCCCTCGGAGCTCCTTTTCAGAAAGCATCGTGATCCCCGCTTTGAGGAAGAAGTTGTCCAGAGAGGGTAAGTAACTTGATCAGAGTCACACAGCAGCAAGCAGGGAAAGTGGGTTTTGAACCCATGTCCCCTTGGCTCTTTTCTTTATGCTAAGGGGAGTGGACAGGATCTGGGAAAACTGTGTCGTGGAGAAGGGGACAGGATTACAGAGCTGGAAGTTTCGGGGTGCTCAGGGTGTGTGGGCGGGGGAGCAGCCCCTGTCAGAAGTTTTCCCCCACAAAGTTCAGCATCCACGTTTCCACATGTGCGTCTACCAGGCCGAGGATGCAAGTCTGTGGTCCCCAGTCAGACCCACTTCTGCCCTGGGGGGCATCCCCTGGGTTATTTCCTCACAGACAATGAACCGGGCAGTAAGGCATGGACTCCAGCCGTGTGCGAAGGGCTCACCCCGCCTGTGAGCTGCAAGGCCAAATGCTGCATACAGACAGCCAGGTTCCCCCCTCCCAGGGGTACAGGCAGGGCTAGAGGAGGAGCCCCAACCCAGGACGACCAAGTCCTGGGCAAGAAGGCATGGGTGTCACCCCACGGGCAACATCCCCTCCTGCTGTAGGAGGTGTTCAGCTGCTCATGGGTGGCGTGCTTTCCAACGCGGTGCTGTCCACCCAACCCCTAATTTAAGACAAGCTCACGGGCTTCTCCAACAACCAACAAGGACGAACCATCATCAACTCTGTTTTACTGAGAAGAACGCGAGCGCACGGGAGTTACCCCGCTTTTAACCTTGGCTAAACCTCTTCATTTGGGGACTTTTTTCATGACGTTACCAAAATGCCCCAACTCTTCATGGGGGTGGGCAACACTCAGCTCTGCTCTTGGCCCCCGTTCCAGGGAGCTTCCAAACACCATGGGCACCCTAGCAGTGTCTCAGCGTGTCTTTCAACTTTAGGATGGCTTTGGGGGACAGAGGTCGCATTCTGGCTTAAAATGAGTACTGCCCTAGGTGTCAGTAAGGGGCTTGCAAATGCTTAGCCACTGACTTCACAGTGGCCCAACACAGGGCAGGAGAGACAAAAAGGTACAATGGTCCACCTCACCGTCTCCCAGCAGGACCGACCATATTTGGCAAAGCCTCCAGGCCCCCCACCCCACCCCCGTGGGACAGCCTCCCTGGCTGAGATACTGATTCCCAGGAGTCTGGCCACCTCGTGTCCGCTAAACAAACCCCAGCCCACAGCTTTGTGACGTGCGCCTCGCTTGGCGTCTCTAACAGGACACGGAGGTCTCCCCAAGCCTTGCTTGCAGATGCGGCAGGGGGTGCCAGCTGACCTGCCGTTGCAGGAGCACCCCCACTTCCAGGCCACATTGTGTCTGGACCCCAGGAGGGCCTGAGACTGTCCCTGGCTGCCTGGCTGGAAAGGGAAGATGTTCTCTTTGCTATACGGACCTGGGGAAGGGGGAGGCTCAAGACCACCAGGAGGGAGGGGGAGAAGAAGGAAGCATTCCCAGCGCTTAGAGGTCCTTCCACTAAACAGCCTCACATCACCAGCCTTTTGAGCTCTTGTCTGCCCCTCGTAGCTCTTCCCCAGTGGGTCTTGGCGGTTCTCAGACCAGCTCCATGAGCACCCACGGCCCCAGCACCTGGAGCCAGCGGCCTGGGCTCCAGTCTCAGGGCTGCTATTCATTAGCAATGTGACCTTGGGCGAGGGAATTAACCTCTCTGTGCTTCGGTTTCCTTGTCTCTCAAATAGGGATGGTAATAAAATCCTGCACTTCCTGAGGCCATGGGAGGAATGAAAGGGAACAAACCCAAGAGAGCTCCGGGTCCCGCCTGCAGGTAACCAAACTCCAGACGCGGTCACCATCTCCACCCCGCAGCTGTTGAAGACTGGGAACCCCACGACCATGTTCGTGGGACTCAGGTCCTGAGAGTATGAAGCCTTTTTATGAGGAGTTGGGAGGCCACAGCAAGGTCACCAACCTGCCGTATCTGTCTGGGTCTGTCAGACCCTGAATCCTTCCTGTTCTTTCTTCTTGGCAAATGCCGGTTGGTGGCCTGTCCCACACAGGTGGAATTCTCTTCGTGACTGAGGTGCCACTCCTCTTCGTGCACCTGTGTGTAAGTGTGTTTCTAAAGGGACACCTGGCCTTGCCTTCTTGGGGCTGACAGACAGCTGTGAGCCCCTCTGTGAGCTCTGAGGGGGACATTCCCAGGATGGGGAGGAGTTCCCTCACCAGCCCATCCAAGAGGGGCCACCCAGACAGAAGGCCACACCCACGATCTCTGATGCTCACAGGATCTCAGCAGGTGCTGGGTGAGCCTTGGAGAATGCGGGTCACCTTCCTGAGGCCACAAAGCAGCCTCATGCCCCAAGCCTCCCCAGCATGCTCCCCCGCCACCGGCTCGGCACCCCACCCTCACCCCCTCAGCCCCACACACAGAGGGGACCCTTGACCAGAGCACAGGTCAATGGCCAGAGATGTGTTGATTCCCTCATCCATTCACTGAACTCACACCACGAATCAGCCGGATGGATAGCTTTGGGTCAGAAGGACCAGAGACACAATATTCTCAGAGAGCTTTCAGCAGAGTCAAGAGATGAATAAAACACCCAGGGTTCCAGCCTTTCCTCCTTCCTATTCCTCTCACACCCTCAGGGATTCACTAAAAGGCTGCGTGGGCACTTAAGTGAGTCTAGACAACCAGGACATCTTCCTGTAGGAGATGGCACGTAACTGAATATTGTTGGGCAAAGCCACTGGGTCAGGCAGAGGAACTGGCACAAACCAAGACTGAAGTCTCCTTGTCAGGGGCTCCCAGCAGAGCCAGGGTTTGGTGGGGGCAGGGCAGGAGAAGGTGCTGGGGGGCTGGAGAGGCCTTGGATGCTGCTGAGGGAGCCCCAGGAGACACCAGGATCTAACATTTGCAGGCCTCCTCTCCTCGCTGAGCGCTGCTCTCCCTGCCTCCTCAATTCTCCCCTAAGATCCTCTGGAGTACAAGGAAAAATGGGGCAGCCACCAAGGGCCATCCTCTGACTGTTCCTCTAGAAGCTAAACATAGATTTCTCCTATGACCCAGCAGTCCCACCTCTGGAGATCTAGCCAATTCTATCTACCTCTGGGTATCTACTCCAAAGACTTGACCAGGAAGAGAAAAGAATCCAACAGAGATCTGCATGTGAAGTTCCCAGCAGCCGTCCTCCCACCAGCCAAGAGGGGAAACAGCCCGAGTGTTCGTGGATCGGTGGACGGAGAACGGGGACTTCGGGCTCAGCCTTATGGGGGAAGCTCTGACAGCTGCTTCAGTGTCCAAGGACCTCCAACACAGGAGGCTGAATGAAAGAAGTCGATCCCTACAGGACAAACACCGCAGGTTCCACATCTTCGAGGTCCTGGAGCTGACGAACCCTGCCGTGGAGAGGAGATGGTGGGTGCGGGGGCTCAGAGTGTGAACAATTTCATGGGGACAAAGTTTCACTTTGGGAAGAGGAGGAAGTTCTGGAGATGGATGGTGGTGGTGGCTGCACTGTAGTGCGGATGTACTTCATGCCGCTGCATTGCATGCTTAACGATGGTCGAAGTGGTAAATGCGAGGTTATACATATTTTAGCTCAATTTAAAGAAAAGCCAGTGACGCAGAGGTGACCATTATCCCCGTTGTAGAGGGGCGCACGGGGAGGCTCAGGAGGAGGTGGGCGGCCCGAGCACAGGGGCCCTGCGGAGCACACCGTTGGGGCTAGAGAAATCACTGCAGCTTCGGGAATGAGTGGGATGTGGTAGCCTGAGGCAGGGGTCAGCATGGAGGGACAGAGGAAAGCGAGCGTGCGGGGAGATGTGGTTGGGGCTGCCGGGGATTTAGAATCTGGATCCCAGGAGCTCAGGGTGGAGGGGCTGGGAGAGGGGGTCCCAGTGAACTCGGTGCTCTTGGAAAGAGCCACAGGAACTATCACACTCTGAAGGATGGGCAGGGAAATCTGTATGCCTTCACCCTTCATCATCTCATCGGACTGTCTTTTCTGGATCACAGTGGCTGTGGTGGGGGCCAGCAAGGGGGAGAGGGCAGGAAGAACGGAGAAAGCCTTTCAACTAGCTCATGTACTAACGTACTAACGGAGGCCAGTGGGAGCAGGTGTGGAGCACCGCTGTGCGCTGGGTGGCCCTTTTCCTTCATTGTAAAGAGAGCCCGGTGTCATAGTCCCGGGGCGGCCCCAAGGACACCATGAGGCAGCCACAGCCCAAGGGCTTCCGTTAGGAGGAGAGAAAGGGAAGCCGGCCTGCAGACACTGAGTCCTGGGGAGCCTGTGGTGGGTGAGGGTGGGGAGGGCAGAGGGCTCTCTGAGACCCTGGGGGTACTCGGTCCACTTCGCAGAGCCCAGCTGCCAGCGCCCTGGGGGGCCTTCTGTGACCGAAGCGCCAGCCGCCTCCTGCAGCAGCTTCCACTGGAGGCCGGCCGGACTCCGCCAGGACCCGCCACCCAGGGCCTTCACGACGTTGTGCCGGGGACTTTCCGGTCCCTTGGCTCTTCCTCCTCAGCCACCCGACTGGGCTCAAGAGTCACCTTTTCGGCAATCCCACCCCTGTTTCAGGCCCACAGCTGCCCCTTCCTGCAAGCCCCCCTCGTCAGAGTGGGGACCCTTTCTGAGGAGGGGCCCACATGGCTCATGTCTGGAACTCGGTCAGGCCTGGTCCATGGCAGGTGTCTAATCAACACCGATGGAACTGAATTTGGGGTTCAAACGAAATAGAAACAAGACGAATTCCATCAGAAATTCGGGAGCTATAGGTATATGTCACAAGTTGAAAGTTGACTGCCCAAAAGAGCTGTCCACACCCTAACCTCTGTGGACCCGGAAATCTGACCTTATTCGGAAAAAGGGGCTTTGCTGCCGCAATTACCTGGGCGGGCTCTAAGTTCAGGGGCAGCGTCCTTAAAAGACACTCGAGGGAAGGACAGGTGAGGCTGTGCGAAGTGGAGGTGGAGATGGGAGTGACGCGGCCATGAGGCAAGGAACATGGGGAGGCACCAGGAGCTGGAGGAGACCAAGAAGGACTCTCACCTAGGGTCTTTGGAGAAAGCTTGGCCCTGCAGGACACCTGGTTTTCAGGCCTGTGGCTCTGGGACTGTGAGACACATTTCTGTTGGTTTGAGTCCCCCAGTTTGTGATACTTTGTTCCGGCAGCCCCAGGAAGCAGATCCAGGTGTCGGACAAAGAACATGAGCTGTTTGGATTCAGACAACACCAGCTCTGCCTCTTGCTGTCTTTGTCAGATTCTTAAATAGGTTACAGAAGCAGAGGAGGGAAACTCCAAATCCCTTGGGGATAGTCAGAGAAAGATTCACAGAGGAGACAGGAACCAATGTGGGTTTTGAAGGATGCATAGGAGTTTTCTAGAAGAAATAAACAAGCAGTGGATTTGGGACAGAGGGAAGAGCTGAATCAGCAAAGGTGCAGAACAATGGAAGAGCATGGCCTGTGACTGGCGGGGAAGGACGAGGCTAGGAAGACAGGGAAGCTCACTACAAAGCACCTGGCCTTCCCACCCAGGTTTGGATTTACCCTGTGAGTTGCTACAGAAGGGTTTGGGGGCATGGCAGAGCGATGACTAGATTGCATTTTGGAAGGATGACTCTGCCTACAGTGTGGAGGATGGAGGAAGGGAGGGAGACAGAACCTGAGGGGAGTAGGCATGGGGACCAGGGTGGCTGTGATCCCCAGTGCTCCAGAACCACCCATCCTTGAGTGCCCCTGGTCCTTGGGGACAATGGCTAGGCTGCCACTGCCCACCCTGCTGGGGCCCACCTCTGTCCCAGAGACGGTCCCCCTGTTCTACAGAGAGATGGGGATGCCTGACAAGGCTCAATATTGCCAGCTCCCCAAGTCCTCGATTTGCTCTCAGTCTTACACACCACTGCAGTCCTGCCGATGTGCACTCAGGTCCATGTTTCACCAAACACGGCGTTTCTTCTCCATTAGTCCAGGCTCTCTGGGAAACACCTTCCATCAGGGTGATAGGCCATTGTTTACTTGGTCAGTCCCTTCTGATTAGACACTGAAACTCCTTCCAATTTGTTTTTCACCACGAGCTTTTAAATGGCTATAATAACATCTTCGTATGGAAAATGTGACCACATCTCTGATATGTCCCAAGGAGAGATTTTTAAAAGTGGAGTCACTGAAGGGAACGGTAGGACTCCTTTGGCAGTTCTTTTTTTTTTTTTAACATTTTTTTTTAGATTTTATTTATTTATTTGACAGAGATCACAAGTAGGCAGAGAGGCAGGCAGAGAGAGAGGGGGAAGCAGGATCCCTGCTGAGCAGAGCCCCATGCGGGGCTTGATCCCAGGACCCTGAGATCATGACCCGAGCCAAAGGCAGAGGCTTAACCCACCCAGGCGTCCCATCCTTTGGCAGTTCTTGGGAAACATTATCAAATTACTTTCTAAAAGAGGCCACGAGGATTGCGAGAACATCACTGTTTCAGCACATCCCTGCTGGCACTGGCGATTACGGTAAGAAAAAACCAAAAACATCCACTAATTAGAAAGACAAGAAATGGTATCTAGGTTCAAATTGTATTT
This sequence comes from Lontra canadensis, assembly GCF_010015895.1. Classification (NCBI taxonomy): domain Eukaryota; kingdom Metazoa; phylum Chordata; class Mammalia; order Carnivora; family Mustelidae; genus Lontra; species Lontra canadensis. The sequence continues at coordinate 61,326,497 of NW_022630995.1, read as the reverse complement.
GTTGGGCCAACAGGGTGACGGACACACTTCAGCCTTGGTAACTCACAACATGTCCCTGAGCTACCTTTTGCTCCCTTCTCAGGAGCACGGCAACAGCCCGGGAGCTCCCAACCACAGATGGCGGGGAAAGGCCCAGAGGGGACATTTGAGAAAGGATGGTGACGCAACCGAGAGGAAAAGTCCCTGTTTTTTCAGATCAGAACTGCACAGCTGGCCCTACACATGGCTCTGTGAGGACCACGGGTGGCTCCCCCAGCCCCTCCTGGCTTCTTGTGTGGTGCTAGGGCCTGGGGTCCAGACCAGACAGACAGCTTATCCTAGGCTGAAGAGCATCCCCATGGGATTTCCATCCACCTGGGTCCTCAGGATGCGGCCTCATTTGGAGATGGGGTCTTTGCAGACATCATTCGTTCAGATGAGATCACGTAGGATAGGATAGGGCTGGTGTCCTCGTAGGAAGAGGAGACAGACAGACACAGGGCAGAAGACCACGAGACAATGGAGGCAGGGATCAGAGTGGGCCAGCCACACGCCAAGGAACACCCAGAGCCACCAGAAGTTGGAGGCCAGAAATGGTCTTCCCTTGGAGGCGTCAGAGAGGACGCAGCCCTGTGTACCTTGATCTCAGACCGCCAGGCCCCCTGGATTGGGAAGGGGGACATTTCTGCTGTTCCAAGCCAGCCAGCTGGTGATGTCTGCTGCAGCGGCCACGGGCAGGTAGCACAGGGCTGGCTCGTGGCTGGGCAGGGGTGAGGGAGCAGGTGGAGAAGCAGGTCACCGAGGGGCCCCAGCCCAGGCTCTGCTGAGGGGCTGTGCACGTGTGGAGGCCAGAAACCCCATGATGACGTGGACCCAGTGCTGCCTTCTTAGGGCCCACTGACGACTTGGGGCCAGTTTGTGAGCTCCCGTGCCTCAGTTTCCTCTAACAAGTGCGCCATGGCGCTGCTCTGAGGACAGCAGGACAGGACACTCCTCTGGCACACGGCCGTCACCCAGAAAATCTCAGTCCTTTCCTGCTCTGCTGTTTTGAGTGCAGTCTACCCCTTGGTGAGTCTCAAACTTCCCCATGCCTCAGTTTCCCCGCTTGTAAAAGGCACCTATTACTCATCAACAAGACACTGTGCGCAAAGCCCTTAGGATGTTCCACTCCCAGGAAGGGCTCAGCAGAAAGTAGTTGTTGGGGGACAAAGGGAGTGTCAGAGATGGTGAGGGAGGATGGTCCTTGGGCATGCCCCCCTCACCCCGCCCTGGGAAGCTGGCTGGGAATAGCAGACTCAGCAACCCCCCCGCCCCCCCGAAGCTGCTGCATTCCACTCTGCATCTAACCCGCCCCAGGTATTTGTGTGCACACATGGAAATGCGGTGTCTCCTAAACTCAGAATCCCCGGGAACAGGCTGGGACCACATGCTCCCAGGCCCACCCCCCCATCCCCGCCTGGACCAGAGGGTTCCACCACAAGGGGGACAGGGCCTGCCAACTCCCAGGTGCTCCTTCTCCTCTGGGGCTGCTGGGAAACACCTCTGGAGGAGCATTCTCTCCTCCAGGTGAGAAGCAGCCGGGGCTGCCCTGCAGGGGGCAGTCCTGCCATTCGGTGGGCATCAGGTCCTGGGGGAGGGTTACAGAGCTCAAAGGAGGCGATGACGGCAAACCAAAGTAAGCAGAGTTGCAGAGATGTTTGTTGACTGACTGAGGGAATAAATGAATGAAGGGCAACAGCGCCGTGTGGAAGGCAGGAAAACCCCCGGATTCTGGCAAGAATGTTCTGGGCCCTCGTGGGAAGAGTATCTGGGCAGCCAAAGCCTGCATGTGATCCCACCTGTGTGTCATGCCTGAATTTAGCTAATGTGTACGTGAATACGTTACACACGTGTGTACACACACACACGCTCGTGTGCAGGACTCAGGACCTGGCACGCTGCCCTCCTACCTCATCCCCACACCGGCTCTCTGAGCTGACCATGTGCCCCCCACCCCAGCCTTGGTTCTCTGAAAAAACCTTGCTCATTCTTTGCTACTTGGCTCCTCCCACTGAACGGAGCCTCCCTAGGATCAGAGTCTCTCTGCTACTCACATCGCACAGCCTTCGTCCCCTGCCCCCGTCTTGTAAAGACCCCTGTGATAACACAGAGGGCCCAGCCCCATAATCCCGGAGATCCTCTCCACCCCAATATCCTTCCCATCATGACACCCGCAGAGTCCCTCCTGCTCTCTCCGGTGGCGGTGGGTGGGTGGGTGGGGATCTGGACCATGCGGCTGGCATGGGGCTTGCAGGCGGCGTCTGGGTGGGCTGGCCGGCTGGGGCCCAAACAGGTATTGCCCATGGCCGTGGGCTCTGGTTTGGGGGGGTAGGGAGCGGTGGGGATGAGGCCAGGGCCTGGAGGGACGGCAGGTGGGACATGGGGGTTAGCCACAGCTGGGGCATTTCTCGGCTGAGAGTGAACGTGAGCTCTGGCAGACTGTCTTGCTGTCGCCCCATGCTGGGGGAGCCTGGCCCGCCCAGGGCATGGGAGACCCCTGCCAGACGAGAGGGGGCAGTGGAGACTGAGGGCACAACCCTCCGCCCCCAAGAGCCAGGCCGGAGAGCTCTGATCCCGGGATAACGGTGAGAGAAGTTACAGACCCACCCGGAGTGCACCGGGCAGATGGAAGGAAGCAGACACTTGATTCCACTGTCTCTCACTGTGGGACTGTGCTGTGTGCCCATGGGGCTCGCACCCCTTCCTGGGGGACTGGGGAGGCCTCACTTTATGAGCACCTGGTACCAGCTCCCCGGTCCCTCTGGGGGAGAGGAAGCCGGCTGAGGCATCTTCCTTGACGGGGGATCCTCCCCGGGCTCCTACCGCGAGGAAGCCAGACCCTGAAGATCGGGTTTAATGAACAACAGCAGCGAGGCCACTTTATCCTGATGAATCTTTTATACACGAGCATTTGCGTGTCCCACCGGCCATGAACCTGTTTCCCAACGTGCAGGAGCTCACTTCCTCCCAGCCCCCCCTGCCCCACACCTGCCGTCCTTCTCACTCTGCTTCAACACTCACTCGCGTGTTCAACACGGATGCGGATGTCGGTGAAGCCAAGACTGGCTCCCTCAGGAATCTCTGGGCACCATGGCCTGACTGGTTCCTGAGCCTTTTGTTTCAGCACATTCATATCAGGACCAATGGGCACCACACAGAAACTGGGGAGTGTGAGGGCCCTGGCCGGGGAGGCAGGTGGTGCAGGGAGGGGTGAGGGATGACAGCACCCGGCAGGTGTCCCAGACCAGGCCCTAGGGTGACTGTCCCAGATGCCTCGCCCATCACCTTGGCCAGATGAGAGGCCCAGGTGCCGTTCTGAGGCCGTCCCAGGCTCCAGGAAGGGTGGGCATCTGTTGCCATACCCCAGGCTTCCTCCTGCTCCTCTCCCCGAGCCCGGGAGGAGCCAGGCTGGCGAGTAGAGCCAGTTTCTCATCAGAGCAGCTGGATGGGAGCCCAGCCTCCCTGGATCTGGTCTGTACGGGTGGGAAATCTGTTTGAAAAGCTTGGATGCCATCCTCACGGCCTGTGGGGGATTTCCAGGAAATGCCAGACGGCTTGCTGGGGTGCTAGCCTGCGGCTGTGGGGAGGCTGGCACTGGCGGGGAGGGGGAAACAAAGCAGCCGGGGTCTCAGGAGAGGGGACACTAGGCCCGACGTCCAATCTTCCCCACCTTTCAACAGCTTTGGGACGAGTTAGGTCCTGCTTGGAGTAACTAGAGAGCCCTCCATCTTCCCTATGGATCTGTCCAGGGCCCTCGTCTCGCATGTGCACCTAGCAAAAACTGGTTCTCTTGCCATCCCATCCCTCATAAACGTTTTGCTGGGAGGTGTGAGAGGACCAGCCGCTCCCTGGGGCCCCGCACAACACTTGGGTTGGCACCTCCTCAGACCTCTCCAGGGCTCAGTGGTTGCTCCCTGCCATGGACTCACTTATGCACCAGTCCCCTGAGTGTTATTCAGGGTCTACTCTGTGCCAGGAAAAAACCCATAGGACAGCAAATCTGGAGTCCAGCCTACTCAAGTCGACGATATTGAATTTTACCTGAGCCCCGCGCTCCTGGAAAACAGCAAGGATTTAGAAATCCTCCCACCCTTTGGTGTTTTGGAAAAAAACAGCTTACTGCAAAGCACCAGACTTCCCATGTGACTTCGATCTGACTCACAGATGTCCCCTTGTTTACCTGTGACAAGGCCAGAGACAAACCATCCAATTCCCATTCTCTGCGCATGAAAGGTTAGCTGACCTGTTTGTCGCTATAGTCCAGTCTGTCCCTTAAGGTCCAAACGTGCCCCACCCCTCACCCCATGAAGCCTCTCTCCTCCCAGCAGCCTGGCTCCCAGCCTGGCCCAGCGTGCGGTGCCTGTGGCTTCCCGAGAACGCCTGGTCGATGACAGGCACCAGGAATGATGCCCTCCGAGATACCGTCCCCACCCCCATCAATATGACCGTCTCACCCCCCCACTGGTTCTTTCCAGCCAGGACAAGAAAGCCCTTCTCTGCCTGGCCTCAGGGTGTTTGCCAGGCTGGGGTCCGAGCCCTCTCCCCAAACCAATCACCCTGTTCCACAAAGTCCTTAAGTCCAGAACTGGTCGTTTTTCATATGTGCTTATCTCTTCTTTTAGAGTGGGAGGGGCAGAGGGAGAGAGAGAGATTGAGAGAGAGAGAGAATCCCTGCACACTCCATGCTGAACACAGAACCTGACCCGGGGCGCGATCCTACGACCCTGAGACCATGACCCGAGCTGAAATCAAGAGTCACATGCTCAACTGCCTGAGCCTCAAGGTTCATCTGTGTGACAGCACGTGATGAAATTTCCTTCCTTTCTGGGGCCTAACAGCATTGCAGGGAAGGTGCACACCAAGGTTCCTTCCGTCGGTGGACAGACACCTGGCCTGTCTCCACCTCGGGGCCCACAGGACCAACGCTCCTCTGAACACGGGTGTGCAAACCTCTCTTTGAGCCCCAGCCTTCTGGGGTTGGATATATGCCCAGGAGTGGGTTTGCCAGACCCCTCTGGTCCATCCACCCATGTCGTGTGCGCCCACTGGGGCTGGTGGTGTCCTAAGCTCCCAGAAATATACGTGGTTGTTTCCTCGTGAGCACAAACCATCTGAGTCTGGGGGCCCCGGTGCCTGAGCGAGCCGCAGGGGTGTGAGGGAGGGCGGCGGGGGCTGTGAGGCGCCCCCACGTGCGTCCACTGGGGGGAGGCACAACCTAGTGAGAGATGGTCAGACCCCCCAAACACAAAGACCGCCTCAAAGGCCCACCAGACTGTGAGAACAAAAACACAGATGATAAGAAAAGCCGTGGTCGGGGACCCATCCCAGAAATGAGGACGTTCTGGAACATGCAATCCTGATGGAGCTTTACGGATTACGTCCTCTGGGGCCATCAAAGACCTTCCCTTTGGTACAACCAGTCGGGCTGCAGTGTTTGGAGCATGGTGTTGAGAAGGATCCCAAAATCCATGTGAACTCAGGGGTTGATCGACTGGCATGTCTGCCTGAAACATGGGGCTGGGTGAGCCCAATACGTGCTGGAAACTCCTGATGGTCTACCCCCATCATTTCATAAAGGAAGAAACAAGGCCCAGAGAGAGTGCACGCTTGCCCCAGTGCAGCACAGCAGGAAGGAGCAGAATTCAAATTGTCTGAGGACACTTCCCTCAGCCACGTGGGAAGACGACCGAAAGCACATATGTGATTCCGATGCTCTCCCCATCACTGACCTCGGGCCACAACCTCAGACACCGGGACATTCACCTCACATATGCCTGGGGAACAGGACCCCTCTCTCTGCACCAAATCCCCGTGGCTTTGCCCGAGCCCACAGCTCACACGGATCCCTTATCAGTGACTTCTCTGGACTGAAAACCAACATTAGCCACTAGAAGAGGATTATAAAATCTAAAACTGCAGAGCTAGAGGGAAATTTAGGCAGCTTCTAGTCTACTGTTTTCCAAAGGGATGATATTTGGGGGGGAAATTCAGTGGCTAGAAAATTAAAAATAAGAAAAATTAAGAAAAATAAAAACTTCAGGTAACACTTATTTTTCAGCACTACCTGGGTGCTAGACGTTGCTCAGAGCACTCTGGACCTAGCAGTTCTCTTAAGATGGCTGGCTTAGCACACAAGTGCTACTCCAATTCCAGTAAGAGAGTTCTTTTTTGCTTTGGCCACCAGGAAGCTCCTGGCTAAAGGTGAAGCTCATGGTTGATTGGCAGGACAGCATGTACATTCCTCAGCCTGCCAGAACAAAGTCCCACAAACTGAGAGGCTTAAACAATGGAAATTTATGGTCTCACTGTTTGGGAGGCCAGACACCAGAAGACCTAGATCAAGATGGCAGCAGGGCTGTACCCTCTCTGAAGGTGTAGAGAAGGGTGTGTTCCAGGCTTCTCTTCCAGCTTCTGGTATTTTCTTGGTTTGGGGCGGCAGAACTCCTGTTTCCACATGGAATTCTCTCCGTGTGTGTCTGTCCAAATTTCTCCATTTCATAAGGATACCGGGCATCCCGGGTTGGGCCCACTCTACTCCGGTATGGCCTCATCAAAATGACTTGACTTGGCTCATTATATCTGAACAGCCCTATTTCCAAAGAAGATCAGAGTCTGAGGCTCTGAGCGTTAGGACTTCAGCATAACTTCGTGTGGGACAAGCCTCCTTCCTGCTTGCCATGTCCTCACGCAGACGTTCACAGTGTGTGTGGGGGCACGGAGGGGGCTCTCTGGAGTTTCAGGGCCCCCCTCATGAACTTTTTAATCTTAATCATGTCATTAGAGGCCCCATTTCCAATACAGCCACACTGGGTGGCAGGGCTTGACCAGGTGACTTAGGGTGGGGTGTTGGACAGAAACACAGAATGCATCACCACCCATCACCATATGTTAAACATTCCCATGTAACAACCACACTCCTGGATTCCCCTTATCCCCTGCCTCCATTTCTCCTCGTATACTTTAGAAATACAAACATTTATTTGTATTTCTAGGGGTTTTTTGGGGGGAGGCAAAGCAGGTCTTGACCATAAACGATGAAATAATGGAACTATTGTGTGTTGATGTACGGGAGCCCAAATGACAGGAAACGCAGTGTCATGCTGGTCTGCTAGTTCCCAGCGGTCCCTTTGGTCCCTGAGGCCGGCGGTCTTTCCCCTGTTCTCTTTGGAGTCCCCAAGGGTCTCGACAAGCCCCCTCAGGGTCTGTGGCAGTGGGGACAGTGATGAGGGGTCTGGCACACAGGGCTCGGGCCCCCCTGCTCCCTAAGTCAGAGCGTCTCAATTCTTCTCTGTGCACTGGGCTCCCACGTAGCCTGTTATGCCTGAGCCCATGGCCTAGACTGTTGGGAAAACCCTGAGGTCAGAGCAGCACCGGCAGGTCAACCAGCAGGAGGAAATGTCTCTCCTTAGAGCTGGCGGTCCATTCTCTCTGCCCATCTGCCTACAGCCAAAGGATCGGGCAGTCCAAAGCAAACGCACTAAGAACATCTGGTCATCTGAAATTCTGAGAGACCAAAAGTCAAAGGACCAGGTCTTTTAGCAATTGGACTTGTGTGTCGGTGGCCTGGCTGCTGATTCCCTCTTGGGTCTGGGAGACACAGGCGGACTGATGAACTGGGTCACCCGGCATGGTACCCAGGCCAGGCCCTTCGGGGTGTTCCAGCGGCCGCCTCTCCGTGTCATTGACTCGAGCCCACCCTGTCTCTTGCACTATGTCACGGGTTGACCTGTGTCCCCGCCAAATTCAGATCCGAGTCCAAATCCCCAGTGCCTCTGAATGTGACTGTAGGTGAAGACAAGGCCTTGAAAGAGATGATTCAGGAAAAATGAGGTCATCTGGGTGGACTCTGATCCAATATAACTCGTGTCCTTATTAAAGAGGAGGTCAGGACATGGATACAGGGAGAAGACATCTGTCTCCAAGGCGAGGCCAGAATGATCCAGCCCTGTCCACACCTTGATCTCCAAATTCTGGCCTCCAGAATGCTGGAAGAGTCAATGTCTGTTGTGTAAATCCCTAGCCTGTGGTATTTTGGGATGGCAGCCCTAGCAAGCGAGTACTTTCTGTGCTTGGAAACCTACCAAATTCAGGCATCGACAGTAAACAAGAGAAAATTTTTGTCTACATCTGGACCCTTTCGGAAGTCTGTTAAAAATAATTTTCAGAGAAAGGTAAAATCCTGCTTCTCATACAGATATGACTATGCATATGTGTTGAAGGTTTTATTTAACTCATTAATCAGGGAGAGAACCGGGCAGATGTTCTAACTGGTTCAAAAGAGAATCCAAAGAACAGACACATCTTCAGATGGGGAACATTGACATGAATATGAGGTGGAGAGAGGACTGGCTCCTCGCTGTGGAGAGCAGCCCATTGAGGCTCGGCTGGACAGGACGGAGTCTGCCTGTCCGCAGATAAGAATTATTTTGTACTCCTGCGGCCCCAGGCTGAGTCAGGTTTATGCTTTAACTGGAAGGGGGCTCTTTTGAAAATTATTAATTTTATTCTCTTTCACTTCCGAGAACACGACTGTCCTCCTTGATAGCCAGAAGCATCCATCTGCCTTGGGTGGGGATGGGAGTGAGGTTAGGAATATTATGGAAGAAGAAAAGAGAAAGACCAAGGGATTGAAGAAGATCTGTTCTAAGAGGCAGGGTTTGGGTAGAGAGACAGGATTTTCAGAACTCCTGTCTCCTGTCCATTGGCTTGTCACAGGCCAGGCCCAGCTGGAATGTTCTCAGGAGGTAGTGAGGCCAGCGGGATGTTTTTGTCCCGAAGGTAGAGGAAGGAGAGAAGGCGGTTTGACGTAGGGAGATCAGACAGGTGCCCCATTCTCCCTCTCTGGGGAGCAGAGGGGAGCCCCACTTCCTGATTAGCTCTGGTGTCTCTTCTTCTTCTCCAAAGTTCTGTGGGATAGGACCCCAGCCTTATGACCTCATTTTGGGGCAGGGGGAGTAGACACAATTCAATCCACAGCAAGCACTTTCTTTCATTCCAGAACGTCTTTACCCCAAGTGGAAACCCCAAGCTCGTGAGCAATCACTTCCAATTACCTCTCCCCCAGCCCCTGGCATCTGCTTTCTTTCTCCATGGCTTTGCCTGTTCTAGACATTCCATGTGAATGGAATCACATCACGCAGGCCCTCCGTGTCTGGCCTCCTTCACTTTGCATCATGTTTGCGAGGGTTACCCATGTGTTAGAGCTATCATGTAAGCTCATTTGTACAGAGACACGGAGAAGCCAGGGAACTGGGCTGAGTTCACAATGCTGTTGAGTGGGGGCTCCTCTTAGAGCTTCTGGGTGGGGGGAGGGTCCAGGCTGTGGGGCTCCCGGGGCATCTCCTGGGTGAACACTGGAGTCTGGGACATGGAAGGACACTCAACAAGGACAAGTGATCCATGACCAGGCAACTTCCCTTCTTAGGACGCATCCCTCCAGACTGGGGAAAGAGAACACTGCTTTGCCAGCAGGTGGCTTGGGAGGCTTGAGGGGGTTCAGGAGGGTGAATGCACTTTGCCACTTGCAGGGTGCATGGAAGGGGGAGGGGGAATGCCCAGCAAGGAGTCTCCCTGCGGGAAGGCTGAAGACTGCACCCACCCCACCCCCACCCCTGCCCGCCTCCGAGGCATTGTGAGGAGCTATGGCGCCATCTGGTGGCTGGAAGAAAAGCCGCCACGAAGCGCCCAGGACGGCCAGCAGATGAACTTGCAAATTCAAGGGCAGGGAGCTTGTTTGGGGAGCACCAGCTACCTGCCCAAGAGCCCAGGACCCGGCAGGGCCCTTCGCAAACATCCTCAAGCTGAGGGCAAGCGCGATGGGAATATCAGACGCGAGTTCAAGGTGCGCATTGCAATGCACGTTTCTGGGACAAGGGAAGAGGTTTCTCACAATGTGCGGCAGAAAAAGGCAGAGGATTAGGCATGGTACAAGCTGAATAAAAACAGGTCTAAGTGGTGAGATTGATTTGTACCTGAGCGCACAGGAAAACAGCTGCAGGGAAACAAGCCAGGGCGTACACGCGGAACGTGGAAGGGGTACCCAGCCCCTGCGCGTGAAGGGCCGAGGCCAGGCTTGGGCGGAGTCTCAGCAGGTGTTGGCCCCTGTTGTCAGGACAGGATCAGTCTTCATCAGCCTCATCATAACCCCAGGCTGATGAAATCATTTTTCCCTTTTACTTGTACGTATTTTCTGATTTTTCTCTGCTGTCTAAGGACTCAGAAAAAAGAAGAAAATAAAACAGAGGACGGGTGCCATTCACCCCCACGGAGAGATGGCTTGTGAGTCTCATGAATATCGTGGCAGCAGGTGGTTCTGTCCACGCCCATCAACACCAGGCAGGCAAGCCCTGCAGGCTGGGCTGGGTCTGGTGCTGGCTTTAGGCTCTGCCACCCAGATGCCCTGGGACACAGGGATCCCAGCCCTCAGGGGGTCACTTTCCTCATCTGTAAATGGAGGGATCCCAGGACCAACCTCATAGGTTACGGTGCTCACACGTGCAGACTCCGGTAAAGCAAGTTCCCTTGTGCCTGGCGCATGGTAAACACGACGTGTCTTTGCTGCTGTAACCGGGCAAACTGCTTCCCATCTCAGAGCATCAGTCCAGCGAGGGATCTAGACAAGACCAAGGTTTCTGCGGGACTGGTCCTTGCAGCCCACACCTACCACCTGCCTCAGAGCCATCTGGGAAACTCGCTGAAAGGCGGACACCTAGGCCTTGCCTAAAATGTCCAAATCTGTACTGTTTGCAGAGTCCACAGGGGAAACCTTGCAGCTGAGCTCACAGGAAGTTGAGACCCATGGAAACAGGGTATCATTTCTAAGGTCCCTTCCATCTCAGACATTCTAAGATGTTGGGTTCTTCTGGAGACCTGCCCAGTCTCTTGACCTCTGCACCCCAATTTTGTAATAGGAAAGGCAGTTCTTGGCCCTGGCAGGCTGTTTTCGGAGACTCAGAAAGCACTAAGGCTGGAGGGGCTCATGCCGTAACAGTCAGGACACTGATGTCCAGAGAGGGGAGGGCATGCTTGGCCCAGGCTTTGTGCATGCCACAAAATCCAGGCCTGTCCCTGTCAGATAATTTGCTGTCCCAGCTCACATTCACACACTTCTGAGTCTTTTCACCACTTGTAAGTTTTTCTTTCCTACAGTTCAGGCTATGGGGCAGAGTGATAAGGGGAGAAAGGGAAGAGACCGGAAATATGAATGAAAAGAGATTTGAAATTAATGGCTCCCTGGAATTTTATTCTACAGGAACAACTCCTATCTTTGTCTAGCAGATTTATTCAAGGGGAGGCCCTCAGCCTGGGCAGGTCTTTCTCTTCGAGCCTCAGGCAAACCCAGCACCTGCAGAAGCCCCAGTACCTTACAGGAGGCGCTCCGTAAGTGTTTATGGATGAGGGGCAACTCTGAGGGCTTTTAGCCTGAGCAGCAAGAATGAAGCTGCCGTTTCCTGAGGTCAGAAAGAGTAGGGGGCAGAATCAGGGCCTAGGTTTTGGAAAGTTTTCAGACTGGGGGGCCTACTGGACATTCAGATGAGGATGATGGGGAGATAGCTGGGTGTCAGATTCTAGAGGCCAGGGGAGGCCCTGGAGGACACAAGTTTGAGAGTCATGAGCAAATAGCCCTTAAGCACTCATTAGATGTGAGGAGATGGCCCAGGGAGGCAGCAAGGACAGGGAGGGGTCCGGACCTGGGCTCGGAGGCACCCCAGCTGTCAAGTGTGGACTGATGAGAATGGAGAAAAAGAGACTGAGACTGAGCAGCCGGTGAGTCGATGGCAATCTAGAGGAACAGACCACCCAGGATGTCCTGATGCTTGTCTCATAGAGGAAGGAGGCCTTGACTCACTGCTGGACTGCCAGTACTGCCCAGGAGTCAGCTACAGTGGGGACCCCTGGGCGAGCAGTGGGGACCTGGACACAGCTTGGCTCAGTGGAGTTGTGGGGACAAAAGTTGTCTGACTGAACAGGATTCTAGAGAGAAAAGAAAATTAGAGGATCTATCCAGGAGGCCCAATATTTTGACTAAAAGGTATTTCAAGAACATTCTTTTGACAATTATTTGCTGAGCATCACCAAGTGCCAGGCACTGTCCTGGGCTCAGGGGAGACAGCCGTGAACCGGAGACAAAAGGCCAGGGAGTTCACATCCGGATGAGGAAACCAGTACAATCGAGAGTAGGTCAGGCAGTGGTTGTCCTGAAGATGGAAAGAGAGCTGGCGGGGAGGACAGGGGTGTGTGTGGAGAGCTGTAGTTTTACTCGGGGGAGCAACCTACAGACACAGAAAGGCTGGTAGGGGTAGGGGAGGTTCCTATTTGCTTCTACCTCTCAGAGGAAAAGGAATCAAGATCATGAGCAAGATAATGGGGCAAGAGAATGTGGAGGCTGGAAAGGACTATGAACACCACGGAGCAGAGTCACCAAGGGCAGCATGGGGTCTGGACCAGCGAGTAAGGCTGTGAAGCGGCTGAGGTCACCGGAAGTGAGCTGGAAAGAGGGAAGGGTCAGTTTGCACCGGCTGGGTTCAGACACCCAACTGCGGGAGGAGGACAGGGTTGGAGGCTGGCCAGACAGCTTTGAGAAGGGGGCTGGGGGGGGGGTGGATCCTGGTGGGAGGGGCCATGGGTTTATATCGGGAAGGAGGTGGAAGGGACATAAAGGGTGGGAGGGGCAGTGGACGGATTGAGTGGATCGCTGGACAAGAGGTCCTAGGGGATGAGGGCTGCTGGACCCAGGATACCAGAGGGAGATGTAGAGGACAAGCGGAGGAAGGAGGAAAACCCCACTCATGGGTGGCTACCGCAGTTCAAGCGGACTCCCAGGCATATCTGCAAGCAGGTTCTCAGCCTGACTGGCCGCGTGTCCCTGTACAGGCTGCTGTGCCCACGTGAACCTCAGGTTCATCTGTAAGGGGGGGTAACTACATGCTTGCTGCTCCAGACCTACAGGGCTGCAGGGCCAGTGGTGGCTGGAAAAACCTGGAAGCGAACACAAGCCTGACTTCAAAGCAGGCATTCCAGTCTGGAACCACGCCACTTTCCCCTGAAAACGCTTACCTACCTGCTTCTCTCCTTGGTGGTACTTGTTTTGGGGACCCAATGGACACAGACGTTATCCATGATCTTTTGTGCAAGCATTTCACGGGCAAGTGACTCATGTTGTGCCCCACGGGGACCTGCATTTACATCACAGTGCTTGAGTCACTTTGACAGTCTGGGGACAGCCCCCCACACACCCCTCGTTCCATTGCACGGAAACCAGCCGGTCAGCGGGGCAGGAGGTACACATTCAGGAAGTCCTGCCAAGCCACTGGACCCTGCGCAGAAATCTCCAAGTGGGGGATGGGGTCACTTGCACCTGGTATGGGTGCTACAAGATTTCTACTGCAGAGTGTAGAAAAGAAAACCCAGAGAAGATTCTGAGACATTGAGAAGCTTGCCCGGGACCCGATCAGTAAGCAGCAGTCAGGACGCAGGCCCCGTTCAGTGGTCTCTGAAGCCCACCGTCCTGGGTCACGGACCTGAAGTCGGCACTCAACCTGGCAGGGGGAGCCCTTGTTGATAGTTATTTTTATACCATGATGTTCTTTAAATTAATGAAAATGCTGAAGGACACACATTATATAGAAAGTCAAGTTTCACTTATTCAAATTAAATTATAGCATGGGTTTCATATACAAATAAACTTTCTGTGTAAATAAAAATACAAAACAGTACAAATTTCAATCATGTAAAAATGCAAACATATTTGTGTTTCCATATATAGATTTTCCCCTTTAATGTGACTAAGACGTACAGTAGTTGACCCCTTCGCACCGGTGAAGGTCAGCGGGATGGTTTCCCAGGCTGTCCGCTCCTCCACTCCTGCATCCGCATGCACGGGGAGCCGCCGGGCCTTCTTTCCCAGTTGTGGGCTCCAGAAGCTTCCAGTCGTCAGTCACCATCAGCACGAAATGGTCCAACTATTCTCGGGCTGGTGAGAAAGGGCCACCACGGGGACAATGCTCTCTACCGAAGCACGGACACCGGTCCACTGGGCTCAGAAAAAGCTCCGAGGCTGGGAATGCTGCCTCCAGACGTCACTGGTCTAGCTCGTTTTCATTCTGCAGCGTCTTCATGGCCAGCCCCCAGAGCGTCATGCTGGAGAAGAACTGCCCCTCAGAGTTCCTGTACGGTGTGGTGGCCCCGCGGCTGCCCAGCGCATCACTGCAGTGGTTGTCCAGTGTGGCCAGGGACGAGCGGCCCAGGGACAGGCTGTCAGGCTGCAGCGAAGGCTCGCTGGCCGCAGCGGCCACATCCGGGTAGGCATAGGCCGGAGGCTGTGTGGGCTGCCGCAGAGGCTTGGCAAGCTGGCCAGGGTCCAGCCCCAGCTTCTCCGGCTCTCCCACTCCGGGTGGCTGCCCCGTGGGCCGGAACTTGCAGAAGGAGCTGGCGGTGTGGCCGTCAAACTCTGTCACTGAATCCTCCGCTGGGTGCCCAGAGAGCTTGACTGCCACGGGCATCAGAGTCACAGACACGTCCTGTGAAAAGGAGTCTGAGCTCTGCGATCTGTCCAGGTCGGAGGCCTCGACGGTGTGAGCGAGCCCGTCGAGTGTGTCCTGGGCCCCGTCGGGCCGGCAGTGCATCTTTTTGTGCCGCCGGAGCACTGCGGAGCGCGTGAAGCACTTGCCGCAGATGTCACACGCATACGGCTTCTCCCCAGTGTGTGTACGCACATGCCGGCGCAGGTCACCAGAGCCCCCGAAACACTTGCCTGCAAAATGAGCAAGGGACCCTTTTAGAGAAGGTTCTGGAAGGGCATTCCCCCGCCCCCTGCCAAAACATAGAATGACCCTGCTTCAGCGTACACGAGCTCCAGCCCTCCTGTCACTTGCTCATCCTGGAAGGCTCCTCCGTTCTCCAGCGGCATTCCTCTGACCTACAGCCTTTGGGTTGTGGGTACCTCAGGGTGCGCCTTCAAGAGCCCTCGTCTCCCCACACAGGAGCACTTGGCTGGTAAGCCCAGGTGCCTGCCCCCACTGGCCCGTGTTGGCAGACCTCATCGGTTTTGCTTCAATTTCCTTAAGTCTACCACAGTCAATCTATAACTTAAAAACATCTTTTTGCCTCTGATGTCATTTTACATGCAGCTCTCCCAGTTCTATCGCCTTTCTGTGCATGGGACAGAGGGAGGGGATCTACTTCTGTGAGTAGAGTAGGTAAGAAGGTCAGAAGGGAACCACCACCAAATAACCTTACAGAAGATATCGCCTGTTTACAGAGGACTGAGAAAGCACCATGTGGTTATGCAGACACACATTTAGAACTTCTCCCTTAACCGTGTGAACGCTCAGCCGGCCTGCCCTTGTCAGGCAGCGTGGGGGGCATTCAACACATCTCTGAACAATCAAACTAGGTGTCCATGCACGGGCCTCACGTCTTGGCACTTCTTCCCCACACAGGCTACCGAGGCACACCGCGGCGACTGTGTCTTCATGTCTACGTCTCATCTGCAGCGCCAGGCTCTGTCGCCTTCGCGGATGCCCAGCAACAGCCTTCTCACCGTTTGCTGTGCTGTCTGTACAACACACGCTATTTCACACAGGCGCGATTTCGTGGACTCGAAGCGGTGGAACCATTCCTTCACCTGTTGCACGTTCGTGTCATTTCCACCTGTTGCTACTACACTCCACCTTCAATTAACATCTTTCTTTTCCCTGTTTCCTTAAGCTAAGTTCTCAATAATGGAATTCCTGGGCAAACGGGAATGATCTTTTCTAGGGTTCTTAAGGCACGTGAATTTTAGCCACAGCAGAGTTCCCACCAGGAGAGGACCAGGGCCAGCGTCTCTCTTTGATCCCATCAGTCAAGGCAGGGGAGCCAGACTGCCGAGCCATCCCCATGGAAGGCGTGGCACCTGCCTCCTGCCTCGGAAATCTGGTGAGGGACAGCTGACCAGCTGCGCCGGTGGCAGACAGGAGGGTGCCTGTGCGCAGCTATGGCCTGAAGCCCCCAGCAGCACAGGATGCAGGGTTTCCAGGAACCGGACAAGGATTATGCTTGCAAGAGAACTGCCTGGAGCTGTGCTGAATCCAGCCTAGGACGACTGCCCAGAAGGGCGAGGAGACCCCAACAGAGAAAGTCTCCAGGAATCACTGCTAGGACCCAGGGCTGAAAGAAAATGCACATCTCTACCTTGGAAAGTGCAGAGAAATGCTGGGAAAGGAAGAGAGGGGAGGGAAGGAGAGACAGTCTTTGGAAGCAGCATGAAATGGGGGGGCAGGAGGAGGGATGGAGTGATAGAGGGAGGGGACATGGAAGAGGTGGAGCTCTATTCCCCAAAAAGCCCAGGATGTGAAGCCACCTTAAAACTGAACCCGTCTTCTGAACTCAAGAAAATGAAAACACAACCACACAAACTATACATGAATGTCCACAGATTTGTTAAGTGAAAGAGTCAGTTACAAAAGACCACATGTAGGATTCCGTTTACACAAAATGCCCAGAACATGCAAATCCGGAGAGAGAAGGCAGACTAATGGTTGCCTGGGCTGCGGTGTGGGAACAGGGAGTGACTGCTAGTGGGCATGGAGTTTCTTTCTCAGGCGGTGAAAATATTCTAAAATAGACCGTGGTGAGTGAGGGTTGCACAACTCTAGGAATAACATACCAAAACCACTGAACTGGTCACTTTAAATGGGTAAACTTTATGGTATGGGAAATTCACCTCAATAAAGCGGTTATAAAATTTTGATGCTGTGCTATAAGAATGAACACCCTTGCTCCCTTTTTTTCTCTTCCCCTAGCCCCAGGCTGTCCTCGACAGGGTCAGAAACCATGGTTAGTGAGGTGAAGGAAAGGCCCAGAAGCATAAGGTGAGGATGGCAGGGCCCCCTCTGCTCCCTCCTCTCCTGAGGTCGTAACCAGCAACAAGTCCTGGCCGAGGAGGAAAGAGAATGTTTAACCTCAAATCAAGTTGTCAGCTGTAATAGTAATTTGGACCCGACATTTACATTAGTCAAGACATTGCATCTGTGATTTAAAGTAATGCTACTTTATTTTAGAGAGCACGAGCAAGCAGGGAGGAGCAGCAGTGGGAGAGGGGAAGCAGATTCTGTGCTGAGCGCGGAGCCTGACACCGGGCTCGATCTCACCACCCCAAGATCATGACCTGAGCCGAAATCCAGAGTCTTACGCTCAACCAACTGCATTACGCGCGCCCCAACACAATTTTCTCTTAATCAAGAGTAAGGAGAATAGTCACGGAGTTGCCTAAATCAGTATCCAGGAGATCTGTATACGATTTCAGCAGGAGAGAAAAATGAAGCTACCTTGTGGTTACACCCTGGAAGGCCCGCCTGAGATGCCAGCTCCCAGCAGAATGGAGCTGCTGCTGGTGCTCAGCTCCGGCCCTCCCAAAGCTGGGCCTGAACAGTCTCCCCATGTGCTCTAACTGGGAGACTGTACAGGCAGCCACTCATCCCTCCATGACTTGGTTCGCACTGTCAAGCACTTGTCACGGGCACACGGCACCCACATGCACACACACCCCCAGTGCTTCCGAGGCTCCAGCACTGCGATCACATGTGACAGAGGACGTTAACTCCGAGTCCCCATTCCTCACGTGTGCAGTGATACACCCTGATGGTGAGGGCCCCCGCTTTCCCTCTGCTCCCGCCGAGACTCCACTGCTACACTGGATGCCCACAGATGGGACCTTTGCTTCACAGCACCAGCTCCCGAGAAGCCCTCCCTCTTGGCCCCACTGTGTGTTCTCAGGCTCCTGCGGGACAGCCCAACGCAGCCCCCATACCCGGCTCTGCGGGCGGCACACCACGGTCTCCCTCACTTTCCCCACTGTCTACACCCTGCTGACCTGGGCTGGGAGCACATGGCACCAGGGACCCTGTCTCAGTCAGCTCTGTCTGCGGAGCATCTCAGGACACCTCTGGACGCCTCCCAGAGACTCACTGAATGTATGATATGCGAACCCAGGACTGACCAAGAGAACACCAAGGGAGGCAGTAAGGAAATCACACTGCCTCCATTTTACCTACGAGAATAGGGATGATTTACCCACGACACCGAAACGACCAATGAGACTGGCACCCCACTCCCACTGGGGACGGCAGGGTGTCCGTGCGGCCTGGGCCCAGCGGAAACCCACCGCAGGCGGGACAGCTGTAGGGCCGCTCCCCTGTGTGCCGAATCCGGTGCTTTACCAGCTTCCTCTGCATGTTGAAGGACTTGCCGCACTCATCACAGGTGAAGACTTTATCGGCCGTGTGTGTCTTCTTGTGCTCCTTCAAGTTACTGAAATTACTGAACCCTGGGGAGACCAGAACAGGTGCTCAGCGAAAGGCCTAAGAACACTGCAACTGGCAGTCTTCAGGACAAAAAAGAGGAAAACACGCAGCAGTACCTCGCCCACAGATGTCACACAAGTGTGGCTTCTCTCCCGAGTGGATAATGATGTGACGCTGGACATCACCAGACGCTGCAAACCTGTAATGTAAATTCAATTACGATTAAATTCAAGTCTTTGTGACTGCAAGTCAATGAGGGAAGAGATGAACTGCTCCCTACATTCCTTCAGAATGGAATAGAAGTGGCCTGATTCGTTTGAATGTGCATTTTTAAGTATCTTTGCTTTTACTTTTTTCCTTTTTATTACTCTTTTTTTTTTTAAAGATTTATTTGAGATACAGAGACAGAGACAGCTACAGAGATAGCGAGAGAGAGCATGAGCAGGGAGGAGAGGGAGACGCAGGCTTCCCACTGAGCAGTGAGCCCAATGAGGGGCTCGATCCCAGGACCCTGAGATCACGACCCGAGCCGAAGGTGGATGCTTCACTGACTGAGCCACCCAGGCGCCCCATCTCTTTTTTAAAAGTAGAAGATGATGCAAGTGTTCTGTTTTTTATTTTATTTCTCTACCTAGTTTCATCTTTCTCTTCAGAGAAGGCCAGCAGGTTGGCCCGGGGAACAACTCCAAGCCAGGCTCTCCAATACAGACAGCTGTGCTTCCCTATACCACAGCTGATTGTAGAACTGGTTCCATGTGGGAGAAGATGCTGCCTACAGACGTGATTTTAAGTTCATGCTTTACTTTTCAATGGAGCTCAGAAGGTTCCCATTTAAGACGTGGTGTACAATGAGGCCAATCGTGAAGCGACAGGACCCCTGAAACAGCCGGGGGTCCATGCTACAAGGCACTGAAGTAAGTGGTCGGCACTACCCCGGCACACAACGGGGCTGTCAGTGCTCAGGTGGTCATGGCAGAAAGGGACACATGTCCAGCTAGACAGCTCTTCTCTGCTTCCTCTCATCTGCAGAGACAGTGCTTTTCCTGGGCCTCACCAAGAGCTGCCTCTTGCTCTGGTGTCCCTATGGCATGTGCTGTGCTGCAGCACAGGACTCGGACTCTGTCTGTCTCAGCCCACCATTCCTGAGGATGACCTTATCAGAGGCAGAACTTGTACTGTTTATTTCTGTGTTCCCCTCACAGCACTCAGCACACAGTAGGCGCCAAATAAATGCTGAATGGTGAAATATATGAACAATTGAATCGCTGTTGACTGGGGGCTGCTGCCTGAGCATACTTGCTCGATGAGAGCATGTGGACTCTGGACAAATGACCCAATGAGGGAAGGAGGGTCCCCCCAGACTCCATCACAAGTCACAGCCCTGCCCAGCCCCAACTCAGGGCCGCTCCTCCACTGCTGAGCCCTCAAGGCCTTTCCCTGATTCAGCTTGGGGCACCTCCTCCAGCCCTCTCTCCTGACACCCAGGCTTCCTGGCTGCCAAGTCTCATTTTCCCCACAAGACAGTCACTTCCATGGGGACATCTGTCTACGTTAATAGACATTCTTGGAATGAATGGAAATTTTAGTAACAAAATAACTTTGTTTCATGTAAAATCCCATTTTGTAAGACTTGTGTCCTAGATTTTCTATTAATTAACGTTTCTTTTTTTTATTCTTATCGTGTAACCCATGGAAAGCCAGAAGGTTTACCTGTGTTCCTCAAGCAACAGAGGGAACCCACAGGTGGCTCAGAAAACACTGAATTCAAAGACAGACTATGGGCTTTTCCTTACAAACGGACTAAGCCCAACACTGACCTCTTTCCACAGATCTCGCAGATGTATGGTTTTTCACCAGAATGCCGACGTAAGTGAGTCTGCAAGTTACCTGCCTGCAAGAAAGCAGGGGGAGAAAAAGCATACCAGTCACGAAAAATTTCCTTACAGACTCTGTAACTTAAAAGGCAAATGGAAAGCTTGAGCCAGGTCCCGATCCCACATTCTCAGTGAAGATTAGCTTGACTCAAAAGCAGCCATGTGCAAGGAGACCAGGGACCAGCCCGAGTCTAACTCTGGGGAGGGGGATCTGCCCAGTAGCCTGCCGAATACGGACGTGTCTCCATTCTGCCTGCCCCACATGGGCCCCTGGCTTGTCCCGTCTCAGGCGTGCACTGTGCTGCTTCCCTCAGAAATGGGCCCAGCACACTGTGGAGGCTGCTTTGGGGGCTGTGGAGCTTGTATTT
The DNA here is from genome assembly GCF_010015895.1 of Lontra canadensis. Taxonomy (NCBI): domain Eukaryota; kingdom Metazoa; phylum Chordata; class Mammalia; order Carnivora; family Mustelidae; genus Lontra; species Lontra canadensis. The sequence continues at coordinate 61,305,953 of NW_022630995.1, read as the reverse complement.
TAAATAGACCTTGATGTGCTTTATTTGGGGTTTTTTAACTTGGACCATCTATATTCAAGTGTCCTTGAAAAGGAAAGGAGCCCCTGTACTTCGTTATTTCAGGATTTCTGATTTTTCAAAAACCTGCTTTTGCTTCTAGAGAAGGTGAGACACGTGCAGACAGGCCTTCCCGTGGCAGCATGGCTGTTCTCCTGGCCAGGCTGTCGTTTTTTTACCTTTGTGCAAAAATGCACGTCTGGGGCTTCAGGGCAGCCAGCTCACTGCAGGGCCTTTTATGTTCCTAATTTCTGAAGCTAGCAGGGCTTCACAAAGAATAACGTATTTAAGTAGAGATCACAAAATTGATTTCCAAGTAATAATCAATAGGAAGTCCACAGGAAATTGCCTAAAGTACACTGAAATTAAAATTGTAATTGCCTCGTATTAAAAAAGCTCCTGGCTAATGTTTCAAATTAGGATTTGAAAACAAAATCCTCCATTCCTGGAACTTAACTTAATAGGCTCAATCTGTCATGTCCCCTGCCTAATTTTTTATAGTGTTCTGTTACAAAAACACTGAAATGAATGAATATACCCAAGGGTAGTATGTGCAGGCATTATGCACAAAATAAGCCAAAAAAGGAGAATGAGCAGTAACACCCCACTAACAAATCAGGCTTTGGAAATCTACAAACTTGATTTTAAACAAAATGCATAGACAGTTCACAGCTATGGGTTTGAAAATGGTCTGAAGTTTGTGTGCGTGGAAACTTACAAGCAGAGAAAAGTGTGGTCTGGGGGTTTTACATCACAGAATGTGGAGATTCTCTGTGTCAGGCTCTGGGGAATCACTGAGTCAGATGTTATCTTTCAGAATATGATAAATGTGGCTTAAGAAAAAACCCAGGTTTATTTCAGTTAACTAAAGGGAAAGAACTGGGCAAAACACTGGGAAATCCGCAGCTTTTGATGGAACAGCTACTAATCACAATAAAACAACAGCTGTCAACCACGGTCTACGTTTGGGCTGCCAGCCCTTCCACGCATCACAGAACCACGCTGAGCCACTGCTGTATCATCTCTTTTCCAGACGAAAGACTCCGATTCAGAGAACTAAAACAGCTGCTCCTGTTACGCAGTTGGGCCGAAAATGAGCCCTGGTTCGCGTCAGTCTACACCCTCACGAGTCTCTGAGAAGAAACTAGCTTGTGCGGACAATTCAGCACAATAGGCACCTGGCTGTGAGGGAAACCGCTCGCTGGAGGTAAGCTAAGGCACCACTGACTGCTTGAAGTCAGTCAATTCCAAATTCCAAAAAAGCTCATCAACTGTGTAACAATTTGAATTGCACCATCTGCTCGTCTGCTAAATTCAGTCCTTCTTGTTTTAAGTTATTTCGTAAATGATGCATTATGACTGAAGCATTCTCTGAGTCAATTCTGAGTAGTGCCGCATCCTTTCTTGATAAGTAAAGCCTAACAATTACTTGTTTTCAAAGCAAGTAACGGTGGCCTTCCACTTAAAATACTGTACTAAGCGACAGTAAAACAAACCCTTGAAAGTTTTTTGTAGCTATTTAATATCTGAAAAGTATAAGGAAAGTCTTCCATCAGCTAAAAGGAGCACATATTGATCTGACCACTGGTATAAAAGTAGATTAAATACTTAAAGATTCAGGTAAAAAAGTCCAGTAATGCCGTCAATGATTTATGACAAATTACACAGCAAACGGGGAGCCAGATTATTCGGTCTTTGGTCAAGTATCTGTATTTTTGGTAGACTCTGACTTCCTCTAGTACTAACTACACGCTAAGTACCTAGTCCACATCTTGGAGATTATCTACAGCTGGATATGTGGCCGCTCTCGCCCGCAGTCATGACAGGAACTGCTATCGATTAGTAAGAGATCACCAGGAATGAAGCATTCTGCTCAGCAGCTGCAGATGCCCGTCTCCATGTCGCCACAATTCCCTTACAAAGTCGTAGTGTCACAGTCTACGGAAAAGTGAACAGATGCTATGGGAAGGAAGTAATCAGCCTTGGCTCCTACAGGGGGATCAAATATCCTGACCCAGGCCCAACTGTGGTCTTGAAGGCTGGCGGCGCTGCCGTGCTGTCTAGCTGTGTTCCAGAATATTAGCACAGAAGAGGGCTCCGCTCCTTCTAAGCAAATATTTTTTATTAGGAGGGAACTGTCAGGGTTTTTCAGAGAAAAACTTTGCTGTAGAAAAGAACTAACATCTGATTTGTTGAATAATTAAAAAAATAACTCCTTCTAATAGGTACATGAGCATCTGTATTTAAATGTGGACAAACCAAGCATGTATTTTCTATCAGAGCACTCTTCTAAAGGCAACAGATTATTTACAGGGAAAACAGCCAAGGAATCACACCATTTTAGACACAAAAGGGATCTCAGATCCTAAAAGTCATCTAGAGTTTGGGGGCTTCAGGATTTCACAAAATAAAATTAACAGGGGAGAAAAAAATCTGGAGATGAACACAGAACTGTCATCTAAATGGCAGTGATCATTCTCCTGACAGCAGGGCCTTCAACCCTGGGAATGCACGGATACCAGCTAAGGGCCAGAAGTCTCATGACTCACAAGAAGCTCCCTGAAACCCTCTTACTTCTGCATGTTGCCTGTGGCACCAGGCCATGCCAGCGTCCTGGGGAGCACATCGGTCTCCGGGCAGGGCTCCTCCGTACAGCTATGTCCTTCCCACCACGCCCTGGACCTGGGGCACCCCTCTCCAGACAGCACTGCCAGAAGGCACTGCACCAGCTGCTCAGAGTGTCCATTTTTACCTCTTTGGAGAGATCAAACCGCTCTCCTCTCCCAAAGCCAGCTCAGTGCACCCAGGTTTCCTCCTGTTGCTCACATCACAGATACGCAGACCTGCCCCTCCCTACCTTCTCCTCTGGGGGTACACACCGGTCCAGGTTCTACTCCACATAGGGGCCCTGGCACTGTGGACAGAGCCTCACCCACACTCTAAAGTATGCGGGGCTCCTGAGGGCTGAGATCCACGCAAAGACCGTGTCCAGAATGATGTTAACAGACGAAGAGTCTGTTGTCACAATCTCGGATTATGGTAGCTTCTCAAAGCTCACGTACAATACTGCTTACAACTCATCATCAAGGTTGTGGTAAACTTTTGTTTTCTTCCAAGACTGATCCTACTAAACAGAAATTGAGTAAACAGCATAAAAGACTGATTCTCATTGGTAAATCTGTTTTCTCACTTTCAAGTCTTCCAAAAGGGAAAATATTTACAAGCTCCCTTCTACCGAAGCAAATACGCCAGCAACAGCATGGGAGCGTTCCAATCCAGCATAACCACAAACACTGACTCCAGTTCATTCTAAGAAGGGAACACTTGGCTTAAGGTGAAGAATGGTTAGTTAGTGGGCACTACTCGCAAAGTACCCCTGTAGAGAGCAGCCAACAAGCTCTCTTGGCCCAGAATGCCGGAGACCCCGAGGCTTATCACGTGCGGGCTCGTCCTTGGGGCTGTGTCCTCTTAACACATTTCACATGGAGGGCGTGAAACACCCCAAACACCACTTCTTCCAGGCAGAAATGACCACTCCTTTCTCTGCCCGTCTTGCTCCCTATGTAGATTTCTCCAGCTCACGGCAGAGCTCCTTGGACACGGGAAGCTCGCAACAAACTCTTGCTGCATGAAGTTTTTTCAGAAGTCCTTCTCCATAAAAAATTTTACAACTTGGCTATGAAATGAAACAGCAATATATATCCAAAAACTGCAACTATACATAATCCTGCATTCATAAAAATGGGACAGAAATACAGACGCCAGTGCAGAGGAGAGTTTGGTGGCATCTGTCAGCCGGACTGCCCCGACAAGACCCAAGAGGGCAAGTGCAGGACAAGACCTGAGCAGTAGTCCCCCACCTCAGAGGCACACTTTGGAATTGCTGTAATACAACTTGCCCACACGCGAGTCCCACCCCAGAGCAACGGAATCGCGGAGTCTCGGAAAGGGGGTCCTGGCCTGGCCTCGGGGCCGAGAGAGGAGGCTGAAGGCTGACTCCAGACGCCTGAATGTCTGGCTTCCTCTGATTAGCAATGGAGAGTCACAGAAGGCTCCCAAGCAAGGACAGAACCTACACTGTCACCACATTTTAGAGGATGAAGGGCTTTCGTGTCTATTGTCCCAGTCACTGCTCCTAAGACCCCCATGAGGCAGTATATCCCTGTTGTAAGAATTAGAAAAATAAGGCCCAGAGAAGTTATGGTTGCTAATTATGAACAGTCATTAGTCCAGGCCTTCGTCTCTCCTCCACTCCAGAGCTGTAAGGTTAGGATGGTGGCAGAAGATTGGTCTGCAAGAACAGAGGGGCCGGCACCGGGACGGGAAAGTGATGTCCCCCGAGCACGATCTACGTGCCAGACAGCAGTTTGTACTCCCCCCAACTCAGGTACTCTCCCTCTCCACATACACACCTGATGGGCTCAGTCATCTCCTCTCCCCGGTTTTACACACAAGGAAGCTGAGGAGCCGAAAGAGGAGGCTGCCTGCCTGAGCTGACTTGAGCAGTAAGCCAGGGGCAGGATCCAAATGCAGACTGCCTGGCCCCACAGCCCCAGCTCGGAAGCACTGGGCACAGCTGCAATGGAGACACAAGGCCTCTAGTGCCCGGTGGCTGGAGGGGTGAGGACTCCCTTCGGCTCTGCAAAAACTCACTGCACGTCTAACAGTTGCCTGGCGTTCTCCTGGATGGCAAGTGCAGACTAAAGACGCAAAGGCAGAGCTTCGGACTTGGTCAGTCATTGCACGCGGCGGGCCGCAGGCACGAGAAGTCACGGAGAGCACAGGTCTGGGTGTGTGGGAGGGTGAAGGGGACCCTGGGAGAGCCGGCTCTGTGGGGAATGCGTCAGAACACAGCGCTGCCACTGAGTTTCTGGGCTCTAGAGAGGGTCTGCCGCCCAGCCCTCACCAGCCTCAAGGGCTCTTCTCTTGGATCAAGGCCCGGCCCGGAGTTCACGGCTGAGGAACAGCACCTGCAGCAGCTACTACTGCACGATCCACCGCACCCGCCACCAGCCGGGCGTACGAACAGCTGTGGGGCGGCTTCTTGTGCACCTCTGGAATGCCCTGGAATGCCAGGGTCCGGCGCAGGGCAGAGCAGGTCGCCGCCTCCTACTTCCAAAGTAGGTTCCCTCAACATTTTCTCCAAAACATGAAATCTCTAGGTTCCTTTCTGTCCAGCGCCAGATCAGCACATGGCCCAAGGGAGGGTGCAGCACACATGGGCCGGAGAGAACGGACACGAGTCCAGATGAGCTGTTGGTAGTCAGCTAAAAGGCAGTCTGAGAAGGAACGAGAACCACTCACTCTGTTCCCCACCTCCTACAACCTCGGGCCGCCAAAGAGTGAGATGCCACGAGTCCTGGATCTAGCCAGCTGCACGCAGTCCCCAGCTGCGTGCTCACTGTGGTTCACGGGAAACGTCACCCATGGATACTAGGACTGGATCCATCCTTAAGGAGGGCCGGCGGGGGGGGGGAGTTCACACACCAAAAAAATGCTGCTTTTGCCCCAATGAGCTAAAAATTTGCTTTCTTTAAAATTATTTTCTCCCGATTTAGTGTGAAATCAAAGTTACAGATACCATCAGAGGCTTCTCTCGTTAAGTCCAAACGTAGGTCTTATTTGCAATAATAATAGTAAGAAAACACTGGGTTTCAGGTTTCCAATTATTAACAGTAAATAAGAGTATTCCCACCTGAGAGAAATGTTTCCCACAAATGTTACATTCAAAAGGTTTCTCACCTAAAACAAAACAAAATAACAACTTGTAAAATCATTAGTCATATTTGCACAGTAATTTACAATGTTTAAAACTATTGCCCATGTCCTTTCAAAAAGGAGCATCCTGTTCTTTATCAAAGTATGAAAATCGGTCGGTACATCCTTAGAATTCTCTCTGGCCCTGAGATGGTGAGCAGAGACCATCTGCCCTATGGTAGCATCGTGTCCCCTGCCCTGCAGCCTGACTCCTCCACCAGCAATTGCTGATGGACTCGTTCATACCATGTGACGCATACACAGAGAGGAGCCCAAGACAGAGAGTGCCGGGGAGAAGCCCCTCTCCACCGCCCTTCAGCCTCGGCTGATACATGCTGATGGGGTCAACGAGATTTGAGCATGGGAGATGAGCCTCCCTGCCCACTTCTCAACTCTGATTCTAGGAACTCTGCATAACTGCATTCTGGAATAGAACAGATGCAGACTGGACTCCACTACAAAGAGGCCACAGCAGTTCTGAATAGTCTCTAGAATGTGATCTATTTAAAAGTGTACTTCAAGGTATCACCTTTCACCTGTAAAAACACTCTCAGGTCTTGAAGATCAAGAACCTTCCTTTTACCCCATTCCCCTCAAATCAAGTGGTTTTATTAAGATTCTTCTAAAAAATTAGCGTTTCCCTTCTTACTGTGTTGCTCGGGTTTGCTACCCCGCTAGCTTTCTGAGCTCCTGCCAGGACATTTTCGTGTTGATCTTTTCCTAAAACTGTTTAATGGCTTCCTCGAGGCCTAGGTGGAGGTTTTGACCCTGAGTAATCATAATCACATGAATCCTGTATTTGGTGAGGATATTTAGGTCTGAAATTATGGGGAGGTTAAAGTGAAAGCCCCCAGTATGAGTTACAACAGTTTGAAAAAAAAAAAAAAGAGGCCACCTGTCACTGAGACTCACAAGTGACCAAAGGTCGGTAACCCTACTGTCGTGGTTCTCAACCTTTTTACGCCTAGGCTCCTTCACACCTGTAAGGAGCTATTGTTTACATAGGCTGTATCTGTTGGTATAGCCTGTATCAGAAACGAAAGCAGTGATTTTTAAAACACACGACCAGACATTACACTGGCCATGAGAGTGGCTGTGGCCTTTAGGTGACTCCCCTGCACACTCATGGGAGAAGGAAAAGAAAGTGAGTTAACGTCACAAACTATGATGGAAATGGTCTGGGCCTCAAAGGCCCCCTGAAGGGGCTCTCCAGACCATAATCTGAGAAGTGCTGCCCTCCTCAGTTTTTGCCCCAGGAAACATCTGTGCCAGGACTGTATGACTACGGGCATCCAAAGATGTTCCTTCAAAACAAACCACGTCATTTCTGTTTCCTTTAAAGCTAACCAGTATGCTTCTCAAATACAAACTCAAATGATCATTCGGCTCTAGGAAATTTATGCAAACAGAATGACCTAAATCAAGTTCTTCCAGGGCAAGACGGAGTCAATAAAAATACTGCCTTCTTATAAACTAATTCTGAACTCCTCCTCCTCCTTATGTTCAAGCACCTTATGTTCAAATACATTAAAACTTGTGAAGGGCTTCCAGCTGTTATTAATTCTCTCAATAATACAACGAGGGAGCAAACACCTGCGCAAACGGGGAATCCAAAGTGGTAAGAGAATGTCAGATCAGCAATCACAATTACATAAGCACCTTAAAGCGGTTACACTAGCGGCATCCCTTAGTGTATTACTTTCATGCTTTTAATTGTCATTAATTTAAAATAGTGTATTAGAGTCATCAAGTTTAACTACAGGAAGGAAAGTAAAACGTAATTGCATCATGTGATGTATATGTACTATATCACACCTCAAATGAGGAAAAAATAAACTTTTTGGAAAGGGGACAAGGTATGAATTAAGGTAGTAAGACTTTGAAAATTCACAGTTCCAAGTGGAGGAATCGTCATTTGAAAATATCAAATAATTAAAGCTGACCCTTATTAAAAAGTTTACCTCTTCCTTCCAAACCACAATTTTAAAAAATCTGGTATGAAAAAATCTGGTATGAAATTTACTTCCCAGAGAACTCTTACTATTACTCTAAGTTAGTTCAGTCTGAATGAACCAACATCATGCTTTAAAGATAAACCTATTCTAATTCTAAAGGGCAAATACAGCTTATCTGCTTTAGAATATATCTGAAATTTTCAGTGCACCAAAACAATTCACTACACTTCTTTAGAGTTGAAAACTTTATCACATAAAACCATAATTAAAAACGAAAAGGGCACCATCTTTTCAAACCAGTTCTATGAAAGCATCTGCAGATCCTGGAGATTATTCTGTAAAAGTAATCACCAAAAACACAAAAAGCAACTAAGGCTCCTTGACTGGGGGCGGGGGGCATTATCAATGACGTCATCAAGCAACAGCAAAACTTCTTACAAAAGCAGGAGCAGGCAGTGGTGTCTGATCGTCTGCATCCTCTCCTTTCCTTTTGCCTGTGGGTACTGAATCAGTGTACCTGTATGTGACCGTTTGTGAAGCTCCAAATTGCTTGGGTGTTTAAAAGGTTTCCCACACAATTCACACGTGTACTGTCTCTGTGACGGAAGCATCTGGGCCTGGTCCTCCAGCGCGGCAGCCTCTTCCGGCCTCTCTGTTTCGTTAATGCAGTTAAAATGCTCAGCATGGACGAGGTCTTCGCCTTCGTTTTCTTCAGCACCGTGGCTGCTGGCTTTCTCTGTAGTATTTGCACCAGCACACTCTACCCTCTTCGTTAAGCTGTCGTCCGGCTTGGCTTCGGAGGGCCGCTCCGCCGATTTCTGGGACTTAAGGAAATTTAGCTTCTTAAGGTGAATGGCCTTTTTGAGCCTCAGCTGTCTGGTGGGCGGCGGGCACGGGCTGTCCGACTCGGGGTCTGGGGCTGAGTCGCTCAAGGGCGGGGCCAAGAAGTGGGGAGGCAAGTGCTCTGAAGACTCCAGGACACATTCGGGGTGACTGCCGGGGCAAGGCTGGCTGTCACTGGCCCCGAGGTCTGCGGCTGTGCGGAAAGCGCGGGGCTGCTCAGCCGTCCTGTCACGGCCGGGACCCGCAGCCTGTTTGTAATAGTGCTTGCTGTAGAAGTTTCTGAGCTTGTAGTAGTAACTCGGCTGTCTGAAAGGCAACTCAGGGCAGGGGCCGTCTAGCACGTCGGGTGCTTGTCTGGATGCCTCGCCGGCACAGTGAGGGAGAGTCACGGACGGCGGACGGGGAGCCTGGGAGTCGGCCAGAACCTGACTCTGCTGGACATCGGCGGGACACTCCTGCAGCAAATGAGGAGGGTAGCTTCCGCTCCCGGCACAGTGTGCTTCCGCAGTCAGAGCACCCTGCAGGGAGAACGTGCTGTCACAAGCCACGCCTGGGAGCTGCTCCACAGCAGCTGATTTTAAAAATGTGTGACACAGATTCAGAACATTCTGAACTTGCAAACACTGGGCTGTGTCCAACATCACTTGTATATTGTCCTGGTTAAGATCTAGGTGAGAGGTGTACATGAAGTCCAGGATCTGCCCAATGCCACTCACATTTTTAATATCCAAGTGAAAAACATCACTTTTTTGGCCTGAAGAGTTCTGAAAGAGGCTCCTGATAACAGAAAGGATATCTGTTTACAGTGTGATAATTTTTCTCCTATAAATAATGCTCAGGATACTCTTAAAAAATACTATCCTTCCATAAATGCCAAGATTTTAAAATTAAGTATATTTTAATCCTTTAAAAAGTTTTGATAAGCCATTCAGCAAAGCAACTCAAATGATTTAAATTATTGTGCTGGATATCCAACCTTCCAAACAGATCTCAAAATTCTGAAATACACTTATTGTTCCTTTCAAAATGTAGTTATCCATACGTATTATTAATTGCATTTAGATAGAGTATAGTAAACTAAAAGACAAATATTTTTCATTATTTCATGTCTAGCCTGACAAATTATATTTCAGGCCATAAAACACATAACAAAAATATTTCCATATCTAAGTACCTTAAAAATGTCTAAAGAAAGAAATAGCGGGGTGCCTGGGTGGCTCAGTTGGTTAAGTGTCTGCCTTCAGGTCAAGTCATGATCCCAGGGTCCTGGGATCAAGCCCTGCATCAGGATCCCTGCTCAGTGGGAAGCCTGCTTCTCCCTCTCCCACTCCCCTTGCTTGTGCTGCCTCTCTCTCTGTGTCCCTATCAAATAAATAAAATCTTTTAAAACAATTGTGTAATAAACCAACATTTGATATTCACTTTTCTATTTTAATTTTTTGATCCATTTTTTTTTTTTTTTAAAGTGGAGCCCAATACGGGGCTTAGACTCACAACCCTCAGATCAAGACCTGAGCTGAGATCAAGAGTTGAGATGCTTAACCAACTGAGCCACTCAGGCGCCCCACATTTGATCCACTCTGAAGTGTTGAAAAACTTTATACTTAAATATAGTTCAAACTGTAAATTCAGTGGCATTAAGTACATTCACACTGTTGTGTAACAAAACCACCAGCCATTTCCAGAATCTTTGATCTTCCCAAAAATAAACTCTGTACCCATTTAACAATCAATCCCATTCCCCACCCTCAGCCCCTCGCAACCACCATTCTTTCTGTCTCTAAGAATCTGACAGCTCTAGGGACTTACATATACTCATTTTGTAATCAGATCTGTTAGAGGTTTCTCAGCAACCCAATGGTCCACAAACCAGCAGTGAGAAAAAGAAAAGGCCTACGAGTTAATGAGGGAAAACGGGGAACATAAAGCCCAGGCATTTTATTCTGGCTACACATCGAGTTCCAGGTGAACGAATTTGTACTGTATATAAACCAGCAAGCTGACTTAGGTAACTGGTCTTGCAAGTCTGCTGAAGACATTTTATCTAATCGGATCACCTGCTTCCCCCAAACAGCCTTCAACTCTGTTCTTACCTAAAGGGAAGAACAAATTAAAAAGGCGTAGGGAAAGCCGAGTCTAGGACTAGGCTGCACGGGGACAAATAGTGCTGCCCACCTCAGTGAGCTGACCTGTTCTACTATCTGTACTTAGAGCATATATGAGAGCTGAGGTTTAACTGGATGATTCAAGATTATCAAGGAGAGATGGAATCACATTCCATATATTGTTTACTAGAGCAGTAAAATGGTATGCAGTTTAAGGAAAAGAAAGGTATTTAAAAAAGAAGCTTTATGCTTAGACAAATCTCAGTTGATTAGAAAATGTATATAAAATACTTAACTCTAATAATTGAAAAATGATTATATTAATAAGTAAACTAAATTCAAACTTATTTTCTTCAAATATCCAAATGCAAAATGAACACAAAAGTATTTTAATAAAAAGATAGAACATGGAATGTTTCCCCTCTCTAATTTCTTATCACAAAGAAGTTCCTACCAGGAATTCTACTCCTCAATCTTTTTAACCTGAAAGGGTAAGAAATATATAGAGAAGACTGACATTAATTAGAACTATTAAAATCAAAGACAGAGTGCCAAAATACGTTCAATCAGTCCAAATATATTTTAGTTAAAAGGCTCTTTGCCTCACAGGTTCTTCTAAATACAAAAAGCAAAAAATCCACAATGTGCTACATTGTGAATGTACAATGAATGACAGTGAAACCCAAGAAGATAAAATTTAGTCAAGATACATCCATGGTGGAAGAGCTTTTCCTCTGTGCAGTTAGTAGAAGGGTTTAAATACATACCTAAAATACTGACTGAACGCTGCTAGAACATTCTTATGTGCTTTAAAGCACACTCCTTTCACGACCAACATACAGTCACAAAGCAGGCCTTGAATGCGCTGCTCATGCAGCTGCTGGAGGAGATGGCAGCTGTGCGTAGCCACTGAGTCCATGCTCAACCACCCGGGAGACCTGCAACAAAGAAGGTGAATGAGACAGATTCAGCGATACGACTGGGAGCTGACCGCCCCGGAACCCACGGACTGACGGGCAGCTCGTGGTCATGATTCCCGGTTGGTCACACTTCCAACGAACCAACAAAGAACCACAAAAACCTTGTGTCTTAGGCATTAGGCCAGTGCAGCTCAACAGAAACCTCTGCACTGATGAAAACGCTCCGCATCTGCACTGCTCACTACAGTAGCCTCTGGCCATGTGTGGCCACCGAGCACTTGAAATGTGGCTAGAGTGACTGAGGAACAGAACCTTTAATTTATCTAAACAGCCACCATACTTGATAGGGTCCATGTAGAATATGACCCCGATAATGTTATGTGCACTTCTGTCCTTTCTACTTAGGAACAATTTAATGAGAACATACAGACACTCGTAAGTTAGGCAAAAGTCAACCAGATGAGATCAGTCCTAAGCACCCATACAAGGGGCACTGAGTCGAAAGGTGGGAAAATCAGAAGCTTATTTGGGGAAATATAGAAGAAGTTAAAATAAACTAGCATCACTAGACAACAATAAAAGACGTATCACAAAGTGGCATGTCTGCCTTTGTTCCTTTTTCCCTACGATTTTATTTATTTGAGAGAGAAAGAGAATGTGCGGGTGCATGCACATGAGCAGGAGGGGGAGAGGGAGAGAGAATCTCAAGCAGACTCCCCCTTGAGCGTGGAGCCTGACACGGGGCTCAACGTGGGGCTCAATCTCACGACCCTAAGATCATGACCTGAGTTGAAATTAAGAGTCAGATGCTTAACCAACTGAGCCCCCTGGGCGCCCGAGTCTCATCTTTTCCTTCCTGCATTTCTGCTAGGGCACCACTATAGCAGACACCTGTCTTGCAGGTACCCCGGGGAGGGAATACTAGAATGCATAAGGTGCCTGCTAATCAGCTTGAGAGTGCTGAAGCCAAGTCAGTAGTAGGATAAGCTGTACGTCTGTGTGTGTGTGAGAGAGAGATTTACTATTCACTGACTACCAGGTGCCAGGCACTGAAGGTACAACAAACAAGACAAAACATGCCAGATCGCCCCCCCCACGCACAAGTACACGATACACAACTGAACAAATACAGAAGTGAGAGCTAGACACTGGAACACACGGATGAGGAAGGCATGGGATCATGCCCAGGAGCACAATCCAGTGAGACATAATCATGGGAAGAAATGTAGTGGGGAGAAAGGAAGTCAGACTGGGACAAGCCTATGGAGGCTAACATGGCAGTTTGCTACAATAAAAACCTGAAAAGCCGTTATTTGCTTTATTCGCTTTCATCCTCAGTGCATAAGCATTACTGAAAGTCACTAAACCATGAAGCCAAAACCCAAGCTTTTTAACACAACTACTTCTTCCATTACCATCACCATCACCACCCACGACCATGACCATCATCACCATCACCTTATCCCCATTGTACCCACCATGTGTCAGCCAAAATAAACTACCTGCGCCCCCCTTAATGAGCTGTGTTAGGGACAGTTTGAAACCCTAGCCCACTGCTCATTACCTGCATGACTTTGGGCAAATGACTTCTCCATGTCCACTTTGCTCATCTTATCTCATGAGTTACTGAGACAACCGGGAGAGCCCACGTGAACATCTAGTATAGCAACTGACATATTAAGTATTCAACGAATGTCATCTATAAGGAACACTTGGAAAGTCTGTTAAAAATGCAGATTCCTGGATACCGTCGAGAGTTCTGCTCAGTCTAGGGTGGGATGTAGACATGTGTGCTGGAAGCATCCAGGTGATTCTGAAGCACGCAGATTACAGATCTCTCTCTGCCTTGCTCTCTCCCCACGAGCCTTTGGTTCTGATACTTCTTGTTCTGGGAATACTTTACTTACACTGGACTCTCCCACCTTTCAGATAAGGCCCACTCCCCTATGAGGGCTCAGCTGAGTGGTGACCAACTCCTAGAAGCCTTTCCTGCCATTTTAAAACTCGTTCCTTCCTCCCCACTGTTCCTTCCTGAAGTGTGACTCTGCGGTCCCTCCTCTGCGATCTCATCCATAAGATAACTTCTCATTATGCCCCATCATTTGTATCTCCAACTCTGCTGTGAGCTCTGAGGGTACCATCTTATCCATCCTTGCCTGGCACAGAGCAGATACTCAACTATTAAAATCCATGCTAGTTAGCCTTTATTGCTAATTGGCAACAGTTAGTAATGTTTATTTATTTATGTCTTTTTGACTCCCTCTACGCTCTTCTGAGTCCTTTCCATTCTCTTCAATCCCACCATGTCTGTGTCCCTCATCCATAAAGGTGACTGTGACCCTGACTTCACTTAGATGGTTGAGCCCACAGGTAAGCTGATGTAACGCGAGTGCCTTTAAATTCTTTTCTCAATTCCAAATTTCTCCCTCACCGTTCACGAGATCCCTTCAGCTTTACAGGATGAAGCAGCAGTGCTTTCTCTTACGGAAAGTCAGCTTCCTGTCTTCCCTTGACCCCACCCAGCCTGCCTCCCCCAGGATCCGGCTTCATGTTCAGCTCTTCTGTTGCTTCTTTCTGTCCCCAGCTGACTGGCTCACCAGTTCCTGCAAACACCAAGATTGTCCCACGGGGAGAAAAAGCAAAACAAAACAGGACAACAAAACCCTCCTGCTAGGTACATCTACTCATCACAGGCCTCTCTTTTACACCTCTCAAAACAGCAACTTTTTTATACTTTAAATTCAGTTGGCCAGCATACAGTACATCATTAGTTTCAGATGCAGAACCCAGTAATTCATCAGTTGTGTATAACACCCAGGGCTCACCACATAAGGTGCCCTCCTTAAAGCCCATCACCCAGTGATCCTGTCCCCCCACCTCCCCTTTTTATTTTCTTATGAGTCTTCTTCCCCCTTGCAGCCTTGCTGCCATTCTCACTGTGCTGAAACAGACTTGCCCAGTGGCCTTTCCTCAATCCATTCTCCCCAGCTGGTCTGCCCATGTCCTTCTCAACATCCTCCCTCCCCAGGACCCTTTGGGCCCTCTTACTGTGCCCCTGACCTATTCCATCTCTATGCTGTACTTCTTCCTCTATGAGCCCTCAAACGTTAATGTCCTTTTAGATTCAGCCCCTAAGCCTTTTCTTCCCCTTGATGATCACATATACTCTTAGTCTTCGTCTGTTCTAAGCAGACAACTCCTAAATGTGAAACTTCAGCTTTGACCATCACTTACAGATGCCCAAATTTCTGCTAAATGTCTCCAAATGCATGACCCCTCAACTTTGAATCTCTAAAACTCACCCCTACCATCTCACCCCCAGCTCTATACCTAGTTCTGAGTGCCCTATTTCTTTGTGGAAAGCTTAGTTTCTGATATGTGAGTTTGGCACATTGGCCCGATTTCCTGGTTTGAGATCAGGGCAGGATGTGATGAAAACTGGTGACGTCACCTATAAAGAGCAACACCACTGGCACTGGGAGAGCATAGTATCACCTAACACAAGACTACGGACCAGGAGGCACGAGGTCAGCTGGTGGGGCACTGTCCTGTGCTGAATCCTCAGGGGACCTGAACAGACAAATGATGGAGTGATCAATCACCTACCCTCACCCCCTTGGTGTCTTGAAAAGAAAAGGATTATTGGCTTATTGTTATGACCTCTCACTTACAGACTATTTACCATGGGCCAGAAACCGTGCTATGCACATTCTATCCACTAACTCAAATAATGCCACCATAACCCTATTATCATCATTTTATAAGGGAGGAAATTAAGAAATGAGGAGTTAAGTAACTAGCCCAAGATAATAAAACTGTTGTGTTCCAAAGCTAGGGTTAGTTCCTGATCCTAGAGCCCATGCGGCTATGCTATGGCTCATGAGAAAAAGGACATTAAAAATACAACACAAAACCTTCCTCTATAGACTTAAATGCTACACTGCAGCAAATATTCTGACTCTGCTTTAGACATTTTCCAGCTATAGAAATAACATGCACAGTTATAAACTCTCCCACAATTTACACTGACTGTAAAAATCGTAACCACCATACTAGTCGGTATAGTTCTCTAATGGCTTCATGACGTCAATCCTGTACTTTCCCAATAAGATTATAGAGAGCTGTGGAAAAACAATTTACTTAAATTCCTAGTGTGTCCTAGGAATAACGACTATAAATAACTTATCATAGACCTAAGGTGAGTAATAATAAATGGCACATACTTGTAAAATGCTTCTAACATGCCAGCCGCTATGCTAAGCCCTTTACCCACACCTTTTAATTACCACGTTCATTTCATATTTAATTCACACTCATTTAATTCTCATGATAAACGTAGGATAAGTGCTACTGTTATCCTCATTTTATACATGAGGGCAATGAAGTACCTGGAGGATTAAAGACGGCTACAACTTTGACCTTCCTCCCAAGGGAAGGTGGGATCTAGGTCTCTCCTGCCTTGAATCTAACCCTAACCTATTAATCAATGGAACAGGCAAAAGGAAGGGTGTAAAGCTGTGCTCCTTTCTGGGCTAAGGCCCTAAGAGCTGACCGCTACCACTGTCTTTCTTCTGGAAAAGTGACTCTGGAGGCCCGAGTCGGCTGTAAGGCACCCAACTCGAGAGAATATGTGGAGTCCAAGAACTCGGCTGAGCTCAGCCTTCCAGGCCCCCCTACCCAGGTACCAGATATGGGAACACAGCCCCCTCTAACTCCCCAGAGCAGCCCCCGCCTCCAGCTGAATATCACGTGGAACTGAAGAAATGCCCAGTGGAGCCCTGCTTGAATTCCTGGCCCATGAAACTGTGAGATAAAACTTTTTGAGTCACTAAGTTTTGGGGTAGTTTGTTGCAATGCAAGTGATAACCTGACCAGGTACAGAAAAGACAGACACAGTTAATAAGTAACAGACAGTAAGAGACAGAGTTAGGATTTAAAGCCAGGGAACGGCTCCAAAGCCCACATGCTTAACCACTACTCTGAGTTACACATGACAGACACAGGCGTTCCTTGCACCAAATCAGCTGTCCCTTCAGTCTACCACCCACGCCTCACCGCCAAGGTACAGCCTATGTGAGGATGAAAGCGTGCCTGGTGTGACACAAAGAGCACAGACGTATCTCCATCTCTGCAGCTTCTCACACCGTGTGACAAGGAACAAAAATCTGTGGTAAAGACACTGCCTACTTCTGTCTTATTGATCAGTGTATCCCTGGATCTTATATCCCTTCGAGAGCGCCCTGGACACAGCAGGTGCTCAATATATCGCTTCTGGATGGGTGGAGACTCTGGGCCTGTTTTGTGATATGTAAAAATGGAGGGGTCCCCCACTGGGTTAGATCATTTTCTAAAGTATCTTCCTGTTTCATTTTTTAAAAGCCTTTTTTCATTTATTTTTAGAGCGAAAGAGACAGCAAGCATGCGAGTGGGGCATGGAGGAACAGAGTGAGAGGGAGGGAATCTTAAGCAGGCTCTACACTCGGTGCAGAGCCTTACATGGGGCTTGATCTCCCCACCCTGGGATCGTGACCTGAGTGGAAATCAATCGTGAGACGCTCAGCCAATGGAGCCAGCCAGGAGCTCCAGTATCTTCCTATTTTAAATGCTATAAATCTATACCAAAAATGTGACGGTGGAAAGAGGGACTGAATGGCATCAGAAGGAATGAAAATATGGGAAAAGAGAAAAACACAAGAAAAAGCTTAAATGGGGGCGCCTGGGTGGCTCAGTGGGTTAAGTCTCTGCCTTCAGCTCGGGTCATGATATCAGGGTCCTGGGGTCAAGCCCCACATCGGGCTCTCTGCTGAGCGGGGAGTCTGCTTCCCTCTCTCTCTCTCTGCCTGCCTCTCTGCCTGCTTGTGATCTCTCTCTCTCTGTCAAATAAATAAATAAAATCTTTAAAAAAAAAAAAAAAAGAAAGAAAAAGCTTAAATGTGAATGGAGAGGTGCTTCTAAATAGAAAAAGAGCCAGAACGTAATTTTATCCTGTAGAGAGGCTCCTAGAGCAAAGAGCTTTCTGTTCTGTTTACCAACTGGTCAAAACAACAAGAATTTGTAGAAATTTGTTCCCTGGGCCATTAATGGATCACTTCTCAAGGGTCCACAGTTCACACACCCCAGCACCCAGCCTGCCTTAAAGTGGACCTACCTTTGTCTTTGGCCATCCGTGATGGTTTTCAAACGGCTTATTTCTAATCCACCTCCCACCGTGACTCCAAACCCCATGACAAGCAAGCAAGTCTGGTTCTTGTCCTAGTTCTACGCTGACCCTATGATGCTATGTAGGCCAACGAGGCTAAACTGCTAACGTGTGCCTGACATATGCGAGACATTGTTGTGAGGTGGAAATGCTGATAAACTGAGGCCTGTTCCCTGTCCTCCACAGACTGTCTCGGTTTTCACATCATTCACCTAACTTTATAGAGCGTCACTCCATGCCAGACACTGAGGGTATGAGAGTGAAACACTCACACATGGTCACCTATACCTTCAGGAAGCGTTGGTCCACCAGAGTGAAAGAGCAATTCAACTCCCTCCATCCTAACCTCAGTCTGCACTTTCTGATTATGTTCTTCTTCCCGATTCATCTCTTAACTCAGGCAAAAGACCCTGTGGGCAATGCATTCCAACTGACCGAAACTACCCCGTCAAGCCATAAGCACTGCCCTGAACCAGGAAGACCCCATGTGACTGACCCCAAGACAACAATGGGCTTCCTTCACGGCCCACCTGCACTTATCTACCAACGTTTGTTCCAGATTTTCCTTAACATAAACATGAAAGCACTTCCACGACTTTGGAGATGGTCTTTGCCTTCCCCATGTTGGCCTCCTTGAAATAAATCCTTTTCCGGTTTCACCACCACCCATTTGTCTGCCTTTGGATTTTGTCAGCAGTCACTTTGGGACTCCCCGAGCCAGATGCTCTTGTACCCAGATGCCCCAAACACAGAAAAAACAACAGCACTATCCTGGAGATACTGAATAAGGGAAGTAGAAATTAATTTGAAGGGGGAGGGTCAGGGAAAAAAATCTCAAGGAAGAGATATGTGTGCTGAAAGCTGAAAAAATGGGTTACAGAGAAAGACTGGAGAGCCCCTCACCCCAGGGGGAAGAAATGAAAAAAAAAAAAATGCAGGAGAGAGCAAGAATGAGGCATACAAAATACTCAAGCACCTGCTTTTTAAACAGGGAGGCCATGCTGTCACTTCTGTTGGAAAATGTTTTCTTTCTTGTCCATTCTGGTGAATGCCTTCTCTGATGGGCTGAATCCCTTCCCTCCAAGATCCCTATGTTGAAACCTTAACCCTCAGTACCTCAGAGTATTTCAGGGCTGGAGATTAGGTATTCAGAGAGGTAATTAAGTTAAAATGAGGCCGTTAGGGTGGACCCTAATTCCATCTGACTGATGTCCCCGTAAGAGATCTGGACACAGAGACAGCAGGGATGCACCTGCACAGAAGGAAGGCCATGTGAAAACGCGGCACAAACGTGGGTGTGTGGGATCCAAGCAGTGCAGCCTCAGGAGAAATCAGTCCGCTGCTACCTTCATCTTGGACTTCCAGCCTCCAGAGCGGCGAAAGGATGCACTCCCTGCTCCAGGAACCCGCTCCCCTCTGGGGTGAAACCTCCGCACCGCCCCCCCGCCGCTCCCGGTTCCCGAAGCTCCCAAGCCTCCGTCAGGCAGCTCAGGGACCATCCCCGAGTGCCAGCCTCGTCTCGGGGCCGCAGGAGCAGCTAAACCACCACGCGGCAGGCGCTGTGCCCAGGGCCCCACGTTCATCGCCTTCGGAACCGGACCCGCACGGGGTCCTGCGCCCGCTGCACGCGCGCTCGGCTCGCACGGAAACGAGGCTACGCTGGGCCAGGGACTCCCCGGTGCTCAGCACCGCCCCGACTACAGGGTGACGGGAGGGGATCGGGAGCGCGCCCGGGGGCCGCAGCCAAGTCCCGCGCGACCCTCGCGCGACCAGGGGGCCGCAGCCAAGTCCCGCGCGAACCGGGGGCGGCGGCGGCTCCGGGGCCGGCCCAGTCCCACTGCACCGCGCCAGACCCCGCGCCCTCGGGAGGCAGGCCTTCGGCCCCGCGGCCCTGTACCCTCGGAGGCCGCTCCCTGCCCCGCCGCCGCCTCCTTACCTGCCGCCGCCGACGCCCTTACCGCCGCTCGCCGGGCCCCGCGGCCGCGGAACCAGCCCGACTACGCCCCCTCGGCAGGCAGGATCCGCCTCCGGCTTCCGGGGCCGTCACTTCCGCCGGGAGGTGGCCGCGGCGCGCAGGCGCGGGGGCCGGCCCCGAAGCGGGTTCTGCGCCCGGGCTTTCTGGAGGGAGGTGGCTGCGGCGCTGCACGGGCGGCGGCGTTTCCACGTGCTCTTTACGGCCGGTTGAAACCGTTGGCGGGCGCTGGCGGAGAGGTGAGGGGCGGCGGCCCAGAGGTCTGACCCGGGACGCTGGGGCTTCGGGGCGGGCGGTGTGGCCGCTGCCTGCGTTTCCCCCATTAGAGCCCGTCCTCGGACTTCCCCACGGAAGGAGGAGGCAGCGCATTCAGATCCCGCTCGTGCTCTGGGGCAGTGGAGGGACCCCTGGACTTAGGATGACCGATTCGTCCGGGTTTTCAGGCGGAAAGGCCCTCGTGTCGGGAACCCCTTCTGTCCAGGGTGACCGCGGGTCGGGGGCAAGGCTCTCGTCTCCCCTGAGGCCTGGGGAGCTCTGTCCCTAAGGAGGAGGCTTTAGGGCACAGTGCTGGAGACCACCGACTTAGGGCCGCTGTATATAACTGCCTGAAAGTCCAGGTTTGCCACTAACTGGCTGTGTGACTTTCTGCAAGTTACTTACTCGTTTTTGTGCCTCTGTGCCTTGGTCTCTCAAAAGGAAATCCTATAGAACCTAACTCAGAGTAGTGCTGCAAGGAGTACATGAGCAGAAATGTATTAATCACCTAGGACAGGGCTTGGCACCTGGACCGGTGAAGGTCTGGATTTTCTGCAGCACCTGCCTCTGGGGAGACAGGCGGGGTGTACTTGCAAGGCTGACTTCCTGCAGAGAGCTCGCTTGGGACCCACACAGCAACCCCCAGGCCCTCAGTGCCTAGCATAGTGTCTGACACGTGGCAGACTCCACAGCTGCTAACACCCGCGAAAGAATGCTGGTGATGCAGTGCATGGGGAGGTGGAGAGACAAGGCTCAACTTTGGCCCGCCCCCCTGTGCCTATGTGTTAAGTGGAGTTAGAGGTGCCAGCCTCACAGGGTGAGCACACATGGAGAACATCCTCACCCCCCACAGGGGTTTGGGCAAGATGGTGGACAGTGTGTACTCTTCTGTCCTTCCCTTGTCCCATACTCTTGGTTTCTTGGAATTCTACCCCTGGACGGGACTCCTGACCCCTTGTTTCACAGATGGGAGAATTTCAGAGGGGACAGTGGCTTGTTGGAGGTCACAGGGCTCACTGGGGATTGTGCTGACATTGCCAGCCTGGCCTCCGAGGTGGGCTGTTTTGGCAGTGGTCATGGGGTCTGGGTCTGTGCATACATGTCTGTGAGAGAATGTTTTAAGAGTAGTGACTGTAGTTTTTTGTAAAAATAAACAATATAAAAATGTAGAGGCAGGAAGGTTTAAAGAGAACTCGAAATCCCAATTCTAGAACTAAACATGAAGTCTTTGTATCGGGGAACAGGGTGGCAGAGTAGGTCCCCATGGGACAGGGACCCAGAATAGATGAGTGATTTTATGAAGCTAGTCATGTTTAAAGAGACATGGGTTTAGCAGGGAATCAGGTGCAATAGCATTGATAGGGAAATTAATAGGTCATAAGAAATGCTACCATTGGGTAAGGATGAATCTTTCTATCTCTTCTTTTCCACACAGTGCTCTAAGATAGGTATTAGACCCATTTTATAGGTGAACAGAATCTGGAAAGTTAAGGTAGCTTGAGGTCATTTTTCATTGGCAGATGCAGGCTCCCTCTCAGATCTCTGGCCCTGAGTCGCCAGAACATTCAACAGAACTGGGCCACCACCCTGATAAGAGGAGTCTGAGGTGCCCCACGTCCCTCACAAGTTCCCAGCCCCTGTTGTTGCCATCTGTTCCCCTCAACTCAGCCTCATTTTCCATCACCTGATATCTTCAGCTGGGTGGTATCCTTGCTCAGTGTGTGGGGTACCTTCAGAATCCTTACAGTATAAAATGGAAGGTCACTGTAGAGCCTTGTTGTTGTTGTTCTTATTCTTGTTTTTCTTTTGGGATGAGGGTCTCAGGGTCCCACATGCTGAATAATGGCCAAGCAAATGGCCACAAACATGACAAGTCAAGATGACAAGGCAGGGCAGAAGCTTGGGCTTGTCACAGGCCAACTGTGCCATTCCCTGTGTCTCCAGCCTAATGACTTAACCTCTCTGAGCCTCCGTTTTCTCTTACAGATGCCGGGGTGGTGGCATGATCACACCTGTTCTGGAGGTGTTGGGTGCAGTTGTGATTGTTAGTGTGAAATGGCTTTATGGAGAGCTGATGATTGTATTCTGTAATTTATCTTTTTCTTGGGTTATGGCCTCTGCTGAGAGCTCAGTAACTTGACCAAACAGATGACTAGAGACCCGGAAGCTCACACAATGTGACTGGTCTCCTTTGGGGAAGGCTCCCAGGTGTATCTGGATCCCAGTGCACCCCGGGCATTGACCAAAGGTCTGCCAAAATGAATTACAGTGACTTAACGGGGGGGTGAGAACCCGAGTATGCTCTTGACCGGTCCACAAACACTTGCTTTCTCTTTTCATGTGTCCACATCTCTAGAAGGAAGAGCACATAGAATCTCTGTGGCTGTATCGGGACCTGGCCTCGAGCACAGAGAGTTGGGGAGCCAGGGAACGAAAATGGGGATCCTTATTTAGGCTCAACCCCATAAAAATGCTATTGTGTCTTTACACTTGGGACTACAGGTTGAAATACATAATATCTAAGCCTTGTGGAGAGAGTGTCCTAGAAGTCTTAATTTAGCTTGTTTCCAGCTTTCCAAATGTCTGAAGTGTAAATGTCACAAATTTACCAAAAATATCCATTTGAAAGTTTATTAGAAGTTCTTTCACGTTTACTTACTTTTGTGAAATCTGAGTAAGCTTCTTTTTTTGTTCTAGGCAGTGCTTGCTACCTTCCATTAGAGGGACTGACTTTTTAGAAGGTGCCTTTTTGTAAGCTTGTAGCATTTATGCTTCTGCCTTTGTTAAGCCTGCTCTAAGACTTGGGCCATTAGGCCCACTGCATGGTGCTGTCCCCCCGCCCCCCACAGGTGTTTACTGCATACAGGAAAGGTGTTCAGATCTGAGGCTTGATCAAGGTGACTCTGGCTAGTGCTGAGGTATCCTCAGAGCTCTAAAAGGGAGGGGTAAGCTCCTTACAAACCTTATCTCATTAACAAGTGGGTGGCCACACCGTCCCCATTTGAGAGCAAGTATAAAAATGCACGGGTGGCTCTGGAGATCTGAGGCACTGAGAGACTGAACTGTGACTTTCCCTGCAAGCTACCCATTCTGCTTGGCAGCCCCCCCCCCCCAAATTTCTAGATGTGAACATTTGCCACAAAAGACCAAATTAAAAGAGTGGAAGGGGTAGTTTTCCAATGGGACACATGACCAAATTCTAATCCTCTTCTGAACTGATGTTTACTTGGTGTGTGGCTAATCCCTAGAGAGATAACGTGTTTTGCACAGATACTCCAAGCATCTTTTTTGTCAACATCACTGGCTTCTTTCAGTTGATACATTTTGTTTCCAGCTAACCTCCCTGGGCCTCTAATTCCTGACCTTCAGTGACAGGCTGAGTCTTTCAGTTGGATCTCAAAGCTTGCTGAAACCTTTTCCCCTCCCCTCATCCCCTCGATTGAGAAACAGAATGGACCTCTGCAGTGAAAGTCAGAAAGCTCTAGGCCATAGCTTAAGTTTGAGGGGGTATTTTTCATTGTTGGATTTCATAATGAAAGTATTTTTAAAATTTTCAGCAGATAATTTGGCTGGATGCAGCTGCTTGTACCGTGTGGTCATAAAGGCCATCCATTTCTTGGTGACTAACGATTTGCACTGGTCCTTACACAAAAGTGCCTCCATGGACTATTGAATAACGTGTTGGTTCTTGTTCTGGCCTTTGTTTTCCCCTTGTGAGGCTAAGTGGCCCATGATCTCATTGCCTGCCATTGAGCATCCATCTGCTATCTACAGAATGCCAGGGTCGGGGGGAGCAGGGTCCCAGTCCACTTGATGGCAGCTCCCTAGGACTTGTGACTGGTTGGCACGTCTTTACGATAACCAGATGAGAAGATGGTCATGGTTGCCTCACATCCAAGAACAATCAGGTTTGCTTCCGTCTGGATTGGGTGCGAGGCTGTGGCTGACCACGGTCCCTCCCTTGCCAGGCCACACTGATGGCAAGCTGCGCAGGGGAACCCAGAGCCAGGGACCTGCCTTTGCGTGTAGTGTATTAGGCAAGCTGATGTCCAACGGGCAAGAGGCTTCCACGGGCATCGGCTGGGCCTTTGTAAACCCTGGGGTTGCAGCCAGGATGTACATTTCCATTCAAGGCTGAATGGAAGGGAACAGCCCTGAAACTTCCTTATATGTGACCTGGCAGTGACCGAGAACATGGTAGTGGAAGAGAGGGTGATTTCATGCATGGAAATTCTCTTGTGAACCCCGCTGCTCATCTGTGAAGGATTTCTGTGTGAATCAGAGTGCACTAGTTTACTTGACCCTTACCCTTGCCTTTATAAATAGGAAGAATATGCTGGGTCAAACAGTTGTCAGTATTTTTGCTGTGAAATTTATAATGCAAAATAACAATATTCTTGGAGGATGTAGTGATTAAAAAACTATGTAGCCATGGAAAGTTACTGCGACTCCTGTAACACTTTTGGATGAATTTGTTTTGTTGAGCACGGTAGTGTCTGCGTGAAATCTGTAAATGGTAGTTATGTATTTGCAACAGACATACTAAATCTCGGGGCAGTGCTTGGGACCCCTGGGTCTGTGAATGCCCTCCAGTAATTCAGTGCCCAGCAGCTGGGACACCTTGATACATGGTTCCACTTCTTTATTGATCCAATAAGAAGCCACATGAAGGAGGCCCCTCCCTCACCTACTCCCTGTGCACTAAAACTGAGGGTACATCCTCAGAGCTAACACCTGTGGGTATGTAGTCACGTCTATATGAATGTTTTCTGTGTTTTAAGAAATGTTTACACCTCTTCATTTTCTAATCCCTCCTGAATTCCCCCCTCACTATGTTCTGAAATAATTTGGCAATTCACATCTAAAGGCATGGTGGGGGGGGGGCAAGCAAGCTTTCCATTAGAAAATGTAAGACATTTTGCTTAATGTCCCTAAAACTTCTTCCCTGGAGCCAGCCTACCAAAATTAAATCCTGGGTCTGCTACTTTGTGACCTTGGAGAAGTAACTTAATCTCTCTGTTTCCATTCGCCATGTAAATTGTACACAGTAACAGTCCTTCCCTCCAAGGTTGCTGTGAGGATTAAATAGGTTAATATGTATAAAACTCTTAGAACAGGCCCTCACATGGTGAGCATGCTTAACAAATGTCAGACACCCTTACTGTTAGTTATAACTTTACTTACATGCTGGTAGAGTTTTATGCAGTTTGCTAATCAACTTCGATTCTGTTCTTTGTAGCTATTTTCATATGAAATTATGGTTGAAAAGTGAGCTGTATGATTCTTTATTGGGAACAGAAGTTTCAGATTACAGTGATATTTATTTTTTCCTTTCTTTTAATTTTCTTTTAGGACTAGACTTCAAACCTAGCTTGTATAGAGAATACATAACCATTTAGCTAAAAATGGTATTTTTTACGTGCAATGCATGTGGTGAATCAGTGAAGAAAGTACAAGTAGAAAAACATGTGGCTATTTGCAGAAACTGTGAATGCCTGTCTTGCATTGACTGCGGTAAAGATTTCTGGTAAGTTCTACACAATTCTTGAAGATCATATTAAAGGTCCAGACGAGTTTTAGAAGCCCTGGCCCCATGAAGCCTTAAGAAAAAAAAAAAAAATAGAGGTAAGTTTGAGGAAAGAAATTAAGGGAAAAAAAGTGCTTTATGGCTTGTTTTCTAAGGACAGTCCAAAGAGAAGACAAGGGGGCGGGGGGAAGATGAGGATGTTTGGAGCATTTGGTCCATCGGTGGCACTCAGCGACACCTCCTTGCCACCGTTAGGAGACCCTGAGAGGTGAAAAGTAAGGCTTTAGGAGCACAGTGCGCCGGTCATGCTGAGGAGTGGGACTTATAAACCAGAAAAAGAGTTGACTCATTCACAGTGGGGGCCGGGGGAAGACTGGGCTCCCCCAGAAGTTCATGGGTGATGGTAGAGGTGAGCTCCTGGCCCCCTAGTGTGTCAGGTATTTTCACTGTGAGGGGTCTTGGGAAAGGTGAGGACTGGGGGTAGGCACAGGACAGATCTCTGACTTGCTTACCTACTCTTTCCTGAGGTGGGTCATTATTTGCAGATGCCTCACCTCAGTCTTCTGCTGAGTCCCCTTGAGCTTCACACAGTTTAAGTGCAAAGGCGGCTTTTGGTGCGTCGGCCTCAGTGTCCTCTGCGGTGTTTGGAAGCCATCTGCTAAAAATCCATTTTACTTTCATTTTAGAGCAGTGATTTTTTTAAAAGTAGTTTTTGGAAACTGCTAAAGACTTTGTTCATAACTAATGCTGGGAGGAAGCCTGATCTATAAAGCAGGTGAAAATAGGGTTGTTTCTCATTGGGGGACCTTGCCCCCAACCTGGTCCCAGACATTTCCCCAAGGATCCTGCAGAGCTTCAAAATGATTGTAGGAGACAGAATCAAGTCTCCTTGTTTGCCAAGACTTGCAGATCTAGAACTTTTTAGGGATAAGATTCCACTATTTTACTCCAACTTTTAACTTACTCTATAATGAATTAGTGCTGACCTACTATATACATACTTATGACCAAAAAAAAAAAAAAAATACTCCCTGTCAGTGGGAGACATCTGTATAAAAATGGGTAGGAAGTTTGGGGGTGGGCTTTATACTGAACAATCTGGAGGAAGGAGGTGATAAGCATAGGAGAACTGTGGAGTGCAGGAGGTCTGAGCAGCTACGAGCATCAGATAGAGCCTCCAGTTGGAGAATCCATCTGAAGGCAGAACTTTCTATCTCTTTGAAGGGGCGATGACTACAAAAACCATGTGAAGTGCATCAGTGAAGAACAGAAGTATGGTGGCAAAGGTTATGAAGGTAAAACCCACAAAGGCGATATTAAACAGCAGGCGTGGATTCAGGTAAGGTCTTTCTAATTCATCAGGTAGCTTCTTCTGACATCTTCCATTTTCTCTGGAAGCCTAAGAACAAGTGCATCATATATGCAGCCAAGACACACAAACATTGTCTTGGGACAGGTTGAGGTTGAACAATAAATCATGACGAGGAGTTCTTATTTCTCTGTTAATACAGTTGCAGTGTAATTTGTCTTTAATCCCATGTTTTGCAGACTTCTTGCAAAAAAGGGTTTTAGAATTCTCACTATTTTTCCCTCGGCTATGAGACTGAATGGATGCTTTCTAATCTTTATCTGCTTCTGGTGATAATTCAGCTCTTATCACTCAAACTGTGTTGTAATCTGCCATATCTATCAGTCACCAGAATCGAGCAAAATAAAGATATTTTCATAAACACAAGGAATTTTCCATTTAAATAAAATGGAAACATGCACAGTAAAAATGGCAAACGCAGCAAAATTCCTAATTCACTGAGAGGTACAGCTTCCAGAATGGTACCCCCCGTTTACAGAATGCATAGCAGGAAAGATTCAGAATAGAAGGTAGGAGAAAGAAAAGATAAATGCCGTCTTTATGGAAATTCTCTATTCTCCTAGAAACCAAACAAATAATAGTTAACTCCCTTTGGTGTTAGAGTTTAAATATGAGTTTTCAGACTTCTGGGAGGGAAAATCCTCCATTCACAAAGGACTAACTCGGTGCCCGGTGCAGACTAAGAAGCCAGTGAAACTCCGTTTTTTAACAAAGATATTTAGGCCGGAGACCATCAGGCTCACTTTTGGGCTCATACTGAATCTTGATTCCCCCTCAAGAAACAAAAAAGACATTCTAGGCCCGGAGCTTGCATTACCTGGGTGGAGGAGTTCCTCTGTGTCTTGAAGGAAATCTTCTGAAGGCAGGGTCTGCAGCCTGCAGCCCGCTGGTTTACATGTTGTCTGTTGTTACCTAGAGCTACCAGGGCAGCACTGAGTAGTTGGGACAGAAACCAGGTGGTCCTCAAAGCCTAACATCTTGACTACCTGGCCCTTCACAGAAAAGGTTTGCTGGGCCTGCTGTAAACTGTCTGACTTCAGTAGCACTGTCACTGGATTCTAGATCAAGAGCTGTCCGCCAGCTTCCGTCCTGGTCCACCTGCCCACCAGTCATCGGATTCCTCCCTGAGCCCCTAGCTGGCTGTGTGAACAGATGGATGAGTGTACTGGGAGAATGAATGAGCTGGCTGTGACCTCTCTGACAGCTGGACTCGGGGCGGGGTGGGGGGTTGTACTTTTTAAAAAATCCTTAAACCCCTTCAGTTTTAAAGACAGAATTTTGGAATCCTGTCAGTATTAACGTTCTTGGAGCATCCTTCTAGAGTTCTCTGTGCTCACACACAGAGTGGATAGATGGCTCAGAGAGAGAGCGCCTGCTTGCTGGGGTCACAGTGTTTTCCTCTGAGCTTTGTCCCCAGTGCCCTGTTCTCTTGTGACACTACGTGGCCAGTGCCCAGCCAGCTTGACTTCTTCCTATTCCACCTTGCGTCATTGTCTTGATTGGTTTTTCTGAGAGCCTAGAAAATCTTTGTCTCATCCTCCTCTTAGTCTCCTGTACCCATTTTTTCTGGTGTGTTTATATGTAGCTTTCTTTCCTAATGTAAGGACATTATCCTGCATTATGCTGTGTTGATTTGTCCTGTTGGCTCATGAGTGACCATCTTTCTTGTGTGCTATCATTGCTCTCATTTGAATAGCTATCTTTTTCCTCTGCCTTCACTCAGATTGCCATAAGCATTTTCCTAGGTCACTAATTTAATTTTCATCCCTGTTCTTTTCTTGCCATTTCAGATTTAATAGATCTAGACAATCGCTTGTTGTCTTGGTCCTCAGGTAATTTCCTAGTCTGTAATAGCCATTTTTGTCTCAGTCTTTAGATCACTTTTGGCTTTTTTTTTTCCAAGTTTCTAGAAAATTGTAAGTTACATAAGACCTAGCATTGACCACTTTAACCATTTTTAAGTACACAATTAAGTACATTTCACACTGCTGTGCAACCAGCACCACCGTCCATCTCTAGAATGTTTTCATCTTCCCCAACTGAAACTCTGGTCCTGTCAAACACTAACTGTTCATGTCCCCTCCTCCCCCAGCCCCTGACACCTACCATTCTGCTTTCTCTCTCTCTGAATCTGACTACTCTAGGGACTTCGTACACTATTTGCCCTTTGGCTCTTGTTGACGTGGCCATCCTTATGCCAGTGCCATGCATTTGTGATTATTCTAGCTTTACGATGGGCTTGGAAATCAGAAAGCATGAGACCTCCAGCTTTTTCTTTTTCAAGACTATTGTAGCTATTTGGTGTCCCTTCAGATTCCATGTGAATTTTAGGGTGGAGTTTTCTATTTCTGCAAAAAAAAAAAAAAAAAACCCCACAAATGTCAATTGGATTTTCATAGGCTTGCATCTGAACCTATACCTCACTTTGGTTGGTAATGCCATCTTAATATTAAGTCTTTCAACCCGCAACACAATGTCTTTCCATTTATTTGTGACTTTTTTCTTTTTCTTTTTTAAATCATTTTTTTAAGTTTTATTTTTTAAGAAAGCTGTACATCCAGCATGGGGCTTGAACTCACAACCCTGAGATCAAGAGTCACATGCTCCTCCTACTGAGCCAGCCAGGAACCCCTGTTTGTGTCTTGTTTAGATTCTTAAATGATGTTCATAGTTTTCAGCATATAAGTCTTTCCCCTCCTTAATGATTAAGTTTATTTCATTCTTTTTGTTGCTATTGTAAATGGACTTAATTTCTTGATTTCATTCTCAGAGTGTCTGTTAGTGTCTAGAAATCTAGAACTTAATTTTCAAGTGTGGATTTTGCATCCTGTGACTGCTGAATTTATTGGTTCTAATGGGATTTTTTTTTTTAATAGAATCTTTAGGGCATTCTGCACATAAGACAAATCATTTATGAAGAATTGATTTTACTTCTTTCTAATTTGGATGCTTTTATTTCTTTATCTTGCCTAATTGCTCCGGTTAGGACTTTTAGTACTGTGGTGAATTTATAAGCATAGACATGAAAATAAAATCTAGCCTTGGGATGAGAAACCTCTAGCCATGGGAAAGGATACTTAATTTGGCTTTCATGAAACTCCTGTGCCAGTTGTTTATTACTTTTGCTTTATCTTCCCTTTTTGTAGAAAATTAATGAATTAATAAAAAGACCCAATGTCAGCCCCAAAGTGAAAGAACTTTTAGAGCAAATTAGTGGTTTTGACAACGTTCCCAGGAAAAAGGCAAAATTTCAGGTATGGATTTGCTGTGTCTTCCCTGAGTGGAGGGGATGTGTGGCCCACTGGTAACTGAGCATGCATGTACCTGTCAAAATGGAACAAGTTTTTTGTTTTGTTTTTTGTTTTTTTTTTTCTTCCTTCTTTTTGTTCCTTACAGAATTGGATGAAGAACAGTTTAAAAGTTCATAATGAATCTCTTCTGGAACAGGTGTGGAATATCTTTTCTGAAGCGTCCAGCAATGTAAGTCAGTTCTAATTTTAGATTTCCAGTGTGGCAAAAGTGATTAGTAATAATGAAATGGGAATGTCTTATTTTTGGAGGTCAAGACAGCCTTCTTTTTCAGAGAGCCTCTCTGTGCCTTCGTTTATGGGAAAGAATAAACTAAATGCACTGCAGAGAAGATTTCCTTGTTGTGCAGAGAAAGGTATTTAATCCCGATGTTTGATAATGGTAGCAGCTAACATTTCCTTAGAAATCAGGCAGTGGGATGTACTGGAAAGGACAGGAGCTTTGGGTGTCTGACAGACCTGGTTTGAATCCCTGCCATGCTGTTGGCCAAATGTTTGATCTTGGGCACTTTATTTAACCTCTCTGAGCCTCGGTTTCCTTGTCTTACAGAAAAGCAGATAGTCTTGTTCATGTCTTTCTTCAGTACTTGGTGAGCGCCTAATCTGTGGCAGGCCCTGAACAAAAATGTGTAATATGGCAGGTGGCGACAGTGCCATGAAGAGAATAAACAGTGAGGACATGGGCGTGACCAGGGGTTCTTGTAGGGGAGGGTTCCCAGAAGGCCCCGTACATGGATTAAAGCAGCTGAGGCTATGGAAGCACCCCTTTTTGCAGGTGCTCGTGTGGAGTAGGCATCTGCTGAGCTTCTGTCTCCTTCCCTTGCAGAGTGGGCACCTGTCTGCAGTAACTCAGTTAGCCTCCTAGCAGATTCGATCTGAGAGACCCCTAGATGTGGACTCTGTGCAGAGAGTCTTGGGTTTGATATCCTGTGGCCATCTTACTGGTCACATTGTTCATTTAAAAATTTTTCCCCATTAATTCACCTGCACTTTGTTCCGACTTGGAGCTTATATCCCATTTGGAGACTTACATCATTAGTAGTTTGAAAAACAGCAGTGAGCTTTTCTGACCGTGTTTTATTCTATTCACGTTGCTAGGAGTTGACGGACTTATGTAGAGTAGTTTGGGCAGTACCTTGGGATAACGATGAAACTGTCCTGGCATTTGACTCTTTCAGAACATACAAATTGGGCCTTTAGCGTCTTAGAACCAGTCACACGTGTGCCATCCTTGCACGGGGCTGTGCTAGTCTCTGCGTTATCCCAGTTGTGGTACGTGTGCT
This sequence comes from Lontra canadensis, assembly GCF_010015895.1. Lineage (NCBI taxonomy): Eukaryota > Metazoa > Chordata > Mammalia > Carnivora > Mustelidae > Lontra > Lontra canadensis. Next base: position 61,274,424 of record NW_022630995.1, on the reverse strand, counting down.
GCCGAAGTGGGCGCTGTCACCAGTCATTTAATTAGCATTTCTGAGGCACCTTCTTTGTAAAGGTTATTTCCATGATTTTTAAGTAAGAATCAACGATTTGGAATCACTTAGGTCGCTGCAAAGTTAAGGAAAAATGTCTTTTCTGATTGCCCTTTTGAAACCGAACATATTAAGAAGTAAATGAATAATCAGTCTGCAGCTCATGGAAACTGAGCTCGGGAAGACATGGCTTGTTGCTGCTTTGCCTCTGGTGTTGATCCAGCCAGCCAGAGGCCCTATGTCCTCATCTACTGGGGTGCTTCCTCTGCCCCAGCAGAGCGGGCCTGGTCCCCGTGCAGGCAGCTGTAATCAGGACAATGTCCTGCCCTCAGAGAGCTGTGTTCCAGTGTGGGACAGATAACTATGTAAGGGGGTCTAGGCCAGAACACCACGACAGGGCGTGGGAAGTACAAGGAAGAAATAGAAGGCAGGAGGAGGGGTGCAGAGTGGGAGGGGCTCTGTTTGGAAAAAGGGTCAACGAAGGTGTCACTGAAGAGACCGCATTTAGAGAGAGTCTGGAATGAAGTAGAAAGAAGATGGGGAATGACTTTGTTCACTCATTACCAAGTGGCTGCAAGATGGGGTGACTCTCTCCCCCTCTGGGTGCAGAGGGGAGGCAGCAGCTGGAGACATGGTCTGCACTGGGTAGAAGGCAGGCTCAGGTTTGTGGCTTTCAGTGGTCATACAGTGCCTGACTAAGATAGAAAATGAAACTGTAGGCCAGAAGTGAAGCGACTTTGTCCCTTCTTCCTCCTGAGTCTGCTTCTGAGCTCATTTCCTGCCCTTCTGCCATGTGCCTGGTCTGGCTGATTTCCCTGAGCTGCTAGGGAAATGGCAGCTGGTCAGTTTACCATTCCTCTCCCAAGGTCTGTGCTCTCAGCCAGGGCTGAGCACTGAATGAAGCGTGAGGCAAAGCCAGTCCTTTTTTCGGCTCATTTTGGGGGGTAGGAGCTCCCCCCTTGAGACCCAGGCTCCCAAAGGAGGAGGACTGGAGGTGACTTGGCCTGCCACCTGGCTGGTACCTAATGAAGATGGCGCCCCTGTTGGGTGAGGAGTCCAGGGTTCCCAGAGCAGTTCAGGACATTTCTGGAGGCGGAGGGGGCTCCTGCGAAGGGGCTCTCATGGAGACTAGCAGATGTTCAGGGCTGGGGCAGCGGACAGTGGGACCCATTCTGCTGGAGTCTGTTCTCAGTCGGACCTGCGTGCTGGCTTGAATGAGGCAGTGCAGCAGCCGGACGTTTATCTTCCTCCGGGGCATGTAGCTCTTTAGCTTCCTCTGCTTCCCTGCTCCCCGGGCTTCACCCTCCAGCCACGTGTCCCGGAGGCCCATCCTCCAATCTGAATAACAAGTACATGAGACCTGTCTAGTACTGCAGAGTTCACAGATCCTGTCCTGTACACTCAGTGGCTCCTTTGAGCATCCTCAGTCTGCTCCTCCTGAGTGCCTTGAGCTGTAAGCCCAGGACATCACTTCCCATTTTATTCGTATATCAGCTGTACAAGGTACATCTTACACCCTTTCATTCTGTCAGTGAGGAAATCGGTTCAGAGCAGATAAATAACTTGCCCTGAGTCACCCGGCTAGTAATTAACTGAGCTGGTGCTTGAATCCAGGTCTGCAGATGCGTAAATCCCGTGGTTTCTGCCATACCCAAGTGCTCACCTTCTATCAGAAAGAAAGGTGAAGAGTGCACTAAAATTAAAGGTCTAGCTTATGTGACGTAAGGATTCACCAGTTTTCCAGTGGAACGAAAACGTTTGTTAAATTCAGGGTAGAGTGTGGGCTGGGGGAAGTCTCCCCCACCCCGCATTGGATAATATTTACTGCTACATTTTAGCTCTTGGTTGGAGGGTGTCAGAGTTATAAAATGGTAAGTAGTAGACATTTTTCTTGGAACAGTTTGCTTAGTAGCCACGTGCAGTGATGTGAACGGTCTGGGATGAGTATTTATGCGTCTCTTGGTTTTGCCTCGTAATAAGGAAGCAGTCGGTAAGGGTCAAGACCGGCAGCCCCTCACCCAGGCGGTCAGCCCACCCCGCGCAGAGCTCTCTGCTAAGGTGCCAGCCTCTGGAACAAATGACCGCATCGAAAAGCAAGCAGAGGTGAAGAAGAATAAGAGAGAAAGGAAGGAAGAAAGGCAGAAGAATAGGAAAAAAGAGAAGAAAGAACTAAAATTAGAAAACCACCAAGAGAACTCGAAGAATCAAAAGCCAAAGAAGCACAAAACAGCCCAGGTGGCTGGAGGGGAAGCCCTGAGGTCTGCAGGGAAGAAAAGCCAGAGAAAGGCGGGCGAGGTGGAGGGGGCTGCTGACAGGGCAGAGGATGGAGCTGGGGCCTGTGCAGGAGACACCGAGGAGGAGCCCACAAAAGCTCGGCCTGGGAAGAGAAAGCAGAAGCACCTGGAAGGTGTGTGGCAAGTGTACGCTCTGGGCTTTGTGAAGCAGATTGTAAAGCAGTGAGTGGGGCTGGGTCAACTCTGTTAGACCTCACATTTGAACCAAGTAAGGCCAAGGGCTTAAGCTTTGGGCTCTGGCCAGGCAAGTGAGCACCTCTCAATTTGCCATGTGCTCCTATGATGCAGAGAAGGAGAAGCCCACAGGGGCTGGGTTGCTTGGGCAGTGCGCAAGATGATGGATGTAAGCAGCCTGGCCTTTTGTTAAATGGTAGCAGCTATTATAAATGCAAACCTTTTTTTTTCAATCCTGCTACTTAGATGACACAGATTATAAGAAGAAAAAGAGAAAGTTCTCAGGACCTCCTGAGGACGGAGAACCAGAAAACCATGAAGCTCCTACAAAAGGTATGACTGCCATCATTTGGAGAGGTCTGCCCTCCAGGGTGGGGAAGGACCTGGGACCTTCAGGCAGGTCATCCCCTCCAGAGGCACATGGAAGACTAAAAGCAGATTCAGGTAGGGTGTGAGAGCTCTGTGGGTCACTGTCCAGTGTCTTTCTAGTTTTAAGGGTAAAACTGTCTGGACTTGAAATACATGATCTTTGGAACTGAAGGTAAAGCCAGCATGGCCTTCTGAGGTGGTGTTTCCTTTCCCTTCTCCCTGTTTCCCTTGACCCTGCCCCTCTTACTCTCCTGGAAGTGCCCACCAGCCTCCCATCTCTGGCTGCTCACCACGTCTCCTTGCTTGGAACTCCCTCAGCCAGAATGTATACTTGTCAGAACCCAGTCCCCGGCCTTCACTGTTCCTCTAAAACGCTGCCTCCTCCAGTGAGATCCAAGGCTTTATTAGTGGAGGTTCAGTAACTGCCTAAGCTGGGTTAGACCTCTTAGTTTGGAACCCACCTACACCTGACTTGGAATGTGTAAGGCTTTTTTAAATTCCTTTTTTGTTTTGTTTTAAGACAATAGTAGATTCATATATAGTTATAAGAAGTAAAAGAGACCTAGGTATCCTTTTCCCAGCTTCCCCCAAGGGTCACATCCTGCACAACTGAGTGTCTCCATCAATGCTGACATCAGTACAGTCAAGAGAGGAAGGTTTCCAGCACCCCAGGGAGCCCCACTGTGGGCCCGTGTTGCATGTCTATTTCTCCCCTGCCCCACTTGCCCCCAGCAATCACCAATCAGTTCACTGTTTTTGTAATTTCGTACTTTCAGAACATTACCCAAATGACATCACTTAGTATGTCAATTTTTGAGATTAACTCTTTTTGCTCGGCCTTATTATCTGGAAATACATCCAGGTTGCACAAATTGGTAATCCTATCCTTTGATTAAGTCCCAGTCCATGGCATGGGTGGACGAGTTTGCTTGACTGTCCTCTCCTGAAAGACACGTGGGTTGTTTCCAGGCTTTGGTTGCTCTGAGTGACTTCTCAGAGGTTAACAAAGCTGTGTCAGCATGTATGCACTGGTTTGTGTGGAGCACACATCACTTTTTCCGGAAGAAATGTCCAGGAGTGTAATTGCTGTGTGGTGTGGGGCCTGCGTATTGTTTTTAAAGAAACTGCCTGCATTTTTAGGGTGGCCGCACTGCTCTGTATTATCCAGCAATGTGAGACTCTCCCGGGTCTCCCAGGTCCCAGCCAGAGTTTGATGGTGATACTAGTTCTTTTTCCATTCTGATTAGTGTGCAGTAATAGCTTGGGGTGATTTCAACTTGTTCATCCCTCATGATGTTGAACGTCTTTTTGTGTACTTGTTTGCCATCTGTTATCTCTTCATTATAACATCTGTTCCTGTCTTCTGCCCCTTGTGAAGTTGGTTTTCTTTCTTACTATTAAGAGTTGAGAGTTCTTTACATACTCAGTTCCAAATACTAATTCTTGTTGGCCGTGTGGTTTGTAAGGGTTATTTTTTTCCTTCGGCTTATAGTTATCTTTATTTTCTTAAGAGAATCTTTTCTAAATTTTTTTTCCTTTTTTTTTTTTTTTAAAAAAAAAAAAGAGAAGGAGCAAGAACACAAGTGGCAGAGGGGGAGGGGCAAGGGCAAGGAAGAGAGAAAATCCCAAGCAGGCTCCACAGTCCATGCAGAGCCCAGCAGTGGGTTTGATCTCACAACCTGAAGCCAAAATCAAGAGTCAGACATTCAACTGACGGAGCCACCCAAGCGCCCCATTAACAGAATCTTTTATAGAGCAAACTTTTTAGTTTTGATGAAGCCTAATTTGTAATTTCCCCTTTACAGGTCATGTTTTGGTCCCGTGTCTGAGAACTCTTTGCTTATTAACCCGGGATCCCAAAGGTTTTTCCCACGTTTTTCCTAAATGTTATAGTTTTATATTTTATTCCTCATCCCGTGATCCAGCTGGAGTTGATTTTCAAGTCAAAGAAGAGACTGAGTGCAAGGTTCATTTTTTTTGCGGGTCCCTGTGTAATCGCTCCAGCGATTTGTCAAGAAGGCTCTTGTCACCTCACTGAATTGCTTTTGTACCTTCTCAAGTCAGTTTGGCGTCTTTGTGTAGTTCTCTTCTGGTTCTTAATTCTGTTTCATTGATGTGTGTGTCTGCCCTCTCCAAATACCACACAGTCTTGGTCCCTATAAGTGTATCAGAGGTATCAAAGCCGGGGACCACTTGTCCTGCTTCATCCTTACAGTGGCGATGGCACTCGGGGTGCCCGCATGACATGCAGTTCACTCATTGTGTGAGTGTGTGCAGGGAGGCGAGTCGGGCTTGTCGGCCCCTGTGCTCGGGCAGGTCAGGTACACCTGCTACTTGGTACTGTCAGGTGCGTTAGTTTCTTGGGTGGCAAACAGATGTCACACAGATAGTTTCTTTATCCCTCTGGTAGTACACCAAAACAAACTGTTTTATGTATTATTCTTTATATTGTAGGTAAATTCAACTGGAAGGGAACCATTAAAGCAGTTCTGAAACAGGCCCCAGACAATGAAGTAGCCATCAAAAAGCTAAGGAAAAAGGTATGGCTCCTGAACCCAGGTATACAAGCTGGGGAGAGCCCCTTCTTAAAGCTCTACAGGTTTTGTGTTTTTTCCCCCACCTAAAATACTACACATTTGTTTGTATCTTGGTGATTTTCAATCTGCTCACTAGCTCCTCAGGGCTGATGGGAGGGAATTGGGCCAAATCCCATCGTACTTTGTTAGCCAGAACAGTGCCCACATTAAACTTGAAAATGACAGTTTTTGGTGTTTTGCTCTCTTCTGCTTATTCCAGAGCAGTCGTTTCTTCTGTTCTTGCATCTAATTCTGCATTTCTGTGTGATACCCATCCAGCAGAGTGCTCCTATGTGTACAGGTGTCTGAATTTCCACAGAACACACCTGTGCTACCAATGCCTGTTCCTTTTGTTTTTTACTGTTATCCTAATTCTGGGTTAAAGAAACAACATTCCAGGCAAATTTTCAGGAAAAAGATCACCAATTTGATGATTGTTTTTCCTTGTGAAGGTTTTAGCTCAGTATTACGCAGTGACGAATGAGCATCACAAGTCTGAAGAGGAGCTCCTGACCATCTTTAACAAGAAAATCAGCAAGAACCCAACCTTTAAGTTACTAAAGGACAAAGTTAAGCTTTTGAAATGAACATTTTTATATTTAAAAATGGAATCTGTTCTGTTGTTGTCTTTCACTGTTGTTTATAAAATGTAATGAATTATAACAACTCCTAATTTTGCTTTCCAAAGCTGTATTTTTAAGTTATGGATAAAGTCTATTTTTGGTAGAACTTTTATGAGAAAATATATTCTTACCCAAGATTCTAAATCTGGTGGTAAAAATTGTTGTACTTGACAGAATACTTTTATGGTGGAAAAACTTTTAAAATTTTACAAGTAAAAAAAAAAATTCCTCCTTTGGAGCAGACAAAAGTGTTTTAACTGCATCACTTCTATACAGTTTTAATTAGAGGTTTTGGTGGGTTTGTTGTGTTGTCAGAACATGTGAAATGGTCACGAGAGTCCTCAGTCTGTGGCAGTCTGTGACTCTCCGGAAGGCCCCCTCTTCAGATGAGGTTTGTTTGTAACAGTCTGGCCCGTCTGCACTGTGGCCCTGTCCTGCTTTGGCCTGAGACAGACTGTGACCACCTAGGGGAAATCGCTTGCCTGAAACAGAGCCTATCACTTAGCTGTGTTGATGTCCCAGGGTTCTGAGTGGATGGAAATGCTCTCAGACGAGGTATTCTGAGTCCCGGTGTGTGGTGCCGGAGGAGAGCTGTGTCTGGCCACTTGCTGAGATTGGAGTAGGCTCTGCCCACAGGTCCCTTACTCGCCCCCGAATTCAGCAGCAATGTGTCCCATTCCGATCTGGGGACATGCTGCTGTGATGATGGGATTCAGGGGCACTGTGTTGGGATGAAGGCTTTGGAAATCGGGCCCACAGTCTGGTCCTGGCTTAGTCCTTTAATAGTTAGCCTCTGTGAACCTCCCTTCTCCCATCTAAACAGTGGGGATGCCAAAGGCTCTTCTTGGGCTGTGAGTGAATGGACTCGCATGTGAAGCAAACAGCACCGTGCCTGAAGCCTGGCAGATGCTCACCCACTGCTGTTAGCATTCTCAGTATCGAGTTTCCAGCCACGAGAAGGCTCAGACATTCTGGAAAGCAAAGGGGAAAGTGAGGCTTGACCCAGACCACATACTTTAGGGACCAAGCAGAGCTCAGCTATGACTCCTGAGTGCAGTCCAGGAAGCCGTCCTGCTCCCCTGTCCTGCCTGTGCACAGTGGGAGCTGAGAACCTACTTGCCCCCCCCCCCCCCCATTTTCACGTTCAAGAGAAGCTCCACAGCATTTCAAGACTTATGCTGGTTTTTATTTTTTGTTAGTTTTAGCAGGATGCATTTTTTAGAAATTTATTCTTTAGAGTGCGAGTGTGGGGTGGGGGTAGAGTGGTGGGAGGGGCAGAGGAGAATGGGGAGGGACAGCAGACTCCCCGCTAAGCAGAGTCTGAGATGCCAGGCTCCATCTCACAACCGTGAGATCATGACCTGAGCGAAAACCAAGAGTTGGACGCTCAACTGACTGAGCCACCCCGGTACCCCTTTACTAGGATGCATTTAAGGCAGAGTTGGGCAAATGGGGCAGAATTAAGTACAACCTAGACTTAGACCCTGGCAGAGTCCTCAGTTCTGTCATCCTGTCTGTTAACCCAAGGTTCCTGAGTTAGAACTTGCTGGCAGCACCCAGCAACCATGGGGCTGACAGCTGCTCGGCAACGCTAGCGTAGTGCCAGGGCGCTGGGGCTGGAGGCAGCGGCCTCCCTGTTCCCTTGAGCCCCATGAGGATGAAGAAGCAAGGCCAGCTCTGCGGGTTCTGATAGTCAGTGTCACGGATAGGGGTCTTCAGTGCTGCGGCTGGTGGTGGGAAGGGCTCCCTAGGTGTGTAGTCATGCCTCTGGGTCTGGCGACGAGCACGATCCACAGACCATTCCTGAGGGCCCTGCACACAGACCACCCTTTGGTTTTGGCAGCTGCCTGCCTGCCTTAGACTCGAACACAATACTGGAGCCCCAGGGACTGTAGAAACCGATCTAATGGTATTTGTGACTGACTTTATAGCTTCGTGTCTGAGTTGAGTGTAACATTGAATTCTGCCATATTCTGCCTGTTCCCACACTGGTCTGCTGCGTCTGGCCCTCGGGTATCTCTGAACCTGCCAGGATACATTTGGACAATGTGGTTTTCGTATGGGACACCTTTCTGGTGCTGCCTGGATTTGTCAGCTGTGCACACTGCTGTTTTCCATGATGCCACTGACAAGCTGGATTTGGGAGAAGATGGGCTATTCTGCTCCAAAACATGAAGATGTGGAACCGTCCTGGGCTGGGCCCTCTTTAATGTCAGGCACACTAGGCATCTTGCAGTCCAATGAGGAAGCCACAGCTCAGCACAAAGAGGGAGGCCAAGCAGGACTGAACCCAGGGCTGCCCTTCCCTCTGCACCGACTAGTGAGCATAGCTGGACGTGGGCTGATGAAGAAGCCAAAGAATGCAGCAGCTGTGGGTACAGGGACATTTATGTGGAGAAAGTTAGAAAACAGCAAAATTAATGTGGATAACCCTGCGTGATTTTGCAAAATTTTGCTTCAGGCAAGGACAAATGGTTTGCTCCTGGGGTGCAGGAAGATGACCCCTCTGAGGAAAGAGGCTTTCAAGGACCCTGGTTCCCAGGGGTCCTTGTGAGAATAAGCTCATAAAAGTCAAGGTCAATAGCATTTTTATAGGCTTGCAGACTTTCATGAATATCTTTGAAAAGTTCTCATCTTTCTAAACATACCATTTCTCTTTCAGAGTTAAAACTTGAGCTGCCCAGGTCCTATTAAAACATTTACTTTGAGGGGCACCTGCGTGGCTCAGTTGGTTAAGTGTCTGCCTTCAGCTCAGGTTGTGATCCCAGAGTCCTGGGATCTGGCGGGCATCAGGCTCCCTGTTCAGTGGGAAGTCTGCCTCTCCTTCCATCTGCCTCTTTACCGCCCCAGATCATGTTCTCTCTCTCTCTCAAATAAGTAAATAAAATCTTTTTTAAAAAATTTACTTTGAAAATCTCACTAGCCTGTAATTACCTTTTTTTTTCCAAAATAGATTTCTTGGAATTGGGGGGGGAAAAGACAACAGTTTTTGATATAGATTGTTTTTTAGATAATGCTTTTGCAGTTGAAGGAGGCAAGTTCGCAGAGATCAGAGGTTTTATCCAACTCATTTCCATTAGCGAAAGCTCTGGACAGTTTGTCTTACTTCGTTATTCCCCCACTGAAAACGGATCCTCCTGGCTGATGTTATTATTTTTTGTCTCCATGATGTAGGTGGACTCCAGCGCAAAGTAGATAACCGAACACTGTTGACTTATACCTAGATACAGAACCATCATCGCACTCTTAAACGACTCTAATTCCCTATGTTACAGAAGAAACTGGAGATCAATTATTCATCCAAAGAAAAGGCATAATGTATATATTTCCCCATACTTTGTGGTTACTAGAGCTTAGTATATTTTCAGCTTTCAAGAAATGGCTAACATAGGCCTTCTAAGTTCCTTTTCTATTCAGTGAATGGATGCCGTCTTTATGGATGCCCGACATCGATCCCTTTTTTTGCTAAGGACACGCTCGGCTGGCCCCAGTGTGGCAGGATTTCTAAGGACATCGGTGTCCTCCGTGAGGCTCCTGGTGCAGGTACAGGGCTTGTCCCTTTCTCCTGGGTGTCTACTGAGGACCAGAATCACGGAGTCATCGCCTGCATTTCAGCTGTGAGAGATGAGGCCCAAAGGTTTTCCAGAACCTTCTTACCAGTTTATAGGGCACCCCTCAGTGCATGAGGGCAGGTGAGTTTTTTTTGCCCAGAAGTGCTCTGAAATTTAGTGCTTCTCAAATTTCCATCTCTGGGTCTCTCTTCTCACGCTAGCTCTGCTAGTCAATGCTATTAAGTCACTGGGGGTTACCAGCAGCTTCATAGCTGCAGAACACTACCTCTACGTTTTCACAGATTTGAATGATGTTGAATCAGCACAGCAACACCCTCCCCCACAAAGAATGACATACTAGTAGATAAATCTACCACTGTCTTTTCAGCATTTAAAGAAACTCAGGATCCTGCTCAGCTCACTTACTAGATTTCCAGACTCCCTTCTAATTCCCCGTCTTGGGTACAAAGCAGTCGTATGCACTGGGGGAAAGAGAAGCCCTTTGTTTTGAGCATGAAGCCTTGTCCAGATTTTCTTAGGGTGGGATCCAGGGACGCTCTAATTTAGTCCCTTTGATTTAAATGATTAAACTGTCCCTTTGGTAGTTTAAGCTATAATTGCTGAGTAAACACAGATGTCAGAGTTGAAAGGTCAGACATGGCTTGGAAGGTCAGGCCTTTGTTTGGCCACAGAGCAGTTATTGTGAGCTGCTGAAACATGACCTTTGCTGCTCTGCCTTCCCTGGTGACCTCAGGCCAACTTGTGCTGGAGGCCTGTGGTGGTCCGTATATTAGATTTCCCCCCTGTAGATCAAAGGTGGGTACAGCCTCAGTTCTACTGGGTAGTTGCCAACAGCTCTGCTCTTGGGACCTGGCATCGGTTTTCATTGGGATGCTAATGGTAATGTTATAGGCTCTCCCTGCTCTGACCAAGCTGATCCTGAACAGAGAGCTATTTTATAGCTAAAATTGAAATGGCAGTCCCTCTTCTAGGTTTCAGGGGGAAAAAAAAAAATCCAGGCAACAGAACTTTCTCCTTGATAAGGAGTCCCTGCCTAAAAAATTCACCACATCTGTCACCATGCATGCGATTCTAGCTCAGGTACGATGGAAGTGGCTGTGAACTTTTATAGCACTGGGTCAGTTTTCATTTAATTTATCCATATTTCATGATATTCCACAGGAGTGCCTGGCACTCTACTGCCTGGGAGTGATTCTACTCAGTGGCTGAAGAGCTGAGTAGTATTTGAATGAGTTTGAGAACCAAGGGTTAAAGGGAGCTGGTGGTTCCAAATCCTTGTCCTGATGATAGGCAGTGACCTCGAGGGCTCTCTGTGCCCGACCATGTTGGTCCCTGAAACCAGGCCTCCATCCAGCCTTGTCAAGAGCCTGGTGCTGTGATTCGTGATGTGGCCTTGCGAACAGGGACTCTGCTCTCCACCACCAATCTCAGAAGGCTGGGATTTTCTTCCCCTTGTTTTGTCTTTTTAATGTGAGGCTTCCTCCGGAGTTGTGGCCATGGCCTTGGGGTGGTGCCCAAGGAGAGGGGGTAGAGTCCAAGGGACCCTCCTCAAGCAAGGATTCACCCTCCAGTACAACCTGGTAATACCTTCATTTTTCTGAGCTTGGCAGGACGATTTCCCTGTGTGACTTTTGTGATTTTCGGGGCACTGGTTCTATGTTGGGTGTCTTAAGGAAATGACAGGCAGACTCTTATTGGCATAAAAGCAACCCCCGGTTTGCACTTCTGTACTATTGTCTGGCATGCCTTAAGACTTCATGCGAGGTACAGCAACTAGATTTTATCTGATCTGTTAACGCTAGTCAATTGGTGATTTTCTGGTATCCTTCAGGATTTGGAGGCCCTACCCCAGTGCTTAGGAAGGACGAGAAATGCCAGGATTGATTAGCCATGCCTGCCACAGGTCTGGGTGGGAAGAGGGCAAGCAGGTCACATATAATGTCTTCCTGGTGTCTAGCTGAATGAATGAAGTGGCCCAGCATCTCGGAGCCAGCACTTGGCAAGAATGAGCTCTGGGCTCTCTGACTTTTCTATAACTTATGTCCTGAAAGGCTCTGAGTCATCAGAGCCTGCTTAGCCTGGCAGCTCAGAGCTTAGGCTCTGAGGCCAAACCTGCCTGGGTTCACGTCTACGCTCCAGTTCACAAGCTGGAAGGCGACAGGCCAAGACCCGGGCAATGAGGGGCCTTTCAGCTCTGATAAATAAATAAGGTATGCACTCAGCAATTACAACGAATCTCCCAAAAAGATCACTGAATCCTTCTATCAAGGGACTAACGTAACGCTTCATCAGATCCCAGTCATGCTGGCGACTACCTCACGTGGTTGCTGTGAAGATTAGTCCTTCCAGGTAAGGTGCTGGTCAAAGATGGCTACTGTTTCCATCAGCATCTGTTCTCCTCTGCTCTACAGCCTGACCTCTTCCTACGGGAAGGTCACCAGGCTCACCCCTTCGAGGCTGCACTGCTGGGACCTGTCACTGCTTCACTGGTATTGACCATGTGCCACTCCCGGGCTGTTCTCCCCACTGCCTAGACTTCACTTCCCTGATGACACCGGGTTCCTCATGTGGAATGCTAAGCCCTTTACGTCTGCATCTGTCCATCTCACAAATCTTTCACCTAGTCCATGAGGGGGCTGTAAGACGCCCATTCTGTGGATGAGATGTGAGAGCTTAAGTGACTTGCCTCAGGTCACGTCAGGAGTAGCAGGATTAGGATATGAACTCTGCTGTCTCCTTGATATCATAGTTTTTTTTCCTCCTGATCAAATATTCCTTGGGTCAGGACCCCCTTCTTGTTTCCACCTGCCTTTTCTTAGAAATGAGCTTGTTTTATTTGATGACATGCACACCATCAACAGGCCAAATTCTGGGCACTGAATGATTTAGATCTTGTCAAGGACAAGACCGGTGTTAAAAGCCTGGAGGACTCTGGGCATCTGGGAGGCCAGTCAGCCAGGTCACACCTCTACTCTCTAGGTTTGCAAGCCTGATGGTGGCTCTCAACTTAAGTGTGAGCAATTAAAACGAGAGAGATTGTCCTTCCACAGAACACGATGGACCTAAACGTAGCTCCCAAATTGGCCCTAGAGCCAGAAATTTCAGGAGTGCTTGGGTTCTTCATAGGTTCTGCCCACCTGGCCTCTCATTCTAGGCCAGTCCCCGCCCTTACCCCCTCCTTCTCCGTCTAGCTTTAGGAACAGTCCTTTTCCTGTCCTGTTCTTGTGGCTGAGCTGAGCACCTCCCTGCCGCCTGACTCACTAGCCCTAGTAGGAAGCTTCTCCATTCTTCTCCCTAACACCCTATCCCAGAACACAGCACACTGCATGTCTTCAGAGGTTCACCGGGGGCTGCTCTGGTGCTGGGCAGCAGGGCTCCAGACTCACACTGATGTCCCTTGTCTGACAATTCCATCTCTCACTGCTGCAGGACAGTGTGACCAGAGAAAACCCCAAAGTGACACAGATGCTGAGGGTCAGAAGCTGGCATGCGAGGAGTGGCAATGGGCAGAGGGTGCGAGCCAGCTCTCACGCTCTGCCACAGACACACAGTGTCCTCAAAGCCGAGTCACGTGGGCGCTCCCGGAGCTAGCCTCACTCAGACTTGGTTGAAATCCTAGTTTCTTCAATCCTGTAAAATTCTTCAGTGGAATTCCAATAGGCTTCTTCCAAAAAAAAATTTTGCACGTATATTTTATGATTATAATGGTTATTGCTGTGGTTATCATTATTGTTTTTCTTGGGCTGGTTAGGGTTGGTTTTAGTTGTGGTGAACTAAAAAAAAGTCTCTCTGGGGATAACCAGGTGCCTAACAAACAGGCAGGCCATGACTAGGTCCATCTGAAGAGGATTCAGGTGGAGTCATCATGTGATTCATCCCCTAAGTGACTGAGCATTTCCCAACTGCCAGGATTTTCCAACTGTACCCAACCTGGTCCCAACTCTGTCTTCACCACAAGCTACAAGTGAAGAAACCCAAACCTAAACATAGGTATGAAAGTGATCAAACGTAAAAGATAAACAGTAAAGTGACAAAAGCATAATGAACACAGATCTGATATTCAAAGGCATCTCTAACCTGTAAACACAACCAAAGAATGAAAATCCCCAAAGGAAAATGACATGCAAATAGACAACAAGTGAAAAAAACCCCTGTTAATAAGAAAATTAAAACGGCAGAAACAGGGTGTTTGGGTGGCTCAGTTGATTAAGCACCCGACTCTTGGCTCAGGCTGAACTCACAACCTGAGTTCAGCACAGAGTCTGAATGAGATTTTTTTCTCCCTCTCCTGCCCCTCCTCCCCATCTGCTCTCTCTCTCAAATAAATCTTTAAAGAATAAAAAATAAATAAAATGGTAGAAACACCCCTCTCCCATTATCACTTAGGAAAAATTTACCAGAATGATCAAGTCAGCTGTGGGTGCAGAGTTATAGAAGGTTTCTCTTGCCTGCTGCTGGTGGAAGTGTGAAGTGACGGCCCATTTGGGAGCTGTTTTCAAAGTACTGATCAAAAGCCTCCAAAATGCTGTCTTTTTAGGTAGCAATCCCAATGCCACAGTTTTCATCAGGGAAATGGAGTTGTGCAGGAAGAGAAACCTGTACTTCATTGCATTGTTTATATAATTAAAAGACCCCCCCTTTTTTTTTAAACTGGCTTTCCTTTCGGAATGAAGGGCAGTATCCCAAGTGATACAAACGAGCACTTACTGAGCACTTCCCACGGGCTAAGTGCTTTCTTCAGAGCTCTGCATGTCTGACCTCATTCCTGGAGATGCTCACCATCCAGCTGGGCCCAATGCAACAGCTACATGGCCCAGTGGGAGGACAGAGCCACACTGGTCTGGACTCCGGGTGGCACATAATACAAAACCTCTTAAGTGGCATTAGTTTTTTTAAAAAGTTTTTGTGTTTTTTTTGCCTCAGAAATCAGTGACGTCTCAGCAATGGATTAATGACAACAGGTTAGACTTATTGAGAGCTTTCTCTGGGTCAGACGCTGTTCTAAGCACTTTGCATGTATTAATACTTTTGATCTTTATCCAATCCTGTGAGGTAGATGCTATCCTTAATCCATTTTGCAAATGAGGAAACTAAGGCAGAAGAGCAGATTCATGGCTTCCCCAACACAGGAACAGCAAGTTGTGGCAGAATCAGTGATGCCCGTCAGCCAGGCAGCTGGCTCCAGAGCTCATGTTCTTACCTAGGTTAACCAGGGCTTGGCGGGAGTCAAGATTGAAATGATGCTACCAACAATGCTTGGCTTGCATCTCAGAGCTTCCTTCCTAGGTAGGCTTTCTCCATGGGTCTCCGTGGTGGCAGCCCCAAGAACATACTGGCCTCATAGCTTATCATACCATCAAAGGAGGTCTTCCCAACAGCCCCAGCTCAAGTCCCAGGGACTGTCAGGTCCTGGTATGGGTCCGGTGTCCTCTCCTAGGACAGGCTGGGTCTCATGGGAACTCTGCAGGACTACTACAGAGAGGAGGGAAAGTAGCTTCTCAGAGGAAGGGATATGTGTCCACACTGAAGACCAGTTAACTGTGACCAACGGTCAAGGTGAAAACTGGGTAATGAAATTCCTGCTACATGTCAGGTGTTTGCAAGGTACTGGGGAGCTACTAAGATATGGTTGTTGCCCACAGTCAGGTGGGAGAGCACAAGTGGAAGGAAAATCACAAGAAGCCTTTCTGGAGTCCAAGGAGAAGGGAATAACTGATTAGGAGGTGAGCAGGATCTGGAAGGCCAAGTAAGTAGTACAGAATAGTAACTACCTTCTTGAACACATATTTTCCAGGAAATAGGCTAAGCGATTGGTACACATTTATCATCACTCTGGTACCTATTGTGTCAAGATGAGGAAACTGATACTTAGAACAATGAAATACCTTGTCCAAAGACCCATCATGATGGAGACAGGATTCAAACTTTTATAAACACATTGGATGTAACCAAGTTGCTAAGGACAGCCAGCAAAGGTCATAGTCAATTTCATTTTTCCCCATAAGTAACTGACATTGAAAATGAAATCCCTTGGTTGGTAGCAATCTGATATCAGGTTATCTATTAAGGTACACAGAACACACAGTTAAGAACTTATTTAACTGGCCCCAGCAAAGAAGATGTGGTCATTAAATACTGGACTTTTTCCAACCTGCTTAAGTATCATCAATATACTGTGCGAGTAATGCCATTAAAAATATCAGGGGAAAAAGGCTAAAAGGGCTTCAGATCCAAATACAAAGACCCTGAAACCATCAAAGGGGAAACTGGATCTGACCTGAACATACTACGTATGGAAACCCTGGAGTCACTGTGATGCTCTAGGGAATATTCAGTTACAAGGGAGACCCAGCACTGACCTTCTTGCAAGGAGACAATCAATAGAAGACTGTATTTGATAGGAAGAATTCACTTCCTGTTGACAAGGCTTCTAACCCTGTACAAGAGAGAAAAGAGGGGAGGGCAAAGACCTCAGTTGGCTTTGAACTGATGAATCCTGGTTCTTGAGGAGTCTGAAAAGAAGAAAGAACAAAACCAAACAAAAAGGGAGGCATTGTGTAGAAAGGCTATATGATCTACCCAGCTGTTACATCCTTTGCTCTTACGAGTTTGCTAGAAAGGCTGAAGGAATGACAGAAGCCACCCAGCAGAAACTTGGCATTCTTCTCTTGAATACTTATTCTCTTTTGCAAATACTCATGACATATAGAAGATACCAAAGTGCTTATTAATGCAAACTTTACTTCCTGGGGTGCTTCCTAGGCTATCCACCCATGTATTCAATCCACCTCAAGCCACTCCCCCTGCTGCCCACACGCCCAGCAGAGCACACAGCTCTTTATTTGGTGCCCCCATAACCCCACATATGGTATTTCTATTACGGCCCTATATTGAAATCGACTCCTCCACTAGATTCTAACTCACCTCTGTTCCCAGCACTTTAGTGGATATGGCTGCTTAGAAAACGCTGACTGAATTAACAAAAAAGCTTCTGTATATTTATAAACACTGCACTACACTGTAGTAGTTCTCTGTGGTCATCTTCGATCCAGGAGTGCCTCAAGGGCAACGTGATCTCTTACTCATCTTTATCTATTGCCAAGCATACTAACAGTTCCCAGAAAATAGCAGGTGCTCAGTAATCATACTGCAATAGTTAAGCACAAAATTTCTCAACACATGATGCATACGGCTGGGTAGGAGAGTATAAACGGGTCTCCTGCTGGAAAAAACTTGTGAATTCGTGACATAGTCTTTCTTGGTTGATGTATGTGATGGGAAGCGGCAGTTCTCCGGGCAAGGACAAATTCGGCTCCCACGTTCCTGGCAGAGGCAATTTCTCATGAGTCGGGAGGGGGCTAACATGAACCACACACGGGCGCTCCCCACTTAAACCCCACAACAGATCCAAGGTATAGGCGGGTTATCTCCCGTGGTGCCGAAGAGGATACAGGCCCAGAGAGGTTTATCTCTTGCCCAAGCCCATCCAAGGCAGGGGCGAGGATCGAGGCTGGGCAGAGGGCACTGGGACCTGGCGGCTGTCCTTTCCTCCTCCCGGGGCTGCCTTCGGCCCTTTCAAGTCTAGCTGGACGACTCCTGAAGAGGAAAAGCAGGGAAGAAGCCGGGGTGCTAAGATGCTCTGGGCACAGAGGAGTCAGAGGAGGCTCGGTCAGTAAAGAGCCGAGGGAAACAGGCAGCGCCACTTAGCCGCGCATCCTCGCCTGGCACGCATTTGGCTGCACTGGTAAGCCTGGTCCTTCTGGGCTTCCGTAGGTCGGAATCCAACTAGGATCTCTTCCGCGGGGGCAGGGTCGTATTTTTTGAAATTCAGATTCTGTCTGTGTACTCGAAGGAGGTTGCGAACCCAACCCCACCCTAGAGTCTCACCAACTAAAACCGCGAAAAGTACATAATCCCCACTCTTCACAGCCTCACACACTTCCGTCGGAGATCCAATGGCGGAAGTTCCTGTTGTTGCGTCACTTCCGTCGCGCTTCTGGGCGGTGCCAAGATGGACGCTCCGCGGGCCCGGGAGCAGCTCCGACGGCGATACTTGTTCCCGCCGGACACCGAGGCCCCGCTGGACAGCGAGGGCTACGCCGGGCCGGGTGAGGGGCTTCCCCGGGCGTGCCCCGAGCCGCGCCGAGGTGGCCGGGGCCGAGGCGCCCGGAAACGGCCGGCTCCGCAGGTCTCCTGCAGCCCTGCCCTGGGAGGAGGAACCGGGTTTCGCTTTTCAAGGCTTGCCGAGTAGTTGTGCAAGTCGGGTATCTAGCTTCATAAAAGATTACTGGTGATCGCGTAGCCCCGCGCATCTTCATCCCAGCTGTGCTCCAGGATTCCCGGGAGACCTGGTTAACACCTGTTTGGTAATAGCCATTAAAATAAAAAATACCATCCGATTGTATTTCTAAGAATCTACCAAAGAATCATACTCGCACCACAACCCGAGGACGTATGTACGAAGGGTTTAGCCTCAGCATTGCTTGTAATAGTGAACGGCTGGCGACATCTAATTGCCCATCAGCAGAGCGCGGGTTAAACATTTGGATGTATTCATACTTGACACAGCAGGCAGACTTTTTTCTTTTTTAACCAGGGTGGATGATTTTCCAAGACAAGCGCAGAACAAAGTATGGTATGCCACCATTTGGGTATGAACCTGGTGACGTGTGATGTGTGTTCACCTGTAAATACATAAAATATGGAAGAATTCATAGTTGATACTGGCAGTTGCTTTCGGGTTGTAAAACTAGGGTTAAGGGTAGGAGAAAGAGATTTCATTTTAGATTTATCTGTCCTGCATGTTGTAAGTCAGGTGCACTTATTACCCTTTTAAAAATAAACAGAAAACATCATGCCCAGGCATGCTTATTTATAAATTTTGAGGGTATCTCCCAGAATTTGTATTATGACCATGCCTCCTGGGGATTCTGATGGTTTGCTAAAGGTTGGGGACCTCAGATGTATGCCAGTGGTTCTCACAAGAACTGAGAGGGCATGTCACTCATCTGGGGAACTTGTTAGAAATAACTCATCAGACCCAACCCCAGCCACCTTTTCTTTCAGGTTGGGTCTCAAATGGAAGAAATTTGATTTGTCCATCACCTGTCTGGACACTACTGTGCCAAGACTAGACCTCCAGTGTGCCCTTGCCACTTTTGAGCTGCCTCAAAAGGTTGTGTTTGTTTGAAATAATCAAAATATGTAGTTAAAAGTAGTATTTTGGGGGAAATTACAAGTCTGTTTTGTGCTATAATGTCTGCTGTCTCCATTTTTCTTAATTAACAAGACTAACTACTTTCCTAGGCAATATATGAAACATAATACTAAAATTCTATACTACAGGAAGGTGTCATTCTTTCCAAAAGACGATAATAACTGTAAATTTGATTTTAAAATTTGTTTAAAGGGAAAAATCTGCCTATATTGAACATGTTTTATAATAGGTTCCTATTAATTACTTCTGCATATATAAACCTATTTGCATGGTTGTACAGAAGAAACCGGTACTCTGATTGGAGAGAATCTGGGTTTTGGAAAGCTCCAGGAAATTATTTTATCTGGCTTAAAATAGCTGTTCTTTGTCTTTATAAATTTATGTTAACCTGATAAGTTAAAATCTTCCTTATTTGCAGAAACCTCTACAGCTGTTGAAAAAAAGGAGAAACCTCTTCCAAGACTTAATATCCATTCCGGATTCTGGATTTTGGCATCCATTGTTGTGACATACTACGTTGATTTCTTTAAAACTGTTAAAGAAAACTTTCACACTAGTAGGTGAGAAAACTTAATTGCTTCCTAAGTTAAACACCGTCATCTTATTTTTCAAGTTCCGTTTTGTCGGTTGAATTTTGCAAATGTTTGGAAAGCTCTTACTTTCTGCCGGGCACTGTGTTAGAGGTACTGGTGATAACAAAGGTGAATAAGAGCGTGTGTGGTTTGGACATGTACAGCAGAACGTATGAGCCTGGAAAGTATTTCATTACGCCTTTTAGCGCAAGTGTGTTGTGGGATGTAAAGGTAGTGAATTTAAGAAGGAGCTAATCCATTTGTAAAAGGTGGAAGAAGAAAGATTCTGCCTGACGGTCTTGCTGAAGATAAAGCGCCGGAGCACTGGGAGGAGGGGGTAAGGACCGTGGTGGCTAAGAACTGGGTCTCAGAGCTTGTTTTCAGAGAGTAGTTAACAGCTAACAAGGTAGCTATAGGGAGGGATGAATTAGAGTTGACATCACTTGAGGGAGGAGTTGGGATTGTCGGTCGTTCAGGAGGATTGGGATTTCTTTCATATAATCTCAGGAGCTAACATGGGGGACAAGATGGTGAATCAGACCTTAGTCCTCACTGAGCATTGGAGAGTGTTCTGGAGGCTCCCCTCCCCCATAGCAGAACAAAGAGGGGGAGATGTTGATGAGCATTGGAGCTGGCATTGGCGGGGGGTAGTTTACATAGGATGCAAGCACAATTATTGACAAGGAGCAGCAGTGTTAGAAAGGTGTGGATATGACTGTTTGATCCCATGTTATGTTCTCTTCAAAGGAAGGTTGGTGACCACTGGAGGGAGAACCAGGAGTGCATGCAGTCAGGAAAAAAAGAAGCATGTGGGACTTTAAAATATTTTTTTTTTTTTTTTTTTTTTTTAAGATTTTATTTGTCAGAGAGAGAGGGAGAGCGAGCGAGCACAGGCAGACAGAATGGCAGGCAGAGGCAGAGGGAGAAGCAGGCTCCCTGCCGAGCAAGGAGCCCGATGTGGGACTCGATCCCAGGACGCTGGGATCATGACCTGAGCCGAAGGCAGCTGCTTAACCAACTGAGCCACCCAGGCGTCCCTCATGTGGGACTTTAAACTGTGGAGGGAAAAAGCTTGTTCTGTCCTCATTCCCATGAGCTGGAGCTTTCCTTAAACACTCCCATCTTCTTGCCCATTGCCTGCCTTGTTCCCTCCTTGACTGAGTTTGGGGTGAAGAACCAGACATGTGTCACTCAGCACCTTCTTTCTCTTGGGAGCCAGCTGCCCATGGGAAGCACAGATTCTGGCCTGCTGCTCTCTGCCATCATTTACAGGGGCAGCCCCAATATGCGAGGGTCTCTAGGTTTTCACATCAACTTAGAGCCTGGCAGGTACATCTGGTCACCAAAGCCATCTTCCCGTAGCTCCATCAGTTAAAAAAAAAAAAAAGAAGAAGAAACTGACAGTTGACCTCATCAGCCTAACTCCTTCGTGTCTCTCAGTTGGTTTAGAACGTGGGCTGGGAAAAGAGAAAATGGTTACTTTGCACACTGCTCGTGGCAGCTGTCTCTTTGTTATTCAAAGGTGTCATGAGAACCTGAGGTGTGTTTGGCTAGGGTGACGGTGATGAATAAGGCATATTTCTAGACCCCACCAGTCCCTTCTGGGCCAGGACAGATAACTCAATCACACAGTGGTGCTGTTTAAGTTTATGCACAGGATTTACCTCTTTGTCTTGTTATAGGAAGTATTCTCCCCAGTTTAAGGAATTGGTGTGGTAAGGGGTAATTAGTTACACATAAAAGGTGCTGGGGGCAAGCAGGAGTAAGTGGAATGCCTCGGAGCACATAACAGAATCTGGAGCCAGGCTTTGGAACAGGAGAAGGAAATAGAAGTCCCGGGCCTGGCCTCAGAAAAGTGTCCCCTTAGAGAAAAAAGACAGGAATGGATACTCAAAGGCTGAGGACTTTGAGTAGCACTGGATTCTTGCTGAGGGCCTCCATAAGCGGTGGGGAAGGAAGTGGGGGGCTGGTAGGGGGTTGGAGTAGCCACGGGACGAGAGTGGTAGCTGAGAGGGAGTATGGGCTGCGATCCGCTTTCCTGCATACGGTTCATTCTTCCCATACTTGAGGTCATTGCTTATTTCTTGCCCTGTTGTTAGCCCAAGTTCAGAAACTCGAGGCCTTAGGGTTCTTTAAATCTGTGCAAGGTGAGGGGCACCTGGATGGCTCAGTGGGTTGAATGTCTGACTCTTTCGGCTCAGGTTATGGTTTCAGGGTCGTTCATATCGATTCCTGCACTGGGGTCTGTGCTGAACACGGCGCCTGCTTAAGATTCACTCTGCTCTCCCTTCCCCACACACCACTGCCCCAGCTCGCATGTGCTCTCTCTCTTAAAAAAAAAAAAAAAAAAAAAAATCTATACAAGGTTGTAAGACTGTGTGTTCAAAGACAGGAGAGACAGGTCAGCGGTAAAGTGAACACCATGTTGCTTTGCAAATTTCAATTTTTAGGAAACTGCTTGTGCGCATGTGCACTGAGACACTGATTAACACTACAATGGAAATTACCATCCCGGATGCCCAGGCTCCTCTTCGACCCAGCCAGCCAGAATTTGGGAGGCTGGGGCAAGTTAGCTTCCTTTGGGAATGTCGCAGTGACTCTAACAGACATCCAGGGTGGAGGGCCACCGACTTGCAGTGTCATCTTGGTTCAGGAAGGTTCTTCAACTGTTTCTCTCTTCCACCGTATCGGGACTCCGTGGCCGTGCTAGGATCTCTATGAAGTTAAGAACAGACGAGCAGAAGGATCCTGACCAAGCAAGGAGGTCACCGTAACAGTGTTCCTCAGCCTTTCTCAGTACCCTTAAGGAGCCTTGGCAAGACATTCCTAATTGCCCCTTACATCCTACATGAGTATCTGTGCTTTGTACATACAGGAAGAGTAAGATTATTTCTTCACTTTGGGAGCCCCCCTGTTGAGAATGCACACTCGAGCGGAAGAGAGGTCTGTGAAGACCACTTTGAAGAGGAACATGGAACTATTTTTTCCCAGGGATCACCTCGGTGGAATAGGGATGATTGCTGCTGGGCGTTAACTATGTGGGAAGCAATTTTCTGAGCAACTGTGTGATTCTCACAGCTATTCAATGAGTTCTGGCAACATTTCCAAAGCCATTGAGGCTAAGTAGTTTGCCCAGAGCCACAAAGCTAGTCCTGCTGGAGCGGAGATCCAGACCCAGACCGGCAAATAGGACAGGCTGTGCTCTCCCGCCTCTCATCATTAATCCCAGAACCCAGCATCATAAAATGCCTGTCTGGAACCTTGCCACCGTGGGAAGTGCACTCACGCCCTGCCTGTGTGACTTGACTGTTCCAGGCCACCCCATGAACCCTCTCTGGTCCACGCGGAACACCGGTCTTCTCCCCTCGGAGAAGCAGAGAATAATGGGGGCATGGGGAGACAGGAGCAGGGCTTCGGTCCCCAGATCTGGCCTCCTTTCCTGACCAGCAGGGGCGAGGAGGCTGCCTTCATGTGCAGAGCTAGCTCTTGGGTAGAATGAGAAGTGAGAAAAGGCCTGCCCCTGAGAGGGTTGGCGCTCTTCTCGAAATGGGTGCGTCTCCCTGAGAAACTTGTTGCGAGAGGCAGTTTGAAGAAACCATCGTCCAGATTGATCATCAGTATTCCCAGAAACTCCTTTACTTGGAGGCATTCACGGGCCCTGTTTCTGACTCTCACACTCCAGTCTTCAGAAAGACACAGAAAGCTGCCGTCTGCCCTGGATCATGAAAGGGACATGTGGCTGGGAGCTCCCTCCTGTTTTGCACAGTGGTTTCCGGGCGTGCACTGTGCGTATGTGTTTATAACCTCTCTGTCTTCCTGCGGCACATGCTGCTAAATGCTGTCAACCCTCCTGTCGCTCTCGTCTCTGCAGCTGGTTTGTCATTGGTGGTGCCCTGCTGCTCCTCAGCCTGTCGATTGCATGTTACTGTATCCTCTACCTGGAGTGGTGTCGGGGAATTGAAGATTACGACGTCCGGTATCCCACCTTGATCCCCGTCACCACCGCTGCTTTTCTTGCGGCTGGAATTTGGTAAGTTAACTTTGAAATGACAACCGGGAATAAAACGGTTTTTGATCAGTGCTGAGGTACGTGGTACAAAACTTGGAGGAAAGGAGTAATGGGAAAATTGCCTCCTGTCATTGCTGGTCTCCGAGTCCTTTTCCAGTAGGATCTTTCTTTATGTATTTAGTTATTTAATACACAAATGGTGACATGCTATTTATATTCTGCATTTTGCTTTTTCAGTCATTTTCATTGTGAAATACAATGTACACAGAAAGTGGAAAAACAGAAATTGCCTGGTTGAACCAATTAAGAGATGCATTGGCGAAAGCCACCCAGGTCAAGGAGAAAAACCATGCCAGCCCCAGAATCCTTTTCTGTCTCCCCACCAACTCCCTGGGCGCCATCCTTCCTCCCCAGGGACAGACACTGCCCTGACCTGTGTGGGGCTTGTTTTCTTTTGCATCTCTTCAATACCCAGTTTTATCTCTCTTTGAACTTGATAGAAATGCACTCATATATTGTGTATTATTTCACATTTGGCTGTTTACATGCAATATTACCTATGCTGTTTATTACTGTCATGCTCAAAACTTCAGAGACAAATGGAAAGCTGCTGTCTTTCCTGTATCATGAGAGAAAATGCATCTCCATGAGCGGAGTTGTGGTCTGGGCGGTGTATGCAAAGCCTGACTTTTGTTCCTGCCTCGTGTCTCAGTCTCATGCTGTCCTACCCCAGCTCCTGTTAGATCTGCCTTGTGAATCACGGGTGCTCGTTGCTGGGTGGCATTCCGGCCTATAGCTGAAGCCCAGTTTATTGGCTCTAGTGTCACTAGCATGTGGATTATTTCCAGTTTGGTGGTGTTACTAAGGATGCTGTTAACATTGTGGACTAGGACTCTCGTGTGCACACATGTCTTTTGGATGTGTATATGCTCACATACGTGTATGTACTTAGCTCTAGAAGTGAAATTGCTGGCTTACCGGTTGTCCATACCTCCAATTTCAGTAAATAGCGGCCCTTTTTTCCAAAGTGACCATTTTTTTTTTAATGGAGGCTTATTGTTAATAATTTTTCCATATTTGTACCTATAGATGTGCCTTATTGTTTTGAATTATTCCGTAGTTATCAGTAAATAGATGTAACCAGGATTTACTTAACCTATTCTCTTGTTGGATTTAGAGCTGTTCTTACTGTTTTACTGCTATAAAAACACAACAGTGTTTTTTTCTTAATAGTTATTCAGTGAAAAACACTGATTTTTTTCATGTGTATAAAAGTACTACACTTTTCACCAAAGAGAAATGTATTATAGAAAAACACAAAGGAAATAAATCACCGTGGTCCTGCAAGGCAGAAAGAAAAACTACTCTTACGTGTTGTGTATATGCCTGTAGCTTTCTTCCTTTTTCTGTGTTAGTTGAATTTTGATTTTGGAAAAACCTATATACTTTTGTGCATGTTCCGTTTTAATGCCTGTTTTTTATGATGAATTTTCTGTAGTTGAAGTTTAAGGGTACTGACACATGTTACCCTGTGATGTGGCCATTACTAGCCCTTCAGTGATGTGGGTGGATAGGTGTGCTCTTTTATATTAGAAGAGTAAGATTACCCCAGAAAGTCAGTTTTTAGAGCAGTGGGATTGTAGCTGTTTAAAGTTCTGTTTATCAGACTGTTACATGTTAAAGTCTTGATTTAATTGACTATAGCTTTTGCTACTTGACTTCTGCTCTTCCAAATTTAGTCCAAAAAAATCATTTGCACTTAGAAGCTGTCTTATTCTCACCTTGGTAACAAGAACAGTGTTTTTCTCAATAGGACATTTAATAGCAACTTTTAAGTGGTTACTTTTTTCATTCTGTTTCTGATAAAAAAAAATATTTGGAACTGTTTTGACTGTAACTGTTGGATGGCGTGCACATCGTAAAAGGCTGTAGTAGCCATTGTCATTCCTGTTGCATCCCAGATGTTGACTCTTAGACCCTCAGGTTCCCCTTGGGCAACTCTGCGGGAGAACCTTTAGCAGTTCCATTTCCAAGTGCTTTGGGAGAGTCTGTGCTGTTTCCAGTATGGGCTAAATCACATCTCAGAGGACAGGAAACCCATATAAAGTTGCTGGCTAAGTGAACTTTCCCAAACTGAGGAAACAGCAAGTTCTCTAAATCTGGATTCCATTGTGGGATGTGTGTGTGGATTGTGGCCAGAGTGGCTAACCATGTGTCCTTTGTCCTTTTCAGCTTCAACGTTGCTCTGTGGCACGTGTGGTCCTTCCTCACTCCGCTGGTGTTGTTCACTCAGTTTATGGGGGTTGTGATGCTCATCTCACTGCTTGGCTGATTTCTAAAGGTAGGCATTCGGGAACAGTATTTCTGGTATTGAACTCATTACAACCGTGTCTTCAATGACAGTTTTCAGGTGGCGGCCCAGAAATAGCAGACTACTTATCACCCATTCATTCACTGAACTCTGAGGTCAAAGGGACTGAGACCCCTTCCCTTTAGCATAATTTAGTGCTTCTTTGATAAGGCACCCGCCCTTCAGAGATGTCACCAAGACTGTCCCGCACCCTCCAGTATAGAGAAATTGACACTGTCGATCATGTTCTCCTGAAGTCAGCTTCCGTCAGTTGTTACACATGTGATGACTAGCCAGATTGCTTTGACGGAGTGGGGACGTAGGAAGAACGGGCATTCTAACCTTCTCTGACTGTTCTGGCTGCTTCCTAACAGATGACATATCAACCTCTTCCTTCCACATTCCTTATAGAATTTTTTCCTTCCTGCAAACAATGGCCCCCCTGGACCCTGCTGTCTTACACAGTGGGTTCTGTCTGTTGAATTTCAGATGAGCCATTTATCATACAAATACATATCAAGAGCACTCCCTCTACCTCCTGAGGGACATGGTGAAAGAGATCAAGGCACCCCCTCCCTTCATGTCACTTACTTAAGGGCTTGGAGGAAATCTACTTGGTGCATCAGTTTATAGGCATGAAAACAGGCCCAGAGAAGTAAAAGTTAATATATACTAAGCAAATGATTGGGGTGCTACAGAAACACGTGCTCCCTTTGGAGTTTATTTTTTCTTTTTCAAGATTTTATTGATTTATTTGAGAATGAGAGACACAGAGAGAGGGACTACACACAAGCAGGGGGAAGGACAGAGGGAGAGGGAGAAGCAGGCTCCCTGCTGAGCACAGAGCCTGACTTGGGGCCCAATCCCAAGACCCCAGGATCATGACCTGAGCTGAAGGCAGGTGCTTTACGGGCTGAGCCACCCAGATACCTCCGACTTTGGCGTTTTATTTTTATTTATTTATTTATTTATTTAAAAGATTTTATTTATTTATTTGACAGAGATCACAGGTAGGCAGAGAGGCAGGCAGAGAGAGAGGAAGGGAAGCAGGCTCCCTGCCGAGCAGAGAGCCCGATGCGGGGCTTGATTCCAGGATGCTGGGATCACGACCTGAGCCGAAGGCAGAGGCTTTAACCCACTGAGCCACCCAGGCGCCCCGACTTTGGTGTTTTAAAGGAGAGTCACTGTACCCATGTAAAGGAGAAACAGACATAATGCCATCACTGTCAGGCTGCAGGTCGTCCCTCACATGGCCCTGACTGCGCTGGGGCGGAGAGTCCCTTCCACTCACTGTGCTGTGTCTGGGGCCTCCTGGCCCCTTTCAGTGGCCCTTTATCCTGGTTGACGTGTGTCGCTACAAGACGTCACCTCACCTGACTGCATGTCCCGCCTCTCCCCTTTCCCCTGATGTCGTTACTTGTTTGGCTGTTCAGTTTTGTTTTTTTTTTTTAATTTTTAATTTTTTAAATTTCTTTTCAGGGTACCAAAATTCATTGTTTATGCACCACACCCAGTGCTCCATGCAATACATGCCCTCCATAATACCCACCACCAGGCTCACCCAAACTCCCACCCCCACCCCTTCAAAATCCTTAGATTGTTTTTCAGAGTGCATAGTCTCTCATGGTTCATCTCCCCCTCCAATTTCCCCCAACTCACTTCTCCTCTCCATCTCCCCAACTCACTTTTCCTTTCCATCTCCCCATGTCCTCCGTGTTATTTCTTATGCTCCACAAATAAGTGAAACCATATGATAATTGACTCTCTCTGCTTGACTTATTTCACTCAGCATAATCTCCTCCAGTCCCGTCCATGTTGATACAAAAGTTGGGTATTCATCCTTTCTGATGGAGGCATAATACTCCATAGTGTATATGGACCGCATCTTCCTTGTCCATTCATCTGTTGAAGGACATCTTGGCTCTTTCCACAGTTAGGCAACTGTGGCCATTGCTGCTATGAACATTGGGGTACAGGTGGCCCTTCTTTTCACTACATCTGTATCTTTGGGGTAGATACCCAGTAGTGCAATTGCAGGGTCATAGGGAAGCTCTATTTTTAATTTCTTAAGGAATCTCCACACTGTTTTCCAAAGTGGCTGCACCAACTTGCATTCCCACCAACAGTATAAGAGGGTTCCCCTTTCTCCACATCCTAACACTTGTTGTTGACTGTCTTGTTAATTTTGGCCATTCTAACTGGTGTAAGGTGGTATCTCAAGGTGGTTTTGATTTGAATCTCCCTGATGGCTAATGATGATGAACATTTTTTCATGTGTCTGATTGGCTATTCAGTTTTGACTTTTTACATGCGTTCAGGAACTTTTGACTTCCTGCTGATGTGAATTGATATTTAGTGAGGGAGAGCCAGAGATGTTGTAGGGCACGTGGACTGCACTGTGCTTTTAACAACAGATCCTGCAGTTGCAGATAGAATGCCTCACGGAGGATATCCATGCTCATTGCGTTGCAGGTTTTAGAGCGTGTCAGTGTGAATGCTTCCATGTCCAGCCGGAAGAAGACACCGCAGACGGAATGCAAAGGCTACAATGTGTTTTTGCTTCTAGGAAGTGAGTGGTTTCCTGGGAAAAATTATAACTTTGCAGTCTGGTTGAAATCAGAATAAATTCAAGCTCATTTGCCGATTCTTAAACTCAACAGTTATATTGAATTTTTCAAATCCAAAACAGAAATCTTCTGTTCAAAATAGAAGTAATTAGTTTGCAGTGTTAATCTGAATCATTAGAGCAAGTATTGGTGTAAATATTTAAGCAGCGTTTCATTATAGGTACATGGTGTCCTCCCAAAATGGCAGATAAATTGTTGACTCCTTGGTTGTATACGATCACTGGGTATATATAAAGGAAAGATCGTGTCCTGTGCCTTTAACCCAGCTTCAGCAATTACTGTATTTCTCATTTTTATAATAGCCTTGATAGGTGAGAGGACCACCTGGAAGCATTTTATGTGTTCCTGTCACTTTAGATGTTATCATGTGTACATTACCGGGTTTCTAGCATTTCTTTAACGTAGGTTTAAGTATGTGTAATTTTTTCCTTAATGTTTAAATAAATATTTTTATAACTTTCTTATGGGTTTTCTTACTACAGATTTTGGAAAGTGCTTTCAGCTATTAGCACTTGGAGTTAACTAAAGGAATAGGGCTTCTTAAGATGTCTGCTCTTCAAAGACCTCAGGAAGACACTGTTCACACTGTCAGATGCAAATATGTTTACGTTAAACTCAAATGTCATACAAGTTGTGGTGTTGATCCTCACCCCACCCCCTTATAGGACTTCTGCCAATGGTGGGATTTAGCCACCCACCAGCTGTGTCTGGCTTGGACACCCCCCCCCCCACTGCCCCCCGCCACACACACACCTACCATTACTGGGCCTGGGGTAATAATCTTTCTCCAGCTGGGAAGTGGGAACAATATCTGTTTTGTAGGGCAGTGGATAATAGGAATAATGTTAACAAAACACCCGTTACCTTGCCTGGTACACAGTAGGCACTCACTCCATTAATGGTAATGGAAAGAGAATGAAAGACCAAGTAGAGCAGGATCTGGAGTGGGAAAAGGTGGGCATGATCAATGAGCAGACTCGAGCCCGGTCTGGGTACACACACGTGAGAATTTCATTACAAGTCAGGAGCAAGGTCAGACAGAGGTCAGAGTCAGGTAGCCACGTTGGTCAGGGATGTGGGGGTTTCAGCGCAGGGTTGAGGGTGCAAACCCTGGGTGTTAGGATGAGAGTGAGTAAGGGACAGGCGGGGCAATGTAGGGAGAGAGAGGTAGGGGGCTACCTGATGAGGGTCAGCAGAAATCCCCCAAATGCTGAGGTGTAAGGAAATGAGAGATAAGGGAACATCATTTGTCTTAAACCTTAGAGGCAAGATACTCAAAGGAGCAGTAGTCATGGTGCTCTCAGTGGTGACGTCAAGAAGATTGACGTTCCCTGATCAATTTTCTATAAAAGACTGACCATAAAAGCCCTCAGTGACAACCCATTTGGGACCCCCTCTTGCCTGAGAGCTTTTTCTTTCTTTTCTGTTCCCACCTTCGCTTAATAAACTTCCACTCCACTTCACCCTTTTGTGTCCTCGAGACTCATTCTTCAGCCCCGTGAGACAAGAACCCTGTAACAAGAGCATCAGTTCTGACCCTCCGGAGGGGCCTGGGGCAGGGGACAAAGGACAGCACCTTAGCGACGGCACCTACAAGTTCTATATCTGGAGAGAGACTGCATGAAAACACCTATCCTTCTCCCTTGTGCTCCCTGCTCCTTATCACAGAGTGTAGTTCTATTTGGATAGAAATCTAAGGCTGGGATTTTCTGTAGGTAGCTCATTAAAACCCAGTTAGCAAAATGCTGATGTTGTGGCCAACGAAGAGGGTAAGATGACCCTGTTAGTTGCAAAGAGACATTTTAATAAATTTTTTATATTTGGATCATGCCTGGGCCCTGTTTCTGTTACATAGCTGCCATGCATGTTATTGATGGGTCTTTCCCTGTTACTATAACTACTAAATAAATGAAAATGGTATCGGGCCATCCTGTCAGTGCTTCTAAACAAGCCTGTGGGAGGAGCACTGCTCTTCAGATTAAAGAGTATGAACACTTGCCAATCTCTACCATGAAGGCCAGGGATATGGTAGGTCATGAGATGGAGCCCCACATCGGGCTGTGTGCTTTGTTTGCATGGAATCTGCCTGCCCCTCCCCCCCACAATACATTAGATCTTTTAAAAAATTAAAGGAAAAAAAATCCCGGACTCTGACTATCCAAGTGTCAAGTCCAAGTTTTCTACCCGGCTTGCACACACGTTGCCCAGGCCTACCGCTTAGGTTGTGGTTCAGTTGGTGAGCAGGGCTGTTTGGTGTGAAGCCTTCTCCAGGCGATTCTAATGTCAGGCCAAGTCAAGAACTCTCCTAGTCCAGTCCTGGGGAGAGACCTCTCAACAAAAGCTAGAACCTTCAGATTGGCAGGGAACAGAGAGATAAGGGAATCTAATTTCACTCACTAGCATCAAAACCAGACAGACTCCTCTGCCCCTTCTCAAACCCACAGTTTGTCTGGGACCCAGCTTGGGAGACAGTAGCCTTTCTAGGAGACTAACAGGATTTAAGACCCTGTCTCTGGCTCGGGCGCTTGAGTTTGATGCACCATAAAAAGATCTCTTAAGGCGGAGAGGCCCTGAAGGGGCCTGGGGGAAGCTGAAGAGCAGGTCTCTGCAGTTGGGTTCCCTTGGGGGAGGGGCCGGGGCTAAGACTCCAGTTACTCCCTGGTGCTGTCCGCAGCTGTCCCACTCCAGATAAATGCCCTCACTTAAAGAGGTGTGTGGTTTTGTTTTTTAAGATATTATCTATTTGAGAGAGCACAAGGGTGGGGGAGGAGCAGAGGGAGAGGGAGAAGCCCAACGTGTGGCTTGATCCCAGGACCTTGAGATCAGGACCTGAGTAGAAGGCAGACACTTAACAGACGGAGTCACCCAAGTGTCCCAAATGCCCTGGACTTTAAAAAAAAAAAAAAAAATTATATATATATATATTTTGAAAGACTGATTCAGCTCAGTATTCCTTGAGGTGGGAAAGAGTGTGGTGGGTTCTAGGAACATGGAATTCATAAAAATAACGCAATGCCACAGCGACAGGACTGTTTTGCACATGCCAAGGATCGATCCCAAAGGAGCAGCGTTGCAGGTCTTGGGCCGAGTATGGTGGGGAGTTGAAGAGGAGAATTGACTGGCTGTGAAGCTCATCTCGCCTGAGTCTCCAACTCAAGTCTCCAAGTTGAGGACCACGATTTGTCCATTTGGGCAGAAGGGGGAGGGGCAGCTGCTCTATTTGTAAAGCAGCGTGAGCAGCTAGCTTTTGCATTAGCTGCTTTTGCAAACCTTGTAATAGCTCACTTGGGGCATATTTTTTGTGCCTTGAGATGCATCATTCTGACACGCACACAGATCTGTTGTCCTGTTTCCCTTCTCTGAACACACACCCCGAGCTGGGTTCCCTCATGCTCCTGCAGTTACTGACCATTTTCTTCCGTCCCCCTTATGGCATACCACCACCAAAGGGCGCCCTGAGCTCATGATCTCCAGCCATGCTCCTTATTTTAAAAAAGTGTGTTACAACATAGATTTGCAGAAGAGTGTTTCCTTATGTTTACAATATAAAGGAGTCCAAAGGGACCTCAGGAATTGGGTGCCACCTGGCCTACAGGCCTCCAGTGGCAGAAGTGACCCCCCCCCCCAGTTCAGCCACTGCTCCCCCACGGTCCTCCACCACTCACCTGAGCACCACGTCTCTCTCGGAACCATCCAAACTCTTCTCATGATCCCTTTATTCCTGTCACGGTGACCAGCACAAAAGGCCTGGGACTCCCAGCGCACATCTCCTCTCCATATCTCTGTGTTTCGGTTGTCTGTTGCTGCGTGACAAGCCACACGACACGCTTGGGCTTAAAACCACCACCACTGTGGTTTTGTTCACGAATCTGAAGTCTGAACAGGAATTTGCAGGAACAGCTTGTTTGCACTCTACCTAGGGGGGACTCGATCGGCTGTCTGGACCTTCCAAGGAGGGTCGCTCGGCATTGGCGAGGTCGTTCTTCGTGCCCATTTCTCTTCCCAGGGCCCTCCTCCATGGAGCAGCCGGGGTTTCCTCCCCGCAGAGGAGCTCCAATCCAAAGGTGAAGCTTGCGTATTCAGTTTTCAGTTCCTGCTGTAACAAATGGCCACACACAGCAGCTAAAAACAACAGAAATTGATTATTTCACAGCTCTGTCCTTTGCAGTCTGGTATAGGTCTCAGATGCGGGCAGGGCTGTGGTCCTCTTTGGAGGCTCCGGGGGAGGTGGGGGGGACCATTACCTGTACTTCCAGGTGGTTAGCAGAGTTCAATTCCTTGCAGTTCTAGGACTGAGCTCCCTATTCTGAGCTGGCTGTCAGCGAGGCCGTTCCCAGCTCCTAGAGGCACCTGTGTTTATGGCCTCATGTCGCTCTCCCTCCATCCAGGCTTCACATCTCTCCTGCCTCCCCTTCCTCATCCTATCGCCCTGACCCCCTCTTCCGCCTTCCCCTCCTGCTGAAGGGCCTGTGTGATTACACCAGGCTCTCCTGGGCAACCCCAGATCTACTCCCTATTTTAAAGCCCTTAATTCATCTTCAGTGTTCTTTGGGCATGTAAAGCAACAGCGTCAGTAGCTTCCAGGGATCAGGGCGGGGACCTGTTTGGGGACATCGTTCTGCCCACCCCCGTGTCCCAGAGATAGGAGATGGGAGCTCTCACTAAAACCTGGGCTCAGGAACTGTTCAAGTAGCCACAGACCCCAGATTCAAGGGGGGCATAGCTTCCCCCATCCTAAAGGTTAAGGAATGTGTGGGCCATGTTTTAAAATTGCCCCGGTCTCTGGCCACACATAGTCTGTATCCCGCCCCCATGCAAAAGCCAGAAACCCTGGGGAGCCTCGTCCTGTAATCAGCACCAGACACAGGCAGGCACTCCAGGATCTCATCATCTAAATCAACACAGGTGCTGGCATGTTGCTCAAGTGCAGGGACCTTGACCCGAACACCTTCACAGGCAAGCTACCGGTCAATTACGCACAGAACCTACAGTGGCCAGGCAGGCATGGGCTGCCCGAGGTAACCTGCCCATTCAGAAAGGGGTGAGCAAGGCATGCAGTCACCAGTCCATAGAAGTTTTGAAATCCAGCTGGGAGCATGTTCCCTCCCCCACTTAATTAGGGACAGGGACCACTTCCAAGGACCTGTCAACGCTTTAAGCTCTACCCTCTGGGCCCTATCTCACCCCCTGTGTCAGTTTGGAATTCAGCAACATTTTCAGTCTGCTTCCTGTCCAGAAAACTTTTGAGGTCCTGAGGGCTCTTTATTTTGTGCTGTCCTTTTCTGTCTCAGCTGGAGCTCTTTTCACTAGAATAATTTGCAAACAATGAGAACTAGGAGGTCTTCTCAGGGCATTTAAAGAAATCTTTACCTCCTGGAGCTAGAGGGTAGATATCACTAAGGATCAGGCTCAGGACTTCATTGTGGGAGAGTATTCCAGGCAGCTGACTTCTCAGTCTGGGAAATCTCATCCACCAGAGTCAGGGCCTGAAGGGGAAGGACCTGATCTTGGGAAATGGACACCTACCTATGGCATGAACTGGGTGTCCTCTGAGCCGCCCAACATAAGGTTGGGCAGGCACAGCGGTAATACACTGCCGAGTAGAAATAGTATGTAAAACTTGAACTTGAGCGGGGCGGGAGACCATGAGTACGTTGCCTGTACAGTGGCTCAGGGGCCTTTGAGATCCATTCCTGCTGTGTTGTCTCCTTTACTTTAAACTACACCTGTAGTTCCCTGGGGAGTTTCTCATGATGGATGAGAAGTAGCTCGGGCTGAGTTTACAGGTGGTTCTGATAGGATGTCCGACCACGTAGACAGCTGCAACGCCACGGCCCCACCCAGAGGGGCCCTTGGAGGGAAGGTGGTGAAGGAAAATCCTCCCAGCGGGCTGAACGCTAAGTGCTACATTTGGTTGGCCGCCTTGCCTGGACTGGGAGATGTCCAGAATGCAAATCTCCGTGAATTCAAGGATGGTTGGTCAACAGGCTACCGGTTTGGCTAGATGGTCCGTGATGTGGAAAGAACTGGAAGCTGAGTGACCAAGAGGTTTGGGGAGGAATACATGGAGGGGCCTGTCAACATGGATTCAGAGTGAAGCAGAAGTCACACAGATGTGCACCCACAGCATCCCGTAGAGAGGAGGGGGTTGGCCAGCCTCTGCCTAGCCACGTTTGCTCAACGGCCCGTGTACGAGGATGGTGGTGGCAGGAGGGGCAGGGTTGGGCCAGTGCTCAGCAACACAGAAGCCTCTCCCCAAGGCTGACCTGGAGGATACCAGCACTCAGTGCAGACCCTGCTGTGATGATCTGAAAAGAGCATTCTAAATTTCGGTCATTTCTTCCTTCCCTTGAATCCAGATGGCCTTGGGACTACCTTCACCAACAGAGTACGCCAGAAAGGACGCTGTGTGGCTTCTAAGGCTGGGTCGTAAAGGCCATTCGGCTTCTGCTGGGTCTCTTGGAGCGCTTGCCATCCAGGTGTTCCCTCCTGGGATGCTCCCTTTCAAAGCCCAGCTGTAAAGCCATGGCAGGTTCAAGCCACATGCAGAGGGTGTGTGGGGAACCCAGCTGAGCCCAACCTTTGGGTTCATTCAGGTGCCAGAATGTGAATGAAACCTTCAGGGGTTTCAGCCCTGGCCATCAAGCCATCTGCAGCTGCTCTCATCTTCCCCGATAAGGGCCTGAACACCGTAGAGCAAAGGAAAAAGCAGCCTGCTTCCCCCATGTCCCCTGCAAATTCTGACCCCAGATCCATGGGCACAACAAAATGGTCACTATGCGCCCCTAAGTTGGGTGGGTGATTGGGTTGTGGTAGAACTTGCTGCTGATAGCAGACGCCATCACTGAGCTGCCTTTCCCTGGGAAGACCTGCCTGGTGGACATTTGATCACATCAGATCCCTTCCATCATGGAGGGAACAGAGATTTGTCCTCCCTAGAAGAGACATGGACGCCGAAGGTGAGTTTGCCTTTTCTCCCCGTGCCACTTCTGCTGGCTTGTCCATGATCAGTCTTACACACCACAATCTTGCTGACCCCCGACCATGGACTTAACCCAGTGCCCAGGACTTCCCATCCAGCCAGAGCCCATTCTAGTGCTTCCCAAAGGATCTGCATAGAAAAGAATGATAGTAGCGGAAAAAGAAGTTAAATCCTAATAAAGACTGCAGCTTAGCTAGTACTTCGGTATCAATGTTAATTTCTCAGTTTAGACAAAGGTCCTAGGGTGTATGATATTAGCAGGAGGTGTGGGGAGCTGGGCGAAGGGGACATCGAAACACCGATACTATCTTTGCAACTCTTCTGTAAATCTAACATTATTTCAAGAGGAAAAGTCAAGAAAATAGACCCAGTAGTGACCTCTTCCGGGTGAATGGCCACCGCGCCATCATGCTGCATGTCCTTTAGGGGAAGGCTCAGAGGAAGAGTCACAGGGTATCCGTGGTGATGTGCCAAGGGCTTTTCTCAAGGGGACCCAACCCCCTTTTCATTTGAGGACCCCAGGTCTGTGAACGGGCTCAGGTTTGGGACACTGAGTGAGAGGGTTTGATTCTCTCTTGTAATGAGTCGACATAGATCTCTGTTTCCCTTACCTGGAGATTTTCCAGTGATACAGATGGAATAATGCATGGCTTGAATTGTGCCTCCCACCCCCCAAAGTTATGCTGCGGTCCTAACCCTTGGTACCTGTGAATGTGACCCTCTTTGCAGATGTGACAACAAAGTAAGTTAAGCTGAGGTCATGCTAAAGTAGGGTGTACCCTTAATTCAGTATTACTGGCATCCTTACACAAAGAGGAGAGAGACAGATGCAGAGGGAAGATGGCCATGTGACAATGACAGGGGCAGGGTTATGCAGCTGGAGGCTAAGGGGCACTAAGGATTAGGAACAGGCACCGGAAGCTAGAAGAGACAAGGAAGGAGCCCTCGGCCCCTTAGGGGGATCGGGTCTCTGCTGACACCTGGTTACCAACCTTGGGGCCCCAGAACTGTGAGATAATGAATTTGTTGTTTTAAGCACCTTGTAATAGTCACCCTAGAAAATTGGTTAACATCGCTCCCCTCTTTTATTTTTAGAAACTGGGATTCTGTAGCCACCATACAAGGTGACCGGGGGCGATGCCTTCTACTGGGTGCTGGGTCCTGTGGCTTGTGTTGTCTGTGGCAGTTTAGCACTCTGCCAGCTGGCTCTGTCCCTCTGGAAGCCCAGCATCCTCGCTGAAACTGGGGAGTCCCTGTCTCGGGGGCAGTGTGTCTCACCGCTGTCTGTGTGGCACTGAACTGCCCGCAGAAAGCAGCTGCCTGGTCCTTTACGGAGAGGAGCGTGTGATCAGTGGAACGTGGGTGGGGGTAACATGTAGTTAGGAGGCCAAAGCCAGGGGCCTGGATGCCATTGGGGCTCATGGTTTCTCACCACCGAGCTGGGGGCAGGGTGAATGATGGAGGGTCCTCTAGGGCTCAGACCTTTGAAGTGGAAGGCAGGAAGATGGGTAAGTCTCTGAACATTGAGTATTGTCTTGAGTACAGAGTTAAAGGCACAGACTTCAGTGTCTCTCTTCTGGGTCCAGAAACTTATATTTTGTTTCTTCTTTTTTTAAAAAATTTTAAAGATTTTTATTTTATTTAAGTGACAGGGTGAGAGAGAGAGCAAGCACACAGGTAGGCAGAGCTATAGGCAGAGGGAGAGGGAGAAGCAGACTCCCCAGCAAGCAGGGAACCCAATATGGGACTTGATCCCAGGACCCCGGGATCATGACCTGACTTGAAGGCAGACTCTTAACTGACTGAGTCACACAAGTGCCCCATTTCATTGCTTAATAAAGGGGGTTGAGTTAGCCCAGAAAAGGGAGCCCCAGTTGCTCATCAGATGGGGAGTGCATGTTATCTTTCTCTGTGTTCTATAGGAGTAAATGTAGGGCTAGCTGCTCTAACAGTGAATGGAGTAATCATAGTGGCTTGGCACAACAGAAGTTGACTTCTCACAGAGGCCCCAATTCAGCAGCAAGAATCCACTTTGCCCCTCCCTGGGGGGCCCAGCCTGATGGACACTGCCATTTTGAACCCCGGATTCCCAAGGGGGCTCTGGGGTGGAGGTGTCCTCACTTCTGCCTGCTCCCCACCGACCAGAACTTAGTTCCCTGGGTCCACCTAGGTACAAGGGGCCCTGGGAATTAGAGGCCCTGGCTTGACAGCCACTTCCCAGTGACAATCCCACATTGTGGAAGGGGAGCATGGGTATGACGGCCAGCTGGCCACCTGTCCTACACAGCCTCGGCTCAGTGTCCTGCACATAGTAGGTGCTCAGTAAATACCAAAGTCTCTGAGTTATACTGGTTGGCAGGCACGTTCCAAAATACTTTATATGCATCAGTCTATTTTGTCCTCCTAGAACCTGGACAATGTTTACTGTGAAGAGCTTCATTTTACAGATGAGGAAATTGAGGCACAGTGAGGGTTAGTAACCAGCCCAAGGTCACAAGCAGGAAATGATGGATCCGGGGATCAAACCTTGCATTCCAGCATTAGAACTCACCCACCTACCCACTGCTTGAGACTGTTTTCCCTACAAATCCATGCTGACTTGAACTGATGTATAAAAAAGAAGAATGAATTGATGTGCCTTATAAAATCAAAAGGAAAGCAAAGGTGGATTTTATGGGAGCCTGGGGCGTTCATGAGTTCCTGCCATCTGCCAGGGACTAAGCCCTCCCTCCCTCACTTCTCCCTCTCTTTCTTTCCCTCCCAGGGTCCCGTGGCATTTGGCACAAACTATGGGCTTCGCTTTGTTGTCCCCAGGCTGTCCCCAGCCTTGTACCCAGCACTTGGGAGGTATTCAACACACATTTTCCAATGCATGATAAAAACACAGGCTGGGTGCTAGAGAGCAGAGTGGATCAGTTCTAGTTCTTGCCTTTGGGAAGCTCAGTGTTGGAAAGACCATTAATGATAGTCTACAGCGTGGGGAGTAGAGAGATGGAATGCTGGACAAGCCCACAGGGGGCCCCAGAAGGAATAAGTCTGGTGTTTTAGTTTCCTGGGGCTGCCATAAAAAAAGACCACCAACTGGATGGTTTAAACAACATAGATGTTATCTCAAAATTCCCCAGACTAGAAGTTCGAGCTTGGGATGTCCATTCCAGACCTCTCTCCTAGTTTCTGGCGGTCTTTGGTGTTCTTTGGCTTGTAGATGGCATTCTTTCTGTATCTTCACATCATCTCTATAGGTGTCTGTCTTCAATTTCCCCTTTTTGTAAGGCCACCCTCATATTGGATTAGGGCTCACCCTAATGGCCTCAACTCAATCATTTCCAAATAAGGTCACATTCACAGGTATTGGGGGCTAGGACTTCAACATCTTTTGGGGGACACATTCAACACATATTTATTGAACACCTATGATATGCTGGTCCCCACAGTTGTACATGCTGGAGATAAAGCTGTGGACAAGATGGGCAATGTCCTTCTCATGGAGTTTTCGTTACAGGGAGAGAGGTCACAAATGTACACACATTCTAGGTAACGTTGTGAGCTAAGGAGGAAAATGAAACAAGGCAAGGGGATAGAGCCCAGTGGGGCAGGTGCAGGGCTGAGGCCCATAACCTATTGGTTGGGTGAGACCCACACCTGGCTTCTTCACGTACCATCCATTCATTTGCACGTTCATTAACTCCTTGCTTTAGTTACCGAGAATCTGCCTGGCTTTGGTCTGGGGAAACCCAGCTGCAAGGCAAGTCTTAAGCTTCTGGGCTGTTCACACCCATTTCTGTGCACAAGCTCCACCCTCTTTCTGGATCACCTCCCTGCCCTGGCCTATGTGGCCTGGCGAGTTGCTGAGTTGCTACTCCTAGGTAGAAAGACTGGGCTTGTGCTGCCACCTCTGGAAACTTCTCACCTTTCCTGGCAGAATCCAGGCTCATCCACCCTCCCCTCCAGACACCCCTGCTCCCAGGGGCTGCTTGCTGTCACCCCTGTGGGGCCATGTTTCCTAGAAGGCAGAGCTGAATCTCACATTCGATGCTCCCCAGCTTCCCAGGGTATTCGTGATAAATACTTAAATATTCAGCACATTTCTGCTAGAATGTTGGGTCCTTGAGGACTGTCCCAGCACCTAGAACAGAGCCTGCCAAAACATTAGCATTGGATAAATAAGTGTAAATGAATGAATGAATTTTCTCTCAGCAGTCAGCCACATCTGCCCTTTTGCAGAAAGCTGGGGGGTGGTGGTGGGAATCTCCTCTTTAGCAACATCTGAGTGGGACATCCTGGCTGATGGGTTCACTTCAGCTTTGGATCTCCCACCGATTTGAGGGAGGGGGTGACTGCTGAGGGGGACGCCACAGTTCCAGGGGCAACGTCAGCTCCCACTCCCAGTGCTGCTCGGTGCAAAAGCAGTTTCCTGCTCCCTCGGAAGAGGGACAGAGGTGATCTCTTTTCTTGGGAAGTAACCTCTGTCTTGTCTCCATCTGGGCATCTCCTGGAAGACACACAGGTACACCAGACGGACATAGACACAAACAAAAAGACACCCCGTCCCCCTATTCATAGATCTAGGGACGCGTGCTGTGACACCTTCCCTCCCGCCCCTAGTAGACACACCCCAAAGACAGCCAGCCAGACATAGAGAAAACATACTGCAGAAAGGCACAGGGTGGAGGCCCGACAGACAGACAAGACTCAGGCACAGGGACACTTTTAGGCTCACCTAGACCTCTACGGTCAGCGACTCAGCGACTCAGCGGCTCGGGGACAGCCTGAGCAGGGCTCCCACCTGAGGACCGCCAGGCGCCCAGCTGGACCGCAACCACGCCTCCCTCTCCCCCGCGGGCCTACTGGCAGCGGCGGGCTCAGGGTGACCCCTCATCCTTCACTGCCACCCTGGAGGCGGCAAGAGGCACCTGTCACTAACCAGCTTTCTCGAAGCCGGGGCAGGGCTGGGTGGGCGGGCGTCCGCGCAGCTGGCAGCGGAGCAGGAGGACTCGCGGACATCGCGGAAGGGGGCTGGCCCGGGTCCCAGGCTTGGGGGTGGGGTGGGGGAGCGGTCAGAGTGGGTCGCGGAGTGGGCTGGAGGGCTGCCCTGGTCTTGACAAAGTCAGGGACAGTGGGCAGTGCGCACTCAGGAGCGCAAGGAAGAAACTGGGGTGAGCGCGGGTCAGCGGGGTGGGGGACGGTGGTAAGCGGACACGCGTGCATCTTGGCCGAAGGCAGAGGGGCAACAACTAACTGGAAGGGCAGGCGTCGGAGGGGATCGGGAGAGGGGTGCTGCTTGGCAGAGAGCGTCAGGGCAAGGGCAGGGGTCGGGGCAACAGGTGGGCTCCCGGCTGCAGCCACTCCGGGAATCAGACTCCGTGCGGGTCTCACCAGGATGCCCGAGGGCCAGCGGGTGCTCGTCTCTCCCCCGGCGGCGGCTCGGGGCGCCCTGGGCAGTGTGTCGTCGGGGCCCTCGGCCTGCCCATCGCCCCGCCTCCCGGCCCCGGGGTCCCCGGGGTCCCCGGGGTCCGCGGGGTCGCCGGCGTCCCCGGGGTCCGCGGGGTCGCCGGCGTCCCCGGCCCCTCCGCGGGGCGCCGTCCGCTCCAGCGTCCCGCAGAAGCTGGCCGAAGCGCTGAGCAGCCAGTACGGGCTGATAGTGTTCGTGGCGGGGCTGCTGCTCCTCCTGGCCTGGGCCGTGCACGCCTCGGGGGTGGGCAAGAGCGACCTGCTCTGCTTCCTTACGGCGCTCATGCTGCTGCAGCTGGTCTGGATGCTGTGGTACGTGGGTCGCAGCTCCGCGCACCACCGCCTCATCAGCCCCAAGGACACGCACGCCGGCGCGCGCTGGCTCCGTGGTGAGTCTCCGGGCGACCGCCAAAGTGACTTCCTCTCCCCTGACAGCGTTTCTGGCTCTCCCCTCCTCCTTTCCTTCTCTCTCTCTCTTTTGTTTTTCCTTTGGTAAGCCTGGTTTGTCCAGGAGCCTCCTCTCTCTGCCCTCAGGCTCTTGTCACACATTCTGTCTTAAGACCTACAGCTACACAAACCTGTTCACATCTCTTCTTGAGAAATGCCCGCCCCGGGTCCACAGACCCCAGGAGGGAGGCCAGGCTCCCTATCCTATGCGTTCCTGGCGTTCTAAGATCAGTCCCCAGAGGGCCTCTCATTTTATCCCCTCCTTTGCCCTCATTCTGGGCTCCAGTCTGAAAGGCTCTTAGTTTCCATCACCAGCTTTCCTTCCTATCTCCATGACTTTGCATATTCTGTTCCCTCCTCCTCCAGTGCCTTCCCTTTGCCCTGCCTTCCAAGACAGGGCTGGGGCCTCACACAGTTCCCCCACCCCACCCCACCCCAGTGATGCTTTTCTGATTCCCCCTGCTCTCTGAGGTGCTGACCACACTCCACCCCTCATTGTGCCCTGCGTAGACAGCATTCTTGTTGATGATTTTCGCCCTTCCCCCACCACCCAGGGTAGCTCTGTGATGCTTCTTTCTTATTGCTAGAGCCACCTCGGGGGGGGGTCTGGTGTAGAGTAGATGCTAAAAGCATGCAAAAGCGTGCATTTGGGAAGAATGGAGTCATGGGTAAGTGGATCAACACTGGGGCAGTGGAGGGTGCTTTTGCTCTTGCTCATTCCTACTGGCAACAGATTGAAACGTCAAGATGGAAGGTTCCCCTCCCACCAGGAGCTTCTGCTCTTGAAAGGGAGATAGACCTGGTGGAGTCAAGGGGAGGAGGGAGTCGGGAGTGTGCCCTGGAGAAAGCTGCTGTCTGAAAGAGAGCCAGTACATCTCCTTCTCTGTAGACCAAATACATCACACATCTCTACCTGAATTCTCTTGAGTTCTGAATTTAAATTTCCCTTAGAGTGTGACTTTCCTTATCCATGCTTGACCTTGGGCATGTGACTTAATCTGCCCACCCTCAGAGTTTCAGCTGAGGGAGAGTGACTGGTGGCTGGGTGCAGGCTGGGTGCCCAGCACATATCCCTTCCCCACCCCACTCACATCTCTTCAAAGGTCTGGTACAGGGCCATCTTCCCCACCCTACCTGCCATGAACTACTCCTCGCTCCCACTGGATTCCGTGTCTCTCTCTGTGCAGAGTGTTTCACTCCTTGTCAATTTCCACCTTGTATCAGGAGCCCGGTATCTGGATAAGATTTTAGGCTTCTTAGGCTCAGGGACTGTGTCTAGTTCATCTTGCCTTTGGAAAAACTGGACACAACTCCAGGCTGCCCAAATTCCTGTTCTGAAAATGGTCGTTTCAGGGAGGGTCATGAATGGCAGGGAATCCAGCACCATATCAAACACCCACACAAACAAACAAATGGGCATGAAATATTTTGAGCATATTGATTTACACAGGCTAAAAAATATTACACATGGATTTTGACCTATGCTTTCCTATAGTGGAAGGATCTGTTCTTTGTCCCTCCCTCACTTCTTTTCTCCTCCATCCTTCTTCCCTTCCTCCCTTCTCCTCCCTTTATTCCTTTCTTCCTCACTCCTCTCCATTCCCTTCTCTTTCTATCCTTGCCCTCTTCCCTTCTCCACCCCTCCTTCCCCTGCTCTTCCTCTCTCTCTGCCTCCCCTCTCTCCCTCTTTCCAGAAAGACTCCAAGCATTGGGATCTGAGTCAGTGGGTGAATGGTCATGCCAGTTCACAAAATTAGGAAGACAGAGGGAGGACCAGGCATGGGTATGCAGAATCAAGTTTCCTCTCCTGGGCTTGTTACATTTGAGATGTCTATTGGATGCCAAGTAGTGATAGAATAAATGTGGCAATATAGAGGGAGCACATAGTAGGTGTTCAATAAATGGTGGCTTTTTAAACAATCGTGATAACATAACCATTCAAATGAGGTATGTAGATAATGGAAATGGTGCTGGCCCTGGAAGGTTTGGTTCCATGTTCCAGGTCGAGGACTTTCACCTTCTGAATCCCTGCTTCCTTGTCAGTAAAATGAGAACCCCAGTTGCCTTTCAGGGAAGATCTGGGAGAGCCGTGTCAAGTGAACACAGTTTGCAAAGCACTCTGATCCTTGCAAATGAGCTTCAGCTCATCAAAGAATCCAGAGGCTAATTGTCCCAAGAGGAAAGACCGTTGGGGTGCCAAGAAGAAATGCCTTAGCCAGGGCTAAGGTTTTCCCTAGAAGCATAGCTGGAAAGACAGGTTTGACTTAGCTCTGCCTTGGCTTCTGTGACAGCCTTCAAAGTCTGGGGTGCTGAGAAAGGGCCAGCCTGTGGAATTCAGGGCACTAACATTTTCCAGAGAAAGTTTTGTGGTCTTGGTATGGTCTGTGAGGCATTTCTTTGAGCATTTGAGATATTCTGTTCTACCTACTGGGTGTGAGAAAGTGAAAATTTCTTTTGGGACACAAACTATTGACCTATTAAAAATTTTAGAAGGAATGATGGGTTATTAATCCAATTCCTCTGATTGCCAAGTAAAGAGATTCATTTTTTTCTGAAAGGAATAGCAGCCTCCATGTCTCAAGTCAGCCCAGTGGGCGCGGTGACAAGGATGCAAAAGTTTGGACACTCAGGGGACCCACAGTCTGGAAGTGTGGTCGGAACTCCTGAGAAACCACCAGGGATAATGCCAGGATCGCAGAACCCTGGACGAGCTATCATGGGGCTGAGCTGTCGGGTGGGTCCTGGGGGAATCCCAGCCCACCCTGCTGACTTTGCGGCAGGTGCAAGCTTATGAACATTGGTCTGGGCTTCACTTTGCTGTCCCTTCTCAGAATGCATGTTTACCTTAATTTCACAGCCTCGTTCTTCTGCAGACATAGTGTCTGCACTACACTCCTTGTTTCTCGTGGCTTCTGTTTCCACCACAGGGATAGCAAGCCCCACATCAGCATGTCCCAGACTTTGCTGAGATAGAGTCCAGAAGCTCTACAGTTCTCCCAAGTGAAGTGCGGGAGTCAATGGTTTTTAGTATATTCACGGATATGTGCAACCACGCCCCAGTCAGTTGGAGAACACTTTTACCATCTCGAAAAGAAACTCTGTCCGCTTTAGCTGTCATCCTCTATACCTCTAACTCCCCGCCCCCCACCACCCGAGCCTTGGCAATCACTTGGCAATCACTCGTCCACTTCCTGTCTCTGGATCTGTGCATCAGGACCTTTCCTCTGGATGGAATCGTGTGATCCATCATGGGCGTGACCAGCTTCTTTCACTCAGCAGGTTTCAATATCACACGTTTTCAAGGTCACAGTGACTCTTGAGGTGGTGTCATCACCCCCATTTACCAGACCAGAAAGCTGGGTTTCAGGAGGAGTGCTGAGCTCCCCAATCACCGGAAATGTTTGAAAAGAGAAAGAAAGAGAAGCGGCTGAGCTCCTCACTTAGGGGCAGATGGCATGATATCAACAGTTGTCAGCGAAGGCAAAAGTCTCCTTCCTTCTTGCTTTCTGTCTTCCCCGTTGAGCAGGAGGATCTTGGGAACTAGCAGAGAGCAACAGAGAAGGGAGCCAGGCGCACAGGGCGGAAACTCTTGTGGTGATTGG
This sequence comes from Lontra canadensis, assembly GCF_010015895.1. Taxonomy (NCBI): domain Eukaryota; kingdom Metazoa; phylum Chordata; class Mammalia; order Carnivora; family Mustelidae; genus Lontra; species Lontra canadensis. Next base: position 61,229,520 of record NW_022630995.1, on the reverse strand, counting down.
GCAGGACTGTTGATTGGGTTTTGTTTGACAGCCTGGTCTGAGCTCCCAGGACTCTCTGGGCTCTGGGGATGTTAGCACGGTCAGGCATGGCCCTGCACAGAGGGATGCGGGAGAGGGCAAGCACCATGGGGATGGCGAGGGACAGCAGAGTATCCTGGCTGAGGGCTTGCCTCCACCCCTGGCATGGAGCTCTGCTTCTGCCTCTGTATTCTTGTCTGTAAAATGGGGATGATGATACCACCACTCACATGGGGTTGTGATGAGACTCAGTGAGTTAGTACACAATAAAATGCTTAGAAGCCTCTGGCACATAGTAATAGATGTGCCTTATTATGAAATAAATGATTCAGCATGATGATAGGCAAGTGTAGGAGACGGGTGGAGGGCAGATGATAGGCAAGTATAGAAGACGGGTGGAGGGCAGAAGAGTAGCCTGAGGGTGAAGGCTTGAGGATTCAGGCAGGGATCCCCAGAGGAAGGTCTTCTGTTTTTGCCGGAGTCTGGAAAAAAAACCCTTAAAAATCATTAAAAAATGCAAAAAGAATACACAAAATACAGGAACTACACACTCCCAAGACACAGCCTGGGATCACCATGAGGGACTCTTGCCTAAAGGCATCCTTTTTCTTACATACTTTTTTTTTGGGATGAGATTTTTTTATCTGATAGAAAATATAAAACACAACACCAGAATTCCAGCATCAGTAAGATGATGGTGCTGCCCAAAAAGCTGATGTTGGTTTGACATTCATGGAAAGGAAGTCACACTGCATGTGGGGAGTACCTTTCCCCCCTTGGAGCATCGCACAGGCATCTGTAGAAGGGAAGGCCCTAGGAGGAATGCAAGGGTATTGAGGACACTAGAGGACAGAGGATGTAGCAGGGTCGAAAATGATGCAGCTTCACTCCAGTTAGCTCAAGGCTATCCTCTGGTTTCCAGAAAACAGAGTCACTTCTTTAGGGAAGCCTTTCCTGATCCCTTCAGACCAGGTGTGGCTCCCAGGCTGTATGGTCTCTGAGCGTCCTACGTTTTTTTCTTAACCCCAATCAAGCAGGATATTTTGTTGTTCACTTTGTCAGTAACCAGACTGTGGGCTCTCATAGGCAGAGTCCTTGTCTGAATGTGCCCCCCTCAATATATCCTGAGTCCCTGGCACTGTGCCTGACACATAACAAGTGGCATCTGGTATTTACTGAACCATCAAGGAAATGGATGGATGGAAGGAAGGATGGACGGACGGACGGACGGACGGATGGATGGATGGATGGGTGGAAGGATGGATGGATGATTGGATGGACGGACAGATGGATGAGTGAACAATGACAGACTCTCCAGAAGAGAATGGCAGTTCTAGGAGGCTGACTGCAGTTCAGTGTAAGGAAGAACATTCTAATATAAGCTCCAGCTGGTGATGGAAGGGTGTGCTTTGAGAGATAGTGAGCCTCCCAGCCCTGGGCATGTCCAAATGAAGACCCATTGGTTGCTAATCATGATGCACTGGGAAGCATTCTTGTGTGAGGTGGGGGATTATAGATTGACTCTGGTATCTTCTTCCCCTAAGAGCCTGCAGTTCAAGATTTCAGACTCCTAGTGGGGATTTGAGTGCTTAAGAGAGGAGGGGTCTCCCTCTGCCAACACTAGACCTAATAGGATTAGTCTCAAGTGATGTGGTTGGGAAACTTTTTACTTGGTTCTAATTTGTTAAACATTTCTTTGTGGTTGCATGTGATGACAATGATGTTTATAGGATTTCCTACATATGAGGCACTCTTCTGGTGCTTTTCATAAAGTGACTCATTTAACCTCCTCTATAGCCCTACGAGGGTGGCAAGCAGCTTACTTGATTGTTGTTGATACTCCACTGATATCCAGAATCATATATTCTCTTTTTGAGGTGTGCAAAGGGATATTATAAAACCAAGTTTATCGGTTATAATGTGATTTAATTCTTCTGTGCCTTATGTTCCATCCTACCAGATCTTTCATTTTATCTCTTTAAAGTAGCAGGTTGTAGGAGAGCGCCTGGATGGCTCAGTCAGCTGAGCATTGGACTCCTGATTTCTGCTCAGGTCATGATCTCAGAGTTGTGGAATCGAGCCCCACATCAGGCTTCATGTTCAGCCAGGGAGTCTATTTGACATTCTTTCCTTCCCTCTCCCCCTCTCCCTCCCCCCCAATCACACTCACATGCATGTGCACTCTCTCTCAAATAAATAAATACATTTTAAAAGATTTAAATTTAATTTTTAAATTAATGAAATTAAGTTAAATTAATTAATTATATATAATTATTTTATATATAATAGCATTATATATTATATATGTTATATATTTATAAATTAATTAAACTTATTTTAATTTATATAATTAAATTATATTTAATTAAAAATTAATCTATATTTATATAAATTTAATTAATAATTAATTTAATTATGGTTTTATTGTAATTAAATAAATCTAATTAAATTTAATTAAATTAAATCAAAATTAAATTAAAAAATTAAAGTAGCAGGTAAATATACAAGGCAAAAGCTGTTTTATTTGGCAGACAAAGGACTATTATATCTTCCTCATGCATTATGTTTTCTTTTTCATGTGTGATGATACCGGTGAAGGGATTCTTTATCCTATTTATTCCTTTTACCTTAAATTCCATATGGTGTGACATCAGACCTGTTTCTGCTTTCCCTTCAGTTGCAACATCTCTCTGTGCCCACTTTGATTTTCTTCCATTGCCACTAAGTGAAAAGTGATTCATAAAAGAGATACAGTTAGGTTTTGTTTTTATGTTCAATATTCCCATCTTTGTTGTCTAATTAATGGGAGATTTAGATCATTCTCACTTACTGTAAGGATTTGCATACTTGACCTTTTTCCCATTTTTCTTTATGATGATTATAATTATTTCTTTTACATATTGTTTCCTTCATTTTCCTTTTTTTCCACTGTAGCGGAATTTAATTTAATTAATTTAATTTTTTGTGTTCTGTTAGTCACCTTACAGTAATAATTATTTTCTTACTAACATATAATGTATTATTTGCCCCAGGGGTACAGGTCTGTGAATCATCAGGCTTACACATTTCACAGCACTCACCATAGCACATACCCTCCCCAATGTCTATAACCCAACCACCTTATCCCTATCCCCCCACCACCTAGAAACTCTCAGTTTGTTAGGAATTCATGAGATTAAGAGTCTCTTATGGTTTGTCTCCCTCCCTCCCTCCATCTTGTTTCATTTTTTTCCCTCACTACCCCCCACGACCCCTGCCTCACCTCTCAAATTCCTCATATCAGAGATCATATGATAATTGTCTTTCTCTGATTGACTTATTTTGCTTAGCATAATACCCTCTAGTTCCATTCATGTCTTTGCAAATGGCAAGATTTCAGGTTTTTGATGGCTGCATAGTATTCCATTGTATATATATATATATCACATCTTCTTTATCCAGTGATCTGTTGACGGACATCTAGGTTCTTTCTATAGTTTGGCTATTATGGACATTGCTGCTATAAATATTCGGGTGCACATGCCCCTTCGGATCACTACATTTTTATCTTTAGGATAAATACCCAGTACTGCGATTGCTGGGTTGTAAGGTAGTTCTATTTTCAACTTTTTTAAGAACATCCATACTGTTTTCCAGAGTAGCTGCACCAGCTTGCATTCCCACCAACAGGGTAGGAGGGTTCCCCTTTCTTCCACATCCCTGTCAACATCTGTTATGTCCAAACTTGTTAATTTTAGCCATTCTGACTGGTGTCAGGTGGTATCTCACTGTGGTTTTGATTTGTACTTCCCTGATGATGAGTGATGTTGAGCAGTTTTTCATGTCTGTTGGCCACCTGGATGTCTTCTTTGCAGAAATGTCTATTCATGTTTTCTGCCCATTTCTTGATTGGATTCTTTCTTCTTTGGGTGTTGAGTTTAATATGTTCTTTATAGATTTTGGATACTAGCCCTTTATCTGATATGTCATCTGTGAATATCTTCTCCCATTCTGTCAGTTGTCTTTTGGTTTTGTTGACTGTTTCCTTTGCTGAGCAAAAGCTTTTGATCGTGATGAAGTCCCAATAGTTCATTTTTGCCCTTACTTCCCTTGTGTTTGGCAATAGTTCTAGACAGAATTTGCTGCAGCTGATGTTGAAGAGGTTGCTGCCTGTGTTCTCCTCAATGATTTTGATGGATTCCTATCTCATATTAAGGTCTTTCACCCATTTTGAGTCTATTTTGGTGTGTGGTGTAAGGAAATGGTCCAGTTTCATTCTTCTGCATGTGGCTGTCCAATTTTCCCAACACCATTTGTTGAAGAGATTGTCTTTTTTCCTTTGGACTTTCTTTCCTGCTTTGTCGAAGATCAGTTGACCATAGAGTTGAAGGTCCATTTCTGGAGTCTCTATTCTGTTCCATTGATCTATGTGTCTGCTTTTGTGCCAGTATCATAATGCCTTGATGATTACAGCTTTGTAATAGAGCTTGAAGTCTGGAATTGTGATGCCACCAACTCTGGCTTTCTTTATCAACATTCCTGTGGCTATTTGGGGTCTTTTCAGGTTCCATATAAATTTTAGGGTTATTTGTTCCATTTCTTTGAAAAAATTGATGGTATTTTGATAGGGATTGCATTAAATGTCTAGATTGCTTTAGGTAGCATAGACATTTTCACAGACATTTCTTCCAATCCATGCACATGGAATGTTTTTCCATTTCTTTGTGTCCTCCTCAACTTCTTTCATGAGTACTCTATAGTTTTCTGAGTACAGATTCTTTGCCTTTTTGGTTAGATTTATTCCTGGGTATTATTAGTTTTTGATGTAGTGCTCCATGATTCAGTGTTTGCATGTAACAACCAATGCGCCATGCAATCTGTGCCCTCCTTAATAGTCATTGTTGGTCTCCACATTTGTTTTTTCGAGCACTTGAACATTTTACTGTGCCTTTCTATTAAATTAATGACTGTCTTTCCTTTCTTCCTTCTCACAGTCAGATGTATATAACTCCATTCTTATCCACCCCCCAAAAGAAACACCAAACATTTCCCCGATCAAGGCACATTGCTGCTGGCTCCAAGATTCCCCCACTTACTCTCTGCTCCACTGAGATGAGATCTGTGAAATACATTTGCTTCTCTCTCTCTTTGTAATTTTTTTTATTAAAGATTTTTATTTATTATGTATTTGAGAGAGAGAGAGCGTGCATACCAGCAGTGGGGACAGGTAGAGGGTGAGGGAAAAGTAGACTCCCAGGTGAGCAGGGAGCCCGACATGGGGCTCGATCCCAGACCACTGAGATCATGACCTGAGCTGAAGGCAGATGCTTAATTGACTGAGCCACCCAGGTGCCCCTGCTTCTCTCTTTTGCCCCTCTTTTTACCTACTGCTTATCTCTTTATCTTGAGACCTTTGAAATGTTTTCTATGCCTGCTTCCCACCTGTAGGCCTTAACTCTATTCTGTATCACAAAGTTTTTAATAGAATATGTAAATTATGCATTTCCAATGGTCTTTTAAAAATATTTTATTTATTTATTTGAGAGAGAAAGAGAGGACAAGTGGAGGGGTGGAGGGAGAGAGTGAAGGAGAAGCAGACATCCCACTAAGCACAGAGCCCAATGAGGGGCTCGATTCCAGGACCCTGAGATCATGCCCTAAAGTCAGACACTTAACCAATAGAGCCACCTGGGTGCCCCTCCAGTGGGTTTATCTTCATCAATTTGAATTTAATTTCTCTTATCCTATTTTTCTTTCCTATTAATTTATTTATGTATCTACTGGACAATTCACCTTCTGACCCATCCACCCAACCATCCTACCATTTTATACCCTCTGTGCCTCCCTCCTTCCATTATACACCCATCCTCTCCAATCTTTTGCTAAGTTTATTTCTCACCATTGTTCCCTCTCCTTTTCATCTTCCCAATGATGAGGACCTTCCCTCAGTTCACTGGCTGTTTGGTTAAGTCCTTTGTCAGATGAGTTATGTGGATGACACTCCCCTCTCCTCTACTCTCTGTCTTCCCCAGTAGAATGTGAAACTCACCAAGAGCAGACACTTTATTTTATTGTCCTTTCTATGTCTCCGGTGCCTGGGACAGTGGCTGGACCACAGTTGGTACTCAACAAATAGTTGTTGAATGAATTACATCTAGCCTATCTTCAAATTGCTTTCTGTCTTCTGCCCTGACAAGCAGGTGACATGTTGGCTGGAATGCAGTCGTTTCCTTTTTTTTTTTTTTTAAGGTTTTATTTATTTATTTGACAGAGAGATAGAGAGAGAGTACAAGTAGGCAGAGCAGCAGGCAGAGGGAGAGGGAGAAGCAAGCTCTCCGCTGAGCAGGGAGCCCGATGTGGGGCTTGATACCAGGACCCTGGGATCATGACCTGAGCTGAAGGCAGCCACTTAACTGAGCCATCCAGGCGCCCCCGCAGTCCTTTCCTTGAAGTGAACTCTAGCTGCTTTTCCACTGGCTTCTGGTTTCCCATGTTGCTGTTAAGAAGTCTGGTGCCAGCTTGCACCTCTACATTTTTGTGCACACCCCAGTTTTATGCAATATTACACATGTGTATTTTTGTTTCTCCAGCAATCTTGTTTGTTTACCTTTGAGCCCCTGGCAAAATGCCACATGCATAGTAGGAGTCCCCAGAATATTTATTGTACACATAAATGGATGGATAAAGGAAGGAAGGACTTCAAGACTATGAGAAGTTATACGATGTATTTATCATACCTCTTGAAATGTCAGTGACTGGGACGTTCTAGACCAATGGTTCTCAAGGCGGGGTCCCAGATCAACAGTGTCAGCCCCACCTGGGAACTTGTTAGAGATACCAATTTTGGGGCTCCACCCAAGCCTCTGGAATCAGAAACTCTGGGTGTGGAGCCCCACCATCTGTGTTTCAATAAGCCCTCCAGGTGATTTGGATGCATGTTCAAGTTTGAGAACCAGTCTCATCTTCCAGATGGGGAAACTGAGGCTAGGAGCAGGGAAATGACTTGCCTGAACTCACACATGCCATCGGTGGTACAGCCTGGACCTGTGCCCAGGTCCCCAGAGCTACAGCCATGCTGCCTTACCTCATCTTGCTATCTCCTTTGTAACCAAAATGAACTGTGCATTTGTCAACCATTTCAAAGCCCTGGGACTGAATCTCCACTCTTACTAAGTCTTTGATTTCACTGGGGGCTTTCCAAGATGAAAAAAAAAATGTGACTTAGAGTTGTTTCTATAAGGCTTTGAGCAATGGAAAGGAGCCAGGCGATTGCATTACTTTTCACGGGGGCTTCTCAGGCTGGAGCTGTAATGTTATAGCTCACTGTTATCAGTCTGTCCTCTCTCTCTCACCACAATGCACGTCACACACGATCCAGTTTCCTCCCATTCGTGGGAGAGAACGTATGAATGGCGGTCAATGTTGGCCCAGGAGAAGGATTAGGAAATTTGACATTGATCAAGGCTCCAGGATCACTGTGTTTTTCTTGCTAATATTTTTGTTTGTTACACGTTTCTTTTTAACATATTTTGTATATTCCTTTCCAGTCTTTTTTTCTCATAGGAATCTTTTTTGTTTGTTTTTATTGTTTGTCTGAAACCATGCCGGATGTACTGTCAAAGGATGGATGCTTCCTTTTTTCACCCTACCTAGTGGTGGTCGTTGCCACGCCACTGTTATGGATTCCCACTTCCTATCAGTTTTAAAAAGATTCTTTCTATTTCAGAAATTTTTAGGTTTACTGAAGAGTTGCACGTTGCAAGGATAGTACAGAGAGGTCCTGGATACCCGTATGCCCCTCCCCTTTATTTTCTTGAGAGCAGGATTTTCAGATTGGAGAACTGAGATTTTTTTTTAAAGATTTTATTTATTTATTTGACAGAGATCACAAGTAGGCAGAGAGACAGGCAGAGAGAGAGAGAGAGAGAGGGGAAGCAGACTCCCCGCTGAACAGAGAGCCCAATGCAGGGCTCGATCCCAGAACCCTAGGATCATGACCTGAGCCGAAGGCAGAGGCTTTAACCCACTAAGCCACCCAGGCGCCCTGAGAACTGAGATTTTTGAGCATAGCAGTGGCATTCTTAGATTAATCATTCTTTGGGAGAAGCTTCCAGAGGCCTTCTGTTTATTTGGGCAATCTTTATTGAATGTATATCATTTGTCAGACCCCGGGATACACATTGGGTGGGAACAATGATGAACAGGACACAAAACTGTGTTATTAATTAATTATGTATATTAATTAATTGTGTATATCTAATTAATTGTGCATATATACATATATATACATAACATAAAGTTTACTGACTTGTTTACTGACTTAGTTGAAAGTGTACTGTTCAGTAGCATTAAGTAAAATGACATTATGACAGTTTACATCCGGAAGTCTTCCATCCTGCAAAACTTAAACTCTGTATCCACAACTGACTATTCTCCTCTCTCCTAGCCCCTGGCACCCAGCACTCTCCTTTCTGTCTCTATGAATTTAACTATTCTGAGGAACCTCAGGTAAGTGGAATCATATGGTATTTGTCTTTTTGTGACTGGCTTATGTCACTAGCTTCCCCTGTGTTGGAGCCTGTGTCAGAATGGTGTCCCTTCCTGAGGCTGAATCATTTTCCATTGTCTGGATGGACCTCATTTTGTTGATCCCTTCATCAGTCAACGGACACTTGGTTGGCTTCTACCTCTTGGCTGTTGTAAATAAAGCTGTCACAAACATGGATGTACAAATAGCCTTTTGTGTCCCTGGTTTTGATCTTCTTGGGGATATACCCAAAAGTGGGATTTCTGGACCAGGTGGAAATACTCTTTTAATTCTTTGAGAAACAGACGTTCTGTTTCCAGTGACTGCACCATTTTACCTTCCCATCAGCAGGGTACACAGGTTCCCATTTCTTCACATCCTTGCTAATATTTGTTATTTTTTTCTTCTTTCCTTTCTTTCTCTCTCCTATTTTTGTTTTTTATTTGTTTGGTTTTTTTGGGGGGGCGTTGCTAGCAGCCATCCTAATAGCTGTGAGGTGCTATCTCATTGTGGTTTCAATTTGCGTTTCCTTGATGATGAATTATGTTGGACATCTTTTCATGCATTAATTAGCCATTTATAAGTCTTTCTTGGAGAAATAATCTATTCAAGTCTTTTGCTCATTTTTAATTGGCATTTTTATTGGTTGTTGTTGAATTATAGCTGTTTATGGATTCTGGATACTAACCCCTTATCAGATACACGGTTCACAAATATTTTCTTCCCTTCTGGGGGCTGCTAGTGTCCTTCGATAGCCAAAGGCTTTTTCATTCTGATGTAGTCCAATGTATCCATCTTAATTTTGGCTGCTTGTTCTTTTGGTGTCCTATCCAATAAATCACTGCCCAGTCCAACACTGTAAACATTTTCCTCTATGTTTTCTTCTAAGAGTTTTATAATGTTAGGTTTTACATTCAAAATGTTGATTTATTTGGAGTTAATTTTTGTATGTAGTGGAAGGTGAGGTAAACTTCATTCTTCTGCGATTGGATATCTGTGCTCCCAGCGCCATTTGTGGAATTGACTGCCGTTTCCTCCCTGAATGGTCTTGGCAGCCTCGTCAAAGTCATTTGACTGTATCAGTGAGGGTTTAATGTGGTTTGTTTGGAAATAACTTCCATGAATATCAGCACTTATAGGTGTGTGCTTCTATGCTCTCCCCCCGCTCAATTTAGGTAGTATCACACTGTTTGCGGCCATTACCATCATCCTGGGATGCCTTAAAGTTGGGTACTTCATTGGATTTTCTGAATGTCTATCAGCCACCGAAGGAGTCTTCCCGGTCACACATGCAGCACATACTCTGTTGCAGGTAACTGACAATGTTTATTTATGTTGCCTTGGCTCCCATTACGTGCATCCCAGGGTGTGTATGAAAGGGATGCACTGGGGGGGACAGCATAAGGTAGGTTTGACTCCTTCCCTGAGGCTCAGTCCTTCAGCTGCCTCCCCTGAAAAATGGGTCTCTGTGTTTCCTTGGCCATCTTTGTGGGAATCCTATGAGGTAGAACTTGTAACGGAGAGTCAGGAAATCTTGCCAAGCTTGAGTCTACCAGCAAAGGGTAGAAGGGGTGAAATTTGAACATAGTTCATTAAGCTTTATGGAGCTGTAACTCACACATCATACGATTTAGCCCTTTAAGTTGTACAAATCAGTGGTTTGGTATATTCATGGGGCTGTGCAACCGTCACCACAATCCATCTTAGACCATTCTTGTCACCTCTGAAAGAGACCCTGTGCCATTACAGTCTCTCCTCTGGGTCACTGAAAGATTGTATTTGGAGATAGGGTCTTTTTGGAGATAATTCAGGTTAAATGAGGTCATAGGGGTGGCCCTATTCCAATAGAGTTGGTGTCTTTATAAGAATGGGGGGATTAGGACACAGACTCACGGAGAAGGAAGAACATGTGAGGAGGCTGGAGGGAGACGGCCATCCACAAGTCAGGGTGGGGGGCAGGTCCCAGGAGAAACCAACCTTGCCCACACCTTGATCTTGGACTTCTGGCCTCTCAGACTGTGAGCAAACACATTTTTGTTGTTTTAAGGCACCCAATCTACGGCATATTGTCTTGGAATCACTGACAATTCATTTGTTGGTTATTTATTTCAGGGGAGTCAAATCCATGGTGACAGAGACATATAGTGATTCCAGTGACAATGTGGAGAACCTTAGTGAGACCAGAAAGAACCAGTTTCCCTTCCTCTCTCCCATCTCTCCTTCTTGCCTTCCCGCCTTCACTCTGAACCCAGCAAATACTGTTCCCAGGACTAAGAGTGCAAGGGTGAAGGGCAGTGTCAGTCAGATGGGGAGGAGTTCATAAACACAGACAGTGACAACATGGAGGCTCGATGCTTTGACCAAAGTCACCCAGTGATGAGGGAGTATCAGGGAGGACTCTCTCCAGCTTTGGTGTGAGAGATGGTTTTTGCCAGGAAGAGCCCTAGAGTTGTCAAGGAAAGAGGGGTGTGGTGTGTTAGAGATGTTAAAAGAGGACATTGGGAGATGCATGGTCTTCCCACATGACAGGGAGAAGATGTCTGGGTCTGTGGGGGGAGGTGGGCTGGGGCAATGGGCACAGACAGAGCCATGGTTTGGGGTAGGGCTTATGAGCATGGACTCTGGTTAGAAGACCTGGCTCTGGCTCGCACCAGCAATGTGAGCTCTGGCAAATTACTTAACCTCTCTGGGCATCACGGTTCTCATCTGTAAAGGGCTTACTTCTCGGGGTTGTTGTGAGGATTAAAGGTGCTGTCGTGTATAAAGCACTTTACCAAGGCTGACAGCCACTCGGGAGTTTGAACTTTATCTTGAGAGCAAGGGGGAGCCACTGAAGGCTTCAAGGAGAGGCATGACCTGGACAGATGTGACTTTTCAAAATATCACTCTGCTACTCAGTGGGTGGTAGATCTCTATCTTCCTAATTTAAGGCATTTTATCAGCCAACTAATCAAGCATTCTGTACCTAGTTGTCACTTACTACATGCCTTTACTACACGAGATGACTGAGGAATGAAAGACATTCTTTTAAAACAACATGGTATTTATTTTAAAATTGTGCTAATATATATATTATATGTGTGTATATATAATATATATCATAAAATTTGCTGTCTTAGCTGCAGTTCAGTAGTGTTAAGTGTATCCACACTCCTGTGGATAACAGAACTCTTTCATCTTGCAGAATTAAAACTCCATCCCCATTAAACACTAACTGCTGATTCCCTCCTCCCTCAGCCCCTGGCACTCACTATTCTATTTCCTTTGTCTACGAATACAAATTCGACTACTCTAGGTGCCCCAGATAAGGAGAATTGTACAGTGTTTGTACTTTTGTGACCGGCTTTGTTTCACTGACCTAATTGTCTTCAAGGTTTATCCATATTTTAGCAGGTGTCAGGATTTCCTTCCCGTTTAAAGCTGAGCAATATTCCATTGTATGGTTGGACCACATTCTGTTTACTCCTCCACCGATGGACATCTGGGTTGCTTTTACCTGTTGGCTATTGTGATTAATGTTACCATAAACAAGGGTGTACAAATATCTTTTTGAGACCCTACTTTCAATTCCTGTGCATATATACCCAGAAATGGGATTGCTGGAGTTCATGGTAATTAAAAGATATTTATTTTAAAAATAAAACTTAACAGAAAAAATTGGAAAAGAGGACAACAATGTATCTATAAGCCCATTAACTGAAACATTTGTTGCTCTTTTTGTATTCTGTTCCTTCTTTATACTCCAGGGTATGTTCTTGTGGAAGTTTTAAGGGGAAGGGGCAGAATTTTCCCTTCTGAAGTTTCACCTAAAAAATTGTTAACATTTTTTGGGGTGTTATGAAGTCCTTATGAATGTATCAGTGAAGCGGCTGTCTAATTTGGAAATTATTGATAAATCCTTTACCAAACTGCTTCCCTGTTGTTGGGCTGAAAGTCGTCTCCACCAGGAGCCACTGCTGTCAGACTTTTAAGTTGCTGGATGTCTCAGGAACTGTGCCCTGAAAGTGTTTTCAGAGCAGGCCAGTAAGTCTTAGGTAAAACAATGTGGAAGAGAGATGATGTGTTCATGAATTTTTTTCTTTTGTGCTATCTGATTTTCTTTTGGTAGCGCGTAATTGCACAATGAAGATAAAGTGAGACAAATAAAGTGCCCCAAAGTGTATAGTATGTGGTGGGTGCTCAGTGTGTGTTTGTGTGTATGAAATAAAGCCCAAAATATTTTAGGAGCGCAAATAAAGCAGATAGGCAGGAGAATTTCAGCTAACAGGGAGTAAGTTGCCAGTGGAGAGCGTTCACTGAAAACGTGAGTACGCCAAGGGCTGTTCTAAGTACTTAGCCTGGGTGATCTCATTTGATGGCTCATAATAACCTCCAAGGTAAGTAATGTTACCATCCCTGTTTCACGGAAGGGAAAAGACCTGGAGAAAGGTACACTGACTTAGCCCAGGGATCTGTACACAGGTTCTACACTAGCCTCCCCCATGGGTCCCTGCCCTGTGCTGGGTGGTGCATGGCACACAAGGAAATGAAGGACCAGCCTGAATCAATCTTCTCTTCATTTAAAGCACTTAAAATATGGTGTCAGGCCACTGGCATAGGAACTGTTTGGTGGATAGTTCTTGGAGGAAGCCTAACATAGGTGATAGACTCGGGCTGCCAGTCCCCAAGCCCCATCCCCACCAATAGCTTCAACCTGACCTGGGAGCTCTTCCTCCCAAACCTGGAAGCCTCACTCGGTTCTCACCCTGGGCTCCAGGAGGAGCGTGGTCCCCGCCAAGGAATGGCACTGACACCTGAGACGAATCTGGGATGGGAGGTCACTGAGGTCCTCAACATCTTCCCATTCTGTTCTGCAAGTTTCATAGCTTCTCAACATGCAAATACAATGATGGTTTTCACTGAAGCATCTTTCTTTTTTCCCTTTATTTCCAGGTGTATTTTCTTTGGGGGCATGCGAAGGATGTCATCCAGTCTTTCAAAACCCTGGAAAGGTAAACATCACGGGACTTGCTTGACTATTGAATTTGGTGTACATGGAGAACAAACAAAGTCATGGCAGCTATGGACCTTGGATTGTAAATATGAGGCCAACTCTCCCCTCCATCCCAACAAGCGAAGCCCTCCCTTGTGGCAGAGGGAGGAGACCCTGCACCATCCGCCTTTTTCTGGGGACGGCCGGGAAGTAGGATGAAGTAGGACGATGTGGGTTTCAATTCCCACGCTGCCATCTGAGACACTTTCCCTTATGATCCTCAGTTTTCCTCATCTGTAAAATGGAGATAATAGTAGAGCCAAACTCTGAGGACTGAATGACGTAATGGATCTAAAGTGTATGCCTAATGCATGACAAGTGCTCAGTGAGCATGGGGTCAGTGACTATATCTGTCCCCTTTCTCTCAGCTATTGTAAAGATCGAGGGAACAAACTGATAGGATAACAGGGCGAATTAACAAGATGGGAAGTATTGTTCTCATGCAAGAAAGCCCTGGGTGCACACATACCAGTGAATCAAAGGATCAGCATTTGCTTCCTAGAAAGATCTCTCCTATCAGTGAAGAACAGACAATCCCCCAGTAGCACTGGAAATGACAACAGATATTTAAAAGACTGATTTATGGATGACCCCTGGATAGAACTATTTTGATAAACTATTGATATAGAAATAACTTGCACCAATCTCCTTATGTGGGAAGGATCAGCCTCAGCAAGCAGTTAAGCATGAACCATGTGGCTAGTGTGCTCAGAGCTGGCTGCCAGGCAGGGGTGATGGGCCAGCATTATTCCAGGGGCAGGTCCTGGGAGCTGTGCCCTGGCAGCCTGTCCTAGCCCCAGACAGCTCCCAGTCGCCACTGGGAGTGATTTCCATGTGTTGCTGTGACCGCAGTGGCCCCCTGGCTTTGCTGGTGAGGTCTCTCTCTTTGCTTTTGTCACTTGTGTAATAACAGCCTTAGGACATTGGGTCTGTTTCCCCACAGGCAGAAAATGGGTTTGCTTTCCACATCCTTGCTGCCCAGTACAGCCGCCACCAGACACAGGTGGCTACAGAGCCCTTGAGCTGGGGTTACTTCCAATGGAGATGTGCAGGAAGTACACAAATACCAGATTTCAGAGACTAGGATGACAAACAATATAAAATATCTCACAAATAATTTTTTTGTGTTCGTATTGATTATATGTTGACATCATAGTGTATTTGAGAGATTGGGTTTCAGAGAAAATTATTCCAACCCACTTTCACCTGTTCCTTGTCTTACCATGTTTTAAAAATGTGGGGAAAAGAAAATCTAAAATCACATGTGTGGCTCCCATCTGTGTCTTGCACCATCAGTGTTTGGATTAATACTGCCCTGGGCCACACACCCAGACATTTGCCACCTGGATCTGTCATCTGAGGGAACTCTGAGGGATGCGACACAATGCTGTGTGGGCCCTGCTTCCTGAGTGACTGGACACAAGCCTCTCCCTATCTTGGGGCCCCTTTGCTAACCTTGACAGAGAGAGGCTTCAACAAGATAGGCATAGAGCTTGATTTAATCTGTTCCATTTGTAGGGTAAAGTGTTAAAATATTTTTGGGTTACTCACCACCTTCAGGCTTTAGATTCAGACTTCTCTAGAAAAATTGGAAGATTTGGCCATCCCAGAAGTGCATACAACAAAGGGCTAGAGCTGAGTGGGGGTCGTTCTCTCAGTTTGCTTCAAACCCCACCACTCCCTAATGTGCCCCAGACCTGCTTTCTTCTTTCATATTTCCTGTCAGGCCCTGAAGGCTTCAGAACTTACCACTCCTGGACTTGTTTTTTTTTTTTTTTTTTCCTGGTCTTTTGAGCTAATATTCCACTGTCCTGTGTTTTTAGTATGTCCTGGGACTTTTCTCCTGATTTAAGAATTCTCCTTAACTTGCTTGAGTCCCTTTCTCCTCCCCAGGGTGAGGTTTGGAGGAACAGGAGTTCTGCAAGCAGAGCTGAGAACATAAACTGAGATTAGAAGTGGCTCCTAAGACTTGTCTTTGCTGTGGTCTGGGGCTATCAGTCCCAAGTATGAGAAAGGTGGCCTGGCATGAGGAAGTCCTTTAGGCTATAGGACAATTTCCAGGTCAGACCAGCAGGCGGCTGCCAGCCCGCAGGGAGCTCACATGGCACGCCAGGCTCTGGTTGCAGGTGGCGTGGGCATTATCTCATCGGCTTCCGTGGCCTGGGATTGGACAGTGCCATTTGGCTCAGGAAAGAGGAGAAGAAAAGGGAGATGTGTGCATTATAAGTAGAAGAAAAGGCAACCAGCCTGAGGCAAACAGCATTGTCTACATTTGTCCAAGGATCTACCTTGTGCCTCCCAGATGCCCTGGGGCAGGCTGGCCACAGTCTATAGAGCTGGGCAAGCACAGGGGTGAGCAGATGGGCAAACACCTGTTTCCTTCTCCACGTGTGCCTGGGCATTCTGCAGCTGCCCAAGGAAGGCAGGGTTCAGACGAGGGAAGTTTGACTTGCAGTCACTTGTGGGAGCCCCAGGGGGTCGTCTGGGGTTAAAACTCAGAGGAGAGGAAAAGTCAGGGTTGAGGACCCAGTTGTAGCAGTTTTCCTGTGGGCAGATCATGGACAAGCGTGCTCTTGGTTAGATGGGTCGGGCATGCTTCCTCTGGTGTTGTGCTCTCCACCCAAGGAACCATCAGCTCTGCATGCTTCAAGGATGCCTCTCTCAAATCACCAGGATTCATTGCTTCTGCTACCCACAAGGCCCATTGTTAAGTGCCTGGAAACTACCAATGTGCATACATCTTAAACCGCAGGCACGGGGACTGGAGGTTTTGAGACAGGCTCTGATCCCTTTGGAACACTATTCCCCACAGACCTCTCCTCTGTGCCAGAGTCTAACGTCCTCCTTTCTCTTCATCTTCTTTTTCCCAGGAGCCACGTGGCATTGAGGCAAGGGCAGGCCCTGGGATCAGACTAGGACAGCTCTGCTGCTTACTACTTCTTCAAACCCCAAGGCAGCTACTGTCTTTATTTGTGACTTCAACCTAATTCCTGAGCCTGTCTGAGACTCCAGCGGCTCAGCATTTTGCCACAGAACAGACTCTATGCTTTTGCTCTGCCATTCTCAGTGGGTTAGCATTTCATGCTGCTTGCTTCATGGTCACATGATAGCTGCCAGAACACCAGCCTTCGTTTCTATTTTCAAGGCTGGAAATAAATAGGAGAGGGGCAGTGAGTAGGATTTTCTTATTTTTATCTCTTTCATCATGAAGGCAGAAACTTTCGGTAGTGCCCAGTAGTCCTGACCTCACACCCCACTGGCCAGGGTGGCCATGCTTAGCTTCAAGGGAGACCAGAGAGCAAGTCTCTGACTTGCTTCAGTTTCCCTAAAGGTAAATGGCAAGACAAAGGGAGTGGATGATGATCACTGGGTTGGCCAGCCAACAGTAAAGGCATGCCCAACTCTCTAGATTTCCAGTGTAGCCCTTCCTCTTTCCCTCATGGTTTTCTCCTCTTCCCTTCTGGAAAAAAGGGTTTGGGGTATGGTGGGGATGGTGTATGCTTTCAGGAATTTTCCATCCCTCGACCTCTGCTTCCAAGACCCAGTTTCTTTTTGTCCCATTGACAGTGAGTTGAGAAGTGGCAGGTTCAGGATTATGACAGAATGCCAGGACTGTGGCTTTGGAAGCTCCCACAGAACTGCCTCTCTCCAGACAGGGACCCACCCAGAGTCTGAGCTGCCTGGTGAAACCAGAATCATGGCTAAGAAGGAAACATGCATGTGCATGCCTGTGGGCGTGTGTGTGTGTGTGTGTGTGTGTGTGAGTATGCACATGTGCCATGTCTCCATCTCACCCCATGGGGCTTGGAGCCTCCCAGGGCTGTTCAGTAACTGAGTCCTTGTGTTCTTCAGGTTTGGGGTGATCCACTCGGTGTTCACCAATCTGCTTCTGTGGACCAATGGTGTCCTGAATGAATCAAAGCACCAACTTAATGAGCACAAGGAACGGCTCATCACTCTGGGCTTTGGGAACATCACCATAGGTGAGTGCTAAGAGTTGCCCCACCCCCACGCTGGGACCTCTTGGAACCCCGCAGAGACAGAATGCTCAGAGATGGAGGGGAACAGGGTCCACCCAACTCAACGCTGGCCAGACAATCATCTGTTGTTGAAAATCTTTCAAAACCTCCCGAGTCCCTAATCCTGGTTCCATAAGTAGGACATGTTGAGTGTAATTAATGGTTTCTTCGGTGACTCAGGGACTTGTCAGACCCAAGGGTGATCATTTAGGGTACCATTTCTCACGGTACAGTTTGGAATGGAAGTGAATGTCGTTGTTTACAACTATGGAAAATTGGCAGTCATTGTGTTTTTAATTAAGCCTCTATTACCAGTTCATTTGACTAAAAGTATAGCTTTTTAAAAATACCCAGAGAAGTCTAAGGGTTGCCGTTAATTGGTTTCAGTTTGTTTGAAGTTGTTATTGAACTCTACCGGGCTTGTACTTTTGACCCATCTTTATTCCCTCTTGCTCCTCTTTGAGAGTCTGTGGTGTCAATCAAACTCCTTCCGAAGTTCTTTAGAATTTATGACCTGTCACTTCTCTCTTAGAGCAGTGGGATCAGGCTGACAGGAATGTGGGGAGAGGAAATGTATAGGAACCACATATCCCAGATTTGGGTCTTGTTCTTATTGCATACTGGCTGTGTGACTTTTCGAAGCCATTCAACCTCTCTGGGCCTCACTTTTCTCATTCATGAAGTGAAGGAACCCACAACAGACACTTTCAGGGAGTCCTTTCAGCTTTGATGTATTACACATCAACACTCTCCATATGACCCCAGGGCCATCACCAAAGGCAACTTTATTTATTTTTTAAATTTATTTATGTATTTGAGAGAGAGAGAAAGAGAGAGAGAGAAGGGAAGAGGAAGGGGGAGAGAGAGGATCTCAAGCAGACTCACTACCCAGCTTGGAGCCAGATGCTAGGCTTGAACTCATGACCTTGAGATCATGACCTGAGCTGAAACCAAGAGTCGGATGCCTAACTGACTGAGCCATGCATGTTTCTTGAGGGCAACCTTAAAACTGTTTCCTCACCAGTTGGGTGGGGATAGTGAAATCAGGAGTACACACTATTCCTTTACCCCCAACCCTTGCTCCATGCTGGCTGCCAACTCTTGGAGAAGTTCTTCTCTTTTCCTTGTCAGTGCCCATAACAGTAATAGCAGTGAAAACAATGACAAAAACAAACTTTTGTTAAGTGTCTGCTGAGTGTCTGGCATGCTGCTTCTGCTCTAGTACATCTATGTGGCACACTTAATTTTGGACCCCAAACACCGTAGAGTAGTCAGTTTTGACCTTATCATATGGATGAAGCCATCAAGCCACATGAAAGTTAAGTAACTAGCCCAGGTTCACAGAACCAGGATTTGATCTGGCTCCAGGAACCCCTGTGGGAATGCAGACATGGATACGTTTACAAAGGGAGGACTCCATCAGCTCTAACATTCTGTTCATCTGAGCCTTTCTCCTCAATTTCTTCCCCTGACTTTTGTGGAGTAGTGTACTGGGTTCACGTGGTGGGAAACTCCTTATGAGTTCAAAATTGTGGTGTTCTGCAAAGGTGAGGTGATTTCTGCTACCACAGAGCTTTCCATCTGATTTTATGCCTGGCATATGCAAATTATAAGCTAAAACAATGACAAAGTATAAAGGAAAAAAAAAATCTACAATAGCACCTGCCCAGAAATGTAGTTCCATGCTGTTAATATTGGTTTATTTTTTGTAGTGTCCTATTTATTTATGTATAGTTAAGATCATGCTATAGCTATTCAATCTTTTTTTTTTTTTGACTGAAGCCTGTAATAAGAAATAGAACTCACATTGCAACCCAAATGCACACAGACCTGTGTGTGCACAGATATGTCATGAAATAGTAACCTTACCGTATCAGAGATGCTCACATTTCTATTGTCACTGATGTCATTCCATCCCATTCTGTTCTATTCTATGACAAATCCATTCTGTTGAAAAAATATATTGGCAGCTACCCACTAAATTGATTTCACAACTGAGTACTGAGCTGTGATATGCATTTAGAAGATACTGTATACAGAATTTATTCTTACTTGTTTCCATTGTCATGTAACATGATTATTTTCCTGTATCATTACAACACAACTTAATTATAATTTTTAAAAAGATTTTATTTATTTATTTGACAGACAGAGATCACAAGTAGGCAGAGAGGCAGGCAGAGAGATAGAGGAAGAGAAGCAGGCTCCCCGCCGAGCAGAGAGCCCGATGTGCGGCTTGATCCCAGGACCCTGAGATCATGACCTGAGCCAAAGGCAGAGGCTTTAACCCACTGAACCACCCAGGCACCCCAATTATAATTTTTAATGGCCACCTACCATTCCATTGTATGGATGTACCAAAATTCACTTAACAGTTTCTAAATTGTCGGACACTGATGTGTTTCTCTCTTATGTGCATGCACACATGCAAACGCACATGCACACACAAAATTTTACCTAATGCTTTAATTACATTTTTGACTTGTCCCTAAAACAGATTAGAATTATAGATCAGAGACGATAGCTGTATCATCTTTAAGGCTTTTGTTACATATCTTATTATTTATTTATTTGTTAGGAAATAGTTCTTTTTTTTTAATTTAAATTCAATTAGTCTATCTATAGTACATCATTAGTTTTAGATATAGTATTGGATGACTTGTCAGTTGCGTATAACACCCAGTGCTCATCAGATAATTCCCCACCCCCACCCCCTGAGATAATCATTGTTAACCTTTTCGCTTATATCTTTCCAGATTTTTTCTATGTCTGTCTATCTATCTATCGTCTATATACCTATATTTTATAAAAATGAAATTATACTCTATCCTTTTTAGCAAGCTTCTTTTGCTCAGCAACATCTTGCAAACATCTTTATATGTTAAGTAAGTTTCCACAATACCATTCACAGGGGCTAGTGTATGGATAAGCTATGATTCATGCAGGCAGTACTCATGACTGTCAATTTAGCCATAATATTAAACGTGACAATAAGCCACCAAACAAAGCTTGAATTCAATGGGAAAACCCACGTGTGAATCCTCAGTGGAAATATTTCTCTGTATTTTTCCACTTGCCCATTGACCATGCTAACCAACCCCCAATGCGTGTCCTCTGACCCCCAGTCTTGGATGACCACACACCTCCGTGTAACTGCTCGCCCCCGATGTTCTGCTCTGCCATCTCCCAGGGGATCTACTACCTCTACCCCTTCAACATAGAGTATCAGATCCTGGCTTCCACGATGCTCTACGTCCTGTGGAAGAATGTCGGACGCAAAGTGGACAGTCAGCAGCATCAGAACATGGAGTTCAAGTTTCCTGGGGTCATGGCAGGCTCAGTCCTGGGCCTGAGTGTGCTGGCTGCCACGATTGGGGTCGTGGTGGTGTATCTGGTTCAGATCGGGCACTCCAAAACCAAGAGCGAGTTGGCACTCATCATGTTCTACCTGTACGCCATTGCCTTGCTGATGATCATGGGGGCCGCAGGGCTGCTTGGAATTCGGATCTACAGGATAGATGAGAAGTCGCTAGATGAGTCCCGAAACCCTGCCCGCAAACTGGATGCAGACCTCTTGGTGAGCACTGCCTCCGGCTCCTGGCTCATCTCCTGGGGCTCCATCTTGGCTATCCTCTGTGCTGAAGCCCGCCCCCTGTACACCTGGTTCAACCTGCCCTACTCCATCCTGGTGATCGCCGAGAAATACATCCAGAACCTCTTCATCATCGAGTCCATTCACCGGGAGCCGGAGAAGCTCTCTGAGGACATCAGGACCCTGCGGGTAGTTACAGTCTGCAACGGTGATACCATATCCCTTGCCTCGTCCCGCCTCAAGAGCGGAGCCCTGGCCATGGACGTGACTTCCCTGGGCAGGGAGATGCCCCACACGGCCAACGGAAATATGTACCCGAGAGAAGGCCTTGGCAGAGAGTCAGAGGAGAGGAGCCAGGAAGGAACCCCGGGCCCAGCCAGCCAGCCCCGTTTCCTGCAAGGAGATGCCAAGAGAAGAGTGTTGAGGAATATTGCAGCATTTTTGTTCCTCTGCAATATCTCGGTAATCTGCATTGAGTTCTTTATCTTAAAAATAATCAAACTTTTCCCCTTGCTTTTCTCGAATGGAGGCAGCTTATTAGCAAAATGATTCAAGGGTCAGGCTAAAGAATGACGCTGGAATGAAAGCCACTTCCTTGCCTACAGCTGGATGCTGGCAGCTGGGATTGGGGCTAAAGACAGCAGCTGAGACGGCTCTCGGTCTGTTGGTTACACCCTCCCGGGTGTGATCTGAAACAGAACGCCCCATGCGGAGGGCAAGGAGAGGTGGCAGAGAGAGCAGGCCACTCCAGCTTTGTAGGTGACGGTTTTCATAAGCCAAGGGAACTTTCATACAAGGCCTGTCTGGGGCAGTAGCAAGACGAGCGGATCTCTGCCCCTGCCTGCCAAATTGTAAAAGCTTGTAGATACACAGACAGAGAAGCCTCAGCCAGGCTCGGTCCCCTATACTGTGCAGGTGTTCTCAACACCACATCCTTATTTCAGGGCTGTGTCCTTGGAGCAGCTTCTGGGAGCAAAAAAGGCCAGCAGAGCCCACATTCCAAGGACAAGGGAGGGTGTGAGGAGCCTCTGAGTACCCCGGTCCAGCTCAGGGGTCAACTACCAGCTGTGTCTTTTGGATGACCTTTCCCAACAACCTCTTCTTCAGAGGGGTCACAGTCTAGGGAGGAGGGACACAAGGGAAAAATGTACAGTGAGCAGGACAATCACTGGGACAGGTGTGTGCAAGGTGTCAGGGGAACGTGGATCCAGGGAAGGGTTTCAGTGAGTCAGGAAGGATTGAGGGGAGGCCCAGGCTTAGTTAAGAGTGCTTTTGGCTATAAAGAATAGAAAGCTGGGCCAGTGGTATCTTCAGCCTTAAATATAAGAATTCTGAAGGTTGGCAACTTGGGGTTGGCCTGGCAGATGAACTCTATTATCAAGGATCTAGGTACATTCATCTCTCCACTTCACCATGCTTAGTGTGGTGCTTGTTGCCGTTTGGCCGCAAGGTGACTGCAACAGCACCAACCATCACGTCCTAGCTTAAGACACGAAGAAGGAGAGAAGTACTACCGCCAGGCAGTGGCTTTCACATGGTCACCTCTTGCTGCAAGAGAGGCTAGGGACGTGGAAGTTTTGCCTTCCAGCCTCTGGTGGAAAGTAGCACTGTTGACGTTGTGCTGCATCTCAGTTTTGGCTGCCTCGGTGTCCAGGAAAGGCTGGAAGTTTGCCAGGCAGTCAAGGCAAGTGAAAGCATTTGGAGCAGAGGGCACACCATGTTCAAAGGCACAGAGGTAGAAGACACCATAGCCTATTTTGGGACCCGCACGTAGTTTAGCATGAATCCCATGCACATCGAGGAGAGCGGTGGCTCAGGAAACAGGAAGGCGGGTCCTGGTAGTGGGTCTGGCTCAAGTGAACTTCATAAGCCTGACTGAGTCTGGTCTTTATGCTGGAGGCAATGGAGGCCCCTTCTGGTTTGTGTTGTGGAATGATCTCCTTAGCAGCAGGTGCGAGAATGTTGGAGAGAGGGAAGCCTGAGGGCCGGGACACCTGAACAAAAAAGCAGCCCTGTATCTTCCCAGATGGGAGATGATGGGCCCTTGACCCAGAGTAGTGGGCGTGAGGATCTAATCTGAGTCTTGCTTTGGATGTCCCGGACCTTGGTCCTCCTCCGGTCGGTAGACAGTTATGAGGACCTCTGAAGGAATAAGGGGGTCCCAGGAAAGTTTGGCTCCAGGTGGGCCCTCCTCTTTCATTGAATTGACACTTATGGAGCACCTGCTGTATGTCGGGCACTATGCGGGCACAGCAGTGGATGAAAGAGTTAAACGGGAAAACGAGAGAGATATTAGCAACTACAGCGGAGCTGTGTTTTACAGGAGGCTTGTCTGTGTTTTACGGGAGGGGTGTATCAGCTCATCTGACAGAATCGGAGTTGGTTCTAGAATTTCCCTAATGTGTATTGTTTTTGCTCCACACCCAGAGGGATGAATAGATCTGTCTTCAGCAAGTTCAGGAAAGCCACTTTCCCTGTGAATTCTTTGCTTGACCACTGGTGAGGAAGGTGGCTTGCTTTTTCGGACAAGCTTGAACAAGAAGAGCAGTACGATAGTGGAATCAAGTGCTAACAGATGGTCTGTTGCGACCCAGAGTCCAGACTCTGGGCTCTGTCCCAGGAGGGGGACACATGCTGTCTCTCCACGTCTGAGCTCAGCCCCTGAAGTCCCCAGGCCCTGCCTCTGTTCACTGGGGAGTGAGCCAGAGGACGGAACTCGCTGCAGAGTGATGGTGAGGGTGCCCTCAGCCGACTCCACGGGCAGCACTCGCAGACCTGCTGTGGGTCCCACGGGACGGCAAATCTGCTCCAGGACTGGGTGGTTGGTGTCTAGGAGGGGACAACAGCTGGCCGTGGAGTGGACAAAGAAGGGTGGTGGTGTTGACAATGGAATTTAGGGTGCCATGGGAACACAGGGGTCTGGGGTGATGGTGGCAGGTGGCGGGGGGTAGGTCAGGCAGAACAACAGGCATGGGAGATGCCACGCCAGGCAGGACTTGCTGGAAGTGCTCCAGGAGCAGGAAGGGAAACCCACGCAGCGAGTGAGGGCAGGCAAGGGAAAGGACCCATGAAAGGTGCCATGGCAGACCATGCAGGGCCTCCTGAGCAATGGCCACAGGCAGACGGAATCCCAAATGCAACAGAAAACCACCGAAGGGTTTCAAGGTCAGGACAGAATCTGAATCCTGCTTCTTTTCTTTTTAATTCAGCTTCATTTTTAATTGTAGTAAACAGCACGTAGCATAAAATTTCCCATTTAACCATTTTTATTTATTTATTCTAAAGATTTTATTTATTTATCTGATAGAGCATGAGCAGGGGGAGCAGCAGGCAGATGGAGCAGGGAGCAGAGCAGGGAGTCTGATGCCAGACTTGATCCCAGGACCCCAGGATCATGACCTGAGCAGAAGGCAGACACTTAACGGACTGAACCACCCAGATGCCCCCCATTTTAACCCTTTTAAAGCCTATAGTCCAGTAGTGGGAAGTCCACTCACACTATTGTGCCCCCCACCCGTGTCTGAAACCTTTCCGCCCTGCAAACTATAGTTTGGCAGGCACGAAACAGCCCCTATGCCCACCACCCTGGGTCCTGCCAATGGCGCCCTACCTCCTGTCTCTGTGACTTCGATCACACCACGGAGCTCACGTAAGTGGGATCACAAGGCATTTGTCTCTTCGCAGCCGGCTTATCTCACTCAGTATAACGTCCCGGGGTCATCCACATGGTAGCATGTGAAGGAGGGGAGACGTCAACAATGACACCCGGTTCTGACTTGAGCTCTTGGAGACATGGTGATGCTATTTATGGAGACTGGGGACTCTGAAGGGGAGGCAGGCTTGGGGAGGGGCTCAGCTTGGAAGAAAGATCCTGAGTTTAGTACTGGACACCTGCTTTTGTGCAGTGTCTCGGAGATACCCAGGTGAGCGTAGCCAACAGGCAGATGTTTCATTTCCTACTGCTGCGTAACAAAGGACCCCAAATGTAGGATGAAAATGACAGCTGTTGGGCTGCTCAGGTGGCTCCATCGATTAGGCATCTGACTCTTGATTTTGGTTCGGGTTATGATCTCAGGGTTATGGGATTGAGCCTTGGAATGCTCTGTCTCCCTCTCTAAAAAAACAAAACAAGGATAACAACAACAGCCACGGGATTAGGTCTTACAACCTTGTGGGTTAGAGATGCTGGTGGGGCTTGGCTGGGAAATCCTCCTGTTCTTCTCAGCTTCAGCTGGGGTTGGTGGGCGGACTGGGCTGGAGGGTCCAAGATCTGGTGGCTGGGGTGGGGGAGGCTAGGAGGGCTTGGCTATAGTGCGTCCACATGGGTTCTCCAGTACGGAGAGTGGGGGTCTCAGGGCTTCTTATGTGGCAACTCAGGGACCCAGAGCTGACCTATTGGGAGACCAGAAGTGCCAGTCCATTAAGGCCTGTGTGTGGATGTTGTGTGGTGTCACTTCTGCTATATTGTATGGGTCAAGCAGTGACCACATCTCCCAGATTCAAGGGAAGGGGACAGAGACCCATCTCCTGATGGGACGAGGAGCAAGAGCTCCAGCCAACTTAACAGCAATATAAAGATCTGGATTTCAGGAAAGAGGACCCACCATCTGTCCTTCCCTTTTTTTCTCTCTGTCTTTCCTCCTTCCTTCCCTCCTGAGTATCTATCCACTGGGTGTCTCCCAAGGGCCAGCATGGCTGTGAGTGATGGGGGCAATGTGACCAAGGTTCCGCCTTCTTTTCGGTCTTGGGGGGCAGAGCTGGCAATAAGCATCAAGCAAGACACCGTTACAGTGATGTGTGCTCCACAGAGAACGAGCAGAGAGGGTGTGAGGTCGCAGCTGGTGGTTGTTTCAGATTAAAATGCCCAGGCTGGGGTGAGGGGCTTTCTCTCCCACCACACAAAGGGCCAATGGACTGGGGCCCCAGGGTTGCAGGACATCTGGGCAGTGGGATTAGGGGTTGGCGATGGATTAGCCAGCTGAGAGAGGACTTTAAAATCCCATGTTGGGAGTAGACTTCATTTTAACTACGCCATGAAGACCTGTGGGGACTTAATCAGGAATGAGTCTGGCAGCTGAGTGGTGAATGGACCCATCTGGGGGCTCAGTGTAAGCCGGAGAGCAGGCAGGAGGCTGCTGCAATGGTCCAGGCGAGAGCAGAGAGCAGGGAGCCTGGGCAGGTATATGGGGGCAGAAATGGCTACACGGCTGCCTGGGTGTCTTGGGGGAATGTTCCTCCAGGATTGCTGATGGGCTGGGCGGCAGAGGAGGGTTTTGAGGGTGAGCAAGAAAACAAGGATGACACCTGGAGTTTTGACAGCAACAGGGAGGAAGATGTTGCTGATGGTGGTGGGGGGGTGGAGTTTGAGATTCAGGTGAGACACCACGCAGCCTGTGGGGTCCTTGAGGGAGGAGCAGGTGGGTGATTCCAGCTGGGGAGTCATCGGCCTATAGTGGGTATTTACAGCCAAGGCTGGGGGAGCTCATCCAGGGATCAAGTGTGTAGAGGGAAGGACCCAGGGGTGAGCCTCTGGCTAACCCTGAGAGACTGAGCAAAGGAAGAGCTGGGGACCAGCTGGGGAGGAGCAGGTGGAGTGGTGGGAGGGGCCTGAGAAGCAGAGCCTGAGAACACAGTGGGGCAGAGATACAAAGTGACACCTGTACGGAGAAGCCCTTGTCCGTTAGCTCCTGCTGTGTAAGAAATCACCCCACATTCAGCAACCTGATCACCACCTTCTCGTCATGGCATCTGTGGAGCAGGAGTCTAAGCCCTGCTCAGCCGATGCTCTGCTAGGGTCCCTTACTAGGAGAACATGGCCCACTGGGGGCAGCCGCCACTTCAGAATGGACTCTTGGGGGCTCTTTCCCAACCCACTCCTGGGGGGCTGCTGGGCCTAGGGTGTGAGTTCCTTGAGGGCTGCTGGGCTGGGAGCTCCCTTGGTGCCTGGTCACAAGGCAGCAGGCAATGGGGGGATAGCTCCTTTTCCTGCACGAGGGCGTGATCAAGAGGGACTCTGCAGCCTTTCAGCACCCAAGCTCAGAAGTGACACCTCATGAATTTTGTCATATTTCGATGGGAGAGGCAAATCACTAGGCTGAGCCGGACTCAAGGGGAGGGGGCTTCACAAGAACGTGACTCCCAGGAGGTGGGATGGGAGGGGGAGGTCATCTGAGAGGCTGCCTGCCACCATGCAGGGGTAGAGGAGAAGGACTCAGGGCAGGGAGACCAAGGAGGGGACCAGTGTGTGGCTTCCATGAGCAGCAGTGACAAGTTACGGCTTTTGGTTTTGCAAAAGTAGTTGGGATTTTATTCTCTTCTGAGCTGTGGGAGATGGGTGTCCTTGTTTGCATCTTACAGGTGAGGACACTGAGGGCTTGGAGGGGTTAAATGAGAGTCCGTAAGAGCCACAAACCCAGATGTGGCTCCAAAACGTGTGCTCCTCTCCCCTGGTGGGGGGGACGTGGGCAGGGCCTGGGCTGTCTCTCTAGGTCAAGCCAGAGAGGAGACACCAGAACTCAGTGGCCCAGGCCCATGTGGCTAGGATCTCTGAGCACCAGTGTTAGTGTGTGAAAGCGGGTGTGATAAACAGGTAACCTCTGCTATAGGTAAACCCTGGGGGCGGTGGAAACACAGAGCATTCCTGACCAGACTGGTTAGATCAAGGGGGACTTCCTGGAAGGAGTGGTAATCTCAGGACTTGGAATAAGGTAGGATTCAGTCAAAAAAGGCCGACAGGGAGCCTGTGACAAAGGAAGAGGCACAAGCAAAGCTGAAGACTTGAGGGAGAAAGGCATATCTGGCCTTCAGAGGTTGGAGTGAAAGGCATAGTGAGGGACATGGAGATGTGGACAGGTGCCTGGTCATTGGGGGAAATTGGACTTTCTCCTGAAGGCTGTTGGGAGCCACTGGAGAGTGACAAGCAGAGGAATGTCAAGGTCAGATGTGTGCTTTACAAAGATCACTCCCACCGTCAGGTCTGCGGTGATGGAAGGCATCCACTAGAGTGGGGGAGGATGTGTGTGTGTGACCATTTGGAGTCATTGTGGCCGTTCCGGTGGGGGATCCTGAGGACCCGTCCAAGGTGAGGGCTGTGGGGATGGAGAGAGTCAGGTGGGTGTGAGCAGCATTCACTCAGGATGGGGCCAAGGAACAGAGAAGGGTCAGGTGGGCTGTGTGGATTTTTACGAGCTCTGTGGAGACGCGCAATGTGGTGCAGGGACAGGTGTGACTCCATGTCCCTGAGTCCAGGCTAGAGCCTGGGGGTCACATGGGGCTTCCGAGGCGGCTGCTAACATGGGCTCCTCTTTGCTTCCAGCTCTGGATCCCTCCCGCCTTCGGCTGCCGCCCTGAGTACGACAACGGATTGGAGGAGATTGTCTTTGGCTTTGAACCTTGGATAATTGTGGTCAACCTGGCCATGCCTTTTTCTATTTTCTACCGAATGCATGCAGCTGCCTCTCTCTTTGAGGTCTATTGTAAGATATAGTCTGTGTCCGCATCAAAGCCCGAGGAGTGACCTAACAAGAGAATTCACTGAAGCCACCTGGGAATGGCCAGGTTGGGCAAACATTGCCTGACAAATGCAGGAGGGCTGCCTTTGTTTGTACCAATTGTGTTTCCCGTGAGCTGGAATTGTCTGTCACCCCAATGAATGTAATCAAGTTAGCTCAGCATCAATGAGGCGGCTGAAATCTGGCCTTGGATAGCTCATTCTAATTGAACCCAAATTATTTTATCTCCTTTTAAATGAGCTCCTTTGTTTTAAAAGAATGGGATCCCAGGTTGGGGAAAGAAAAATGATCCAGTTCTTTTTTCATAAAAATTGTTTTCTGTTATCATGTGACTCCCTACAACTTTTTTTGCCCATCTGAGTCATCTAATCATCCTTACATTTTATCCATCCCAGGGCTGATCAATGTAGAGACAAGCACGTTTAGTTCCTATTGTACTTTCTGAATATGTTTAAGTCTTTGAACAAAGTTACTTTTATCATCTGGATGGAAATTAGTGTATAGATCAGTATGGAGAAGTATTTCTTGCCCGAAATGTTGGCACATTTTTGTTTGTGATCATTTTGAGTTTTTTTTTTTAATTTTACTTTTTCTTCTATCACTGTTAATACATATATGCTTACTATAGAAAATGTGGACATTTTAGAAGACTAGAGAGGAAAAAACCACCTCAGATGCCACTGTTGTATTTTTCACACCTTGCTGTATTTCTCTTATCTGTGTTCCTGCCCAGGGTTCTTTTTGTTGTTATCATTGTTATGCTCACCAGTGATGATGTGACAGGTTCCATTTTGTACCTGCCTTTTTGTCACTTAACAAAAGAGCATAAACCCTTCCTTCACATTGTTCCAAACTCTTTGCAAATATCATTTTGATCCTGTATTGTAGTCCGTCAAGTGGACGGGCCATAGTCAGTTTCCTATTGTTGGTTTTAGAGTGTTTATACTTTTTGGTTTTTATAAGGGACTCTGCAAAAAAACATCAACTACCTTTGTAAAGCATTTCCTATATAATGGTTTCTATAACACATATACTTAAAATTAGGATGCCTATTCAAAAGGTTATAAATATTTTAAAGCCTCTTAAGGAATAATGACATGGGGAAGGCCTTTGTACGTACTTTGCCATAATCATTTCAAGTTCAGAATAAAAGTAGTTTAGTTAACCATCAATACTAATGTGAACATCTTCTCATCTGAGTGTATTTTAGGGGAGACAGCATGGGCAAGGGCATATTAAGAAACACCAGATTTTTTACATGACTCAAATACTTGATGTTCATTCCAGAAAAAAAAAAAAAACGTGGGCAGATGGACTAAAAACAAAGTGAAAGGTTGTCCATCATACCTTCTATTTAGGCTGGTGGTTTTCAACCTGGGACCATCTTGTCCCCCTGGGGACATTTGGCAAAGTCTGGAGATACTTTTTATGGTGACCGCTGTGCGGGGGGGGTGAGGGGGGCAGCGGGCATCTAGTGGGCAGCTAGCTGAGATGCTGTTCAACTTCCCATGATGCACGGGATGGTACCCGCAGCAGAGAATTAGCTGGCCCCAAAGGCTAATAGTGTCCTGGTTGAGAAACTGTGATCTAGAGGTAAGTGCTGTTCATTTTCGGTCCTCAGTACCTCTCAGGACACACACACATGCACATACATACATGTGCGTGCACATACATGTGAATGAGATTATTTTTGTATGTACTGAATTTGCATATAACTAGCTTCTCTTTCTTTTAATACACCAGCGTATTTCTTAACTTTTGGCATCCCCACGGCACAGATTCTCACACTTTAGCATGTGTAAGAATCATCTGGGGGAGCCTGTTAGGTTTCCTGCCTTTCCAGCCAGAAGTTCAAGTTCTGTTGAGCTGGAGGGGGGCTCAGGATGCTTAAGTAAGCATCTCAGGTGATGCCAACTCCCTTCTAGAAGCATCTCCTTGGGAGTCCTGGACCCCAAGTCTGGACTCCTGAAGAACATTCCTTGACATTGTGTCCTCTTCTGCAATATGACCTTGGCCAACTTCAAAGTACATTCCTCGGAGGGATGTAGCATTCCTTATTTAGTCAGACCTCGATGTTAGACATTTAAAGACATTTGATGGTTTCTCCCCACCGCGCTTTTTTCAATTACAAGTGAGGCTGCGGTGAGCATTTTCACGGCTAAGTCTTTTCATGTGTTGATAAACCACCCTGTGCGAGATGACTGCATGTGAATGTCCATTTATCCAGAGGACCCCATTTTGGCTGGTGTTAATTTCCCCCTGTTATGAGCACATTAGTACAGCCCTAGGACCTCCGCCTGTGGGGTTAGGGCTCTGCCAAAGAGATAAAGGGAATCACAGGAGGGGAGTGATGCCCCAAGCACTCAGGGTATCAGGAAAATCCGTTACCCACCTGTTGCAACCTCGTACAGGTGCATTTGCTAGCTCAATCTCATTCGTTCCTGCCCCCCACCAAGCCAGAATTTTGACTCACATTCTAAGAGTACCCTGACTCTTGGTGGGGCTGTGAGGAAGGGGGAAGGGCAAGAATTTCGGAACTGGACACCCAGGCTCACACCCAGACCTGGAACGCCAGGCATGCCTTAGAAAAGACACCCTGTCCACAAGACATTTTTCAAACTCTGGAACTAAATGCCACTAGCACCTGCTGGTCACTTGTTCCTGGAGGTCAGATCAGATTCCTTTGTCTGTTCTCACAAACACCAGTCAGGAGCCTTCCGTGTAACCCCGGCAGCCCACAGGGCATCTCTGGTACCTCTCTATGAAGCCGCTGCCAGGTTGGGTGAGTGTTACCACTCTATTTGAGTGGAAGGAGACTTTGGGCATGCTAGGGAACATACATGGCTAGTAAATTGTAGTGATGGACTATTACACTTTAAAAAACCCTTTTTCTATGACATACTCTTAAAAAGAGAGTAAATTTGGTAAAAAAAAATCCATCCAACAATTTCTTGAGGATATATGGACAGAATAATCCATCAGCTTGACAGGATATTTCTCTTTTTACTCAGTTATAAATTGCTACATGTGGCTTAAAAGGGTGAAGGATGGAAGCTACCAGAAACAGGGTTCTCCACCCCACTGTGAGTTCGGCTGGGGAAGAGCACGACCAGCAGGGGGCACTGGTACCTTTCCTAGGAGTCTTTGCCTGAGCTTACAGGGCAACACTAGGGGAGATCTGGTCCACCCCGAGCAACCTCAAGAGTACCAATGAGGGGATGGGTGATGGGTGCAAACTGCCCCGTCTGTGCCCCCTCCACAGCTCTGGGCTGCTGTAGTGTGTGTCGGGGGCTGTTCTCACTCCCAGGTGAGAGCTCGGGAGGATTCTGGGTTCTCCTAGGGATGCTGAGAACTAGTTAAGAGTTTCAGCAAGGGTGTTCTTTCCCCCTGCCCCCACCACCTCCCACATCCTTGTTCCCATCAAGAGGCTTTACGGAACATGGGGTGTTCCCATGTGAGGAGAGTCCCCCAGAACGTGGTCAGGGAGGAGGCTGGGGCAGCGGGCTGGAAGACATTTTCACAAGGTCTGATGGGGAAGGGCAGCAACATTAGCTCCTACTCAGAGCAGACCTTAGGGGACCATGGGGAGGGGATGGGGGAGGGATGAAGGCAGTATTTTAATACTCAAAAGGAATGAGAATTGTGGTATGCTGTTTCAGCCACATTAAAAACCACCATGATAGTTCACTGTCTCAGAAATATAAATTAAATCAAGTCCCCTGCTTAAACACTTCATTGGCTTCTCATTGCTTTTAGAAGAAAGTACAAACTCTTGACCGTGGTCTGCCAGGATCTTCACTATCTGACCTCTGCTACTTCATCTTCGTCTTACGCCAATTCCCCTCTCTGTCACCCTCCCCCAGGGACCCCCACCTGCAGCCACTGCTGCAGCCACATACAGCTCCCTTGACTGTCTTGGATCCCACAAACTCTGTTCCTCAGGACCTTTGCACGTGCTAATCTCTCTCAGGAGAATGCTTCTCTGGCTCCTTGAACTGGGTCAGCCTCTTTTCATCCCTCAGGCTATGCAGAGAGGTCCCTCCATTGTGAGAGGTGCCCTGGTCATCTGTCTAAATAGATCCCCCCGTGACCCTTCACCTTGGCCCCTTTATTCTTAATCATTTACTTATTTCTTTGTGCTTCTCTGTCCTGGACACAACCATCTGTCTTGTGAGGGTAAAGGCTTAGCCTCCTTCTACCCCAGGCCTCACCACATGGGTTGCTGCCCTCACAACCCAGAGTATTCCATGGTGTGTGGAAATGCCTGGAACACGGCGGAGGTCACGATTGGCATGTTTCCATGAATCATTCTTTTTTTCTTTTTAGAGAGAGAATCTTTTTTTTTTAACTTTATTTTATTGTTTCAGTGTTCCAAGATTCATTTTTTTAAATCATTTTTTAAAATTTATTTTCAGCATAACAATATTCATTGTTTTTGTACCACACCCAGTGCTCCATGCAATCCGTGCCCTCTCTAATACCCACCACCTGGTTCCCCCAACCTCCCACCCCCTCACCTCTTCAAACCCTTCAGATTGTTTTTCAGAGTCCATAGTCTCTCAATGTTCACCTCCCCTTCCAATTTCCCCCAAGATTCATTTTTTAAGGGCTTGGCAGACTGCCCCCTGCTTCTAGCACAGGCCTCCAGCTCCCTCTTCGCCTCTAAGGCACAAGGTGGCGCCCGAGGCCTGGCCCAGAAGAGCCCTGGGTTAGGCTGTGCTCCCCTTGGCTTGTTCTGGCCCCTGGACAGAGCACAGGGACCACCTCTCTGGAAGCCTGCAGGTGCCTTCTGCCCTCCTCCTTCAGAGGGAGGAACCGCTGGGGCGGAAGAGGAGTGGGGACTGTCTTCCTGACAGCAGCAAGTGTTGCCTCTGGCAGATGTTTCTGGAACACCAGTTGTGGATGACTGGTCTAAGCCAGACAGAATAAGCCCCCCCGCCCCTCGGCTGGAGGTTGGTACGGAGCAGGGCGTGTGAGTACTTCCAGGCCGGAGTCGGCAAACTACCCTCTGTGAGCTAAGAATGGCTTTTACGTTTTGCAAGGTGGTTAACAACAACACCGACACAAGAAGATTATGTGGCAGAGACGTGCCTCACACAGGAGCAGATAATGGAGCAAATTTGAGCTGGGGATTGTCAGTGCAGTCTGCCCAGGGAAAGCTGGCGGCCCGGGCACTGATCAAGCCCCTCCCTGTTGGTTTCCCTGTCTGCAGAGGGAGGGGAGGAGAGGTGGGTACGCAGGGTCCTGGCTTTGATGACCCGCTCCCCTGGGGGCTCCTCCCACTGCTCTGACCACCCCGACCCCACTCTCCGCCTGCAGGCTCCTCACCCTCTCCTTGGGCAGGTGGTGTTGCCGCCCTGCGTCCTCTTGGCTTCTCACTCGGCTCTCCTTGATGCTCTAGTTCATGGCCACCGGCTTCCTTGCTGTCTAGATGGCTGCTGACTCCCAAATGTGCATTTGCAGCCCGACCTCTCAGTTCCCTGATGGTTGTTTCCAGCAGCTTCGATGTCCCATAGGCACTTGAACTGAATGTGTCTGACCCCAAACTCAAGAGTTCTCAGTCCTCTGACTGGTTCTCCCTCCTTGTCTTCATTCCCGTGGATGGCATGGGCCTGTCTTGCAAGCCCGACATCCAAGGCATGTCTTTACGTGCCCCTTGTGCCACATCTCCAAGCAATAGCCACACTTATCACGTCTACTCCCAAATCTCTTGGCATCATGTGCTTCTCCCTGCTTCCACCTCCTGCCCACTCCGACGTATGGTCATCTCCTCTGGATCTCCTGAAGAAGCCTCCTTGCTCCCTTCTCCAGTGCATCCCTGTCCCCTAGCAGTCTGTCCTCATTGTGGTGAGAGTAGAGTTTGAGGAAGGCAGTTGGGCTCCAATCCCTTCCCTAAACAACATCCCCCAATTGCTTTTCATTACTTGAGTTGAAAACCACAATCCTTACCCTGGCCTCCAGGGTCCAGAATGGTCCTAGCTCCCCACTGTCTGGCCTTTCCTAGTGCTCAACTTTCCCTCTGTGCTCCCCCACACTGACCAACATCTTCCATTCTTTGGACATGCCCTGTTCCTTTCTGCCTCAGGGCCTTAGCACTCACTGCTTCCTCTTCCTTCCACTTAGTTAATTCAGCTGCTCTCGTAGATCTCCATCCAAGCAACAGTTTCTCAGGGAATTCTTCACTCACCCCTACACCGGGTCTGGAGTTCCTGTTATGAGCGTTCATAGCACCAACTAGCTTTCTTTCACTGTAACTATTGTATCTGTTAATCACACAGTTATGTGTGGGACTGTTTGACCACTTACTATAAGCTTCCTCTTTTTTTTTTTTTTTACATTTTTAAAAGATTTTTAAAAATTTATTTGAGAGAGAGAGAGAAAGCCAAGCAAGTGAGAGAGTGCACATAGTTGGGGGTTGGGAGCAGCAAAGGGAGAGCGAGAAGCAGGCTCCTTGGAATCATGACCTGAGCCAAAGGGAGAGGCTTAACCAACTGAGCCACTCAGGAGCCCATAAGCAATTTTTTTTTTTTTAAACTACTTAACTATAAGCCTTAAGAAGAAGGGATAATGTCTGTTTTGTTCCCCAGCTGTGTCCCCTCTACCAACAAAGGAGGAGCTTCCTAATAATTGTGGCTTTAAGAAACAAATGGATGGATGCTTGATGATCTCTTGAGACAAAAATGGGAACTGGGAGATAGTTTCAATATGACAGAAAACTCAGGAACCCCTCCCGCATATTTATCTGGTATTTGCAGGTTAAAAAGCTATTTATGTATTTCCTTTTGGAAAAACCTGAATCAACTCAGTGAGGTCTCCTTTTGCAGCATCATGTCTTAGCTGAGCTCTGAGGGGGCTTCCCTGCCCGGCACAGAGAGCTGTGGGGTGTGGGGGAGGGGTACGGGACTGCCCAGGAACACACACCATAAGCTCTGGGGGTTGAGAACGGAGTCCTCCTCTGTCTTGTGTCAACCTGGGCAGGAGCTTCACAAATATTAATTACGGCACACACTGTTAACTGCCCTCTCAGTGACAATCCTTTTCTTGCTAAAAAAACCTTGATTTTGGTCGGGGAAGCAAAGCGCCCAGTCTTTGGGGATGAAGCCAAGCACTGGCATTCCGTTTCCCATGGCCTGATGCTTGAAACCGTTTGCAGTCTGCCTTGTCATTAGGGCTGGTTTTCTTCCGGCTAACAAGAACTAAGTGCCTCCTAAGATCTACTTCACTGGTGATAGGTCAGAGACACATTAAGAAAACTCCCCCTCAGATAGCTCGCTCCACCTGGTTTTGCTCCTGGAGGCTGAACTTGGTCATGGTGCCCACAGCTGTAAAAGCCAGCCTGTGACCAGGAGGCTCCAAGGACACAAAAGCCACAACACTGAGAAAAGTGGCACATAGGATTAAAAGGACCTGGTTCCTTAGTTCTGTCACTGAGTTTCCGCACCAGCCCCTTGCCTGTTCCTTTGGAAGTTCTCGTTATGTGAGAGGATTAAATGTCTTTATTGCATAAAGCCATGAGTAGGCAGACCTTCCATTACTCACAGTTGAATGCATTTCTAATCAATGTATTTATTTGAATTTTCTTTTATTTTGATATAATTTCAAACGTGTGGGAACGTTGTCAGAGGACGAACTTCCTTGTAGCTTCCACCAGATTCACCAAGTGTTCCTGACCACTTGGCTCTATCTCTCCGGCATGGACATGGTGGGATATGACATGACGCCCTTGTTTCTTCCTGAAGCCCGGAACTGTGGTTAGGGCATCCTGCTCCTTCCACTCCGGATGTTTCAGCATGTACTCTCCAAGAACAAGCAGCATCTAGTGACCTAATTCAGGAAACTTAGAATTGATACCATACAGTTGTCTAATGGTCACTAACTGTCAATTGTCAGTGGTTTCATTGTCAAGAATTGTCTAATATACCACCCACATGATCATTTTGCCAACTGTCCCAATAATCTTCAAAGGATCTCTCCCCTGATCCAGTCGGCATGCCTCTGTGTCTCCTTTGACCTGGGACAGCTCCTTGTCCTTTCTTTGCCTGTTGGGACATCAGTACTTTGAAGGGTTCAGGTCCATTGTCGACGGTCCCTCTGGGTTTGTCTGCTATCTCCTCAGGGGGCACGGATACTGGATAAGGATGCTATGTGGCCTCAGGATGTCCCACCATGGGGTCCTTGACGTCTGTCTGTCCTAGCCCGGTCATGTTAAGTCTGTTCACTAGTTAAGGCAGAGCCTGCCAGGTTTCTCAACTATAAAGTTACCATCCTTTCTTTTTGTCAGTATCCTGTTCTTCTCCAAACTTGTACTTGGTGATGACTCTCATCTAAATCAGCTGTTACCATTATGGTTGCAAAACTGTGATTTTCTAATTCTGTTATTCCTTTGACATCAATTGGCATCCTCTTGCCTTTCTCCCTCCCTTCCTCTCTCTTTCCTTCCTTCCTTCCTTTTCTGGTTTATCACTATAGATTCTCATTTTATCACATAGATTATAATCCATTACTATCATAATTAATTCTGATGCTCACGGTGTCCCAGATTTGGTAAGTGAGAGCCCCTTCATATTGGTGGTGGGGTAATTCGACATGCCTTCATCTATAGGACTCCTGTGTGTCTGAGCTGTGAGGGGGCAGAGATCTAGGGGCTGAACGCTGGGTTTGAAGAGGAGGCCTCCAGGTCACTGTCAGGTCATGGGCTTGAGGCCACTTTTCCACCTACAGGATGGATGCAGATAGCTCATCGCTGCCTTTCTGCTTGGGCTCTGCTGAGCCAACCTGAGCGCACGGACAGGGCTGGCACCTGGGGAGCTCAGGCGTGTCCCATAACCAAGGACCAAGCCTTTCTGGGTATAAAACAGAGTTCAGTCTTTTGATACCAGCTGTGGCAGGAGCACCCAAATCCTGACTGCCGTACCTTTTGATTTTGTCATTTGTCTCAGCGAAGTGAAACCGGTTGGAAGGAGGAGAATCAGGGAGTTCAAACAGAAGAATACTTCCCAGCTAGATTAGGGAAGCCCCCTTTGTGCTAAAATGTTCTAGGCAAATCCTCTTTGGTACAATTTTGTAGGAGCCAAATGTAGGCGAGGAAGCGTTTCTTGTTCCCATCCTCTGGGGCAGGGCTCCGGCTGGGATGATGAGACAGGGAGTTCATGAGCTGCCTACTTGCTTAGAGTCCTTGCTGACAAGTCTGGCTTCCCAGAGACTTCTGGGAAATGTGGCAAAGAGCCGGGGTGAGAGAGGGCAGCCACTGCTCACAGGAAACCATTGTCCTCCAGCAGACAAAGGGCTTTAGGAGCCCTCCCCACGAAGACAAGATATTTAGGGGAGTCCTTCTTTGGGTTGAAATCACAGTTATGTGGCCCAAAGAAAGAAAGAACGAGCAGGAAGAGCAGGAATTTGCTAGCTGTGGGATCTTGGTCCATTTACTTGCTCTCTCTGAGCCTCGGTTGGTTTCTTGTGAGGTCACTCCCTACTGTTACACTTTTCCTTCATAGCACCCATCACGGTTCTAATTGTACATTTATTTGGATAATTCTTGTATTAAAGTCTATCTCTAATAACCTCGTAAAGGGAAGGGACAGCACATTTTTTATACTCCCTTGTATTCTCATGAACAAAACAGCTAAGAGGTAACAGGTGCTCCATAAGTACTTGCCAGATAAAAGTAAAAGGAATTGAAATTCGAACCTGTTTCCAAAACCCAAGTCCTTTTCTGACATCCTCAGCTGGTGTTCTCTAGGAAGACAAGATGGGATGGAGGTCATTCCAGGGTGAGGGATTGCCCTAAGACCCATTGGGGAAATTATCACTGGTGTTCTTTTGTTGGCCGGCTTGCTTGTGTTTCGTGGTGGTAGTGGCTTGAATCCAGGCTGTAGGTGGAAGAGGAGGGGCAGGAGAACATTTGGAGCAAGGGGGAGATGACTGAAAGACTTCACAGTGATTACCTGACAGTTAAGGATCAGGGACCCCGAGGAGATACTGAGGGTTTTCCATCTGGGGAAATGGTATGATCAGGTACATCTGAGAAAGATCACTCTGCCTGCCATTGATGGGAGGGTGGACAGAGGATCAGGGCAGAACCTGGAAGCTAGCAGCGTGTCGCTGTAAAACAGCAAAAAGAAGACACAGTCCGGGATGGGGTGTCAGTGGAGAGAGGAGCGGATTAGCTCCTAGGAGATGGGGAGAGACAGGAAGTAAGGATGACTCCCCAGGTGTAGGTGCAGGCCCCTGGACAGATGGTCTCACCACCTCCAGCAGCAGAAAGCACTGAAGGGAGAGAAGATTTGAGGGAGAAGAGCCTGGGGAAGGCCGGGCAGGCTGAGTTGGTCCAGCAGGCAGATGGAGGCAGGGTGAATGGGGCAGGGAGGTCTGAGTGGAGAGAGAGATTAAGGAGGGAATGAGAGAGTCCAGTCCCTGTTTCTAGACCTCAGTGCAGGGCGGCTATATGCCTCAGCTCGTTCTCTCCCCAGTTGTCTTCAGCTGAGCTTAACCCAGGCAGAAACTTGGCCCTTCAGAAGGGGAACTTGTCTGCTGCAAGAAGGAAGCATGCTATTCTTTTCAAAACTTTGGGCTTTGGATCATTGGTTCAAGCCTCAATTGCCACTTCTGTTAAGCACTGAAATATTAATCCATCTTTCTCAAGGTTATAAAAGAGAAAGACTGAGACGGTCCAGCAGGCAGGAGGCTCCCAGCCCACTGGAGTCAGCCTTCCTCCTCCTTGTCTTCTGGGCTCATCCAAAATTATTCCCCAAAGGAAAAATCTCTTAAAGACCCGGGGGGGGGGGGCGGTGTGATGGTGGGCAGGAAGACTCTCCCAAGAGGTCAGGTTAAGCCTGAATTTTGGAATGGATAATGAGGATGGGGAGGGGTAGTTTAGAGAAAATGGTTTCTAGGAGACATGCTTCCTGCATGCTTTTTCTAGATGTCGATTTCATTGAACCTTACACCACCGGGAAGAGCAGGAGTCATTAGCCCCTTTTGTGGATGAGAAAACCAAGACCCGGTGAAGTTTAGGGCGCTCAAGGTCACGCAGCCAGGAATGAAGTCCCAGTTGGGACTGGGGTCCGGGAGAAATCTAAAGCTGCCCCCTACCTTACAAACGCTCTTTCCCAGTGTAGAAGCCAGCGATTCCCCCATCCCTACGCCACCTCCCCGTTCCCCAAACGGGTCTGGGGCCAGGGCACCAGGGCTGGATCAGGGACCCCTTGGTCTTCCCGGGGCGTGCTTTCCATGGCACGCGGAGAGGGTCTGGCACGCGAGCGCCTCTCGGACCTGAGGATTTGCCTCCAGACTCCAGCGACGGAGCGCGGAGAGTGAGCGCGCCCGGGTACAGGTGGGGCGGCTGCGCGGGAGATTGAGGAACGCGGAGGCGCGGGGGCGCGGGCCCCGGGCGCAGACAGCGACAGAGGCAGCACAGCAACCCTCACCCGCCGCCGGCCTCTCCCGACCCCCGCCCCATCGGCGGTGCCGGTTGGTTCTTGGCTTCTCCGGCTGCGAACCAGACACAGCCACAGCCACCGCCGCCCGGCGCGCATTGTCCGGCTTCCTGCTCCTGGCGCTGACCCTGGAAGGGCGCAACGCAGCCACGGACCCGGAGGAGCTCGAGGAAGCCAGAGGGGTCCCCGCGCACTCGGGGCCCTGGCGCAGCGCACGGTGAGCGGCCCCCGGGGCTCCAGGATCCCTTAACCGCGGGTCCCGGTGCGCCAGCCCCCGGGTGCCCGATGGGTCACCTGGGGGGCGCAAGGCCGAAGTTGGGACCTCACGCAGCCCGCCCCCGCGGCCGAACCTGACATGCTGCCGCCGGGGCGCAACGGCACCGCGGAGCGGGCGCGGTTCCGGCAGCAGCAGCAGCTGGCGCAGCTGGGCGCCGCGGGGGACGCGGAGGGGGCGGCGCCGCTGGGGCCCGCGCAGGTGGTCACCGCCGGCCTACTGACCCTGCTCATCGTCTGGACCCTGCTGGGCAACGTGCTGGTGTGTGCGGCCATCGTGCGCAGCCGCCACCTGCGCGCCAAGATGACCAACGTCTTCATCGTGTCCCTGGCTGTGTCCGACCTCTTCGTGGCGCTGCTGGTCATGCCCTGGAAGGCAGTCGCCGAGGTGGCCGGTTACTGGCCCTTTGGGGCCTTCTGTGACATCTGGGTGGCTTTTGACATCATGTGCTCCACCGCGTCCATCCTGAATCTGTGTGTCATCAGCGTGGATCGCTACTGGGCCATCTCCAGGCCTTTCCGCTATGAACGCAAGATGACGCAGCGCGTGGCGTTGATCATGGTTGGCCTGGCCTGGTCCTTG
Source organism: Lontra canadensis (assembly GCF_010015895.1). Taxonomy (NCBI): domain Eukaryota; kingdom Metazoa; phylum Chordata; class Mammalia; order Carnivora; family Mustelidae; genus Lontra; species Lontra canadensis. Next base: position 61,188,551 of record NW_022630995.1, on the reverse strand, counting down.
TCCATTCTTATCTCCTTCATCCCAGTTCAACTCCACTGGCACAGAGACAAGGCAGGCTCCTGGGGCCGGGTGGAACCGCCATCCAGCCTGGCTAACGGGACACCCTGGGAGGAAGCGGGGGAGCCAGAGGTGAGGGCGGAAAACTGTGACTCCAGCCTGAATAGAACTTACGCCATCTCTTCGTCACTCATCAGCTTCTACATCCCTGTGGCCATCATGATCGTGACCTACACGCGCATCTACCGCATTGCCCAGGTGCAGATCCGCCGGATTTCCTCCCTGGAGAGGGCGGCGGAGCATGCGCAGAGCTGCCGCAGTCGCGCGGCCTGTGCCCCGGACACCAGCCTGCGGACATCCATCAAGAAGGAGACCAAAGTCCTCAAGACTCTGTCGGTGATCATGGGGGTCTTCGTGTGCTGCTGGCTGCCCTTCTTCGTCCTTAACTGCATGGTCCCCTTCTGCAGCGGACGCCCGGAGGGCCCTCGGGCTGGCTTTCCCTGTGTCAGTGAGACCACCTTCGACGTCTTCGTCTGGTTCGGCTGGGCCAACTCCTCCCTCAACCCGGTCATCTACGCCTTCAACGCTGACTTCCGGAAGGTGTTTGCGCAGCTGCTGGGGTGCAGCAACCTCTGCTCCCGCACCGCAGTGGAGACCGTGAACATCAGCAATGAACTCATCTCCTACAACCAGGACACGGTCTTCCACAAGGAGATCGCAGCTGCCTACATCCACATGATCCCCAACGCCGTGACCCCAGGGGACGGGGAGGCGGACAAGGAGGAGGAGAACCCTTTTGATCGTGTGTCCCAGATCTCTCAGACGTCCCGGGATGGTGACCCTGCCGCGGAGTCTGCTTGGGAGCTGGACTGCGAGGGGGAGATTTCGTTAGGCAAAATAACGCCTCTCACCCCGGATAGATTCCATTAAACAGCATAAGGAGTGCCCCTTGTGGATCTACACAGCAGCACGGACATCAACGAGCACACAGAATTCACACTCACCAGTACATTTCCAGAGCTGCCCAGTGGATCACATTTTCTGTGTCTGAAGAATTGGCAGAAGCATTTGGCATCAACTCAGTCAAATATACCCCAGCCTAGCAGAAACGGACCAGTGTCCAGTTAGAGAAGAGAAGGTGGTATTTGATTCTTTAAAAAAAAAAAAAAAAAAGTAGTAGCTGGTCTTTAAAAAATACACTCTCCGCTCCCTTTTAAACAATTGAATTGATTAGTCACTTATTTTTGTTTGGTTGATTTTTAGACAACAGGATCTATGTGGGTGTGTCGTGCTGCTGGGATGTATGTGGCTTTTGTGCATTTTGCTTCTTGTGGCCCTGTGTTATTGCAGTTTCTGCTGTCTCTGTGTCTTTATGACAGCTGATGAACTCTTTCTGATTTGTTCTGGTGTCTAATAAACACAAATTTATGTGCATGATGGGGTGATTATCTTTGCTTTGCCAGATTGATTTTCAGGACAGTTTCTGGAGAAATCACGAGAGTATCCTTAAAATCAGGGAAGAATTTGGCTTGGTCTGGAAGCACATCTTTATTTTATCTTTGCAGACAGGTTGGCCTTACAGGTACACACAGGAGCAAGGACCGTGAAGAGCTTCCAATTCCTCTGTTTTTTTTGTTTGTTTGTTTGTTTTGTTTTGTTTTGTTTTTTAGATACACCCATCTCAAGTCTGTGCTGAAAGCCGGCTTAAGTGATACAGCATCAGATAGGAACTCCTGTGCCCTGGAATTGTAATATTTTTTCTCATTTGGAATCTCCTGTTTAAATAACATAAAATAATTCTCCCAGTTCCTCCCAGATCAGTTCATTGAAAAGATTAGAGCATTAAGAGCTGAATCTTTCTCAATCTCAAATCTGTAGTGTTTTAGACATACTTGGCTTTTGATCTGCATTTCTGAAAGTCTCCGAAATGTGTGAGCTGATATGCTTTAAAAAAAAAAAATCTCATTTTTAAATAGACATTTTCATCTGTAGGCACCAGGAAATGAGAGAATGCACTTTAACAAAAAGGTAGGAGCCCGAGATGATATTTGAATGAACTTGAAATGGGAAAATCTATTGGTTGAGGTGCTCAACATGAAAAGAGCCCAAAGACTTTCAATCTTTTTGTTCTTCTCTGCAGCCTGCGTGGGGAAGAGAAGTGTTTTATGCCAGAGCCATTCCAACTGAGAGCATGTTATTACCACTGGATCTAAATGTGAGCATTGTTAATGGAAGCAAATGAAATCTGAATATGTAATTTCTTACAAGTCCCTACTCTGAGGCAGGCTCATCAAGGACAGTTCAATCAATTTTGGTCTCTTTCGGGATAATTTTATTGTCAGTCTACTAAGCAACCACATCTTGTTCATGGCAAGATGTACCGTACTTGACACATAATGCTTCATAAATATTTGGTGAATGAGTACCTCTGGAACACTGAAGTTGAAGCCAAGTCCCATTCGGTACCTCAATTTTCATACAGAATCTCGTCATACTGATATTGGAATCTGAGGTCTGTGTTCTGTTATTGGCCGCTGGTAACCTGATCACTTCTGTGGACCATTAGGGAAACATCGGGGGCCGTGAGATATGGTCTTGCTCTAGGATTCAGGAGATGGCTGTGTGACCTTGAATGAGTCCAGTAACCTTTCTGGGCCCTACTTTCTGTCCACATCTGTACATTGAAACACTTCTACAGAAGCAGTGTTTTCCAAATTGTTCTTTACTGTGCAGATGCTATGGTGGGGGTTTCAGGTGGGGTCTCAGGTTAGTGCAGCAAACCTGGGGAAAATAACTCTTTTCTCTACAGGGCTTCTTAGAGCTTTTCTGTGCGGTGTGAATCCCCAAGCAGGAGAGAATTCTACATTGCTTCCTGATGTCTTTGACCTTGTGAATTCTTGTTTGGCTCAATTCGTTACTCCCTTTTCTCTGGAGACCACAGCTGCAGGGAACAGGGTTTGAGAAACCGAATCAATCTGGATGTCTCTTAAGTGTATCTAATCTATTCTAAAGGACCCATTGTCATAAGCAAGGGTTTTTTTGTTTGTTTGTTTTCATTTTTGTTTTGTTTTGGTTTTTTTTTTTTTTGCAAATCTGTTCTAGGCCCCAGTTTAAACAACTTCTGTTGTTTAACAGAAGGAAAATGGATTATGTGAGAACCTTAAAAATCCCTTTTGCAAAAGAGCTCCAATCAGTTCTTGTAATTATTTATACCCACTTTGTGCTGGGCATTGTTCTAGGAATGTGGTTACCAGTCAGATACTCTGGGGTCTTGAGCTTCTGCTTCAGCAGGAGGGAGACGAGTGAAGGATCGCTACCACACTGCCCTGTGGTGTGCGGTGTGCGCGGGGCAGTGACAACTGATGGGACACGAATGGCCCAGTGTTCAGAGTGCGGGAGCTGCTGTCTGACTTCAGGTGGTACCTCTCAGAAGAGGCACGATGCAGAGAGACCCAGATGAAGGAGGAGGGTCGGGAGATGGTAAGGTCTGGGAGGAGGAGTGCTTCAGGCAGAGGGAATGGCAGGGCGAACTCCCAGAAATGGGACTATGCTTGGCACAAGAGGAAAAGAGAAAGGTGGTGGGTGCGGCTGGAGGCCAGGATGGGAGAGCAGCAATGGGCCGGCATTCAGGGCTGGGCACCTCGCACACGCTAATCCATTCAATGTTCACAGCCCTGCAAGGCAGGTAGCTCTTTTACTCCCATTTTACAGATGAGAAAATGAAGGCATTAGGAATCTAAATAACGAGCCCAGGGTCATATAGCTCATGAGTGGCTGAGCTGGACTTGAACTTGGGCAGTATGGTCTTGGAGTCTTTAATCTTCACACCCTGTGCTGGTAAGGAGGGCTGCCAGGGCTTTCCCAGGCAGCAGGTGCACTGCTGCTGGGATCAGAGCATCCCTTGTCCATTGTTAATGAGCTGGTTACCTGACACTTTCCTATGACACTTTCCATATGTAAGCCAACCTCCACTGTGTGCCAGCTCTGAACATCCTTGGTGTTTGGAGGGGAGGCAGCAGAGGGCGGTAGAAAAAAGAGCCATGTCCTGAGCCTGTATGTGGATGGCCAAGTGCTTTCCTGATTCTACTTGATCCTTTCGTTAACCTCACCTACTGTCATTTGTCCATTTTACAGATGAGGACACTGAGGCACGGAGGGGTTAAGTTGCTTATCCAAGGTCATATGACAGTACGTGTTGGAACAAGTGTTTACACTTGATCCAGTGGTTCTCCGTGGGGGTGATTTTGTTCCTCAGGGGACATCTGGCCATGTCTGGAGACTCTTCTGGTTGTCACAGCCGGGTATGGAGGGTTCCTGCCATCAACTTACAGAGAACAGGACAGCCTCCAGCACAAAGAATTCTCCAGCCTGGAGAAGCCCTGAGGCTGGTGGGCTCCGGGACCCAGCGGTGGCCGACAGAGCCACAACCCCGGGATTCTGAAGCTCCACAGCTTGCAGTCCAAATTTTAGCCCCCACATTTATTAGTTGTCTGAATTTGGGCAGCTTTTCTAATTCCAGTTTTTTTTCTTCCTAAGATTTTTTTATTATTTGAAAGAGAGAAAGAGCGAGCAGGGAGAAGGGTGGAGGAAGAGGGAGAGAGAGAATCTCAAGCTGATCCTGATCTGTGTGCTTGGAGCAGGATGCGGGGTCCATCCCAGAACCTCAAGTTCACGACCTGAGCCAAAACCAGGAGTCAGAGGCTTACCGTAATGAGCCACCTAGGAGCCCCTCGTTTTAGTTTCTTTATCTGAGAAATGGGAACATTAACCCCAAAGGTTTGGAGGAGAATTAAATGAGTGTGTACATCACTGAGGTTATTTTTGTGTTGTTCTTTCTCTTTTTCCTCCTTAAAAGAACTCCGTGGCTTGATGCAGTTTAAATCGACCTTGAGGTTTTCTATCGTCCTAGAAGCTGAAGACCTGAGAGCTGAGAGTCATTCTGTCTTGGCCTCACGGTCTTCTTGGCCTAGAAGAGTGTCTGGTATGGTGGAGGTGTTCAGTGAATGTGTGTCCCCACCTCGGACACACACACACGCGCGTGCACACACCAGTCTTACATGCTACAACTGAGTGAGTAATTAGGTGTTTACGCAGCAATCCCAGGGTGGTGGTCCTCACATTTTGGGCTAAGCAAAGGCCTGCAGGGCTGAAAGCCCCACACAGAGGGTTATTATCGTACAACACACCCAGATGCTCTTTTATAACTCGGAGAGGGCTTCCATATTTCCCCCAGAGCCCCATGAATATCCGGTGAGGTCCTTCCAGCCTGCCCATGGCAGAGATGAGACAAGCTGACCAAGGACAGGGAATGAGATGTCCTGAGATTCATCCAAGGTCACCCAACCAGGGACGCTCACACTAAATCTGAAGGTGGCCATACTTCCTGTGCCCTCCCCACCGCACGGCATGGAAGGAATGTGTGACAACAGGGGAACAGCAGGCATGTCCTTAAAATTCGTGCCTGACTGTCCTCACCCTCTCCTGGCTCTGTGTGACGACAGGAATGATGTGTTCCCGTCACATGGTGGCATGTCCTTAAATTTGGGGTTGTCTCGTGCTCCCTGCTGTGCAGATTCAGACACGCACTTTGGGCAGGAGCCCCACAGAAGCAGCGCCCTGTTCCTCTCACAGCATCGTACCGGGGAAGATGCTGTCACTTTCTGTCACTGGGAACGTGCGTTCTGGTCACCAGGTGATGATGGTGAATATAAAGTTACTTGATACTCAATACAAAGATACTTGATAAATATCCTTTGGAGAGATACTTTGAGACTACGGAAACACCCCATTAGCCCTCAGATTTTACCCACTGGCGTTGGCATCTATGAAGGATCTTTCCCTGAATCAATTATTGTTGTGATTGCCAGATGGGGTGTTTAAAAAATTTCCATCATCGTTTTACTGTTGGCTTTTTTTTTACTGCAAGGAAGGGCATTTATTTAACTCATACCTGTGTAGACTCTTGGATTCCTAGATCTTATAATAGGTCATAATCCTTTCCTCTCTGTATTTATTGTAATGTTTAAATGGTCTCCTATTGGACCAGGGAGGAGCCCTTTCGAGTTGCCTTCTGTGCCTTTTTGAGAAGCCGTTATTATTCATTGGGCAGTTTGCTATTTTTTTGGCCCAAGATACTCCAGACTAATCTTGTATATTTCTTGCTTGAGCTTTGGAATCAACCATTTCTTTAAGGAGTTTCAGTTCCTTTTAGCAGAGAATTGTATTTAGAAATACAATCTGGGAGCTAAGGTGTTATGCTACTCAGGCAATTGGTTTCCAGGCCCCCGTAGGGGACAGAGCTGGGACACAGATATATGTATATATTCGCACACATATTCTCCTATGCTTATATGCACAGACCCATAAGCTTCTCTCTATGTCTGTTCCTAGCAGTATACAGACATTAAGTCCCTAGGGTTTCTTCTGACTCCTTGTGGACATATTTTAAAATCATTACCCCCATTCAAATTCTGACTCACTGAACTTCTTAGTTCATGAGACCTGGAAGTTAAAGGGATTAAGTTACATGCCAAGATTTGTTTTGTTTTTCCATATCAAAAAGGGAATAATCACTAGACTTCCCTTGGAGTTTATTGATAGGGTTATGTCATATGATGCAGGCAGAATGGAAAGCCACACAGACAGTGAGAATTGGAAATCTATCAGCTCTGTGATTGTACCTGGAAAGCCTAAGGCAGGCCTCTCTGTGTCCCTGCAGTAGTCCTATGCTCCTTTTTCGGGTGCCCCATTCTAGAAACCGAGAGCTTAGAAGCCAAGACCTATGAGGGGAATGAAATGGATCAACAGCAAATCAAACGTGTGGTCACAGGAAGAAATAGGGCAATGTCAAGCTTGATAAGGAGAGGAATAATTGAGACTGGGGGAGATCTAAGAAGAGAATGTTCCTGAGCTCAGAAGGAACCCCTTGGGGCTCCAGGCCACTTTGGAGAGGACTCCAAGGAAGCATGAGCATGCACACTCACAAGCAGGGGTGGGGCCATCAGACTTTGCTTCGACTTTCCCAGTTTGGGGCGTGGGGCCACCTGTGTCCCATTTGTAGGACATGAGCACAATGCTGGGCCCAGAGAAACATGGAGAATGTTGTTTTCAGAACAGAAATGGACACTATTCCTTTCTCTTCTTTAGCAATGTTTTATGTGCTTTAAGCAAATTTTGAAGCTGGCTGCAGACATCGAAACTCATTTTGTCCACCTCCTGTATTGTGCACATGTGGAAACTAGGCCCAGAGAAGTTGAGCGACTTGGCCAAGAAGCCCAGCAAGGTCATAGGAACTAGAATCTAGAGCCCAGGTGTCCAGGCCCCCAGAGCAGTGCTCTTTTTGCAGCCATGTGCACCTTTCACTGGGGGTAGGGGGTGCAGAGGGTGCTCCCTGTCCTTAGAAATCTTTTTCTAAAGGCAATCATGATGCAAAAAATTCACGGTCAATGGTCTTTTCCATGTAAAATTAAGTTGATGAGATTTATTCTTTTCCTACAATATTCCCCATTAAGAAGGAACATTGCCAAGTTGCTTGTGGATTAAATACAAATGCTCAGGGATTTTTAGGACCCTGATTCATTCCTACTGAATGAAGTGTAGAGAATGGTAATTTAGCACTGATGAACCGTAGCTCTCACAGGAGTAAAAGGGCATCTGGAAGGCCTGTTCTTTGTTTGCCTTGTTATTTCATGAGAGAGAAACTGAAGTGGCAGGAAGCTCTTGTCAAAGAAGAAAATAGGGCTTTAAAAATGAAGTGAAAACAAGCTCAGAGGCACTGGGTCTCCTCCTGCAGGGAGAGGGGCTGCCACAGTCCAAGAAGGAATGTGAGTGACTCTCTGTCCCCTGCCCGCCACTCCCTCTTTGGTAAAATCATCTGGACATTTCAGACATCGACGTCCTGTTTCCCTGTGCGAGCACAGGACATGTTCAGGTTCTGTGTCCACGGAGGACCTCGGGGTGCCGAAGAGCACCCTTAGCGGAGGGTCGTGAGAACCCGATTTGTGGTCTGCTTGCTGCATGCCCAACATTTTACCGACATTAACTCATTTGATTGTTCACAGAAGAGCCAGGAGATAGGTACAGTTAACACCATCACTTTACCATCGATAATGGAGGGAGAGGCCCAGTGACCCGTCCAAGGTCACACGGGGACTGTGGCAGATCTAAAATTCAGATTCAGGCAGTAAGGCTCCCCACACTAAATGCTCGGCCTCTTAGGGCCACATGGCTTATGCTCCCTCAGGCCTGAGTGCTGGGAGATCCCATCCAAGGACATCAATCAATCCCTATCTTTTCTTGAACATGGTATCAACAACAGTTTGAGGTTATTAAGAGCAGTTTCCTGACCTTGACCTTGTCACCTGGAGTGGTTCCAGACCATCCCCACCCACCCCGGCCATGCCTTTCTCCAGCAAGTTTGGCCTGGGGTCCTGGTTCACCTGGTTCACATTTTTGTCCCTACCACTGGACACTGATGATGGTTCTGTGGCTCTGGAAACAAACCTTTTAACCGTAAGTCTATCAACATCAACACATTTTTCCCTAACAAATATTTTCTAGAGGAAAAAGCACTGAACATATTAAATGCATTGATCATTTTTCTCTTTGGTGCAAGGAAGCCATTTAGAGTGTTACTTTCCATGTTCTTGTTTTAATCTTACTAACTTTGTTTTTATGGAATCAATTATTTCCTTGAAAAACTTCACAGTGAAGATATGAATTTATCGATCAGTGTTTTTCCTCCATATCAGACTTCATCGATACCTTCTGCCACTGCGTTTTCTGTTTGGGGAGAAGGGTGTGATTTTTAACAATTTACCACGTAATTGTGTGATCGTCAGTTTTGTTATTTATTGATGACTTCTATCAGCAATATTTATTATGAATCAGATTAAAAACTGGTAATTTGGATTTATCATTTATCTGATGGATAAGAAATCTGTGAGCATATCTCAGATGACCCAGGAATGGTGTATTTTCCTGGAGTGGTCAATTCCACTGCTAATTCAGTTTTTTAAAATACTTCCCATCAGTTTGAAGGCTGTGTGCTAATTGGGTCTCACGCCTATCTCTAGCTTGCTGGCTACAGATCTGGGGATTCTTCAGTCTCCATAACTGCATGAACCGATTCCTTCTAACAAATCTCATTTCATATATATTTATGATACTGGTTCTGTTTCTTTAGAGAACCTGATATAGTTTCTGAATGGCTAACAGGTGAACGTGGTACAATGAGAACTGGACAAGTCTAGAGACTCATTCTGGAAGTTCAGGGGTAAGGTGGACGGGCCAGCAATCCAGCAGCTGGCGCTGGAGTTTCCCATTATGGGATCTGAAAGTCTAGACATAGACTCTCTTCTTGAGGATCCAGTGGGGTTTTTCAGGAGTTCCGTCTTGAGGAGGCAAGACCCTGGCACTGTGTTGGCAAATGAGGCTCAGGGGATGGGGTGTCTAACCAGCATAATGCAGGAAGGGCAGCAGAAGTCACAACTGCAGGGCTGGGGTTCAAGGCAAAGCCCCAGGCTGACCCACATGCAGATTAATTTATTAATTTGTCAACTCCTGTGGGAGGCAGTATGGCAGAGGTGTTATGGCACTCAGGCCCTGGAGCTGGAGTGCTCGTTTTGGAATTCCTGTGCTCCCACTTACTATATGACCCTAGGGATAATGCATGCCCAAGTTCCCCTATTTGTTGAGGGAGATAATTATAGTACCGCCCCATGGAATCCCATAAGGATTCGATGAGATACTCTGTATAAAGCCCTTAGAACAATAACTGCACACTCTTAGTACTGAGTTAACTTTGTATGATGTGTTAGGCTTTGTTGTGATTATGCTGCATAACAAACAATCCCCAAATCTCAGTGCTAACCAATAGTTACTTCTCACACTCATCAGGGAGCCCAGCTCTATGGGGCTCTACAGGGCTTGCCTGGATGCAGATGGGCCTGAGTTCAGGTTGTGAGCTGGATTCATGCCTGCCTCACTTGGCTGTCATTAGAATACCCAGGAAAAGAGCAGCAGTTGTTTGAGGCACGTTCACGGCCTGCTGGAGGACAAGATCTTAAGAGGACATGTCAAACTAAGCAAGGAAGGACACTGGATGCTTCTGCAGGGATGCTGACTGACTCACACACCAGCAGCCAAAGCAAGTCACACAGCCAAACCCAGCACAGCTGGGGTGAGGTTGGGGCACGTGGGGGCAGGGGAGCTAGTGCCAAGCAAAAATATAGTCTATAAGAATACAGTCTCTCACAGTAACATTGCCTGGGTGCCCAACAGCTCCCAGGAAGTGTCTCAAGCTCCAAAGATTCAGAAGTGAGTCAGTGACCTGCCCTCAAGGACACTGTCATTACACCAGCAACAGCTGGCACGGGAGGTCACAGGAGGCCCCCCAGAGAACTTAACCCTTCCTGGGGGCCAGAAAGAACTATTTTAATTCCCATATTTCTATAAACCAGGTATCACCAACCCCATTTTACATAGAGACTCAGGGAGCTAAGTCACTTTGGTCCCATGGCCAGAAAATGGCAGAGCCCGGAACCATACCTTGCTGTGACTGTCCCAGTGCTGTGCTCTTGGCATGGCAGCCATGAACTCAACTATGAAGGCAGGGACAGCAGGACCACGATGAGGACTGGCCGAAACTTCTGATCCTGGCAGGAGTCCGGTCCGCATGCATGTGAGCTCCGACAGACACATCTGCAAGCCTAGACCTTCCCAGCTGGGCTAGTGACTCCAGCCATCTGAAGGGCAGATTCAAGTTATCAACTGCTGGTCCCTGAATTGTCCAGAAGCGGCTTTCCACATCCTCTAGCCCATCATTCCCTCCTGGGAAACATCTTCGATTCTTGGGAGTTTTGCTTGCTTGTCCGTCCACAGTGCTGGACACATTCTGCAGGCGCTGTCCCCCTTGTTACTCTTTATATGCATGTATATCCTGGGTGTTCCTGTTCCCAGAAAGCCTGCGTTCTCCAGTTTCACCTCCATGGCCCCTGGAGTGCCTGCCCAGGGATGGGTGCTAAGTGGGGCTTGAACAAAAGTATGTGGAATGGGTGTATGGATGGCTGGGTCAGTAGGGGCTGCTGAGAGCCCAGGAAGGGGAGTGGATGAGGCTTCTGCTGGTCCCTATCCCTGCTCTGGCCTTGGGAGGGATTTCAGGCAGGACAGGTCTGGTGAACCCACATACTGGCGTGTCTCAGGGATGCAGGTGCAGGGGATGTTGCCGGAGCTCCCTTGGGTAGTCAGCGAACAGTGGCCATCTAAGACCACGGTCTTGCATCGTGTCCTGATGTGTTAGTTGTACTTGCTGCATTCTATCAGCCGGCTGTAGCCCTTCACCCAAACACTTCTCTCAAGTGGGAGCACCTGCCCTGCGGAACCAGCGGTGGCCTCCCCGTCAGTCTAGAGCATCTGTGTGGTTGCGGTCATGCATCCCAACACCCACTACAATCAGAGCCTGCCGAGAAGCCTCATTTTCCTAGTGGGTTATTTATAGCCAAATCATAGTGGGAATCATTATGTAAAGAGGGCTATTTCCTCCCCCGGGGCTGTCAATCTCTCATTCCGTGGAAGGCTCTGGCTGCAGCGATCAGACTTAATGAATGGGCTTGTGAATGGGAAAGTACTAACAGCAGAGGAGACTTGTTACTCTTATCTTCAGGAGAAAAAGAACCCCTGAGAGAAAGGAGACCTTGGGGATTTTCTAGTGTAACCATGCAGTGTTATAGATGAAAAAACTTGCAGATCACAGGAGGGAAGCTAGTTGTTGAAGTTGGATAGTTACCAAAAGGCCTGGGGCCTGGAGACCTGAGACTTAGTTCTAAATCACGCTGGATTACTTAAAATATACACGATTCTGAGCCAGGTCCCTGGTGGTTGGGCCCAAGGTTTCCCTTCTGGAAGGTGGGGAGGAGGACATCGATTCTGTGGCGGTTGGAACTACCGTGTATAAGCCTCTGGGCCTAGTAGATGACACAGTGGTGTCATCACAGAAGACTCAGGACCAGAATCTCTCTTCTCATCACCCCACCTTGCTTTAACCAGAGTAACAACACAAGCCACAAAAGCCGAGTACGTTCCCCTCATACACCAGGAGTTTTCAGCGGGAAGAACACCACCCATGGAAGATTCTGAATATTGTATTAGCGTACCAGGAACGCAGAGCTTCATCCTGCAGGAGTGGAGTCTGTGGCATCGGCTGTCACTGGAGGTGGGCGAGATCCCGACGTGTTCATGCAGCAGAGAAATAGTTGGCAAATATAACGGGGAAGGCGGAGGACCTACTGAGGGAGCTTGTGGGGCTGCAGGCTGAGAAGCAGAATGTCTGCCCCATGACCCCCTGGTCAATGAGCCCAGAACGGGCTAATCTCTAAGCAGGTTTGAGCAGGAATAGAGAGCCCTGGAAAACTGGAGGGCTTTGAGGGGTGGAAGGCTCAGCGGCTTCTCATCTCCAACCATTAGAAGGCCCAAGACACAAAGGCCAACCAGAAGTCAGAGCTAGGACCAGAGCAAGTGTGCAGCTGTCATAGTCTTTGTTAAATCGTGGACTTCATTAAGTTAGTAGGTTCTACATCCTTCCTGCGGGCAGAATGGGGAGAAGGGAAGAAAGGTGGGCTCTGCCTGAGAAACAGGAGAGTCTAAGCACTCACAGTTCAGTCGAGAGAGAGGGGTGTATATCTGAAAGGATTGTGGTGTGGTTCTTGCTTCTTGGAATAAAGCAGTAAAACACACAGGATGTTTTTTCAGAGCATTGCCCTTCTGCTGGAGCTCCAAGCCCTATATACTTTGAGACTGGAATTGACCTCTGAGCCTCCTCATTCTACATGCAGAAAGGAAGGAAGGAAGCTTGGAAGGAAGGAAGGCTGAGGAAGCCCTGCAGTCCCTGAAATGGAGTTTGTTTGAGGACTTTCTCGGGAGGAAAACAGGAAAAAAAAAGGATTTTCCAAAAGTAGAGTGAAAGTCCGCAGGAAACCAGTGTTCTGGAAGCTACGGTGGGAGGTGAGGTGTAGAACCAGGGTATCTACAGGAAGCATTCTACTCTCCGGGGTGGGGCCACCAACACCTGCCCAGCCCAACGCGGGCCCTGGCGGCTGTGTGCCTCCTGGTCTTCCCGGGCACGGACGGCAGTGTCTACTGATGCTGTCTTGTCCCTGCGTCTACTGAGGATTGATCTTCTGGTGTCCTTGGCCTTCTCAACCTCAAGGTCGCATCTGCTGCAGTGGCTGGCCTCATTTTCATACTAAGACTTTTTTGCAATTATATGGGTAGTTTTTTATTTTTATTTTTTGGGTTGTGAATTATGGAAGCCTCACACCCAGTAACTGTCAGTCCTTACTCTTATCTTGAAAAGTCACTTCTCCTGGCCTCAGTTTCATCTACTGTAAAATGGCAACAGTCCCATCTCTGGGACCTTAGTGTGACAAACAGACAGGACTGTGGTTATCAAAATCCTTTGACGACATGCACAGTTTTGTGTCTAGGAGGACCGCTGTCACATGGTGGCCGGCCCTGGGCTGGGAAAGAGGACCCCTCAGTTGGAGTAGTTTCTAGGACTGCCCTAACAGAGTCCCGCATCTACATTTATATCCCTTTATTCCAGTTGTCACAGTAATTTTTTAAAAATTAAAATTAAAAAATTAAATTAAATTAAATTAAATTAAATTTTAAATTGAATTAAAACTAAAAATTAGAAAGCTCTGAAAGTTCCAGTTGCTGAAAGAGTTGCTGTCAAATTAATGTGGGAGAGACAATTGTAAACTATTTTTTAAAACTAGGAAAAATCTAAAAAATCTAAAAATTCTAAAATCTAATCTAAAAATCTAAAAATCTAAAAAAAGTCCATATTCAGACTGCGGCAGAAGATCTCCAAGCTCCCATTCCAGTTTAGAGGGTCAGAGGTGGGCTCGTGAGAGACAAAATGGAGGTCCCATCAACTGAATGACGCTGAAAGGAACGCTCTTGACTTCTGTAAAACAGGTGAATGAAGGCACATTTACATTTTAAGAATACACTAGTTGTGGGGCACCTGGGTGGCTCAGTGGGTTAAGACTCTGCCTTCGGCTCAGGTCATGATCCCGGGGTCCTGGGATCGAGTCCCGCGTCAGGCTCCCTGATCAGCGGGGAACCTACTTCCTCCTCTCTCTCTCTCTGCCTGCCTGCTTGTGATCTCTCTCTGTCAAATAAATACATTAAAAAAAAAAAAGAATACACTAGTTGTAATGTATGGATCGCTTCTCATCTCCACCTTATTGACCTAATTAATCTACTCAACAGCTGGGCCAGGCTGGGTTGTGTTGCGGTGATGACCAACCTCTGAACCTCGGCGGCTCTCAGCAGTGAAGGTTTATTCTTGCTCATCCTGCAGGATCACTCCAGAACCCGGGCTGCAGGGCCGACCTCTCTTGGGGACACTGCGATTTTGTGGCAGAAGGGACAAGAGAAGATGGTGAACCACGAGCTGCCTCTCTACGCTTCTGCCCAGAAGGGATTCAGGTCACTGCCATCCCTGTCTCATTGGCTAATCAAAGTCTCATGATCCCTCCTGCGCTCACCTGGCCGAGGAAGCCCTTCCCAGCAGGGAGGGGCGGGAAAGCAGAGCCCAGCCGCCAGCCACAGGCTCCAGCTGCTTCTAATAAGGGAACTTCTGCTTCGTCTTACTGATGACCTAGTAATAGTAATGGCCAACAATCACTGTGCATTTAAGTGCTGGGCACTGTTCTGGGAGTTTGGCATTCATTAATTTACTGCGGTCTCACTGAAGTCCTATAAGTAAGTACCATCATGCCCATTTTACAGCTGGGGAACACTGAGGCAAAGGAGGGAAAGTGGCTGATATAAGGCCCACGGTGAGAGTGTGGTGGAGCCTGCACTTGACCTCAGGCTGCCCACCTCCAGAGGCTGCCCTGCAGTGCTGCATGCCAAATGAGGGAACACACAGAGAGCGCTGGGCTCAGTGGCTGAGGCCACTCGGCACACTTTAAATTCTTCCCACCTTCCTTGTCTGGTCGGGCTGCACTGGGTTTTCTGGGAGAGCGAATAGTGGAGAAGGCTCCCTTCCCTCCTGGGTAACACTTGCATGTGTGTGTGAGGGAGGCAGACGTGGGTCTCCCCAATTCTGCGCCCGAATACACAGGACATCCCCTCTCCCCGAAAATGGGTTTTCTCGTCCCTTTGTGATACTTCTCTTAAAAGCCAGGAAAATGGCCCTCTGCTGCCCTGCTTTCAGGCTGGCGAGAGCCACTTAAGAGGATGGACTTGACTCAAAATAGCTTTTTGGGAGATGCACTCACTGGCTGGAGAAACATCTGTGGGGCTTTTAAGATTCTTAAAGACTTGAAGGGACCAAAAGTATCAACTTCTTCCCACGCTCCCTTCCCAAACCCGTTTTTAGCTGCCTGACATCCACCTGCCCGGCTTGTTCAGATGTATACGTGCTATTAGGGCTTCAGTGCTTGGCTCTAGGGACAGAAAAATCAACCCTCTGGCTCCAAATAACCCAAAACATAAGTGGCATCCTGCTTTTTGGTGTGGGGATGGAGGGGAGAAATATCATGACTCTGGAGAAGTAGAGGCAGCTGGTTCAGGAGGGACCACATTCAGGCGAGGTCCTTCCCCCCCCTCGCCACGTTCTTGACCTCTGCATCTGCCTGGCCTTGCTCTTGTAGCCTCTCCTTCTCCTCCTCGAGCTGCAGCCACAGGAGACTGCTGAGCGTGCCCAGAACCCACCCCGATGTTTCATGTTCCCATGCCTCTGTTCATTCTGTCTTCTAGGACATCTTTTCTCCCTTATTTATCTTACACATTCCTACTTGGCTTCAAGGTTCAGCTGAGGTGCCTCTTTCTCCAGGAAGCCATCCCTGATCTCCATCACCTTCCCTGTGGCTGCTGGGCTAGCTGCCTCTCATTTGAGCTTCCAGAGCCTGTTTTGACATTTGTCGCAGACCTGCTTGTCTATTTATCAGCTGGTCTGAGCTCTCCCGTAGGTGGCCCCATGTCCCTCGCCCCTCGCCCTCTTGCATTCCCAGTGCAGAGCATCTGTGCGTGATGGATCCCTGTTGACTTGAATGACTGCTTGAGACTCCACAAGCTCAAGTTAGCAGATGTGACGTGCTGGGATCTCACTGCTCTCATTAGAGCACAGGGGTCGGTCTGTCTCGAGTCAGCCTGAGGCTTGACAGAAGACTTGGCTAGAATCCACGATTGCCGAAATCCTTGGCCAGCTGTCAGTAGCCAGGACAGTTTTATGTGGAAAGGCTGTACATGTTTCTTTTATTCTCTGGGCTCTGGAATGATATCCTTCTAGAGCCTCATTGCACCATGAGCAAGGTAGGACCCCAGAGAATTCTGTGAGCCCCACTCTGCCCCCAGCCTTATTTCTTCCTTCTTCCCTTGCCCATTCTACCACACCCTGCCACCAGCAGCTGGGTGGCTCAAAACCATGATGGAACCATGGAGAAAACTCACCATCTGTGGGAGGTGTCCTGGCCCCTGGGCTCTGTCTTTGGTCAGGTGGAATCTGGGCTGTCGCAGTGCCCTGGCCAGGAGCAGGGACTTGAATTCTGGCTTTTGTGCTCACTTTCTTAACAGCAGCTGGGCACAGCCTCCCTTTGCCTCAGGCCAGACTTTCCTCAGCAAACCTATTTCCATTTTGATGAGGTTCTTTACAGCCAGGGGCCAGCTACAGTCCATCCTTGGCCGTTGGCATTATTACTCGCCTGTCTTTCAGGGGCTTTTGATCCTGCTCAAACTTTGTAGGTTTGGGGCTTTTGTGATGTTCGGCCAGCAGCAGCCACAGTGGGAGCCAGTCAGCTATAGGGGCGGGGGCCGGTATTCCCGCCTAGGGACTGGGCTTGGCCGTCAAGGCCTGAGCAACTCTTGGAATCAGTCTCACGTGGGGATCCCAGAAGCCACTCTGGGTGATGGGGCAGAATTTTCCCTTGTACCCCTAAGACGGAAAGACATTCAGCACAAGACAAACAAAAGCAAAAATGAACTATTGGGACTTCGTCAAGATAAAAGTCTTTTGCACAGCAAATGAAACAGTCAACACAACTAAAAGGCAACCCATGGAATGGTAGAAAATATTTGCAAATGACATATCAGATAAAGGCTAATATCCAAAATCTATAAAGAACTTATCAAACTCAACACCCAAAGAACAAAGAATCCAGTCAAGAAATGGGCAGAAGACATGAACAGACATGTCTGCAAAGAAGACATCCAGATGGCCAACAGATACATGAAAAAATGCTCAACATCACTCAGCATCAGGGAAATACAAATCAAAACCATGATGAGGTAACACCTGACACCAGTCAGAATGGCTAAAATTAACAAGTTTGGAAACAACAGATTTGGGGAGGATTGAGAAAGGGGAACCCTCCTACACTGTTGGTGGGAATGTAAGCTGGTGCAGCTGCTCCAGAAAAACAGCATGGAGGCTCCTCAAAAATTTGAAAATATGATAATTGACTCTCTCTGCTTGACTTATTTCACTCAGCATAATCTCTTCCAGTCCCGTCCATGTTGCTACAAAAGTTGGGTATTCATCCTTTCTGATGGAGGCATAATACTTCCTAGTATAAGTCAAACAGAGAGAGCCAATTATCATATGGTTTCGCTTACTTGTGGAGCATAAGGAATAACACAGAGGACAAAGGGAGATGGAGAGGAGAAGTGAGTTGGGGGAAATCGGAGGGGGAGATGAACCATGAGAGACTGTGGACTCTGAGAAACAAACTGAGGGTTTTGGAGAGGAGGGGGTTGGGGGGTTGGGTGAGCCTGTTGATGGGTATTAAGGAGGACACGTTTTGCATGGAGCACTGGGTGTGGTGCATAAACAATGAATTCTGGTACACTGAAAAGAAATTTAAAAAATAAATAAAATTTTTTTAAAAAGTTGAAAATAGAGCTACGCTGTGACCCAGCAATCACACTACTAAGTATTTATACAAAGGAACATAGCTCCTTGAAGGGGCACGTTCACCCCAATGTTTAGAGCAGCAATGTCTACAATAGCCAAGCTATGGAAACAGCCTAGATGTCCATCAACAGATGAATGGATAAAGAAGATGTGGTGTGTGTATATATATATATATGTATATATATATACATATATATATGTATATATATGTGTGTGTGTGTATATACACATATACATACAATGGAATAGTATGCAGCCATCAAAAATGAAATCTTGCCATTTTCAATGACATGGATGGAACTAGAGGGTATTATGCTAAGCAAAATAAATCAATCAGAGAAAGACAATGATCAGATGATCTCACTGATATGTGGAATTTAAGAAACAAGGCCGAGGATCATAGGGAAAGGGAGGACAAAATGAAACAGGACAAAACCAGAGAGGCAGACAAACCATAAGAGACTCTCAATCTTAGGAAACAAATTGAGGGTCGCTGGAGGGGGCGGGGAGTGGAGGGACCTGGGTGGCTCAGTGGGTTAAAGCCTCTGCCTTCGGCTCAGGTCATGATCCCGGGGTCCTGGGATCGAGCCTGCATCGGGGTCTCTGCTCAGCAGGGAGCCTGCTTCCTCCTCTCTTTCTGCCTGCCTGTCTGCCTACTTGTGATCTCTGTCTGTTAAATAAATAAATAAAATCTTAAAAAAAAAAAAAAGGGCAGAGGGAACAAGGCATGGGCAGCGGTAAGATGGGAGCAGAGGAGTCCCAAAGGTGAGTGGGCACAGCCAGTGAGGCAGAAGGGCTGCAGTGGGGAGTCACCGGTGTCAGAAGCAGAGGCAGGACGGGACACATCTGTGTTTTAGAAGGATGGCTCTGCTGCAGAGCCGGTGTGAGAGCTGGTGTGAGAGACAGTGGTGTGAGAGATGGAAGTCATGGCGCTATTGCAGTGGTGTCCGTGGGCAATGGGGAAACTCTGGTCGGGCAGAACAGTGGGGAAAGGGCACACAAAGGAGAAGCATCCTTTCCAGAAGTAGCATCTGACGTCAGGACTGGGTGGAGAGCAGACATCTGCAAAGTCTACATAGCCCTCAGGATACAGCCCGGGCAGGTATGGGTGCTGCTGTTCTGAGTTTGTTTGACAGAAGAGGAACAGTTGTATTGCAGGAGGAGGGGCGTTCTGGTTTGGAGGTGCTGATTTGTAGGGCCCCACAGGCATCCAGGAGGAGCTGTCTACCAGGTATCTGAACCAGGTCTGCCACTGGAAAGGGACCTCTGGCAGGAGGTGCATGTCTGTTGGTTGGGTTGCTGAAACCATAGGGATAGGAGATCTGGTCCAAGGACAGCATTTGAACTTGAGAAGGGATGAAGGCTAACAACGGAGCCTCAGCAAGAACAGGAGAAGTCAGAATCAGTGACGGAAGCTGAGTAGGATCCTAGAAAGGAAGGAAACTGTGTGGTTGCTGTGGTCACTGTGCCACATGTCACCCTGTGGACTGAGTGTGGCCATCTACTCAGGGATCAGGGGAAGGTCAGGGAGGGTGGGTCTGGGGAGCATTCTGGAGGATATGACACCTGAACCGAGCTTGGGAAATGCCTGCAGTAGGTGAGAAGGGAGGACACCAGAAGGATAAAGAAGGTAAGGACAATAAGGGGTGACATGTTACAGTAATTGTGACATTGGGAGAAAGTCTAGAAGCGGGCTAATGAGGTACACCAATCCATCCAGGTCCTTCTTGTGCTTCAGAAGGCATTCAGAGTCTCCCCAGAGGCTCTGGCAGACTTTTCAGAGTGTTCGGGTGGACCCTTATAGGAATCCGATTTCTCCTGGACAAATGTATTTGGGAAGGCTTCCCAAATACATTTGTTTCACTTGGGCACCTGGGTGGCTCAGTTGGTTAAGCCACTGCCTTTGGCTCAGGTCATGATCCCGGAGTCCCAGGATCGAGTCCCACATCGGGCTCCCAGCTCTGCGGGAAGTCTGCTTCTCCCTCTGACTTTCTCCCCTCTCATGCTCTCTCTCACAAATAAATAAATGAAATCTTAAAAACAAAAAAACAGGCTCTCACTGCAGGACCTCTCAGAGTTGTTAATGCACTAATGTATTCAGTGACCCTCCAAGAAATTCGAAGACGAGGAGGATTTCCCAAACTGTATGACCAAGGAGCCCCTCTTTCCCAGGCACCTGGGGTCTAGGATTCCACGAAGCACATTTGCTAACTGCTTGCCTTCCTCATAATGGAATGCTCAGTCCTGCCTGCTTTTTCTTACTACACCTTCCTGTCCTTCTAAATCAGCACCCCCCACCCCAACACTCCACCACACCGACCACACACAGGCTCTCATGTGCCATTGTCTCCTGTGGTTGGGCTCTAGGTAGCAGGCTCTTTCCTTCATCTGTGGTTCACTCTAGTGAGAGCCCACCTCCTCCAGGAAGCCTTCTCTGACTCTCTCAGTCTGTTCAGGTTAATTCCATAACATCCCTGCTTCCCTCCATGCCAGTACTCACCCCTTGGTGCTGAAATTGTGCACCAGCTGCCTTTCTCACTGCCTTGGCTCTCTTCAGTAGTGAGGGTGTGTCAGAGCATCTCTTATCCCCAGGGCTGGCCACATGCTGAGTGCCCGATTATAGTGTTTTGAGTTAATAGAAAGATGGAGAGAGGCAGAGACAGAGCTTACTGGTTAAATTTCTGCCAGAACAATTATTCTTTGGCCTAGCTCTTACCAACCCGTGAGCAATTCCCTACATTCTAGGGTCCTGTGTGGTTTATAAGGCACTTTCTCATACACCCTCTTACTTCCTGAGATTGTAAGTGTGGTTGCACATCTAAAAGAGAATCTTTGGAATTCTTCCATCAGTGTCTCACACCAACAATAAAAATCGTCCACACATGGGATGCAGGCTCAAAAACCCAGTCTTTGAGAAAGGCCTATTCTCTCCGCCTTTGCAACACACTTCCAAGGGAAGCAGCAGTGTGAGTCCTGGAGGAGTGGTGTGTTTTGGGTTAGGAATCTCTCCCCTCGGTCAGATTTGGTTAGGGTCAGGGCTGCCTTGCACAACCCCGGGGGGGCACCATGGACACAAAGGCAAGGACAGCATGATAACCTTGGTTTGGGCCAGCCTGACAGGCACTAGTTCCTTCTTGTCCCAGGAGATGTAGGAAAGATGTGAGGGGTTGAAGCTAATGGCCAGGAAAGAATTCTTGAGACATCCTTGATGCAAATAGGTGGTTTTCTTAGAGCACAGACACAGGACCCAGCACCGGTGGGCAGAAAGAGGCACACTGGGTGGTGAGGAATGGTGCGTTATGTACTTTCAAGTTGGGAGGGGGTTAGGGATAGCGTAAGTCTCTAAGGAATTTGGAAGCAATGTTTCCAGGGAGGTTTTGAGGGAGCTAGCTGCTGTCAGGAAAAGGTCATTTAGTACAGTCTAATACAACCTGAGATGTGAGACCTTTCAGATGTGTATGGGTGGATCAGATGCTTGGAGGATGATAGCCGACATGTACCTTGGAGGGTAGAGACAAAGGAAGCTTCCAAAGGAATTTTTAAATGTTGAAGTAGACTTACAGGATCCTGGGGGTTGGGCTAAGATTGCCTTTTGCCCTTGGTAGAGCACTAACATCGAGGTAGCTGAGCAACTAGAGGAAGGTCACTCTGCCTGTTTCAAGGACTCGTCAGTGGGCTGTAGGTAGTAAGGACATTTAATAATTTTTCTTCTGCCTTTGTTTCCTACATCATCAGACACTGGTGATTCCATACAGCCCTGGAGGTAGACAACATTTGGGTTTGGGCCAAGTGGCCCTTCTTGGGAGGCTCTTGATATCAGGAGAAGAAAAGAGGGGGCTCGTATTGATTCTAATTTCCCTCGTTGAGAAAATCCCTTTATATTTTTGACATGTGCGGCACAGTAAAATGAGGATTAGTTTAGGACTGAAGAGTGTTCAGGCTCAAATACAAACTCCATTGTTCATCCACTAGGATATCTTGGGCAGGTCCCAGAATTCAGAATACAAATGATACCAATGGTCATATCATTTCTGCTTTAAAGTTTCCTGGTGGGGGTAGGGCGGGTGGGAGGGAAGTCCTTGGGCGTTATATCCTCCTGCCCCAGTCCCTCCCCAGGCCCTGTGATCCTGGTCGATGATTCACCAGGCTCAGAGGCTGGGGAGCACCTGGTTATTGAAAGTTGGAGGGAACCAGTTGGCTTTGGGAAGCCAGATGCCTTTCCCATACAAACAGAAACCCTGCTGACTTCTGGGAGGAGGTGACAGAGGAAGGTGGGGCTCAGGTCTCTGAAATATTGGGAGGGGAGCAGAGCTCTCAGGGAAGAAGAGGGAGGGGGATGTTGGGGGGACAATCTGGAGAGAGGAAGCGGGCAGCACAGCAAATTCCAAACAGTGCTTTCTCCTGGCCTGCAAACTCATTACCACCTGCCCTCTCCACCTCCCTTGGGATAAATTTCTCAATCTCAGCGAACACTGCCACCAGTTCCCCCAATGGTTAAATGCTGAGACTGACACCTGCACTGGCAAGGTCATCATGAGCATGAGAGATCATTCATTTTAAGCACCCAGCACAGCTCAGTAAATTATAGATACTGCTGCTAACGTTAATGGTTTTAACTGATTCCGACCTATACAGCGCTAACCTAGCCTAGCGAATCCTTTATCCACAGGATGTGTTGTGCACGATGATGCTCTAGAGGCCATTCTGTCCAGTTAACAGAGTTACTGATTTGGCAGGTGGGCATTTGAGCTCCATGGGTAATGGTGGGATGCTATTCTCACATTGTCATTCTGTGGCCACCTGATCTAAAGTCACAACCCAGACACTGTGTTCTAATCCTTTGTACTGTATTCATCACCATTTGCTTTGTGTCTGTGACCTGTTTGTTTGCTTCTTATTCACCATCCCCTGCACTTGAATGTCAGCTCCATGATAGCTGGAGATTTCCTTCTTCCCCACCTGACCGGCAGACCCGGAACACGTTTGGGCTCAGAGTAGGACCGCGGCAAGAGTCCTGGGGGTAAATGGATTGTAATTAACGAGTGAGGAGGAGACACTTTATGGGTTATGGTCCAAGTTTTTATGACCTTGGGCAAGTTGCTTCTCAAAACCTTAGTTTCTTCTGACATCAAGTTGGGACAGTGCCCGGCCACTCAGCAGAGTTCAAGTGCTTCCAAGAAAGCCTCAGCAAGAGGCCTCAAGGGATAAGGGCTTTGCAGGCTCATCACAGTCTGGCTTTTAGCCTTAAAGAGGGAAGTTTTTGGCACCCGAGAATTAGCTGGAGTGGGGGTGCCACGTATCTACTGTTCTCACAAGAGAGATTTATAAACCAGCCATGATAATTTGCCAATTTTTGCTGCAAAATATAGAATTAAGGAAAACCAGGGTTCCAATTGGTTTGAGCAGCTTGTTGGAAATCATTTCAAGAGAAAGCCACCAGGGTGTCATGGAAGGAGAAGAAAGGCACGGGACTTAACTGACGGGAATGCTCATTATTTTTGGCGGCTGACATTGAGAGTTGTGCATTCATTTCCAAAATAAAGGGGCGCTTGGACAGGCTCAGTCTATGGGTCAGGGCATCTTTATCCTCGAGACGGCCAAACTGCCAATGCCCTTGATGCTTCCAGCTTTATGTTTAGGTTTTTGTGACTGATCACCATCCCCTTATGTTGGACAGAGCCTGCCTTGGAGCTTGCTAGCTCTTGTTCTGTCTTTCGAACACACTTTTCTATCCTTTTCTGGTTTGGGGGATTCCCCCCTCTGATTCTAGGTGGTTCTGGAAGAACTGCCGATCAGATTATACTACCCGCTGCCCACCTTTTCCGGGTTGAGCATACGAACAACTCATTCTCCCTGGTCACCGTGATGGCTTTGGGGATATATATGGATGTGACCTGAGTAGGGAAACCAGAATCTGTGAGTTGATATGTGGACATCGAGGGTGGTAGATTGTTTGCAAAGCTGGCCACCACCACAACAGCTCCATCCTATTTGTGATTTCATGTGCTTCCTATCAAGGGGTAGAATCCATTTCCCTTGAGTTGTTCCCATGACTTGGTCATGGGCTGGTTCCATGACTTGATCAGTCGAGGAGATGTGTGAATTCTAAGCCTCAGCCTCCAGAGGACTTCGAGAGTCTGTTCTCATGCTCTTTAGAACACTTTGTGAGATGGAAACTCTCATGCAGAGGGAGACCATGTAGAGAGAGGCTCGGATGTCCCAGATGTTCTAGCCATTCCAGCTGAGGCCTCTGACATGTGCATGAGGCCCTCTGAGCCCAACCAGCCTCCAACTGACCACAAATGCCTCACAGAACCCAGAGGACTCCACGTGCATCCAAAGAACTGCCCAGCTGAGCCATCCCTAATTTGCTGGCCCACAGAATTGTGAGCAGTGAAAGGGCTGTTCTTTCAAGCCACTAAGTTTTGGGGGGTTTTGTTCTGTAGCAATAGATACATAATGCATTTGGAGAGCGATTTCTTCCCCACACTGGGTGGCCAGGCTGAGAATGTGCAAGGCTGGGGACTACTAGAGGCCGACAAATTGGGACTCTCAAGCAGAGAGAGCCAAGCAGAGAGCAGCAGAACCAAGAGAGGACAGGGACAGAGCGGGAACCATGAGTGATGTCACTTGAGCCCCTGAATCCAGACAAGACTGAAGCTGGTTGCCTTCCTAGACTTCTAGTTTAGCTAATGAAAATATTCCATCACTACGTCTGAAGCTAGTAGCTGTCATGATTGTCACTCACAACTGGAAGGGGACTCGCCGACATTCATTTGCTGGGTGTGTTCAGTGCAATTCGGTGGCAGCCACGTTTTGCTGGCCTGGTGATTTCTAGTGTCTTTAAATGTAGTTTCCATATCTGTCAACATTTCCTGATTTCAACAAATTATCATATTGACAATTCATTCATTCGGCTGCTCTCTATTCAGCACTCACCATGTGCAAGGAACAGTGGCAATGGCTGGACACTCGGTAGGTGGTAGGACACGTCCAGTGTCCCCAGGGTCCAGTCCAGGCTCTTTAATTCACATTGCATTAGATTCCAAGTAGAAAAAGAAATGGACACGATGAACGTGTTCACAACTCCCCTTGCCCTCTTGTGAAAAACAAGGGCAGCTCATGGGTGAAACACCTGCCATAGGTCTAGCACGAAACTGCTCGTTTTTAGTTTCACTCGTGGGACAAACTAGAAGGCCATTTCAGAGGTATCTGCTTCATCATCAATAATACCTTCCTTTAGATGCGCTTTTTTGCTCTTGGAGCTCACACAGAATGCAGCATCCTCGATTTGCCACATGGTGAGGCGGTGAGTGGCCAGGAAGGGCCTGCTCTAAATTCAAGAGGCACAGTCCTGGGGCTGCTGGAGGTTCGTGCTCCCGGCACGCTCTGAAAGTCTGCCTCTGCCTTCACCACCCACATGTGCTGCTGAGAACCCAACTCCTTTTTGCCTTGGCCTTTATTACTTCCAGCTCTGGTTCTTGGCTGAGACAAACTGCAGTCCTCAAATGCTGTGATTTAATGAGAGGAAATTTACTTGCCTTAATGTACAGATTTTGCCAAGGGACCTGATTCTGATAAGGATAATTATATCTACATCTTGGTGTAAATTACAGCAAATGTCTGAAACTGAGCAGCCACCAAGCCCCTGTCAGTCAATGAGACCTCCCTCCTTCAGGGTTCACAGTTGGCAAAGGAATGTTCAGTGAAAGAGAAGCCTGGTTATAATGATCTGAACCCCTAGAGTCCCCTCATTTATTCTAGTAAGAAGTAGTATCAGAATAGGGTGTTGTCTGTCTTGACCTGTGCTCAGCCAGAGACAGAAGGTGTGGGACGGGTTTGGTTCCAGGCATATGTAGGCGACTCCCACGTGAATTTTCACAATCTAGACTCAAACCACCAACCAGTGTGGTTTCCTACACTTGTACATAGAGCTACTGTGTTTGGCTGCCATTCCCATGTCATTGGCCCTTTTGTCTCAAATTCCTCCCTGCCTTTCCTCAGCCGGGCAGAAGCCAAATACCACCACCGAGATGACGCTCCCACACTACCACTCGGAGGTATCTGGCCTAATGGCCCACAGCCAGTTCCTCCACAGGGGTCCCATCCCATCCTCTTCATGGCTTCGTCAGGACATTAGTTTGTTCAGTGAGCGCATAATGAGCACTTGCTGGGAACATGGGTCCTGAGAAGAATCAGTCATTTTCTTTGTAGGAGCTCTTGGGGAGCCTAGGAGGGGAGCTACCCAAGTGAACAAAGGTCGCCATGAGAGAGATGCTGTGCTAGATCCCTGAACAGAGGTGAGCACAGGCTTCTGTGAGAAGCCAAAGAAAAGAATCCAGCTGAGACTGGGGAAGCAGAAAGAGAGCTTTAGGGGCAGGTGTTAGAAGCTGAAGGATGAACAAGAAAACAGCCTCTGGACTGAGAAGGAACGTTGAGACTGAAAGATGAAGCAAGCCGCTTCAAACTGCTGACAGAGTTTTCTTCAGGGGGACTTCCAGGTGGGGATGACCTTGTGGACAAGTGATCCAGGCTCCATACCGCTGCTATTCTCCATCAAGTCCAGACCATAACCCACAGCTTTTCTAGGGGGAGGGCATGGTGGTGAGGTCACAGGGGAATTACCTAAAGTGGGGCCATCTGTATGCCACCTTAGGGAAGATGGGACAGAACAAGCCTCCTCACATTCCTGTCAGGGCATATGTTAACTTCCAGGGGGCCTGGAACATGTATCCCTGAGGAAGGTCATTGTGTGGATATGAGCAAGATGGCAGACCAACAATGGAGACAATGTTGTCAGCACTCCTATAGTGGGGAGCCTCAATGTTGTCTTTCAGGATGAATAGAAATCATCCAAGTGAGAAGGAGAAACAGATTCTACATTGTGGGCCCACCAGACACGTGCAGCTGATCAGTGGTTTTGTTTCCTCACAGATTCTCAGCCTTTTGAAGGAAGAGATTGGTTTCATCCATGTTTGTATCCTTAGTACCTAGGATAGGTATACACTAGGTGCTCAACAAATGTCTGTGGATGAATGAACTAGACTTCACCCCAGAGATTATTAATTCTATTCTTGTGTACGGATTTGAGCTCTAAGCAGTGCCACACACCTCAGTGAATAATGAAAAAACAGAATGGAAGAGAATGGTCTACATGGGCTATCTACATGTAGTTTTACAAACCATGCCAAAACGTGGCAGTTAAAGGCAACAACAACCTATTATTCCTTGTGATTCTGTGATTGGCTGAGTGATCTTTTGGCCACTATCCTCTGGACTCACGCACACAGCTGCAATCCACTGCAGGGTCCCTGGATCGGGGCTGGGCTGGGACAGTGGAGATAGTGGGCTCCTCCCCTTCACTGGCCTTTTATCCTCAAAGAGGCTACACTGGGCTTCCTCATCACATGACAACATCAGCATCCTAAGAGGGAAAGCCCGAGAGCACAAATGCTTATTAAGCTTCTGCTCATGTCATATTTTCTGATGTCTCCATGTCCAGAGAGTTGCATGGCCACGTCTAGACTCAGCGTGGTCGGATGTCACACAAGGATGAGCGACTGGGAGGTATGATTCACTGGGGCTGTCGTTGCTCCAACCCACCACAGGTCTTCAGGTATCTGGTTGTCACACCGGAAGGGATGGTACATGCCAGAATCCTTGTTCTGGAGATGAGGGGCCAAATTTCTGAAGTACCACCGGGCAGCGATTGGAGCCCTAGACTTGGCTGGACTTGGAGCTGGAAGAGCAGGGCTTGAGTCAGATGAAATGAATCTGACATTTACTTCACAAGTTACCTCTGGCCTCAGAGGCTGCAAACTTGAGAGGAAGAGAAATCAGTATTTTTGGGCAGAAAACCCAGGTCGGCACCACAGCCAGCTTCAAGACCCCAGCAAAGCCTCTGTTACCAGGTCATCTGTGAATGTGAATCCATGCTGCCCTAGTCCTGGGGTATCCTGTGCCCCAGAGGGACAGCTCGCTGAGTGTCTAAAGATGGGGTCTGCTTCGTATGTTCTCATTTGCCTCAGGCTCTTTCCCGTTATGACCTGTATGAGCTGAGTTTAGGCTTCGTCATGAGTAAAAACAATTCAAAATAAGAGTGACTTGAAAGATATGGAAGTTTTGACTCTGAAGCAGAGGCCATTGTTGGGTGGTTCTGTCCATGCCGTATGGCCCCAGGGTCCTTTTCCCCTTTACCCTTGGGATGTGGCATCAATGGCAGGGTCCAAGATGGTGGCCCATGCACACCTTTATCTGCTCCTTTCTCCAGTAAAGGCAATTCTTTGTGTGCTACATGTGTGAGACAAAATGTCAGCCCTCTCGAGGTCCTGAGGGAAGGAGGCAGAGAGAAGGTCTTCAAGATGTCGATGAGGAGAAGCGGGATGTGAAATCCAAGTGATGGCTGGTCCATGTTGTGGGGACAGAGTTTGAATCTACAGCGAGTCCAGCAATATTAACTTCAAAGTGAAAGATGAAAATATAAAGAATTTCTACTACCTTCTTTTCACATCTTGGCGAGCCTGTGCCCTGTGGCCTGCGCCCTGTGCCCTGCGCCCTGCTCATTCACCCCTCTCTGCGGGGACACTGCCCTGGGCAACCTGTATCAGTCACCTACTGCTGCCAGAAAAATTACCACAACCTTGGTGCCCTAAAGCCACATGAATTTATTATCTTCTAGTTCTAACTGTCAGAAACAATAAATTCAGGATGTGGGCAGGGCTGCATCCGTTTTGGAGTCTCTAGGGGAGAGATCGTTTCCCTTCAATTCCCAGGATGCTACCTGTGCTCCTTGGCTTGCAACCCCTTTTCCTCCATCTTGAAAGCTGCCAGTGTAGCATCTTCCAATATCTCTTTCTCTCTCCCCCTCTACCTCCTCTCTCCCTCCCTTCCTCTTTCCCCCATAAATCCTTCTCTGACGATGACCCTCCTGCCGCCCTCTTATGAAGACCGCTGGGATTACATTGGGCTGGCTGGACCATCCATGTTAATCTCCCCATTTCAAGACCCTTAACTCAATCACAACAGCAATGTCTCTGTTGTCCCATAAGGTGACATTCATAGGTCCTGGGGATTAGGCCTTAGACATCTCCGGGGGACATTTTTCTGCCTACCACAGTACCCATTCATTCAGCCAATGATTATTGTGCATCTGCTACGTGCTGGATACTATGTTAGCTGGAGTCAAACGGTCATGGCTCCTGCCCTCCTGGGAGTAGTTCTTCATCTTTTAAAGATAAGTACCAGCTGATAAGGCCCAGAGCAGGTGGATACATGTAAGCATATAGCCACCACCCAGGAGTTTAGCTTCATGACTGGAATGGGCCTCAGTGCCAAAAACAGGGAGGGACTTTATAGTCTTCAGTGACTCTCCCCTACGCCCCGGCCCCACATTCTCTCCCCAGAGGGTCACCCCCTCTGTCCCTCTGGCCAGACAGGGAGGGTTTCTCTTGAGGCTTTTTCTGTGGGCACTGTGTGGCTCTGGAAATTGGTCTGCTCTGATTCTCACCTTTCACCGACCCCCAGTGAGGTGGCCCTGTGAACCGTTCCTACATCTCTGTGTCCCCTGTCCTCTGGGTCCTGATGGGACACTTCACTGTTGCTGCTTCTTTGATTTTCAGTCTTCTGTGGCAAGCAGGAGCCAATGTGAGGAAGGGCAGGGTATTTTCCTATTCCCTGATGTGTCCTCAGAGCCTACCTAGGGCCTAGCCCATGCTAGGTACCTACTATTTAGAAGCTAAATCCTCAAGTCTACACATGAAAGACAACACTCCACAGCTAAGATCTCTTTTTGTGCTTTAGTTGGCTTTTGGGTTTCTTGCACTTTTTGCACCCACCTATCACTTTCTCTCCATATTGAGACACACTGTCCAAATATTTCTGCCAAACTGAAGCTGGGGATTATAGTGCACGGACTTGGCAATCAACCCAAGGAGAAGCCCAGTGATGAAAGAATATTCAGTGGGAAAGGAAACTCAGAATTCAGATTTTAGCTAAGGCTGTCCTTGTCAAGAATGGTCAGAAAAGCCTGAGGGACTGGGGTTGAAGGGATTTCAAGGGTGTTGCTATGACCAGAGACGTTCTTCTCTGGCCCACACCTACTGTGAGAAAAATTCAAACATACACATGCTAAATCACATGCACTTCCATGAGGCAAGCACAAGGAATCACCCAAACCACAGAGGTGTGCATTACCATGGCAGGCTGGACGTCGTTCAAACCCAAACAGCCCAAGCACAGAAGGGCTGGAAGAGTCCTCAAACACATCTACTCCTAGCAACTTCTTCCGCAAGTGACGATCAGATTTCCTTAACCACAGTCAAGACAAGCCATCACCCCACGTTTGCTTGAACACTCTTTGTAATGGCAAACTCACCTTCTGTGATGGCTAATTTGCTGTGTCAGCTTGACTGGGTCACGGGGTGCTCAGATACTTGGTTAAGCATTATTTTGGGTATGTCTGTGAGGGTACTTCCAGACAAGATCGGCGTTTGAGTTGGTGGACTGAGGAAAGCAGATCTCTCTCCCTGATATGGGTGGGCCTCAGCCAATCTGTCAAGGGCTAGAATAGAAAACAAAGAGGCCAAGGAAGGGAGAATCTGCCCTCAGCTTTACTGGTTGAGTTATGACATGGGTCTTCTGCCCTGTCTTTCCACCAAGACTAGACTCAGCTTCTGAGTCGTTCTTAATATTGTTTATTTTTCAGTTGAACAGAACTCCCTTTGCAGTCCCTGCCCCAGCCACTGGAAAGTTACTTCTTCCACATCCTGATCCTTTTTATGCCTTCTGAGACACATCTGATGCTCTGAGGTGAAGACAGTTTCAGGCATGGAAGTCTTTAGCCCTGTGGGACACAGCCTGGGAGGGGCAGAACCTGGAGGATGGTGGGTTGGTATCAGCTTCTTGAGCCTGAGGTCCACAAGGCCGAGCCACAGGTTGGTAATGGGTATTTATTAGAAGGTACAAAGAGTCTTTCCACTGAATTCCAAAAATGTTCATCTAGGACTAAAGCCCAGGGTCCCTTGAGGTCTCAGGACCCAGGCTGAGGGCAGCTTGAGTCTACTTACAGCAGAGCTGGAACCAGCACCTCAGTCTGTGGTTTCCTGTCCTCATGTCTCCTTGTCAGAATAGATTGTTTTCCTGTGAGAAAGTCGTCAAGTGCTATTTCCCTAATTTCATTTTGAAACTATGGGCTAAGTCATGAAGGAGACAGGCCATCGAGACAAACAGGAGGGTAGATCTACTGATACATAAGCTGACAGCCCTTCCACCTTCCAGAAGAGTTTGGAGATTCAGCTACGAATAAAACCCAAATGGTTGTGACATTAGATTAGCAAAGGTTTATTCTTAAATACTTAATACTATTAACCGTGTAGGGAAATCTTCGATCTCCTGGAATGGAGAGATCATCCATTTAGACAACCCCATTTTTGGCATAATTGTCCCGAGTGGAGGTGGGGTCTGGCTCAGGCCTTCTGGTCACCTTGGTGTCAGGTGCAGCCGGGTCAATGTTGTCCGGTGGGTGTGTCTTGTTCCTTTTGGCAAATGCCTGGCTGATTTCCGCATGGGTTCTGTTTTTTGTCTCAGGCAGGACAAAATAGAAATAGACAGCTCCTGCGAGGCAGATTGCAGCGAAGACCAGGAAACAGTAGGTGTCTAGACTTTTCTGTGGAAAGGAGAGACAAAGAACATCAAGTAGACAACCCTCAAACTGGCTGTGAAACCATCTCTGCACAGTCTTTCATAGCTCCCCATTCCTCTATCAGTATTCCTGGATGGCACACTGCGCTTGCATTTTGGGCTCTAACGGCCAGCGGTGCTAGGCTTAGCATCTGTTGGAGATGTTCTCCCATGAGCCATGACTACGTCAGCTTCCAACTCTGGGACCCACAAGGAGATGGCAGTCTTTTGTTTTCTTTTTTGAAAACTAGGCCTATTAAAAAAAATAGTCATCGTGAAAGCAAAATGTCATACTTGCTCAACGTTATTTTAAGATCATATTTACATATGATAAATGAGGGTGTCTGGGGCTGGACCCTGCCGGCTGAAGCCTGAAAGTCATCTATGACACCTCCTGTCCCCTCAGCTGTCATGTGGGACCCACGCACTAAGTCCCAGCGGGCTTCCTTCCTC
Source organism: Lontra canadensis (assembly GCF_010015895.1). Classification (NCBI taxonomy): domain Eukaryota; kingdom Metazoa; phylum Chordata; class Mammalia; order Carnivora; family Mustelidae; genus Lontra; species Lontra canadensis. The sequence goes on along the minus strand of NW_022630995.1, from coordinate 61,156,501 downwards.
AGACAGCTCTCCAGTGTTGCCTCCCCTCTCGCGCCCACTCCGGAAGTCCAGCCCAGAGGTAGGCTAGGGCCATACGGGCCCACCAGCCTCTGACCTTGTGGGAAGGCAACCACAGACGATGATCTATAAATGGATGTGCATGCCATCTACTGGCTACATGCCAGTAGAATTTTATTTACAGAAAGATAGATCAGGCGGTGGGTAGGAGTTTGTCGAACCCTGCCTCATGAAGCAATCATTGCCTCTCACCTTCTTCACCTGTATCCCCCATCCACTTGGCCTCTTCCCCATCTGCTTTCTGTGAGGCAGCCCGAGGAGTCTTGCAAAAACATATCTAGATCATGCCAGCCCCCAGCTTAGAACTTCTCACTCGCTTCCCATGGCTCTTGGGATGAAAACCTACTTCCTTAGCTTGTCCTGGGGAGTTGGTGAGGTCTCCTCTCCTCTGTGCTTCCTCCACTTGGGCCTCATCACTCCCACCTCCCACCATGTTTCTGCTGACTTGCTGGTCCCTCTTCCTGTGATTTTCCACCTGCTCAGCTCCTGTCTCTCTCCTCCAGGAGCCGGCCCTGCCCCAGGCCAGGCGCCTGAATCATCATCTCTCCTGGTTCCACCCTCCTTCCCTGCATGTTGATGATAACGGCAGAGTTATATGTGTGGCTGCTTGATGAAAGACTGGCTGCCCCATGAGGCAGCAGGGTGATATCCTGTTTTGCTCATCCCTATGGCCCAGGGCCCATGTCAGCGTGTGGACAACAGCAGGTGCTCAGTGGATATTTATGGAGTGAACAAATCAATCCATCTGTCAATCAGATTTTGAATCTGACAAGTCAATCTGTCTTAAAAATTTCCCTGTTGCTATGGACTGATTTATGGGCCTCCCAAATTCATATGTTGAACCCCTAACCCCCAATGCGGCTGTATTTGGAGATAAGGCTTTTGGGGGATAATTAAGGTAAAATGAGGTCATAAGGGTGGGGTCCAAATCCCATAGGATGGGTGGCCTTTTAAGAAAAGGGAGAGAAAGATTGCTCTTTCCTTCCCTGTGCACACCAAGGAGAAGCCGCAGGAAGCCATGGTGAGAAGGTGGCCGCCTGCCAGCCAGGAAGAGAGCCCTCACCAGAAACTGAGCCAGAGAAAGGTTCTTGGGCATCTTCCTAGAAAAGCAGATCTTGGGCTGAAATTGCCCTTGGGCCCTAATCTCCTTACAGGTTCAGTCTGTTGCAAAAAGAAAGCTCTTTAAATATCTGTCTGCTCGTTTGCAGTTCTCTTTTCTGCGGCAGTTCCTCTGCAGATCAGAACTTGCAGGATACCTCGGGCCCCTCAGATGGTAACCCATTTCTCTAGCCCACCTGGCAGGTGCTGCAGGTCATCAGGAAGCCGGAAGCCTGAAGCCTGAAATAAGCTCCAGGGCTCACTTACCACTGACTTGCTCCTGCAAGGACTAGACCAGACCAGTCAGAGCTGCAGCGGACCTCCCTGCCTCCCACAGACTTTCCCCTCATTATAATGCTAAAAATCCTGCCTCAGGAGGAAATTTAACATGCAAATAAGGCATATGGGTTCAGGCAACCGCATCCCCACACCCAGCTTCCTGTTTCCTAACTCCTAAGTGCCAGGACGGTACGCCCTTCTCCACCTCAGCCCCTCAAATTCTTCCCCTGACCGTTGTTCAGGGAGCAGCCCCGTATGCCTTTTCCTAAGGCTGTCTTCCTCAGGCCTGGGAGTGAGCTAGCAATAAACACTTCCTGCACCATCCTTGGCCTCATGTCTACTTCTACACACAAGAGTTAAAAAACCCCAAGTTCTGTAACAAAACCAACTCTGCTGGCATCTTGACCTTGCACTTCTGGGCTCCAAGACTGTGAGAAATTGATTTCTGTTATCTAAGTCCCCTGTCTGTGATACTTTGGGACGGCAGCCTGGCAGACTAGACTACCCCTAGCCCCGACTTCCTATCATTTATGACTATGAATAATTACCACACCTGGGTCTCCGTTTTGAAATAGAGGACATTGAAGGGCACCTGGGTGGCTCAGTCATTAAGTGTCTGCCTTTGGCTCAGGTCATGATCCCAGGGTCTTGGGATGGAGCCCCGGCATCGGGATCCCTGCTCGGCGGGGGCCTGCTTCTCCCTCTCCCACTCCCCCCCGGTTGTGCTCCCTCTCTAGCTGTGTCTCTGTCAAATAAATTAAAAAAAAAATCTCACATTGAATTGAAACTTGTGCAAATTCAAATACTTTACTTGCTACTGGGAATGGCTAGGTCAAGAAGAAAGGGTATTTTAAATGGTTAGACTTTGCAACAGATATGTAAACAGGACCCTTCGTTCCTGCTGTGGATGTGAGTCAGCCTCTGCCGGCAGCTGGAACACTATTGATGTGAATAATGGTATCAGTACCAAGCCTTGTCTGGTGAGGCTTCTGGGCCAGACATTGAACTAAGTCCTCTGCTCTCAGGGGATTAAGCAGCTTGCCTGAGGCCTCCCATTGGTTAGCATTGCAGCCCATAGCCTGCAAGTTCAAACTCTGTTCTTACCAGTTTTGTGAATAGGTTTTGGAGCTGCGGGACACCAAGTATCTCCAGTTTTCTAGGCCATAGGTGGCCAAGGCACGTGGTAAGCTTTCTGAGCCTCTCATGTCTGAAAATGCCCTTTCCCCTCTCTCGTATGTGAAGGTACGGACTTCTAATTTCAAAATAGTTTCCTCTCCAGACTTTGAAGACAGGATCTCTTACCCTACAGGTAGAGTCTCCCTCAGGAGCAGGGGGATGTCATCTGATGATCACTTCTTTTCAGGTTATCTGAGTTTTCCCAGTGGAACTTTTAGGATATTCTTTTTTAACTCAGTGTTCTTCAATTGCACATCCCTGTGTTTAGAAAGGGATCCTTTATACCAAATTTGCTTAGCATGAGGCGGACTGTTCATGCTGAGGACTGGTGTTTCAACAGGTCTGGGAATTTTCCTTCTGTCATTTCTCTGGCCATTCCCTGGTGAGGACCCCTAGCCAGCTCCCTGTCCACTGTGTCCAAGGACCCATTCCACTGTCTTAGCAGCCCTGTCCTGGATGCACTCTGGGCCAGTCTGTCTTCTGCTGTTCGTCCCATCTGCTAAGAGATGTCCTCTTACAACTATAACCTTGGGACCCCTGTCTAGTTTTATAGCAGGTTACACCTTTCAGAGTATATCTAGGATTCCGGGTGGGTGGGTCAGGCACCTGGTGTGTTCAGCCACATTTCAATAGTCACCTGTGAGCTGAGTCTTGAAGGATGAGAGGTGTAGAGGTTGCAGCTGTTTTGGGACTTGAGTAGATGGGAGGAAGGGCATACAGGTGAGGGCGGGTGACATTCCACATGCCTCTCTGAGACCCTGATAAAAAGTTATGCAACCCCTTCTCTATCAAAAGGGGAAAAAAAACCTCATACACTTGACATTTTCAATGCCATTTCTGGAGTGGGGGCATGTCATGGTCTTACTGAAACTCATCCATGGGCCATCTGGCGTCCACAGGCCCTGGGCCGTGAGTTCCATGATGGCGGGATCCATGCCACCTGCTCTCCATTATACCCCCAGCTCAAGACAGTGCCCGCATCACTGAAAGCTCTGTCTTAATAAGAATACGTTGAATGAGTGGGTAAATGAATGAAATGAGAGCACTGCCATGGAGAAGATCGAGGGCACAAGAGGTGGTTCAAGTTAGAAGTTCACAACTTGACAAAAATAGAATCCTTCTGCTTGGCTTTTCCCCCGACCCACAGAACGCTGGCTCACTGGAGTTTCTCCCCAGGCTCTGGGCTGTGTCAGTGCAAGGGCTGCCACTCAAGAACTGATGGGAAGTCGAGCGCCTCACACTTGCCCCTCCAGCTCCACAGAGACCTGTTCTGCAAGGCTGTTCCACTGTGGGAGCAGAGGTGACCTGAAATGCTAGGATGTCTCTGGGGGAAGCTGGGGAAAACAGGGGTCTTAGGGATGTCTTCTGTCTCTGCCGTGTGTACACGTAGGATCTTGTTGGAGTTGCCTGGGTACCTGTGAGGGAGACACAGCCCCGTGGCTGCATGATGGGATTTCAGCCCTGCATGCCCTGCGGACGCCTCCTGTGGGCTGCCCTCCTCCCCGGCAGGCCTGCTCTTTTCCACCGGTTCTCAGACAAGCACTGCTGTCTTCCCTGAATCACCTCTGGCTGCTTCCTCCCTCTCTGCCTGTCTTTGCTCTTGCATCCTGATGCCTTTATCCTGAAATGGCTTTTACCTTTCTTCTTCTTCTTCTTTTTTTAAAAATATACACATTTTTATCCAGATTGGATTTATATACAGTAACTTGCACAGACCTCAAGTGTAGCATTTAATGAGTCCCCTGTGTAACTAAGTCCTCTGTCAAGACTTAAAACATTGCCACCACTCTAGAAAGTTTCCTGTGCCATTTCTACTCAGTGCCTCCTTTCTCCCATCTGCCACCCTGCCACCCCCAACACACACACTGTCAACCATCGTTCTGCTGTCACCTTCTCCTCCATTCTTCCTGTCCCCTGTCTCAAATCTAGTGGCCACCAGGCATCCTGAGAGTTCTTTTAAAGTCACAAAATGGATCATGTCTTAAAACCATGCAGTGGATTCCCAGAGTCCTTTGGAAAAACCCCAAATCCCTCTCATGCCCTCATTGCTGGGGTGGGCCTCCCTTACACTCATTGCCATCCCCTACGCCCCTCAGCTGCCTGCTCGGGGCTGGCTCAGGGCCTCTGCCAGCATCTTCCTGCTCCCTGCTGCCCCCACTGCCACTGACTCCCTCAACCTCAACCTGAAAGGTCCCTGTACTGGTCAGCTCAGTGATGCCCCGCTTTGCCTGCCTCCTTCCGAGAAACACAAAACACACCAGTTCCTCTGAGGGGCATGTCTGTTCTCTCTGAAATGTTAGGGCAAGATTGTGCCTTGGTGCTGGTGCTGGCGGAGACGGAGCTAGTGAAAGATGCTCCCTTCCTCCCTCTAGACCCAGGATGGCCGCTGGACCCTCTGGAGAAGTGAGGGGCATTTTTATGTGGTTTCAGGTCCCATGATCCTGGGTCTGCACCGGCTTCCTCCTCACGTTGCATAGGCATGTGGGACAGGACCCAATAAATTTCGAGTTGAAAAGAATCATTTTCTCACTTTTGGATTTTACTGAATTCAAACGAAATGTTATAACTCCAGTATAATCAAGCAGGCATATGTTTGCATGCCATTTTGTCTGAACCAGAAAATACTGGTGCTCACGGCAGAGGCCGAGTTGTCTGCAGGCTGGTACAACCATTGATGCAACCACAGCAAAGGCCCAAGGAAGAGGCAGCCCGAGGCTAAGGACAGAGAAACAGTGATATTGATTCCCCCCAGGGGTCAAGGTGACCTGCCCCATCCATGCATATCTAGAACCTTCTGTAGGAAGGGGCAGGGTGTAGGAGAGAAGGGGAAGGAGGAAGGAGAAGGCAAGCTTTGAGAGGCAACTTGTCCTGGATGGCTCAGTGAGTTAGGGGTGGTGAAAGCTTCCAGGACTCACCATGAATTGATCTTCCTGTCCTGTCTCCTCTTCCCAAGTGTCCCTAGACCACACAGCAGGAAGCAGCCTTTACAGTACTAGTAATGACCATGAGAGTAGTTGATCCTGAGTATCCATGGGCAGACACTGCTCAAGACTTGACTTCCACCTCTAATTTTTTCAGGAACACCACTGTAAAATTGGGGCTATTTTCTTGTTATATAGACATGAAAATTATAGCTCAGAGAGCAATCGTAGTTGGATAAATTTGGCCAGCATGCACTTCACCTCCCTGCCGAGAGGCATGGTCAGGATTCAAGGTCAGACTGTGTGACTTCAAAGTCTGTGCATTTTCGCCTGTGTCTCATTTATGTCTAAGGTAGTGCCTGGCACATAAGGGGAATAAGGACAATAAACAGCCACAGCAGCCACCAGTCACCGAGCTATTCTGTACAGGAAATGATTTCTGGGTTACTGGTACTGCCCCAGGTGGGGAGTCCCCAGACAGCAGAACCCTCCTGTGACCCTCGAGGTCTCCTTGCGTAGGGGGTGGTCTGGACAGCCGGTAAGCCCTGCCCGGGCAGGCAGGCTTATGGGTTGCTCATGTCCTCAGCAGGCTCCGTTCTCCATGGCTGAGAGAAGAGTGAAGGATTTTCCATTTTCTAGATGGGGAAACTGAGGCTCAGAGTGGGCAAGGACCTAGCCCAGGGCCCCCTGCTGATGCGTATGACACAGTCAAGTTCTGGGCCATGTCACCCGTCTGCAGCCATGCTGGCTCTGATATTTGTTTTTTGTGGGAATAGACTGGGCCCCTTACAGGTCCTTGCTTGGGGACACTTGCCACTGACACATTTCAGAAACAAACAAAAAGATCAAGATGCTTGAAAAATTGCACTCGGTGGCTGTTATGAGCCAAATTGTATCCACCAAGAGGATTCACATGTTGGAGTCCCAAACCCCAGCACCTCTGAATGTGGCTTATGTGGAAGGAGGGTCTTTAAAGAGGGGATTAAGGTAAAATGAAGTCCTGTGATGGGCTCTGACCCAATCTGACATGTGTCCTTAGAAGAGGGGGAGATTGGGACACAGACACACAAGGGACGACTGTGTGAAGATACGGGGACAGATGGTGGTCTTTACGACACCTAGAAGAGAGGTCCTGGAAGAAATCAACTTTGCCAAGACCTTTATCTCCAACTTCTGGCTTCTAGAACTGTGGGAAAACACATTTCTGTTGGTTAAGCCCCAGTCTGGGGTATGTGGTTGTGACAGTGTGAGCAGACTAAGGTAGGCTCTTGACCATGGCTGAGAGGACTTCTGGAAGGGCTGTGAATGGAGCAGGTCAGTTGTGGAGGCCGCAGTGGCAGGAGCTGCTCCCATGGGACAGTCCGGGTTGGAAGGGGGGGTGTGGGAACAAGAACGTGCACACCCTGCGTTTCTCTAAGTGCAGTTGTCATAGCCAACAGCAGCTCCCAGAGCCTGGCCTCTGCCATGGCCAGCCCACAGCCAGAAAGGAAACGAACCCTTGCCGCCTTCCCTGTCCTGTGCCAGGAGACCGACATTTCACAAAATCTCACTGTGGTCCCCTGGCCAGTGTTGGCCTCGGTGTGACCAGCAAGGCTCCTTGGCTTGAGTCAGTGCTCACAACTTCCACGCTTCCTGAATGATCCCCAGCCCCGGAGACCCCAGACACCCCGGAGACGCCGGAGACGCCCCAGCTGGCAGGAGCTCTGGTTCCAGAGGGAAAGTGCCTTGAGAACACCCACAGGTGTCCAGGAATGCTCATGATATCGTGCCGGGTGAGGAAAGCAAAAGCACGAAACAAAAAAACTGGTTCCGATTTTTATAAATATGAAACATTACATGTATTTAGAAGAAAAGAAGGACAGTGTCATTAAGCCATTAACGTGCTTGGCTTCACCCCTTTAGAGTCTCTACGGTGAGGCTGATCATTTATAATTAGCATGCCCTCATGACTTGACAGGGAAAAAGGAAGGAGGAGGAGGAGGGAGAGAAATGGGCGAGGGGGAGAAGGAATAAACAGAAGGATAAGGAGAAGAAGGAGAGGAAGGGGAAGATGAAGAAGTCTGTCAGTGACGGTGCCCTATAGAGAGCTGGCTCTTGTGTTCTGCCCCCTTAGAGGGACCCACTAGGCCATCCTCAAACACCAGCTGAGGGAATGAACCTGACAACAGCTGTCAGGACTCCTGAGAAAATGGATGAAAAACATCAGGTTGGGGCTTGGCACAAAAATCAGAAAGATGCCCCATGATATGATACCATCAGGATAATGTCATTAATTTGATGCCTTACGGTAGTGGTCCAAGGGGCAGTATGTCCTCAGCCTCCCCCAGCCCTCCCTTGCCTGGGGCAGGTGGGAGCAGCTCCAAGGCCAGTCCTGAATTATAGTATGCTATGTGTCAGCTTACTTACCTAATGCTCTCCTTCCCTCTCCCTCCACCACCCATCCCTTTGCACTCTACCCCCAGCCGCCAGGGGCAAGGGCTGAGCTCACAGGCTCCGTACCTCCTGATCTCCTATCACTGCTGGATGGAGCAAATCTTCTCTTTTGTCTGTGTTTCTCCATTTTGCCCCTTCTTATCTTCAGTGCTGCTCTCAGTCCTTCTGCCCTGCAATGCCCTCCTTCCACCTCTGGCAGACTCCTGTGTAAGGGTCTGATGATGTCTTCAAATCAATCTGTCCTATCTCCTCCCTCCAACCTCTAGCTATCCATCAATCTGTCTGTCTATCTGTCTATCCACCAATCTATCCATCCATCCACCCTTGGCTCCCCTTAACCACTTGCCCATGTGCCTTGTGTGGCCGCAGGCATTACCAGGCAAGGTCAAGGCCAAGGTCAGGCAGTCTCTTCTGATGTGGAAGCCACACACCTCTCTAGCTCTAGCCCCAAAATGCCAAAGGCAGTCAGTGACCAGATCTGACCCCAATACCTCTCAGGGAATGGATCGGAGACCTGCCTTCCAGATCTTCCCCAACGACTTGTCTTTCCTTGCAGCTCCCCTGCACTTCGCCCAGCCTTGCCCCAAGCCCCCATACCTAAGCCTGCAAGGAGGGGGGCCCACAGCTCTTCTGTGACTCCTGTGCCCTTGTTGTGTCTGGGAGGAGACAGCTGCTCTGGATGTTCTAGGACAGGCGTGCAGATTTTTGTCCTGTGTGCATGGGGGACCTCGGCTTTGTGAGCAGGTGGCGTCCCTCTCAGCCCTGAGCCCTTCACCTGGGTCCTGGCCTTATTCCCCTGCTCCAGGCCAGGCTCCGAGCAGCCCTCGGGCTGACTTTCTCTGTGAAATCTGGCATGAGATCATCCCCATGGCGTGAATGGATGCATTTTTATTCACAGTGACAGTGCTGGCATGCTCAGGGGCTCCTCCAGGGCTCCTGCTGGAGGGACCTGCTAAACCACCGAGAGTCCTGGTCTTGCTGTGCCCCCAGACACTCCAGCACATCACAACAGGGTGTCCTGGGAGGAGCTATGTCCCCAGAAGCCTCTCAGGCCCCTGGACACCCCACTGGATGTGAGCCAGTTGAAATGAACATGATTCCCTGAAATTGTAGTCAAGGCTGTGAGAAAATGGGTTATCATGGAAAAGAGTTTGATACACACAAAAGCCCTGGGGGTCAAGGAAGGGCACAGAGGTGACATCCGTGGGTGTGACAATGTTTTTCCTTTCACTGTCTGAGGCCTTGGGCAAGTGTCCTGCTGAGCCTGGCTTTCCTCCTCAAAGAGTCCCAGGCGATGGCCATTATTATGGAAGGACTTAAGATTTCTGGCTCTTCCCCTCTGGACAGAAAGTTACCTGAATTTTCCCTGTGGTAAGGTGTTGGTGGTGTAACTTTTACTCAGGGGACTCTCACGGTGGTAATCTGTGTTGGTGCCAGGTGACGGCCTTAATGGACAGTGTGAGACTTGCCACACTCCTTCCACATGCCAGGACTGAGTCGGGAAGCTCTGGGGCCTTCTAGAATCTCTAGTTCCCCCACAATGAACACCGAGAATGAGTAAGACATCGTCCTGGGTGAGTTAAAGCCACTGAGACCTGGGGCTATTTCTTTCTGCAGCAAATCCAACCTGTCTTGACTGGCAAGTGGGTGTAATAAGACCTTTCATGCGATGGCGTGACTGCATGCTGAACGGCCTGTCATGGTCGCTGTCCTCTCCTATGCCATTTCCCTGCCAAGTAATCCAGCTGAGCAGGTGGGGCTGGCACAGCTCTCCAGGACTTGGAATAAGCCCAGCACCCCCCCCAACAGAGTCCGGGGGAGCATGTCAAGGGAGAGGCAGCACGACGTTTCTGTTGGGGAGAAGCTGCTGATGGGCTGTGATTTCCCAAGTGAACAATGTGAAAGAAAGGTCAGACGGGTCCAATCCGCTGGAGACCTCCTTGAGATGTGGGCCTGTGTGTGTGTGTGTGTGAGCACACGTGTGCCTGTGTGTGAACACACGTGAGTGCCTTGTTCATGTGTTTGCCTAAACATAAATTAACTCCTCAAACCCAGTTCCAATGGGCGTGTTGGACAGAATCTGTCCTGCTGCATAACCAAGGGCTCCTTCTTCCCCTTGTCTTACAGGCAAGGATGAGACAATTGCCCTCTCTGTCACTTCTCATGGGGGTGACCTTGGGGACTGGCTGCTGCTGTCTGAGCTCCAGGCTGTGGTTTGAACCAGGGAGACATGAAGGCCTGACCTCCCAGAGCAGACTGGGGTTCAGTGAGCCTGGCATACAGCAAGCACTCAGCAAATGTCAGTGTTAAGGTGGCACGTCAGAGCTGTCTGCTCCCAAACTGTGGCAGGAGAGTCAGGTGGAGTGTTTTGTGTGGGGGAACAGCAAGGTCGTTTACGCACCTCCCGACCCCTGCCCCAAATTTCTCAGGAGACTGTGGCCTATTTCCCAGACATAGAAACAGCTTAGTGGTGGGCCAGGTGGAGGGGTCTAGAATTTCTCCACTTAAATGGTAAAAATGGTAGGCAGATCTGTGTTGACAGAGAAGTGGTTTGAAGTTAATTTTCCCCATAGCAATGGATATGTTACTGACCCCTGGCTCTGCTGGCTTTGAATGAATTAGGAAGAAGCCATTTGGGGTTAGGAGTCCACTGAAAAGGTTACTTGTTATGTTCTGGCCATGTTGGCTGAAGATGTCCAAGGTTGGGAGGAAATGGACGTGGGGCCCAAGGAGTCCCCTGTGGCATGTACATTCAGAAGCAGGATGCTTGTAGCTAAGATGCGGTCAAAGATGCTGTAAAAGTCACATGATGAGTCTGAGAGTAATGAAAGGCAGGCAGAGAATGTCCAACAGTAAGAGGCCATGGGGCAGAAGGACCAGGTTACCTCAGGACCTTGGGCTGATGGCGTCTGCTCCCTGAGCCTTAGCCTCCCTGCATGCAGTAAAGTGGGACAGGCAGGAACCCCAGGCTTAGGCATGGATGCCATCAGCACACGAAAAGCCACGTGCTGGGGACCTGGCACAGAGTAGCTGCTCTATGATGCAGGAGTAGCCACGTGGGCCTGTGGCTGGGGCTACTGACCTTGGACTCAGACAAGATGGCAGCAGAGTCTCTGGGGCATGCTGGGATTGAAGCTAGTCAATTAATAGGCAGACTATTAATTGAGGGGGAGAGGGTTGAAATAGGCCCCGAGAAGGGGACTGCTCTATTCCTGGGCTGCTTCCCTTTTCAGCTCCAGGACCACAGAGCACACATTCTCATTCCCACGCTATCCGCACTGCCTGAAACAGTGCCCAGCATAGAGTAGGGACTCTGATAAGTATGTGCTGAATAAATGAGAGAGTGAATGAATAGACTCTTGACCTACACACAGAGAACTTGTACCCATTTCCTGAGTTCACATTTTCCTGTCCACTATGGTCACCCTTGGGACAGTGACCCCATCAACTTGGTTATGACGACAGTGAGGTCTTTAAATGTACAACAGGGTGCACTGTAACTATGGACTTTGTCTAACACCATGACAAGCACATTGCAAAAGTGAGGGTTTGAGATTCTAACCTAGGTTTCCTCGCAGACCTTTGGTGATAGGAAGCCCACTCCCTCTGAGGCAGCCCTTAGTGTCTGGGGACAGCACCTGGAAGGTGCAGGAGGGAGAAAGAGGGTTCAGGGTTGGAGCCGAGGCAGATCTCTGCCTTCCTTAGGACAACAGTGTGAGTTTCCAGTTGAGGGACTGAGCCTCTGCTCTGTGACTCACCCCTCAGGCAGAGGGCTGCCGAACCAGACGGCATCCCACGGGCAGCAGACCCCTTGTCAGTCGTACCTGGATGAAGGGGAAGAGGAGGCCAACAGCGAAGTTGGAGAGCCAGTTGACAGTGCCTGCAATGATGAAGGCGGCCGGCCGCTGGGATTGCTGGAAGAACTCGCCAGTCAAGATGAATGGGATGCCCCCTGCAATGGAAGAGCAAGGTCACAGAATGAACCACACGGAAAGACTCATGACACCAGCGTCCCCTCCAATGGCAGGGTAGCACCCTCTCCGTGAGCCGGCCCCACTTGGGTTACCGACAGCTTCAGGACTGGGTGCCGGAGTTAGCCCATCACTCCTAACATATAGAAACCATTTTCCTGACCCGGCCCATCCAAACAAGAGGGGATTCAGCCTCTCGGCTGTCGGAATGCCCTTTGAATCAAGGTGTAATCCACTACAAAATGAATACAGCACGTACAAATCTGATTTACAAGGTAACTGACATTTATGGATACAGCGTGTCAGGCAGGTATGGGTTACCATACCTGGGTAAGAAAACTGAAGCCCAGAGAGGTTGCTGGACTTCCCCAGTGTTACTCAGCTCCTGAGGAGCAGAGCCGGAACTCAGGCTTAGGACTCCAACCTCCAAATCACAGCTTTGTTTCCCCACTAATCCTTGCTGGACAGGATGGGAACCCCCCGCCCAGCTGGCTATTGGTTTGTCCTCTTTATCTCCCCATGACTGGATGTGTGGTGGGTCCCACTCGTCACCCCAGCAGTGGAGTGTTATTCAGTGGAAGTGTCATTGTCATTAAGGGAGGACAATTCTTTATTTTGATGACCGTCCTGTGCAATTGCAGGATGTCTGTCACCCCTCACCTTAGGGATGCCAGCACTCTAATGGTCACTGTAGCAACCCAGACTGCTTGCACACACTTCTAACCGCAGGGTACAACACCTAGCTTAGACTCTTCAAGGTCTGTACCCTCCTCTTCTGGAACTCAGTGAGACCTGGGATTGGGCCCTGTGCCCAGACCCTTGACCTGGGTCTCAGCATGACCACTGAGGGCCTATTTTCACCTCCCCCCTCCCCAATGGAATCCCCACTCTGCCAATCAGATCTATACACTGGCATTTCACAGCAAGGGTGGTGGGCTTTTATCAAACTCCAGGGAGACACTGAACATTTTGACCATGATTATTGACTGTGTTGGGGCTGGTCCCACACTGGTGGACAATAGGGACAATTCCGGCTCTCATGGAATTCCCTCATCTGGTAGAGGAGAAAGGATGACGTGTTTATCAAAAAAGAAATGAATGAATGAATAAGTAATTACAACATGTGATAAGCATGAAGGGAATGCAGTCAGCAATGGGGGGAGCCTATGTTTGTAATGGCTAAGGAGGGCTATCTGGGGGGTGCAGGGGATGGCTGAGATGTGACCTGAAGGAGGAGATACAGCTTGCTAAGATTTGGGGAAAACTGTGGGGAAAGGGATGGGAGGGCAGATACCCTGGAGGATGAAAGGCATTGGGTCAAGGTCTAGAGCAGAGGCCACTCTGTCTGCACAGCTGAGGGAGGGGTGGGAGGAAGAGTACGAAGCAGGAAAGACAAGCAGGGCTAATTAGGCAGCGTCTTGTAGATAAAGGAGAGCTCTACTACTGAAGAAAACCAACGTTGCGTTTCAAGTAGGGACTGATGTGATCCACTTGTATTTCGTAGACACTGCAGCTATTTGGAGAGGGGACTGGCAGGTAGAGGAGTGGCTGCGGGAGGCTGCTGGGCAGTGAGGAAGGATTATGCAGAGGACTTGCATGGTGGCAGTGGGGATGGAAGGAAGGGGCAGGATTCAGAGACTCCACCCCATGGAGGCAAAACTTTGATTGTAAGCACTGCACACAACCATACCACTCATCGTCAAGTTCAACCATGACAACCTAAGGTCACAGAGAAAGGACAACTCAAGCCTGTCTTTCCAGAGCTTTCACTGTTGTCAAACCTCTATTCTGCCAGCAAGCCTTGGACTCCAACACATCAAAATGACTGAGAATGGACCGTCCCCTCAAGCCCCCACTAGACCATGAGCCCTCCAGGACCTGCAGCCTCCCCATTGGCCTGGCATCTTTGGCAGAAAGTGGATACTTGATGGATATTTTCTTACTTGAATTAGGCACTCAAAATTTGATTTTGAAAAGATTTGATATACTGTTAACTACAAAGAAAATAGACTTTCCATATCTTAAAGGTATCTATGAAACTGTGCAAGAACAATGGTTACACATTGAAATGTCCTAAGTACCAGCCTTTAGGTCTGTAAAGAGCATAGTTTTGCCTTGTTGAAGGTATGTGTATCACACACTCAGGTGCTCCTGCAGCTAACACCACTGTAAGCCTTGTAGCATATCCTTGGAGGTCAGTGCACACTTATGTGAAGTCTGAACAGTTTTGAAGGCTGGTGTTTCCTTTCCCTGACTTCCCTTAGGTGTGTTCTGGAAGCACCTGTGGATATCTCTGCTAACATTTCTGATATACAATGGAGCAGAGAATGTTGACACACATGCCTCTTGGCATGTCTCTTTGTTTCTTCAGGGCTGGGCCACGACTTGTTTGTTGGTGATGACCCTTACTCTAGCACAGCACCTAGAATACACATAGGAGGCATTCAGTAGAGGTCTGCAGAATCCAGGAGGAGTGATTAAAACAGAGTTCACAAGATAGACGTCTACATCAGGTCTCCTCTATTCTTCCTTCAGATCACCCTGGAGGGCAAATATAAGAAACCTGAAGAATCCTACATAGGCTGTTTCTCTGATTGGTTTCATTTCCGTGATCTCCCTTGAACCTCACAACCAAAGGAGGTTGTGACTAGGGGACTAGGGCTTGGCCTCTGGTTTTAGTAAGAACAGGTTTAAGTGCTGGGTCTACCAAATCTCTCTCACCTGTGCAGTGATGACAGTAGGGACCTACCACGGGTATGTTTGTGAGGATTAAGTGAATTTCTGTGTGTAGGCACTCAGTAAGTCTGGCACAGGGAGACACTCAATACGCCTTAGCTTCTATGACAATAATTTAAAACTCTTCTGCTGCATTATTTCCATTTTATAATGAGTTAGCTAAAGCTCAGAGAAGGGGAGTGACATGCCCAAGGTCTCTTAGTAAAGAATGATGATGGTGGTGGTAATGATGATCATGGTGGTCGTGATGAAGTTGATGATGGTGATGATGATGACAATGATGATGATAGTGATGATGGTGATGTGTCGGTAGTGATGATGATGATGGTGATGCTGCTGCTCCTGCTGATGGTGTTGATGGTGATCGTGATGACAGTGATGATGATGGTGATGATGATGTTAGAGGTGATGGTGATAATGGTGATGATGATGTTAGTGATGATGATGATGAAAGTGATGATGATAGAAATGAAGATGGTGATGATTACAGAAAGGACAAGGGTGCTACTGCAGGTGCTGATGGTGGTGACAGTAACTACATGGCATACATTGTAAAGGGCACTTGATGTACATTATTTCATTTAATCACCACTACTATGCACTAGTTATGATTACTATTTTTCCCATTTAATGTATAAAACTGAGGCCTAAGAAGTTAACTAATTTCCTCGAGTTATACCACCAGTGGGTCTCAAACTCAAGGGTGGGTGATGCCAGTATGAGTCTTAATAACTCCACTGTGATGCAAGCAAGACTAAGATGTTTACAATTTTTAAAATATGGGAAGGAAACTTAGCAGTCTTCATGGTTTTATCTGAATGCTCCCCCAAATCCTGAAATTCATTTGTTTCTCTTCTGTCTTCAGGTATTGATAGCCAGGTTTCCTAAGAGCCTCTCACTGTCTGTTTCTTTAATCCAGGGTAAAGTGGGAAAGAATGAGGTTTGATATTTCCAGGATTTGATTACCAGGATTTCTGGTAGGCCCATTCTTTTTATATTGTTTTCCAAAGTGAAAATAGTGTTAACTATATTTTTCTGGTGGTCATGAGTAATATTTTTTAATATTTTTAACAACTAAGAAAGCATACAACATAGAAAAGCATGAAAAAAGACAAAAGTTGTCCCTAAACCTTCCATCCCGAGATGATCTCCTCTTGTATTTTGGTGCTTGGCACTGATACTGAGTGTGCTATTAAGAAGCCTAGAGCTACTCTAATATTTATCCTTCAGAGGATTGGCTTTTTCCACCTAAAGCCCTGAAGAAATCTTTCCTTATGCTTGAAGTTATTAACTTAATAATTCAGTAACTATGATGTGCCCGGTGTTGGTCTTCCTGTAACAGTCTTTCTTAGAACACAGTGTGTCCCTCTCAAGTACAGATCTACTCTTCATTTATTTCCCACCTTAGACTTGAAATTCTCTTCTGTTCTGCCTGTTGGACTTTTTACTCCAGAGAAGTTATTATCCTTATGTTGGATGATTTTTGTCCCTCTTCCATATCTTTTGTTTCCTGAATGACTTTATCCTCTTGTTTTTGCACATGCTCTGGGCAATCTCTTCCTTCTTTCTCTTCTCCATCCCTTGTCCCTTCTTTCTTCTTCTCGTCCTATGTTGTACATTCCCTATGCTACTGCTCTCTGTCTTTCTATACATAGAGTTGCTCTGTCCAGATTTCCACCTGCTCTGATATGGTGATTCATCCTTGACACCTTCTCTTATCTTCTTCCAGGTTATCTATCTTTCAAATCGTGGTTTGAGGCATGAGTACTATTTTTCAGTACTTTTTCTTGAATGGAAGGCAATGCTGGGGGTTGGGAGTCGAGGAAATGTGGTGGGGGCAGCCCTTTCTGGAGCATCTGGGCTCTGTTCCCACCTCTGACATTTTAAGTGACGTGCACTGGAACCCATTCCAGGAGGTCAGAAGTACACTCAGCTTCTGTGGGCTTCAACTAGTCTCCTCAAATTAGGATAAAGTCTTGGAAAGTGAGAAGACTTTGGGGGCTGCTGTTGGGGGAGGTATCTTTTCCCCTGATTGCTGACTCACTTCTTCACTCTATTTTCCCCACAAATCAGAGATGTTAGTAAGCGTTCTTAGGGGATTCTGAATCCCGTTCCCTGGTCAGTGTTGTTTCTGAAGGGTGGAGACAGAATGTACTATGCTGCTGGTCAATTTTTTTTTTCCTGCGTAAAGATTTGTTTGGTTGTTCCTTAAAAAAAAAACTTTTTAAAAGATTTTATTTATTTGAGAGAGAGAGAGAGCGCAAGAGAGAGAGCAAGACAGAGAGCACGAGCAGGGGGAGGGGCATAGGGAGAGGAAGAAGCAGACTCCCCAGTGAGCAGGGAACCTGATGGATGTGGGACTTAATCCCAGGACGCTGAGATCGGGACCTGAGCCAAAGGCACACACTTAACCAACTGAGCCACCCGGGTGTCCCAAACTTTTTTTAAAGCTCATTTTGTTAGGTATTTATGGGAGGAAGAGTCTATAATAAGGCTATACATGACATATTTACCTAAAGTACCCTGACGACATGTTTTCTAAAGGTTAGGGATTGGTTTTTCTTGTGGTGGACGTGCAGTTGTGGCTCATCCTAAAATAACGTGCTTCAAAATTAAAGAGCAGTTGGAGAACAGTGTGGAGATTCCTCAAGAAATTAAAAATAGAGCTTCCCTATGACCCTGCAATTGCACTACTTGGTATTTACCCCAAAGATACAGATGTAGTGAAAAGAAGGGCCATCTGTACCCCAATGTTTATAGCAGCAATGGCCACGGTCGCCAAACTGTGGAAAGAACCAAGATGCCCTTCAATGGACGAATGGATAAGGAAGATGTGGTCCATATACACTACGGAGTATTATGCCTCCATCAGAAAGGATGAATACCCAACTTTTGTATCAATGTGGACAGGACTGGAAGAGATTATGCTGAGTGAAATAAGTCAAGCAGAGAGAGTCAATTATCATATGGTTTCACTGATTTGTGGAGCATAACAAATAGCATGGAGGACAAGGGGAGTTAGAGAGGAGAAGGGAGTTGGGGGAAATTGGAAGGGGAGGTGAACCATGAGAGACTATGGACTCTGAAAAACAATCTGAGGGTTTTGAAGGGGCAGGGGTGGGAGGTTGGGGGAACCAGGTGGTGGGTATTAGAGAGAGCACGGATTGCATGGAGCACTGGGTGTGGTGCAAAAACAAGGAATACTGTTATGCTGAAAATAAAAAAAAATAAATTAAAAAAAAAAGAGCGGTTGGAAAAAAATCCCTTCTTGTAAAGGATTTTAACAAATCTTTCCAAATTCTCTTCCAAATTCTCTGGTTGGGGCCCTTTATTTGTGGATTTTACTGTTTACAAAAAGATTTTGCAAGCCATATCTCACTGGATCTCCATGACCAAACTCTGAGTTACGAATTATGACTACAGATTAGGAAACTGAAACTCTAGAAGATGAAGGGCTGAAGTTACTGGAATCACTTGAAAGTGGAAGACATAAAGTCTACTTTCAAGCAACAGGCTTGAGCAATGGAAACCCGATCAAGGTGTAAGGGCCCACAGTGACCCCTGGGCTGAATGAGAACAGGTGCACTAAGCCACTGACCTTGAAACAGCCACAGGCCCTAGCTGACCAACAGGATACTTACAACTGGGCACAGATACCAAAAAAGGAAAATTCCATACATTTCCATAGCTCCTCACTGGCCCCAATGCTATGGCTCCCACCACCTCATTGTGGCAGTCAGTTTCTCCTCTGCTGTCTCACCCGCTGCTCCCTTGTGGTGATTTCAATAATCTCTCTCTTCTGCTCTGCCATGAGTGAATCCTTTCACAACCTGTACCTTTGGTCTCCACCAGGTCAGGCTGCCCCACAAGAGTCAGGACACAGAGGTGTATCTTCAGACTCGAAATCCTGCCTTCTTTTAATTAAAAAATTTTTTTTAAAAAAGATTTGTTTCTTTTATTTATTTGAGAGGAAGAGAGAGAAAGAGAGAGAGCAAGCACAAGCGGGGTGGTGTGGGGCAGAGGACAAGCAGACTCCCAGCTGAGAACTGAGCCTGACTCGGGGCTTGATCCGAGGACCCTGAAATCATGACTAGAGCTGAAGTCAGACACTTAACAGACTGAGCCACCTATGTGCCCCTTTATTTATTTGAGAGAGAGAGAGAGAGAGAGAAAGAAAGCAGGGGGGAGGGACAGAAGGAGAGAGAGACACACACAGACACTCTGCTGGGCCTGGAGTCCAACATGGGTCTTGATCCTCCAACCCTAAGATCATGACCGAAGCTGGAATCAAGAGTTGGACAGTCAACCAACTGAGCCACCCCAAAGTCCTGACTTATTTCGACTGCACTTCCCAGCTCAAAAGGATAAAAAGATGACTGTGCCTTCATGCTACTGCTTCTACTCTGTAACCGGCGAGGACTCACACCGTTGGCTAGTAGCATGGTGTAGCTTAGACTTCGCAAGTCAGCCCCAAGTGATTACATCTCTTGGCCAATAGACCTTGCTATCTTATTCAGTTCTTACTTGTTATTTTATTTGGCTAGCTTATTTTGGCTTCCCCCAGAAGCAGATTCCGACATGTAGTTTGTGTGTGAGTCGATCCTAGGAAATGCTGGTAAGCATGTGGCGACTGAAGGACGGGCAGAGAGGGTGGGTAAGCAGCAAGTTACCTCCATGGGCCGCCAGAACTGAATCCAACTGGGGAACCTCAGGAAACTGTGGAAAACCCATCTCAGAATGAAGATGGCCATAGTCCCTACCTGTCTGGTGTTTTGAGGACCAAAAGGAACCTGCTTAGCAATGTGCGTCTGTGGTACTCCAGCAGCAGCTGTCATTTCTGCTTCTGACAGTTTCCCTGCACATAGCTGTCAGCCCCCCCTCCCCCCGCCTCACCCCCCATCTCTGTTTTCTAGCTCTCGCTAGGTATCTACATAAAATATCAAATCGTAATTCATTTTCATATAAAAGAAATAAAGGGCAACTGTCCAAACTTTTCTATAATTCATATTATTACATTCTTTTAATGGAGCCATTACCATCAACTTTAAAAGTCCTTTAATAAGGGCTTTTAAATCCCCTTAATAATCTCCACAGCTGTGCCCATATGCTACTTAATCCCTTAAACATATTTCCCCCCAAGCACCAGTTTAAAAAATACCTTTACATTTTTTTCAATTTAATATAATAATTTTGAAAATTCTTCATGGATATTCTGCTGTGTTTACCTCACTAGACTTCATCTTTTTTTGGCTGTTCATCTGTCCATTTTCACCCACATTTACGTTCCAAGCCCTGTGCTGGGCATTTTCAGAATCTACTAGTCTACATGACTAGTTCACATAACTACCTTAGGAGACAGGAATTCTAATACCCATTTGACAGGTGAGAGGATTGAGGCCACAGAGAAGCAGAAAGAGGTGCTGAAGGCCACACAAGCCGTCACCAAGAGCTTCTGCTCCAGATCAACAACCTCTCCTCTGCCCAGTCTCCAGAAGACACCAGAGGAAGGGCAATGCACTCTTTCAGGCAGGTTTGTTTTGAGGACAACCAGGAGTAGTTCAGCACTCAGAAGATGCAGTTGGGGAGCAGCGCTGGAAGGGGGGGTGCTATTCGCTTGGGAAGCTCATCACCTTGGAGGACACCTGTTCAGCCAAATGGAGAAAGGGCAGGTCTGATCTCTCAGAGGGAGTGCCCACCTCTTTTGGTGCAGGCTTCCCAGGCAGAGAAGGATGGGAGATGCGAGGATGCTCCCCTAGGACAACCTTGCAGAGGCTCATCCCGTTCTGAATTTCAGTGGGCACTTCTGGCTCCATGGCCAATAAGGTGGGAGGCTTTGGGCTTTCTGCAAGCCTTGGTTTCCCCTCTTACAATCTGGGCACTTGATGAGCTACTTAGCCTCTCAGTAAAGCCAGCAGTAGCACCCACTTGGCACATGGCACACACACTGAGGTGGCCATGCTGGTGGCCAGGAGCACTGGCTTTGGAGTCCGAGAAACTCTTCACTAATAGCCTGTGTGACCACAGATGAGTCATATGGATGGCTGTCCATTTTCTCATGTGTAAAATGAGGACAGCTCCTACCTCTTAGCATTGTTTTGGGGATCAAACAAGAGTCCTTAAACACTGTGTTGAACATGTTGTAAAGGCTCAGTGCTATCAACTGTCACAGCTGTTCTTCTTCCCGTCATGCAATCACGTAGATGCTTGCTGAGTACTGACTACATGCCAGAGTTTTGAAAAGTTTGCCCTCTGTGGGGTTTTAAATTACTGTAGAAAGGGAGTGATAAACTCTACAGAGAGACGGTCTCAGACACAGCTGATCTTGGACAAAGAAGAATTACAAGTCATCAGGAGTCAGTGGTCTGAACTGAGGGAGCAAAACTAGTTTGCTCCTTTTACATTCAGAGATGCTGCAAAATTGGGCTTCAACTGTCCAACCCCAGCCCTACCTTCCACGGGGGCAGACGGAGGCCAGAGAGAAATGAGACTCCCTGTTTCAGCCTTCCCAATGAGCCTGTCTGCTGTGAGCACTGTTCTTCCTGGGAATGCCTCACTCCCATCACACTCAGATGGTGCCTATTGCTGGAAATGTGCCCGGGGTCGGAGGGACGTTAGGGCACACAGCATAGGAACAACTTACTCAGCATGGGCTTGGCCCTCAGTACATGACATATAAGCCGTGACACATTTCTTCCCTTCCTGCTAGTCTAACTGCAGCCCAGCCCAGGTAACCAGACAAGGTTCCGACCCAAGCCTGTGGTCTCGCCCAAAGGGAGTATGTCTGCTAAAGAAACGAAAGGGAGGCTTCTCCAGGAGTAGGGAAAGAGAGTGGAATGTGTCTCATTGGATAGAACGAAGAGGTCCCTTTACCCCTACCTATGCCTTCCATGGACGCTAGCCTTCCTTGTCTTTTTATTTCTTTATTTATTTTGCTTGTTTATTATGCTCTTTGGGGGTAGTGTGTTCTTTTGCTCACTGTCACTTTCCCCACAGCAAATTGTGTCCCTCAATAGATGTTTGTTGGATGGATGAATGGATGAAGAAATAGGAAATAATGATCATTAACTGGTCTTTTAAGGGAGAGCAAAAATTCATTACATAGTCAAGGAACCGGCTGGGGGAGGGGAAGAACATGGGAGTGGGTTTGGAGGGTGTCTGTCTTGGGGCGGCAGAGGCATATCCACATAGGACTATACAGAGCTGGGGTTCCCCGGACATCTGCTTGGGGGTCAGAGGTTTGTAGGCACAAGATTTTAGCAGGAGGGAGGCCGATCAGACTGCACACTGGAGAACGGTCCCTGGTAGAGAGTGGAGCCGGGATCGCAGAGGGAGAGTGGAAGTGGACAAGGACACTGGTTAGGAGACTGTAGCTAAGAACGTGAGAAAAGGCTGGGAAAATGTTTGTGATAAAGCACTTGGTGCCTCTCAGTCTTATTAATGGCTGCCTTCTGTGATTCTGCCTTGCATTTGCATGGGATCAATCACACGGTATCATTAAATTCCTTCCCAAATTCCACTCCACTGAAACATGAAATGAGGCCCCTCTTGAATCCCAGTTATCACAGAGACTTTATTCTAATGGAGTTTCTCTAATCCAGACATTTAAGTCAAATTCTTAAGTTTGGACATCTGGAGTTTCTAGAAGAGAGGATGTTCCTGAAGAATCTTAGAGGCAAATGGGCCACGTGAAACAGACTCTACTAATTCTAATTAAAAATGGGGAGCTGCCACATTGTAATGAGTGATGACAGCTAACTAGCAGGTCAGAGAAGACAACTGATATCTATCAAGAAAAACCCAAAGTGAAGTGTTCTGTTGGCTGGGCTAACCACACTCTGATGATCTGTTACTAAGGAACTTCTACTCCAGTGCCACGGAAGGCAGAGGGCTTGGTGGTAAGTTCTTCGTGAGTATGCTTTAAGCTTGAACCCTCCTCCTTGTTTGCATGGGCTAGGGGGTGTTGAGACAGACAAATGTGCGTGAGTGGCTAAGGAAGGGTCTTCGTTATGGGTCCTGCACTTGTAAAGCAGCCTGGAATAAGGGCCAGGACCTTGGGGACACCTGTAACTGGAGGTAAGACCACTCTCAGCCTGGGTCTTAGTTTTCCCGGATGTGGAATGGACTGGTTTGTTTATTCAGTCAGTGAACACAAATTCCTGAGTTCCTGTGGGGTTCTGGTGCTGTGCGGGGAGCTAGTGCTGTTCTGGGCCCTGGGTCTACAGCTCTGAAGGAGCCGCGGTCCTGGGGCTACATGGGATCTCAGATCCTGTGGGTGCATGGTGTTCTCTGGCTTAAGACCTCGAATGCCCAAGCAGATGTGGGTGATGGTCCCTTTTCCCCCATCGGTTTTCTGCATCTCAGTGCTCGCCCCAAATCCCCCTGCCTGCCTGCATCCCCAGAGGCGCGTTGGTCTGCCTTTCCACCTGAGCTGCAGGGCTGGAGAGTTGACACCTCTCCCTTCCCAGGCCAGAGGGACTTGTAAATACGTCTTTGGGATCAGAGCGACTCTGATACGCGTACTTCCTACAATTGTTCAGAGTTCCCTGGCTGGATTCTGTTCTGCTTGCATGTGGAAGTGACTTGATCTGTAAAGCCCCTTCCTTAATCTGCCTTTCCTTCCCCACCTAACATGTCTACTCCCCTCCAGGTGCCTCCTGGGATCAACCCCCAAGTAAGCTGCTTTCCTTGAATCCTTGTGGGTCTCTTTCTAGAGAAATCCATTCTAGTTTTTCAAAGTCCTACTCTGCCAGAGACTGAGGCCCACACCAGCCTGCCCTTTTCTGAACTCTACCGATTTTTCATTGAGACTCCTGGGCATCTGGGGTGACCAACTTGTCCCGGCTTTGAAAGCAGAACATCTGGTCTCAGGAACCCCCAGGGCCGACTGGTCACCCCAGTGGTATCTCAACTTGATTATTTCATGATTGCCGGAAGGGTTGATGGTTGTAGAAGCGGATAAGAGAAGATGTCAAGCTGTACCATACTTCCAAGAGATTGAGTTGATCTCTCTAGGGAATGATTGGGCAGGAGGAGAAGACATGGGGAAGCACAGGGCTTCAAATGTGGGGGGACCTGGGGGTTTGCAGTGGGCAGGAGGTGGTCTTTGTGGGCAGCTCTGAGCTGAGATCAACAGAGAAGGAGAAAGGAAGTTTCCAACAACTTCTGCATGCTGTGAAAGGTCTTCATGACTGCGGTAGAATGTACACTGCTACTTCTTTTTGGCTAGCAGACTGACACCTCCATGAATGTGACTATGGGCAGGCCTATAGTGGCATGAGGTGGCTGATTGGGCATTTTCAGGCTTATCATGAATTTTCCTTTGCATTCTCCTTGTTCATCCTTCCAGAAGCCCCCTGAGGATGTACTGTCAGGCCCACTTTATTGATGGGTGGGAAGAACCCATGATTTGCTTTTTAAACCCAGACATCTTCAGAGTCAAGGGGTGCCATTGACAATGGCACTCTGGATATCAGGTAGAATCTGAGCAAACTACTGGTAAGAGAATTGAGGCCCAAGGTAAAAACTCTTGGCTAAGGTCCCACAGCTGGTAAGGCAGTAGCAGAGATGGGATCTGGACCCACATCTACTGCTCCCCATGAAATCCTCTTGGTCCAGGAGAACATCTTAAAAAAACTAATCCCCGCCCCCGCCCCCCGCACCCCTTCCCCCACCATGCTGAAGCCTGCCAGTGTGGCTATCTATGTAGTCATCGTGATTAATGCTCATGTGCCTAAAACTCTTTCAAGCAAGTAATGTTATTCCCAATTTACAGACCAAGGAACCAAGGTCCTTCACCTAATACAGCAGAGATGGGGTGAGGGGCCTGGTCTTCTTGCCATGTCGGCTCTGAGGCTGAGTAAGGGAGTGCGGAGAAGGATGCCCACATGCAGATGATTGAAACGGGACCAGGAGAACGCGGGAATACGTGACATGTGGTCAAGTTTAAGTACTCTGTGCACGTGCAAGCTCATCAGACAATGCTCCTTTTCCTGCCTTTTCTTGGGAGTTACTCTGAACAGTGGGTGAGCTTAGTTTTCTTTTCCAGGTATCTTCCTCAAGTCTTCATTGCCCTCAGCTCCTGTTGCTATGGCAGACATTAAGCCTGAGCTAAAAGCTCACCCCCGGAACCAGCACACCCAGCCACACTTGGCCCTGCTTGGTTGTAGACATGCAGGCCTCTGCACGGCTTGGCTCAGCCTGGCTCTGGAGGGAGGGTGGGGAGCAGAAACCTTCCTATGAACTGGCCCACAGCTGTCTGGCCAGCCCACTCCCACAGCCTGGGTTCCTCCTGCCCCGTGAAGTTCCAGACTTTCTGGGAAAGGGCCAGGGTGGCTCAGACAGCAGCAGAGGAGGGGGAACCTGCTGCTCTTGACAAGCTGGCTTGTACCTGGTGGTCTTCTCTGTGCAGAGCCCCTGCCCTTTTTCCCCTTCTCCCCCTGTATGCCTGAAAAACTCCACCTTACCTTTTAGATTCACTGCACACCACTAGCTGTCCCTTGCCTGCCAGGCTGCCAGCCCCGGTACGCTGAGGGATGCTGCCTGTCATCCCCATGGATCTCAGAGCACTGAACTGACAGGCCCAGGAAAGAGGGCTTCAGGAGGCAGTGTTCTGTGAAAGGGTTATGATGAGTGAACTAGCACATGAACAAGTATCTAGAAACGGGCAAATGACTGAGCCATCAGGCAAATGAGTAGGTGAGGAACAGGGAAAGAGGAACTGGAAACCCCTGTTTCCTAGGCAGGACTGGCTTGGAATCTGGCTTCAGACCCCTCGTTCATTTTGCCTCGTGAGGAATCATGTTGTCCCTTCTTGGGCCTTGCCCTTCCAGCTAGGGTTGGACTCCCAGTCAACCTGGCTCTCTTCCATGGAATCCTACCAACAAGCTTCCTTGTATACCTCAAGTGACAGGGAACTCATTCCTTTGAGAAAGAAAGAGCTCAAGTCTGAATCTGATCTCCTCTGAAGCCCTAGATTTCGGGACCTCCTCTGAGGCTGGCAGGTGCACTGTGGGAAGCTTAAAGCATCCCCTCAGCTTCCCAGACCTAAACGTGAGACTTGAAACCATAAAATTCCTAGAGAACATGGCAGTAATTTCTCTGACATCTGCTGTAGAAACATTTTTCTAGATATGTTTCCTACAGCAAGGGAAACAAAAGCAAAATGAAGCTATTGGGACTACACCAAAAAACACTGCTTCTACACAGTGAAGGAAACCATCAACAAAACAAAAAGACAATCTATAGAAGGGGAGAAGATATTTTCAAATGATAGATCTGATAAGGGGTTAATATCCAAAAAATATAAAGAACATATACAACTCAACATCAGAAAAACAAGTAATCTAATTTAAAAATGGACAGAGCACCAGACTATACATTTTTCCAAAGACTTATAGATGGCCGACAGACACATGAAAAGATGGTCAACATCACTCATCACCAGGCAAATGCAAATCAAAACCAAGAATACTACCTTGCACCTGTCAGAATGGCCAGTATCAAAAAGACAAGAAATAAAAGGTGTTGGCAAGGATGTGGACAGAAAGGAACCCCTGTGCCCTGTTGGTAAATTGCAAATTTTGGAACCACTATGGAAAACAGGGTGGAGGGTCCTCAAAAAAATTAAAAGCAGAACTACCATATGATCCAATAATTGCTCTACTGGGCATTTACCCAAAGAAAACAAAAACACTAGTCAAAGGGGTGGTGCACCGCTATGCTTATTGCATTATTTACAATAGCCAAGATATGGAAGCAGCTCAAATGTCCATCGACAGATGAATGTATACAGAAGAGCAGGTGTATATATAGACAATGGAATACTACTCAGCTATAAAAAGAATGAAATCTTGCCGTTGGCAATGACATGGATGGACCTGGAGAGTATAATGCTAAACAAAATAAGTCAGAGAAAGACAAATACCATATGATTTCACTCATATGTGGAACTTATGAACCAAAACAGATAAAGAAAATAATAAAGAGAGACATGTCTAACAAACAAACAGACTCTAAAACACAGAGAACAAACTAATGGTTGCCAGAAGGTGGGTGGGTAGGGGGTGGGGATGATGGGTACACTTATCTTCATGAGTACTGAGTAATGCACAGAATTGTTAGATCATAATGGTGTACACCTAAAACTAATAGGACACTGTGTGTTAATTATATTTGAATGAAAAAAGAAAAGAGAAGAGAAAATCCCAACTCTTCAGTGGAGTTGTGAGCTCCTCTGTTCCTGGGCCTCTGCTATCTCTCTACCTTCATCTCCTTCCCTTGCTATCAACAGTCCAGCTTTCCTTGACCCTTCCAAGCAAGTTCCTGCCTTAGGACCTTTGCACATTCTTGTCCTGATCCTCAGAGGGATGCTCCCTTCTTAGCATCTTGCCTCCAGTGCTGTCTTCTCACAGAGGACCTTCCTATTCACCCTCACTAAAGCTGCTGTTCCTTCCCTGACTCCGGTCCCTTATTCTGTTTACTCCTTCTTAGCATTTGTCGTTCATTTTAAAGTGTTTATTCATTCACTGGTCAGGGTTCTATAAATATGCGTTTGTTGGGGGACAGCCTGTGGTCTGAGATGGCCCCTTCCCTACCCCTGTGAGATCACCATTCACTGGAGCCTGATTAACATAAGAAGTGCTTGGTAAGTACTTTTTTTTTTACTAAGTACTAAGAATGCACTTACCTATCCACCTTACTTTTCCAACTCCTCCCTTTTAGACTTGCCAGTCAGACTCATTATGTTTACACTTCCCAGGCTGATCTGTAACCATCAGTTTGAGTGTCTGTCCTGTCAATTAGATTTTCAACTCTAGATGAAAGGAAAACATCTCTGACTCTAGTTCTGCAACCTCAGTACGGAACATAGTACCAGGCACCTAGTGCGTGTTCGAAATCTTTTGTTGAATGAATTAATTGGGGACATAACAGAGAATTGGTAAGAGAGCAAAAAATATACTGTAAATAGCCAATGCAGACAAAATCCAGGCACTCAAGTACGCATTATTTTCTTCATAAAGAGAGTCCCTGTGGGCCCCTTTCAGACAGAATTCTAACAAGCCTGATTTTATATTTGCGTCCATATTGCTTAAATCAAGACGTTGGGCGCACAGATGGAGAACCCCAGGGCAAGGCTGTGCATGTGCATGGACCCGCTTCCCTGAATGGGTCTGATAGAGGAGACTTGGCCGCGGGTAAGACCTCCCATTAGTGGCTGCCACTGTTTGGGAGAAACAGCCCTCCACGCGGCTGGCTTGATGAGCTCTCAGAACCAGCTCTCTTGCCAGAGGCTTGTTTGATGTAGCAAAGACTTTCATGTCTCCTGAGCATAGCTTCAGAACTGCAAAGTGCCAGGGAGAACTGCTGGGTGAATGTGAAGCCCGGAGTCTCAACTGCATCAAGATGCCCATGGAAGGCATAAAGTAGAGGAAAGGCCATTTCATATTCTTGGTGCTTATTTCTTTTCATGCAAACTTAAAAAGTGTGAAGGAGGCTGTGACAGAATCATTCTTTCCAAAGAAGTCCATGTCCCAACCCCCAGAACCTGTAAATAATGTCACCTTACAGGGCAAAGGGACTTTGCCAATGGGATTAAGTGAAGGATGTTAGGATGGGAAAGATCCTGGAATACCAGGACGGTTCAGTGTCATCATGAGGTCCTTAAAAGAGAGAGGCAGGAGGGTTAAAATCTGAGGAAAAGATTTGTACAGAAGCAGAAATTTGAAGATGGAATAGGGGTCATGGAGAAAGCAGGGTAGAAGGCTCTAGAAGCTAGAGAAGACAGGGAATGAACTCCCCCCGGAAACCTCAGGGAGGCACACAACCCTGCCGACCCATGTAGACATCTGAACTCAGAATTGTAAGAAAATACATGTGCTGATATAATCCACTACGTCTGTGATGATTTGTTATAACAACAACAGGAATCTAATACAGACGTCTGAAAGATGCCCTATTCATACAGACAAGGTGCTTCAGAAAGGTCTCGGCTCGAAGACATGAGATGGGTTTGAAGACCCAGCTCCCACCTCTTCTGAGCACGTGAGCAAGAGCATTTGATTCTTCCCCTGCTGTTTCAGTACCTCCTTCTTCCCACTTACTGAGTCAAACCCCTGCAGGTGTCCTACCCTAACACAAGAGATCACTAGCAGATTTTAAGCTCCTTTCCTATTCCAATATAAACACTTCACGATGTAACCATGGAATGTGGGACCCTAAGAATCTTCTTGGATGAAACTGACTAAGTGAGGAGGGGAACTAGTGTTCACCAAGAATTTACTATGTGCCCGGCCAGGTTCTAGTGGTGCTAGGGAGGTCCTACTCCCTCATGTGCATTTCACAGCTGTGGAGCAGCGTTTACAAGAACACAAGGCATGAAGCTGAAATGCTCAGACTTGAAAACCAGCTTGCCTGAAACCGGCTGTGGGACCTTTTTTGACCCCTTCTCTTTTTGTGCCTCAGTTTCCTCTCCTGTAAAAGGGTAATGATCACAGAGGCTTCTGGTGGGTTTCACAGGAGTTAATACATGACACACAGCTGACACTCAAGTAAAGACTGCTATTTAGACACAAGGAAATAAGCAGAGATGTGACAACACACACTCACACACTCATACTTTCACACTCACATACTCACACACACAGGCTGACTTGCAACAGGTGATGAGCTAGGTTGGTTTGAGTCTGAACTGAAGCCTGTACTTACTCCACAATACCAGGTTATGACGATAGTTATAAACTGGGGGGCGTTCTGCCTCCAAGGGACATGTGGCCACATCTGGGGACATTTTGGTTGTCACAACTAAGAGGAGGTGCTACCGGCAACTGGGGAGTACAGGCCAAGGATGCGCTCAACATTGTACCATGCCCAGGATGACCTCCATCACAAAGGATTATCCAGCCCCAGTGCCTGTAGTGCTGAGGTTGAGGATCCCTGGTCTAGAATTTTCTACAGGAAATCAAGTCATGGCATCATTAATTTACCATGTATTTATCACCTTGAGGAGCTTGTGAAAACCAAATTTCTATCAGACCATTTATCAGTTCTTTCTAGGACTCTGAATTTATAATTTGTGTTGTTATGGAATCCATTTAAATATGCCTCAATAAAGGGAGGGAGGCAAGAAAGGAAATTAAAACTCACCAAGCCCCTTTTGTGTGCCAAGCACTGGCCCTTTCACTAAACAAGATTGGGACTGCTAGTCTCATTTTGCAGGCAAGGAAATGTAGCTTAGAGAAGCTAAGTGACTTTCTGAGGGTGTCACAGGTAGTCGGAAGGGGTGGCCTGATCAGACCCTAGGCCCGTGCCTCTCTCTTAGTGCCATGGGGCAGGAGTGAGTTTCTTACTCTTTCCAGAACACAAAAGAAGGAAATGAGTGAGAGCTGGTTCCGTGTTTGGCAGTGTTTGAAGATCTGCCACCAGCAGACTGATGAGACAGCCCAAGATTCCTGTAGGAACTCAGGTTTGCAGGAATCTGGCCCCAGGGCCCATGATGTGCCATCTTAGCAAACAGAGTATTTCAAACCATATGGCTTCCGAATGAAGGGACATAATGCAGAGAACTGAGGCAGGGATGGGTGCCTCTCCTGGGAACCCCTGCCTCTGGCCAGCCATTTCAGGAGAGTGGGGGGACTGTGGCCCGGGGGAAGGGGTCCAGGTCCTTCCTCTGATACTAACTATGCTATGTGGGGCTAATTACTTCCTCTCAGACTCTTGGTTTTCTTATCTGTAAAATGGGTACATTGATCTAACAGGGTGATATGATAGATGTGAAAGTGACTGTTATTTCTGTTGGATTACTATTACTATGATTACCACCACCACGACTACCACTACTGGTACTATTACTCTGGAATGACTTGTTGCAGAGCAGGTCTCTGAGGACCCTGTCCTCCAATCTATTACCCACAGCAGTCAAAGTGAACATTGGAAATAGAAATCAGATGCCATCAGCCTCTGATCAGGCCCTCCTACACTTTCCAATGACACTGGGAGCCAACAGCTGACCTAGTGGGACCTTATAGTTCCTTCCCACTCTCTGACTTTTCATCCCGTCCCTTCCACTCTGTTCATGCCACTCCCACCACAAACATGTCCTTGCTCTTTCCAGAATGGCCCAAACATGGCAGCCCTCACCTCACGGGTTTGTTGAGTGCTTGACATGTGGCCAGTCTGAACTGAGATGTGCTATATACACCAATTCCAAAGCCTGAGATTATAAAAGGAAAAAAGAAATTTAGAATACCTTATTAACACATTTTATATAATGATTCCAAGCTGAAATGATGAAGTTTTGGATATGTGGGCTGAATACAATACATTATCAAAAGTAATTTTATCAGTTCCTTTTTTACTTTTTGAATGTGGCTACTAGAAAACTCTAAGTAACACTTGTGTCTTGAATGATATTTCTATTAGGCAACACTGTTCTGGAACTTGCCAGGCAGGTTCTTGCCTTTGTTACTGCTTCTACATGGAAGATTTTCCCTTTAGTTGTCTGTATGTGGCCACATCCCCACTTGCTTCCTGCACATTGACCCACTTCATCCTCAGGACATCTGTGACCCATTTTACATGTGGAGAAACTGACACAAGAGAGGATGAGAAAGCCAAGGCCACACTGGTGGTTGTGTGGGGATATGAACAAATGGGAGGGGCTCTGAGCCAAGGTCCTTTCCCATTTCATGTAGTCTCTCTGGGGAACATCACCTTTTTTTGCTCCTTAACAGTCAACTTTTGGATGCCTAAGATCCCCCACAAATGCTGGCCATCCTGCCTCTAATATGGTGAGTTGGGTGGAAACCTTTCAAGTACTTTTATCAGTGTGAATCTTGCCTCCTTAAGATTAAATGATGGACAGTGTATGAACAGTGGGCCAATTTTCATTTTGCAGCTTATTTTTGACACATCAGAGAAGTGAATCATGATCACGTAATTATATCCCATTTGGAAAAATGCAAATTTAAATAAGGTTAATACCATTCCCTCAGCCCCCACAAGAGTCCAGTCATTAACACTGTTAGAGAAGAAATTAAAGTGGAAGTGGTGTTTCTCTCAGGTCTGTTCCCCTGACAGCCCCAGCCTGCAAACTCTGAGTCCACATGCATTTCTGGTGTGAACAGAAATGACTCATTTTCTGTCTCAACTAATTTGAGTTTCTTGTTAAAGGAGGTAATGTGGGTAATGTACTTAACCCTGTGTCTGGCCCATAATGAGTGTCAATAAATGGTATTGGTGATGATAATGCAGTGACCATGGTGCTCATGGTGATGGTGATGATGGTGATGGTGGTGATGGTGACGATGGTGGTGATGGTGTGATGGTGATGATGGTGATGATGACGATGGTGGTAATGGTGATGATGGTGATGGTGATGATGGTGGTGATGGTGGTGATATTGATGATGGTGATGATGGTGGTGATGGTGATGATGGTGATGATGACGATGGTGGTAATGGTGATGATGGTGTGATGATGGTGATGATGGTGGTGCTGGTGACAATGGTGTGATGGTGATGATGGTGGTGATGGTGGTGATATTGATGATGGTGATGATGGTGGTGATGGTGGTGATGGTGATGATGGTGATGTGATGGTGATGTGATGGTGATGGACATAATGGTGATGGTGGTGATGGTGATGATATTGATGATGGTGATGATGGTGGTGATGGTGGTGATGGTGGTGATGGTGATGTGATGGTGATGGACATAATGGTGATGGTGGTGATGGTGGTGATGGTGATGATGATGGTGGTGATGATGGTGGGGGGTAGTGATGATGATAATTGTTAAATTGCAATACTCTGCTGAGATTTGTTGGATTCCTTATTGAGCACTAACAGAGGTGTTTGAGCCCATGTCAAAACCAGTGCCTGTGTGGGAGTGAGGAATGAGGGCGATGGAGAGTTTAGCATGACCTACAGACCAAGTAGGTCACTGGTGGCTTCATACATTGAAATAAGGGGATACAGGAGAAGAAGCAGATTTAGGGAGGAAATGATGATTTCTTACTGGGCATGGTCAGTTTTTAGGAACCTATACCATGTCTATGTGGGGCTGAACTGTAGGGAAGTAGACACCTGGGTCTGAAACTTGGGAGGGAAGTGCAGGTGGAGAGAAGGAGCGGGGGCACCAGAGAAGAGTGGACGTGGACACTCTCAGTGGAAAGGTCAACCTGGAAAAGCATCTGCAGTGAGAAGTGCATGGTTCAAGGGCAGAAGCAGGGAGTGCCAATATCCATGGACAGGAAGAAGACAAGAGTGTGAGAGGACAAAGGAAGGGCAGCCAGGGGGGAAAGATGGAGAAACCAGACCTGCCACTGCCTGAGGAAAAAGAGAGCTTTAAGGTAAGGATCATCATGTGTCTCACTGAGCAGAACAAAAAGACAATAAGGAGGCTCACATCTGCTCAGATCAGGTTTTGGTGCCGAACTATTGAAAAATAATTGTTTTTATGAGTCTTTTGAATTTTGGAATTGCAGATAAGGGGATGTGGACATGACAGGCAGGGAGTCACACTATTCTGATCAGACTTCAGGGAAGGAGGACTTTTGGTAGATGTCTCCAGCCATGATAGGGTGAGCCTCAGTCAGACCCACCTGGCCCCAGCACATACCCTTCCTGGGGTGGCCCATTTCCAGTGATTGTAGGCATTGGGGTAGAAGGGCCTGGGCTATGGCACGGCCCTATCTGATCAGCCATTTCCACTGCAGACTTCCTACAGTGTTGGCTGAGCTGTCCTTGGGCCCGCATCACAGCCCAACCTCTCTCTCCACCCACCCCCTGCCTCCCTTCAGTGGGCGAGGACACCTGATAAACATCCCTCATCTGAACTACATCTTGGCATCAGATTCTGGACAAGCTACCCTGTAACAGGTCCTGTACTTTAATGTGGCAGCTCACCTGTGCAGGAATGGCTAATGGTCATGTCTACACTACCGTGTCTAAGACTGACCCCAATCTGGTCCCTTTGGCCCCCTCAGTTAACAGCAGCACCATGCTTAGAGTCTTTTCACTCTGGTCTTGCTCCAGTCTTGCTCCACATTCCACATCCAACCTGCCAAAGCCTTCAGTCCATTAAAACTTACAAATACTACCGTGTTTGGAATCCACCATTTCTCATCACTTCCTCCACTGCCAGCCTGGTCCAAGGGGTCACCACCATTTGCCTGCATGATTGTAAGAACCTTCTGACTGGTTTCCCAGCTTTAACCCTTGGCCTCCTACAGGTTGTTTTAACACAGCAGTCAAGAACATCCTTTTAAAGATTTTTTTTTTTTTAAGAACATCCTTTTAAAATGGAGCTTAGAAGCTGTTACTCCTCTGCCCCAAATCCCCAGAGGGTTGCCATCTCTCCCAAAGAAAAAGCCGGAAGTCTTTAAAATGGCCTGCAGAGCAACACATGACCTGCCGCTTCCTGTCTCCCTTCACTTGCAATTCAATTTTATCTCCAGCCGTTCCTCCTTCACTCACTCCCTGACTTCATTGGTCTCCTTGCTGTTCTTGCAACAGTTCAGACATATTCCTGCCTCAGGCCTTTGCACCAACTCGTCCCTCTGCTTGGGGTGCTCTTCCATGCTATCTGCATGCCTTGTTCCCTCCAGTCCTTCCCATCTTTGCTCAACTGTCACCTTGCCACCAAGGTCTTCCCTAACAACCCCAGTTCAAATTCAATACTTTCCCAGAGGTGGTTCCCATCCACCTTCCCCACTCTGATTTTCACCACAGTGCTTATCCCATCTGGCACGCTTTACTAATGACTTTTCATATTGTCTTATGTCTCCCTCCACTATAGCAAATGCTCCGCGGTTGACAGGTGTTTTGTCTCTTTTGTTTTTATTGTCTCCCCAGCACCTACAGGAATGCCTGCCACATGGTTCCATTAGTAACTATTTGAATGAATAGGTGGATTCAAGCCTTAGAAGGGCCCAGCAAGGTAGGTACTATGGTTATCTTTAATTTTCAGGTGAAGCCTAGAGAGATTAAGCCATTTGCCTGAAGCCACTTGTTAGTAAGAGGTAGAATTGGTGTCTGAATTGCGGAGGCTCCTTGTTCCAGGGTTTTTACTTCGAATCAGGTTATGGGCTGAATTGTGTTATTCCCTCTTGACACCCCCTAAAAAATTCATGTTGAAGTCCTAACCTTGAGGACCTCAGAATGTGACTGTATTCAGAGATGGGGCCTTTAAGAGGGGACTAAGGCAAAATGAGGTCAGATGGGTGGGCCCTTAGCCGTGATGACTGCTGTCCTCATAAGAGAAAGAGGGACAACCATACGAGGACACAGGGAGAAGATGCCATCTACAAGGCAAGGGGAGAGGCCTCAGAAGAAACCAATCCTGCCTGCACTTTGCTCTGGGGCTTCGGGCCTCTAGATCCGTGAGACGGTACATCCCTGCCGTTTAAACCTGTCGGTCTGTGCTTCCTGGTTTGGCAGGTGACAGACTCATCCAATCACTATTCAAGCTGAGTACACTCGAGTGGGGGCGGGGGAAGGTCTGATCTGGTCCTGCCTACCTCTCAGTCCCCTTTGCTAACACCCAGCTCCCCCATAATGCCGCTAGCTGCCTGGACCACTTGCCCACTCCCCATATATGCTGCTGTCTCATGTGTTTTACCCTTAGGAAAGGCTATTAGGACCCGAATGTCCAACCCCTCCACCCCTCACTGGCTCTCTCACAAAGGTGTCCACATCTGAAGCCCCGGAATCTGCGTGACAACAGACGTAGCAGGTGTGATCAAATTAAACACGTTGGGA
This sequence comes from Lontra canadensis, assembly GCF_010015895.1. Taxonomy (NCBI): domain Eukaryota; kingdom Metazoa; phylum Chordata; class Mammalia; order Carnivora; family Mustelidae; genus Lontra; species Lontra canadensis. The sequence continues at coordinate 61,121,075 of NW_022630995.1, read as the reverse complement.
TAGGGAGGTTATTCTGGAACATCCTATCTAAGCCGGGTGGATCTGGTATAACCACAGGGTCGTTATACAAAGGAGGCAGGAGGTCAGCACCAAGAGAAGATGCCATGCGCTGCTTTGAGGACCGAGGTTGGAACACAAGTTCTGGGGTGTGGGTGGTCTCTCAGTGGGAATAAGGCCAGCAAGCAAATCCCCTTGAGACAGAGGGAACTGTCTTTGTCCATGCAAGTTGTTTCAGACTTGGGACGTCCGGAGCGGCAGGAGAGGAAATTCACGTGGCTCTCAGCCTCTGAGTTACTGGTCCTTTGTAGCAGGAGCCGCAGGAAGCAAGCACCGCTCTGCCTCACCCTGACTTGTCCGGAAGAACCGCGTTCCATTCATTCCTCAAGATTCAGTGAGTGATCTCTCCTGGGTTATCAGTGTGGGTCCGCACTGCCGCACGTGGAGGAAGCCGGCAGCCACCAGAAGCCAGGAGACAGGCCTGGAGCAGACTGTCCCCCAGGGCTTCCAGAGAAGCCAGCTCTGCTCCCTCCTTCATGCCCAACTTCGCTCTCCAGCATTGCAGGAGAATGCATTTCCGTCCCTTCCAGGCTCCTTCCTGGTCCTGCGTGGCAGCAGCCACGGGAAACTAAGGCCCTCACACCGAGATCCAGGCCCTCAGAGCCACGGTTGTGAGGGAACAGTCGGGTGATGGCCTCTTCTGCTAGGTTCCCAGGGACTGCTCAGGTACCGCTAGCAGGAAGACAGAAGAAACTAGAAGCAGGGCCTTGTCACTCATTTCAGGGCCTGCAGGACCAGATTTTTCCATGTTTCTGTTGAAAATCCAGGCTTATGCCCTGACACTTTGGAGGCCCCAAATTCATTCTCAGAGCAGCATTTGCTTGGGATTGCTTCGGAGGGAAGGATCCTTTCCAGATAGGACGTAGCAGCAAATCATAGAGCACGGCCACATCTTCCTACTCAGGTTTCTGGAGATAAGCTCGCTAATTAACTCTGCCTTAGACTGGGGGAAAGAGATAAGTAGGAAAGCCAAGTGCTGGCAAAAGTGAAGGAGGGAGAACAGCAGGGAAGATGAGACCACAGACCAGGGGAGACGTGGGTTCAAATCCTGACGGGCTGCCCGTGCACCAGGTCATGCGGTCAAGGCAGGCTCCCCGAAGTGGAGGTGCCCTCGTCGGGGACAGGATGTCTCCTCTGTAGGATGCTGTGAGGACCAGGGTGAATGAGGCAAAGTACCTAGTGCTGAGCAGGATGTATCCATTTAAAAAGTTCTGCTTGGTCTTCTTGAATAAGCAGAACTTGCCCATGAACAAGGCAAGCAGCCTGCCACCCATCCATCTGCCATTAAGTGTCAGACGATGCAAGCCCCTCGTTTCCATGGCCACTGGCCCTGCACCTACAGCTGCCAGGGTAAGGAAGTAGTTTCCTGCCAACTCTGTGCCCTGCTAGTTTCTCAGGCTGCTGAACAGATCACTGCAAACCTGGTGACTTGAAATAACAGAAAGGCGTTTCCTGCCAGTTCTGGAGGCCAGAGTGGAAGTCAGGGTGCAGATAGGGCTCATTTTCTCGGAGGCCCTGAGGGAGGAGCTGTCCCGAGGCTCTCTTAGTTTCTGGTGTTGCTGGCAGTCCTTGGTGCTCTGTGATTGTCCCTGTGTCACTCAGCTCTCTGCCTCTGTCTTCACATCACTGTCTCCTCTGTGTGTCTCCACATGCCCTCTCCTCATCTTATAAGGACACCAGTCATTGGATTTTTGGACCCACCCTCAATCCAGGGTGATTTCCTCTTTGAGATCCTTAACTAATGACAGCTACAAAGATCAACTTCTAAATGAGGTCACATTCTGAGGTTCTGAGCAGATGTGAATCTGGGGGCACACACTATTCACCCCGCTACAGTAGCATGGTTCCTGCACGGCCAGCGGATGGAGGGGTAGACATCGGCAGTTAGTGTCATATGCTGAGACCATCTAAATGATCACATCTCTGACGTTTCCCTGTAATCTGCCTTTACCATGATAACTTGTCTTGTTATCAAACATTCCTCCAATTACCGCACTCTGAGTGCGCCATGTCCTCCCAGTAGGACCCTGACGTCTGTTACTTAAGGCAAGCTCCCTCCAGGACAGATCCCGTGTGTGTGTATGTGCGTGTGTGTTTCCTCACTGTGTCTCCATGCCTGGAAGGACGCCTGCTCCAAGAACTCCCTCACTATTTGTGAAATGGGTGAATGAATTATCTATCATCTATCTATCTATCTATGTTTCTCTCTAAGATGAGAGTCCATAATTGTCTTTCCAGATTAAATCAACGTGATAGATAGGGGAGCCCTTTTTCTAGCCACTAGGCACTCGGTATGTCCCTATCAGGGGGGCTCTGGCCTTCTGGAGTGTTCCGAGCAGAGTGACCTTCTAGGAGCAGTGACCACACCCCATGTTGCAGAGTAGACAGGGGTGTGTCTGTCCTCCCCACCAGCATGGAAACCTTCCTGGGAAGGCAGCTGGTGTCAGGGTTGGTGCCAGGCACAGAGCCCCCACGTTGTCAGATTTTTCACACTGTAACTGAAGCGCTTTGGTGACATCTCCTTTCCCTCAAAGATAAAGCTCTTTTATGACAGTGCCTCATTTATTAGCTGTCGTGGCCGCTGCCTCAGGGTTATGCACACAGATAAAATATGTAGCAGGAAACCATCTGCCCTGTTTCTCTCTTTCCCTTCACCTCATTTCAACTCCCTGTCAAGCCTCCTTGAATTGGTTTGCTCATCACAGAAGCTGCCTCGGGCAAACTCCTGATGTCTTTCCTTGGAGGATGATCCTTTTTACTTAATGTTGGCGGGGGTGGGGGAGGTGGGGTGGGGAGCAGCCTCAAACAGGGAGTCCCTCAGCGCCTTATCTATCAGCATTTCTGAGCTGCACCTTCCCAGGATGGCTCCTCCTTGGATCCACTCCTTCCAGTCCAGTTAAGATGATGTCCCGTCCCAAGAGGCAGCCTCCCTTAGACAGGTAATTTCCCTGGGGCTTAAGCTGTGCACTGTCAATATGAATTCGAGAGAAGTTTCTAAAGCCTGGCAATCTCCTAGCGGGTGAGGCTTGGCATCTGGGGGACCGTAGCGGGGCTTGGGGAGCAGAGGGTAAAGGGCTCCCGCTGATCTGGGATTAGGGAGGGCAGGGGGACCTCCCTTTAGGGAGGCTCCCAGAAACTGAGGGAGAGCTTAGAATCTAAACCTCCGGAGACTCAGCAGGTGCTGTGATCAGAAAAAAACCGTGTTTGCCCACAGTGGGAGACAAATCAACACCATCGTAGGAGGAGCGAGGACTTGGGACAAAACCCAAGACAAAGCTTAGTGGTTTGGGTCAGGAAAGCACCTCGGGTTTGTGGATGAGTCCAATTTCGCCTACTTGTGAAGCAGACGGAAGATGTCCATTGAGTTACAACATGAACACTCATTGTTCTTCCCAGGAAAACAGCTGTTATGGAAGAAGATGACCCAGAAAGCACCAATATCACACTATGAAGTGGAGAGCTTCCCCTCTGTGACCTGATCTTATCCCGGGGTCACACTGGGCTCCTTGTCAGGGAGGCAGTGCCCAGGTTCACTGCCCTCGCCCTTGTCCTGGTGGTTTGCTGCAGACTGCATTACCTGTCGGGCCCTGGCCAGTGCCTCTACCTCTGCTTTGTTCCTTCCCTTTCTATCTGCCTCCCCAACCCCCTCTTCCCACTGTACATCTGCCCCGTGATGTTTATGCTTGAAACCCCCGACAGATCTCTCTGGAGCTCAGGATAAAATCATAAATCCTTAGTGCAACGCCCCGGGCTCTCTGGGTTGGCATCCAGTGCATCTCGACTTGTCCTCTGTACTTGGAGTCTCGCTCCAGGCTCTGGGCAGGGGTTCTGGGCTCCATCCAGAACCTAGAGTCTGGTTCGGCTGTTGTCGGGTGAGGCCTGACCTTCAGTGTTCACTGTGGTCCTCTAAGCCGGTGACTGTAACATACTCAGCCCGGTGGAAAACCAGTGCTCTAGCCCAGGGTTCTGAAATCTGACTGCACCCTGGAACCACACGGGTGTGTTAGAAAACACAGAACCTGCGTTCCTTTGACATGAACTTCTTTATCACTCTGGTGTTTTTGCTGGCTGCTCCCATTGTGTGGAAATCCCTCCTTTCCTACCTGCAGGCTACCTTCCAAATGTCAGAATGGAGGGCCTCAAGCTGGGGTTGGCAGACTGTCTACAGAGAGTCAAAGAGGAAATACATTAGCATTTTTAGGCAACCACATGTGCTCTCTGCCATATCCTTCTCTTTTCCCCTTTAAAATGTAAATGTTCAACTTTTTCTTTTCTTTAAAGATTTATTTATTTATTTGAGAGACTGAGTGAGTGGTGGGGGGAGAGGGGCACAGGGAGGGAGAGAGAGAGACTCTCAAGCCGACTCCCCATTCAGCCTGGAGCCCCACTTGGGGCTCAAGCTCATGACTCTGAGATCACGACATGAGCTGAAACCAGGAGTCGGAAACTTAACCGACTGAGCCACCCGAGTGCTCCACACTTTCTCTTTTAAAATTTATAAGAAAAATAATGCTTTGCTCAGGGGTCATATGAAACAAGCTCTCGACCAGATTTGGCCCACATGCTGTAGTTTGCCGGACTACAGACACTGTCACTTTTGTGAGGTAGTGAGCTCCCCATTGACTGAAGCACTCGGGTGACAGAGGGATTTCTGGCAGGAATGCACATCATCTATGGCTTTGCTTGTCCCCCCATTGCAGAGGTGTGTAGCTGTGACGGAGACTGTGTGGCCTGTAAAAATATTCATATCTGGACCTTCACAGAAAAAGTTTGCCAATCCGTGCATTATGTAAATGAGGATATACGGGAAACAGATGAGCCAGGGAGGGTGGGACGAAGCAAGTAAAGCAGGATGACATGACGGCGAGTACGTGTGGCTGTGTGTGCATGTGTGTGTGTGCACGTGTGCATGTGAGCATATAGGTGCCTGTACTTGCGCACGCATACACGTGCGGGTGCTGATTTCAGATTAAGAGGTCTGGAGAGGACCCCCAGGGCCTGATGTCTCGAGTGGGATGTCTACATCAGCCTGTAAGCCCTGCGGGAGCAGAGGTTGCCCTTCTGGCCCGCTCCCCAGTGTGCAGAGGCCTAGCCTGGGGCCTCAGGCTGCCTGCCTGCAGGGGTGCCCACGTGAACGCTGCTCACAGAAGGGGTGATGGGGCACCGTAGGTCTGAACTTGTTTACATGTGCCCTTGTTGGTCCTCTGGTCAGTGCACTGCCCCACTGGGAGGGTGCCTCCGTCTTCCTCACCCTCTGATTACCATCACCCCATGGTGTGTGTGTCTGTGTGCACACGTGTGTGAGAGTAACACCTGCCCCTCACTTCGCAGTGCATTCTGCCATCTCACTGTAACAGCCCACCGTCCTGAATCAGGGACAGATGTGGTTCATTCATCACAGATGTGGCAGGATGTGGGACACGATGGCCCATGAAAAGTAGCAGCACAAAGGGAGAGAGAAATACAGTTCTATGTGTTCTGATAGAAGCATAGTATTGTTTTCATCCAGACACAAACAGAAATGACCACAGCAACACCTGCCAGACAGATGTGTGTGTGTCAGACCTGCCCTGACACCCTTCTCAGTCCCAGCTGAGGGGGACCCCTGTCTCAAGGGACACAGACACAGAGCCAGGGAAACTGAGGCCCCAGTAGATGAGAGGACTTTCCTAGTAGGGAAATGGCAGAGCTGGGGCTGGAAGCGAGTCCTGGGGAAACTGAGGCTCAGAACACTCCAGACTCCTCATACAGCCACCGTAGAAGGTGGTGATCAGGGCCCTGGGAGTCAGGTGGTGATCCCACCACAACTCCCTCCATGCACACTGCTCCCATCCCCACCGCCTTTTCTAGAGCGTCACAAGCCTCAAATGAGTTAATAATGCACACCAAGTACTTGGCCACAGCGAGCACATACCCGGTGATCAGTATATCTGACATTACTATTATCATCATTATTATCATAAACACCTTCCACGCTAAATGGTCACTTCTCTATGTGCACAGACTGCTAACTTGAGTATCCTCCATTTGTCCCAAGCTAGAGCATCTGGCTCAGAGCCCCTGCAGCTGTTAACTGTAGCTGAGGTTGCTCTGTGTTATCAGCTGCCCAGCTCTGGGTAAGTCTGTTACCTAATATTTGTGGGATGGAAATGAAGGCCACCGCTGCATTTCAACAGGGATGGGACTGTCTTTCCCCCTCCATTCCCAGCCAGACCTTGCCCCTCCTGGGCCCCAAGCTCCCATGGGTATGATGAGAACACCCCAGCTCAGCAGTGCCGGAGAGGAAGGAGGCGTGCCTTACCTGGCCCACTGCAGAAGGAGGCGATGATGGCCAAGATGCAGATGATACTCAGGTACGGGATCCCGGGAGCATGGTCCTGAGAGAGAGCAGGAGTGTGGGCAGGGGAGGAGGCCGCGGGGCAGAGAGGACCTGGGTTCTCACCTCCGCACCTCCTCGATCCATTTGCATGACCTGGGGCAGGTCATTTCACATCCCCGAGCCCTGGTTTCAGTGTCCATAAAATGGGGATAAGGACAACCCCCAAGCCTTTCTATCTGCCTGTTTTACAGATGGGAGATGAAACAAGATGACGCCTCCCTAGAGTTTAGCAGTGTCTGCAGCATACAACAGGTGGTAAATAAACAAGTAACTAACACTGAGCTTTGCCTGAAGCAGGCAATATGAGAAGTTTTACAGGCATTAATCACATTTAAAAATTTTTCTTAGTTAATCCCTTTTATTGTGTAAAACACCACCTTTCTACCCCTGCTGTCCTGACAGGTAGGAGATAACTGGTGTCACTGAGTATGTTTGGGGGGGCTGTCAATTGTCTGGCAGGGTAGGGGTGGCTCAGTGCTGGGCATGAAAGATGTCCTAGCAGACTGGACATCTGATCATCAGAACATGGTGTCACTAGTGATGAGACAAGGTGAGCATGTTCGGAGGTGCTTGGGCACCTGAGCCCAAACCAGAGAGATTCTGGGAGATTAAGCTGGGGTCATAAAAGGGCAAAAGGAAAAAAGTTCCAGGAGAGAGTTCTACCTGAGCAACGGGACAGAGACACAGGAGAGAACAGCACAGGGGTGAGCAGCAAATGTTCAGATTGGAGGGTGACGGGTTGAGAAGGGGGACAGCAGCCCTTCCGTGTTGAAGTCCATTGGCTCTTGCTGAAGGAGGACCTAGGATGGAGGGAGTATTGTAGGCTCTTGTACACTGCATGGCTCACTGTTGCGCTAAGTTATCCATCATCCAGGCATCCATCCAACCATCGTCCATCCATCCATTTACCCATTGATCCGTCCAACATATACCTATCCATCCATCATCTATTCATACATTCATTCTTCCATCCATCATCCATCACCTATCCATCCATCCATCCACCCAATGACCCATTATCCATCCATCCATCCATCATCTATTCATACATTCACTCATCCATCCATGATCCACCATCCATCCATCCATGATCCATCATCTGAGAATCCATCCATCCATCCATCCATCCATCCATCCATCCATCCATCCATCTATTCGTTCATTTGGCAGACTGTTCTTAGTTCCTCCTGGGTGCCATGCACTGGACTGGGAGGTAGGAATACAGAAATGATACAGGCATGGCCCCTGTTCCCACAACTGTATAAGAAAAGAGAGAGGAGTCAATAGGGAAAGGCAATCCTGTATGAGAAGTGATACTACAGGGTTGCCCCTGGGGTCCCTGGGAACACAGAGGGTGCCTCATTGAGTCATGGGATAGGGGAAGGCTTCCTGGAGGAAGAGGTATCTAACTGATGCCCAGAGCTTCTTGAGTTTGGAAAGCAGAGAAGCCGGTTGATCAGAGGAGGGCCCCAGGAAGAGGAAAGGGCAGGCTCTTTGGAGGCTGCCAGAGAATGGGGCTGGGGAGCAGAGAAGGGGGACAGAGGCAGACAAGGTCTGCCAAGCAGGAAAGAGCTCTGAAACCTTGTGAAGTGAAGCCTAGGGGGGCCCACTTGCTCTAGGCTGCTCTTTCAAAGATCTGCCACAGCTGCAGAAAGACAATATCCCAGAATATCACCCAACTGGTGAAGGACCCAGCTCGATCAGTCTGAGGGGCCTACAAGGCACCGTGTGCAGGACAACCCTGGTCGGGCATTTGGGAGGGAGGGGTCACTGCCAGCACATCACCACCCCCGCCCACCCCGGAAGATGTTTCTGCCTCCTGCCTGGTAAGAGCACCAGCAGCACCTCCTTTCTGAAAGACGAGTTGCTGTTCATCAGGTGCCACCACGCTAATATTGTCTTTTTTTTTTTTTTAAAGATTTTATTTATTTATTTGACAGACAGAAATCACAAGTAGGCAGAGAGGCAGGCACAGAGAGAGGGGGAGGCAGGGTCCTTGCTGAGCAGAGAGCCCAATGCGGGGCTCTATCCCAGGACCCTGGGATCATGATCTGAGCCGAAGGCAGAGGCTTTAATCCACTGAACCACCCAGGGAACCCTAATAATGCCTTTTTTGAGAGGTTTGTGGGACATGGAGGCAAATGATTGACACGTGTGACTTTCCACTCAAGGATTCGTTTTTGGAAAATGCCAAGATTCATTGACCACCGTGACCTTGCCTCATGTTTCCCCTGGTGCTGAGCCAGACTCCAGGCACCAAGAAGGTGCTCTGTCCTTGCAAGCTGTCCTGACTGTGCAGGGGGGTGGGAGGGGCACGGAAGGAAACCCCAAGATTGTGGAATCTCATCCCAGCTCTGCCATTTACTAGCTGGGGAACCTTGAGCAGCTTCTTCATTTATATTCATGCCTCAGTTGCCTGTCTCCATTAAGGGGAAAAATACCACTTTCACCAGTGGCATTTCCCCAAATCTACATTCCCCTAGCACTTGTCATGTTCAGGTGCCCTTCCCAGTACTGTAGGCACATTTTCTCATTTAATCCTCCTAAGACCCCTGGGTACAGGGACAACTGTCTCATTTTAGAGATGGGGGCCCGAGGAGCAGAGACCCTGCTGGAACCCAGCCCCAGAGCACCCAAGCAGGAAGCTAGCTCCATGCTGACCTCCCTCAGGGTATGACAGGCATATCCTCTCACCTGCAATGTCAGCGTGATGGTGAGGATCCCAAAGAAGAGGGCCATCAGCCCAAAGCCACCCGTGAGGAGGGGTCTCCGTCCCAGGCGCTCGATGACCAAGCCCTAGGTCAGGATGAGAGAGATGGTTATTACTTCACTTCTAGCAGCAGGAGAAGGGGAACGTGGTACTGGGAATCAGCAGTGGGCTCATGGTAAAGGACATATTTGACCTTCAAATAGCCTAGTCACTTTCTCCATGGCCATAGCCAAAGAACAAAAGGTCTTTATGAGAAAGGGAGGGAGAAGAAGTCACCATCCTTGAGCACTTGCCACATGTTCAGACACTTACCTCTCCTCATTATGGAAGGGTGAGCTTATCTGTAAAAGGAACCCAATGGACATGATTGCTGTAGCCCTTCACCCACTCCTTGGAGCCTGCCTGCCACGGAAAGCAAGGTCACTCCACTCCTAATACCTCTGTGCTGTCGACTCTCTAGGGGCACACTCCCAAGGCAGGGGCCCAGGGCTGGGAGTAGGCAGACAAGGTTCAGGCATTTTCCACTCTGCCTGTGCCTGGGTGGGTCAGTTTCACTCTAGGGATGTGACAGCAGGAAGCTCCTGTGACTCAGCTCCTGAAGCCATGTCCCCTGGCCCAGCTTCCCAAAGCTGTAAGACTGTCACTAACCTCTACCTGGCTGGCCTCTGGGTCTACCTCTCAACGGGGCCAAGGTGGGGCTCTTCATTGACCTCCTTCAAATGCCAATGACCCTGAAAAATAGCAATGTGACTAAGTTTCTGAGACAGGCAGACTTGGGTTTAAACCCTGAGTCAACCACTTTCCATATGTGTGAGCTTGGGCAAATGACTTCCCCTCCCAGAGCCTCAGGGCTTTTATCTGTGAAAGGAGGTCCAAAATAGCCTCCAACAAGGCTGTCTGGAAGGGGCGGGTGGTTCAATAAGAGACTGCATTCCAAAACACATAACGAGTTTTCCGATTATGCCAAAGAACTTCCCTCTTTTTCCCTCCCCCGTCCCAGTGCACAGAAAGAAAACCTCGAGGATCAGAGAAGTGAAGTATCTCACTGACCGTCACACAACCGGTAAGAGAGAGACAGAGACAGAGATGGGTGGGGGTGGGGGAGAAAACTTGAACTCAGAGCATCTGAATAAAGATGCACAGCTTTTCTCCACTGAGTTATCAGGCAAGGCTTCCTGAAGGAGGCAACAGTAGCAGGAGCTTGTCAGACGGAAGGACCAGTGGAAACAAAGGTCCTGGTCAAATGAGCCATCCGGTCTGGATAAGGGAAGGGAGCGACACTGCGGAGGGCCACAAAGCTGGAGCAGGTACTCCTCCTGTCTGCCAGCTTCATGTGATGGTTCAAAAGCCAAAGCATCAAACCGAACCTCCACAATCCTGCCTCAAAGCCTGAAGGAGTCTTGCCGCAGGAAACCCAGGGCCCTCCTCCTTTCCCTCTTCCCTCATCCCTGCTCTGAGGAGGGCAGGGGGTAAGAAGACCTCTGGTCGAGCTCTCCTGGAGCTGGCATCGGCCGTTGCTCCACATGGCCAAGTGCACACCGAGAGATGAGCGGGCACAGCTCTAGGCCAGCGGGGTACCCACAAGTTGGCCACGGGGTGCTGCCTGGGTACCTTGGTGGAATCACCAAGGGAACTGAGGGGCTTTGGTGTGGAAAGTCAGAGTGGAAACCATGCTTGGCTAATGGCCAGATGACTGGGAAACATCTGCAACTGCCCCAGGAAGCCTTTCCCTCTGCAGCCTGGGAGGGCAGGGCAGACTCAAACAGCTAAACTTTGGCCTCCCTTGACCCCTGACCTGACAGAGAAGAGCACAGGTGGCATCCAGAGACGCATGGACCTGAAATGGGCAAACCTGGGTTTGAATCCTGGCTCTATGCCCAGGACAGGTGATTCGGCTTCTGTAAACCTCAGTTCCTTACCTGGCAAATGGAAACGGTTAGACCGTCTTGGCAGAGCAGCCATGAGATCAGAGGCTGAGAACTCACAGTGCCGGAAGCAGACTTGTGAGCAACAGAGCTTCCAACAAATGGCAGAAGAGGGAGGTATCATTCATTCATTCATTTATTTGAAAGAGAGAGCACAATTGGGAAGAGGGGCAGAGGGACAGAATCCTCTAGCAGACCCCCAGCTGAGTATGGAGCCCAGCATGGGGCTCAATCCCAGGACCCTGAGATCATGACCTGAGCTAAAATCAAGAGTTGGATGCTTAACTGACTGAGCCACCCAGCTACCTCAGAATACGGGGTCAAGGGTTGGCCTGGGTCTATCCTAGTTCCTGCCCCTAAATGGCTGTGTGGCTTTAAGTCATTCAGGTACCCTTCCATGTCTTCCTTGCTCTCTTCCAACTACACTGGGTTGGGGTGGATGACAGCCATCTGCCCAGTGCCTGTATGGGCCAGAGGCTGCACTAAGCATTTATCATGCATCAGTTTACTTAATCCCCATGGCAACTTTATTAAGGAGGACCAATTAGTTGTCTGATTTTATAGGTAAAGAAACTGAATCACAGAGGTTTTGGGAACTTGTCTAAGGTCATGTGGCTGGTAGGAGGTAGAGTTGGGATCATCTACAAAGTCTTTTCTGGTTCCTGAGACATTAAAATTTTCTGAACTGGAAAGAGACCAAGCCACCACTTTGTAATAGCCCCCTGTCCCACCCAGACGCATGACACCTTATTCCTGACCGTGTCCTCCCCTGAAGGCTGGAAGCCTCATCTTGGTTTCTCAGAATCTAGAAGAGCACACGTTGAGTGTTGAGCTAACATGTTGGTTGATGTTGAGCCAATGTAGGCTTACTGACTGGAGGGTTATCTTTGTGAGGTAGGTGAGAGAGTTCACACACTGCCGAGCAGGACGATGAAGATGCTATGGTCACTCAGTGGGAAGACAGGCCCACTGAGACCCATGAAGGCAGCAAAGATCAGCAATTACTGAGAAAGTTCTAAAGAGAAAGATGGGCCAGTATCTAAGTTATCTCTCCCCCTCAAACCCTTATGACTTGGGTCCCATCAAAGGGAAGGCCCAGATAGGGACTTTGGGGCAACAGCAACATGCACAGGGGCAACAGGTCCCTGGATGGGCGTTGGAGTGGGGGATGGGGAAGGTCAGGGACACCCAGGATTAGAGGTTCTGGGGTTTGCCAAAAGTCACACAGAGCTACTGAGAGATAAGGAAGCAGAAAACATGCTCTCACACACTGCAGGGATGGCTGAAGACCTATACACACTTAGATTCAGTCATCTGCCTTTGGATATTTATCCTAGGAAAACAGACATTTGGTGGAAGATTCATGGACAAAGATCTTCAAATGTAGGGTAATTTATACTAGTGAGGAAACAGAAACCATCCAGAAGTCCACCAACAATCGAATTTTTCAATAAATACTGGAATATCCAGATGACAATGACCTAGGCATTCACATATTTTAAAAGAAATTTATTATGGGTTCTGGGGAGGGTATGTGCTATGATGAGTGTTGTGAAATGTGTAAGCCTGATGATTCATAGTCCTGTACCCCTGGGGAAAATAATGCATTATATGTTAATAAAAATAATTAAAAAAAAGAATTTTAAAGAGCAGACAAATCCTCAGGTTATGATTTTAAGGGAAAAGAGCAGGACCTAGAACTCTATCTCCCATATCCTCATGGACACAGTTTGGTAAATTATGATTCTGTTGAACTAATCTACCCTGGAAAAATTTATGCAAAAATAGCTTATAATGGCTAACTCTGTTTGGGGAAATATGTGACTATTCTTTTAGTTGTTATTTTTTGGTCTTTTCCAAATTTTCCCCAATAAGCTTTGTTTTAATTAAAAAGAAAGTCTAAAGCATAGACTTAGGTAAAGCATTAGAGATGCAATTCCCTGAATCAAAAATCATTACTCTTCTCCTGTCCATGGGGGGTTTCCAACACCCACACATGGAAAACTTCACCGTGTGAAATGTCTTTGCTACAGTCTCAGGATGGCATCACCATTCCCCACAGTGGAACTGTCACTCAAGACAAAGGTGGCTCACAGCTGGAATGTGTGGCAGCTTTGTCTCCTTGGGTTCCAGTGCCCAGTGACAGAGCACCGAAATGACGAGAGAAATTACCATGATGAGCATCACAGCCACTGTGAGACACAAAGCACTTAAGTTGCCACCCTGAGATGAACACGTGATGCATTGTTATATCAAGATTAACGTGTACTTGTTACTGACTTCGGTGTTTTGAGTGTTTTTTCTTGTTTCTTTTGGTTTTAGTTTCTTCAAAGGCACCAGCAACAATTCCAGTGTCAGCAAGTGTGTGCCAGATATAAACTTGTTGACACCTACTGTCTTACATCATGAGGCCAACATCCAAGAGTTTTGGGGTTGGCATGGGGATCTGGCTATTTTGTTTCCCTAAAGTCTCCTGATGAATCAGTACCCCAATCCAAGACAGAGCTGGAAACACTGTCCCTGATTTGGGAACAGTCTCTGAAGATGTGTAGGAAGACACCAAAGAAAGAGCTGTGAGAAAGAAAGAGATGAAAACAATTCTGTCCACCCTAGTGGGAAATCCAATCAGTCCTCAGGGCTCCTTTCTTCATCTCTGCCTCTTTTAAATCGTTTTAAAGGGCAGCCTGTCCAAAGGGATTAGGGTAAACATGGTCTTTCCACTCAGCATTAAAGTCATTAGTGAAAACATTAACTCAAGATGAACAGTGGCCTCTGAAGGTTACATGAGGTCAGCTGGAGATGGACTATCAGCCTCTAAGAAATCCTTCCTGGGGACTCCTGGGCCACAGGGTTATTCAGCCAGTTGGCAGTCATGTACCCAGCACCTACTGCCTACCCTACCATGCTAGGATTGCTGAAGGAATAATAGAGAGAAGGTCTTTTGTTGTTGTTAGTATTTAAAAATCAATTTTACTGACTTAGATTAAATTCTTAGGTAGATTCAATAAAATGTACTGATTTTAATTGTACAATTTGGTATGTTTTAACAAACTTATACACCCATAAATGCATGACCACATCAAGATACAGAACATTTCTATCACGCCAAAGTTCCCTATGCCCCTTTCCCTAGCTGCAGGCAACCACTGATGTGCTTTCCATTACTCTAGATTAGATTAGTCTCGATTAGGTTAGAATTCTATATTGGTGATTGCTATACTTTTTTTTTTTTAAAGAAGATTTATTTATTTATTTGAAAGAGAGGGGGAGAGAGAGAGAGAGAGAGAGCAAGCAAGTGAGCAAGTACATATATGGGCAGAGGGAGAGGGAGAGAGAATCCTAAGCAGACTCCATGCTGAGTGTGGAGCACGACTCAGGACTCAATTCCACAACACTGAGATCATGACCTGGGATCAGGACCTGAGTCAAAATGAAGAGTCCGACATCTCACCAACTGCACCACCCAGGGACCGTGGTGATTGCTACACTTTTGAGATTCATCCCTATTGTATACACCATTCCTTGTTAGTGCTGAGTAGTATTCCACTGAATGGATATACCACAGTGTGCTTCTCCATTCACTAGTTGATGGACGTCTGGGCTGTTTCAGTTTGAGCTCTTATGACAAAAGCTGTTGTAAACATTGGGGTCCAAGTCTCTTTGTGCAGTTATATGCTTTGCTTTCTCTTGAGTAAATACTCATGAGAAGAATGTGTGGATTGTATGGGTAAAATTTTCTATAAGAAAAAGCCAAACTGTTTTCCAAAGGGTTGTACCATTTCAGATTCCCACCGGCCATGTATAAAAGTTCCAGTGGCTCCACATTTTCATCAACACTGGGTATTATCAGCTATTTTGGTTTTAATCATCCTTAAGGTGAACAGTCATATCTCACTGCAGGTTTTAGTTTTAATTTCCTTGCTGCCTTAAGGTGTCGAGACAGCATCATCTGTTTAATGATGCTTCTGATATCTTCTTTTGTACCATGTCTGCCCAAGTCTTTTGTTCATTTTTCTAAGCGGGCTCCTGGTCCTGTTTCTGTTGTATTCTAAGAGTCCTTTATATCTTTGGGATTCAAGCTTGTGGTAAGCTGGGTACTTTGTGGCTATTTTCCAGTCTGGTCTGCCTTTCCATTTCCTTCACAAGCTCTTCTATTTAGCCACAGTTTTAAATTTTGATGAAATCCAATTAATCAATTTTTAAAAAAGGGTTCATTCTTTTTCTGTCCCATCTAAGAAATCTCTGCCTACCCCAGGGTTGCAAAGACTTCCTCCTATGTTCCCTTCTAGAAATTTTATAATTTTATCTTCTATGGTTCAGTCCATGGTCCATTTTGAGTTAATTTGTATGTGGCATGAGGTAAGGGTTCTTTTGTTTTTTCCATGTGAATATGAAGTTTTTATGGTACTTATGGTAAGACTAACTTTCCCACTTGAATTTCTTTGACATCTTTTGTATTTCTGGATTCAATTCTGTTCTGTTGGTCTATACAGCGGTCCTTATGTCAACACAATGCTATCTTGATTACTATGCAGTGAACATTCTATAGCACTTACTATGTACCAGGTATGGTTCTAGAAGCTTTACATATAGTAACACTTTAACCTCATAACACCTCTATGAGTATGTAGCAGCTCAGAGAGTTTAGCAGCCTGCCCAAGGTCACACAGTGGCAGGGCCAGCATTCAAGGCCAGGCATTCTGGTTCCAGATTCTTGCTCTTAACTCCTGCCCTATACTGCCTTTCCTCACTGGCACATGAAGATGTCACAAAAAGATAAATGCAGTCTCCCATGGCCTTCCTTCTTCACATGAGGCTCTGGCATAGGGACAGTGAGATGGAGGAGACAGGAGACCTTGACCTTGGTGAATCTTATGGTTTGAATTGTCCTCCCCCCCAAAAGATATGTTGAAGTCCTGACCACTGCTACCTTAGAATGTGACTTTATTTGGCAATAGGGTCTTTACAGAGGTACTCAAATTTAGTGAGGACATTAGGATGGGCCCTAATACCATGGGACTGGTGCCCTTATAAAAAGAGGAAATTTGGACACAGACAGGCACACAGGGAGAATGCCATATGAGGATGAAGGCAGGGGTCAGGGTGGTGGTCTCCAAGCTGAGGGACACCACAGATCACCAGCCAAGCACCAGATGCTCCAGGAGAGGTCTGGACAGATTCTCTCTCACAGCCTCAGGAGGAATCTGCCCTCTGACGCCTGGATCTCAGACTTCTGGCCTCCAGAACAGTGAGACAATAAATATCTGTTGCCTGCCCCCCTCTGTCTGGGGTACTTTGTTTTGCAGCTCTGGCAAACCAACATGGGGAGGTCATGTCCAACGCAGAGCAGAGCTTGGCATGTTGTTCAATGATGAAACACATGAAGAAAGATGGAAGGGATGGAGAGGAGGAAAATTGGATCTAAAATATCATTTATTTCAGGAGTGACTCAAAGCTGACTTAATGTGCATTTATAATATTTATAGATGTTACATCGTATGAATTTTATAGGCCAATCTCCGTCTCTATTGTAATTCTTTGCATACATCTCAGTATAAAGTGTGTGAAATAACTACTCTGTGCTTGGCAGAATTCCTCACATCTGGGGGACTGCAGAGCCCTCTAACAGTTTATCCCTCAACAAGATCCTAAGGGATGCCCAGTTCTTCCTGCCCCATTCCAGGGGGTCCTTTCCCTTTTTGTTCTTCCCATAAAGTCAGCCTCTACGTGACTTGATGTGCTCCTTGTGAGCAAGGGGGCCACAGGGCTGGCTGTGGGGCTCCCAAGGAGGAAAGGCCATTGGTGGGGGCTTGGACGCCCTCAGAACATGCCACCTGGCCGCTCCCAGGCGGGAGGTGAGGATCCCAGAATGGGCAGAGCACTCTGTCCTGGTTTCAGATGCACCTTTCCTGGGTCTTATTCAAACAGCTGTGTACTGGGTGCTTGTGATGGGTTGGCACTTAGCCTAAGGGCACACATAAAGACCAGGGACTGAAGGGGTACAGGGTGACAACTACCACAGCCATTTCTTGAAACCTACTGTGCCTTTCTCTCCCACATACACACACACAACACTGGGGAATGATGGCTCCTAAACTGGGCCTGAACCCAAGTATCCCTAATGGCTGTCCTCGATTGTAACGATTTGGGGGTGGTGGGGTCCCTGAGGAGCCCTTGCCATACCAGCCATTCTTGAGTCTTCAGGCAGAAGCTGGATTACTCCCAAGGCTTTAGTTCTGGAAGGATGGGAGAAAGTGTGTGAATGCACAGTGCCTGGAGAGACAAAATCTGACTTGTCTATGTCTTCCTGGATGAGACTAATTGAAAAGCAAAGGAGGAGTTCCCAGAACACCAGGCCTCCTTTGAAGTTTCTTGGCAGAAAGTGGCCAGATTCTTATGCTGCTCAAGGTTCATCTAGGGAGTCAATGTTGGAGTTTTGAAGGAAGACAGGCACCTGTGGTGGTCACGTACTTCACGGACTCCTTGCCTCCTTGCCCTTATCACACACTGCCCTGTATATTACTGTCCTAACCATGAAGGTTACACTTTCCTCCTGGCTTTGTGCTTATGCCTGATGTATTGATACCATCCCAATAACAGTGGAGACAAAGCTTGGCTTAAGGCCTTTCACCCTTAGAGTGCCTCATCCCCAGGTCTCTTCTTTCTTTTACTCAGGTGTCTGGAGTCATCTTTTCATTTGCTGTCTCAAGGTCTGCGGGCCACACCCGACAGAAAGGAACGGGAATGGTTTCTTAACTGTGGACTCAGCGCTCTCGGCAGAGAAGAGAAAGCAAAGGCAGGCTGCATGAGAAGGAATGTCAAGTTTCAGTATCACTAGTACTTCTGTTTTAAGTCTGCAAGTGTTAATTTTTGCTTTCACAAATCTCTGTCTGAAAAAAAAAATCTCTGAAAAACAGAGACCTTGGAAAGCTGTGGGTATCTGCAAGTTAATGGAGTTTTAAGGTCTGTTCGGAAAACAGGGTCCCAGAAATAATTTTCTACTTGGAACAGGCTGTTTAAATTGAAAACTAAAAATAATCCATTGAAACAAACTTTGTTCAGAAATTTCTATTTAACAGATGAATGTGTGAGTGGCGCCTGGGTTGCTCAGTTGGTAGGGCATGTGACACTTGATTTCAGGGTCGTGAGTTCAAGCCCCATGTTAGGCATAGTGCCTACTTTAAAAAAAAAAAAAAGATAAATGTGTGAGATCTGTGACATCTGTTTGGGCCAAAGTTGTAAGAAATGAAAAAAACTACTTTTTAAATGATAATCTTTCCAGGGTGGCCCACAATTCTTAAGTATATTAAATTAAGTGGTCGTGAGATATTTTAACTGAAGTGCAAAATCAGATATGTATAGGGACCAAATGGAATAAAAGGAAAGCCTGGCACTAGACTAGGCTTTTCCAAGTTCTCAAGTCTTGGGAAAAGTTTTTCCTTGGGTCAAAGCCCTAGCTTCTACAGCTTCTAAGGGAAATACAATCCCCCCTCCCTTCTCAAACAAGGAAAAGGTAGTTGGTTCTTAAGAGGCTTATGATCATTGGGGTGCCTGGGTGGTTCAGTTGGTTAAGCATCTGCCTTCGGCTCAGGTCATGATCTCAGGGTCCTGAGATGGAGCTCCACATCAGGCTCCCTGCTCAGCAGGGAGTCTGCTTCTCCATCTCCTTCTGTCCCTCCCCCTGCTTTTTCTCTCTCTCAAATGAATAAATAAAATCTTTAAAAAAAAGAGGTTTATGATCATAAATTTAAACACATCTCCAAAGGCAAAGGAAACAAAAACAAAATTGAACTTTTGGGACTTTATCAAGATCAAAAGCTTCTGCACAGCAAAGGAAACAGTCAACAAAACAAAGAGGCAACCCATGGAATGGGAGAAGATGTTTGCAAATGACACTACAAAGGGCTGATATCCAGTCTATAAAGAACTCAAACTCAACACCCCAAAACAGATAATCATGTCAAAAAAAGGGCAGAAGACATGAACAGACACTTCTCCGATGAAGACATATAAATGACTAGCAGACACATGAAAAAATGTTCATCATCATTAGCAATCGGGGAAATTCAAATTAAAACCACGTTGAGATACCACCTTACATGAGTTAGAATTGCAAAGATCAACAAGGCAGAAAACAACAAGTGTTGGAGAGGAAATGAAGAAAGGGGAACCCTCTTATACCATTGGTGGGAATGCAAGTTGCAAAGTTCAGCCACTTTGGAAAACAGTGTGGAGATTCCTCAAAAGTTAGAAAAAGAGCTACCCTATTACTTGGCAATTGCACTACTGGGTATTTACCTCGAAGATACAGACGTAGTGAGAAGAAGGGGCATGTGCAACCCAATGTTCATAGCAACAATGTCCACAATTGCCAAACTGTGGATAGAGCAGAGACGCCCTTTAAAAGACGAATGGATAAAGAAGATATGGTCCATATATACAATAGAATATTATTCAGCCATCAGATAGGATGAATACCCAGCTTTTGCATCAACATGGATGGTACTGGAGGAAATTATGCTGAGTGAAAAAAGTCAAGCAGAGAAAGTCAATTATCATATGGTTTCACTTATTTGTGGAACATAAGGAATAACATGGAGGACATTAGGAGAAGGAAAGGGAAAGTGAATTGGGGGAAATCAGAGGGGGAGATGAACCATGAGAGACTATTGACTCCGAGAAACAAACTGAGGGTTTTGGAGGCGAGGGGAGTAGGGGGATGGGTGAACCTGGTGGTGGTTTTAAGGAGGGCACATATTGCATGGAGCACTGGGAGTGGTGCATAAACAATGAATCTTGGAATGCTGCATCAGAAACTAATGATGTATTTTATGGTCACTAACATAACACAAAATAAATTAAAAAATAAAAAATAAACTGTTCTCAATTTGGGGCAAGTGAGAAAAAAGCTCTTAAATAAAAGGAGTTGAGGAAGAACCACGGAGTGGCCAGCTGACTGAGAAATCAGTGCTCCACCATCAGGAGCATGGAGCCGAGACAGCCTGGGGGCCAGGTGAGTTCGGGGGGGGGGGTGGCAGCTGGTACTTGGAGCTAACATGAAGGAACAAAGTCTCCACCAGAGCCCCCAGGAGGTGTGTCTTCCCTTCCCTTTGATGGGCGGAGCTGGTGGGACCAGCCCAGATGCCAGGAAGCCAAAGCCAAAGGAAACCTAACAAAGAGATGGGTAGGGAATCAGAAGACAATTGGTGGGAAATACAGCATTGGGAGCACATTCTGGGAGCCAGAGGGTGGGCTGCAGGGAATGAACTTGCTTGTAGCTGTGTCCTTGGCCAAACTCAGAAATAGAACCACCTGATAAAAAGATATTATCACTTGGGGAGGAGTCAAGATGGTGGAGAAGTAGCAGGCTGAGACTACTTCAGGTAGCGGGAGATCAGCTAGATAGCTTATCTAAAGATTGCAAACACCTACAAATCCAACGGGAGATCGAAGAGAAGAAGAACAGCAATTCTAGAAACAGAAAATCAACCACTTTCTGAAAGGTAGGACTGGCGGAGAAGTGAATCCAAAGCGACGGGAAGATAGACCGCGGGGGGAGGGGCCGGCTCCCGGCAAGCGGCGGAGCAACGGAGCACAAAATCAGGACTTTTAAAAGTCTGTTCCGCTGAGGGACATCGCTCCAGAGGCTTAACCGGGGTGAAGCCCACGCAGGGTCAGCGTGGCCTCAGGTACCGCAGGGTCACAGAAGGATCGGGGGTGTCTGAGTGTCGCAGAGCTTACAGGTATTAGAACGGGGAAGCCGGCTACAGAGACAGAGCCGAGGAGTGAGCTCTCAGCTCAGGGTTACCTTGAACCAGTCGCAGGCTCGGTTAGCTCGGAGCGCGGCCGGAGGCCAGGGTGACGGGAGTAATTAGGCGCTGTTCCCTGAGGGTGCACTGAGGAGTGGGGCCCTGGGCTCTCGGCTCCTCCGGGCCGGAGACTGGGAGGCCGCCATCTTCCTTCCCGTCCTCCGGACTCTACGGAAAGCGCTCAGGGAACAAAAGCTCCAGAAAGCAAACCCGAGCGGATTACTCAGCCCGGCCCCTGGTAAGGGCGGTGCAACTCCGCCTGGGGCAAAGACACTTGAGAATCACTACAACAGGCCCCTCCCCCAGAAGATCAACAAGAAACCCAGCCAGGACCAAGTTCACCTACCAAGGAGTGCAGTTTCAATACCAAGGAGAGCAGCGGAATTCCAGAGGAGGAGAAAGCAAAGCACAGAACTCATGGCTTTCTCCCCATGATTCTTTAGCCTTGCAGTTAATTTTTTTTCTTTTCAATTTTTTTTTCTCTTCTTCTGCTAAATTTTTTTTAACTTTTACCCTTTTCTTTTTAAATGTTTTTTAACTAGTTTATCTAATATATATATATTTTTCCTTTTTATATTTTTTCTTTATTGGTTTTCTTTTTTAATTGTTTCTTTTTTTTTTTTTTTTCGTTCTGAACCTTTTTATCCCCTTTCCCCCCCTCATGATTTGGGATCTCTTCTGATTTGGCTAAAGCATATTTTCCTGGGGTTGTTGCCACCCTTTTAGTATTTTACTTGCTCCTTCATATACTCTTATCTGGACAAAATGACAAGGCGGAAAAATTCACCACAAAAAAAAGAAGAAGAGGCAGTACCAAAGGCTAGGGACCTAATCAATACAGACATTGGTAATATGTCAGATCTAGAGTTCAGAATGACGATTCTCAATGTTCTAGCCAGGCTCGAAAAAGGCATGGAAGATATTAGAGAAACCCTCTCGGGAGATATAAAAGCCCTTTCTGGAGAAATAAAAGAACTAAAACCTAACCAAGTTGAAATCAAAAAAGCTATTAATGAGGTGCAATCAAAAATGGAGGCTCTCACTGCTAGGATAAATGAGGCAGAAGAAAGAATTAGCGATATAGAAGACCAAATGACAGAGAATAAAGAAGCTGAGCAAAAGAGGGACAAACAGCTACTGGACCACGAGGGTAGAATTCGAGAGAAAAGTGACACCATAAGACGAAACAACATTAGAATAATTGGGATTCCAGAAGAAGAAGAAAGAGAGAGGGGAGCAGAAGGTATATTGGAGAGAATTATTGGAGAGAATTTCCCCAATATGGCAAAGGGAACAAGCATCAAAATCCAGGAGGTTCAGAGAACCCCCCTCAAAATCAATAAGAATAGGTCCACACCCCATCACCTAATAGTAAAATTTACAAGTCTTAGTGACAAAGAGAAAATCCTGAAAGCAGCCCGGGAGAAGAAGTCTGTAACATACAATGGTAAAAATATTAGATTGGCAGCAGACTTATCCACAGAGACCTGGCAGGCCAGAAAGAGCTGGCATGATCTATTCAGAGCACTAAACAAGAAAAACATGCAGCCAAGAATACTATATCCAGCTAGGCTATCATTGAAAATAGAAGGAGAGATTAAAAGCTTCCAGGACAAACAAAAACTGAAAGAATTTGCAAACACCAAACCAGCTCTACAGGAAATATTGAAAGGGGTCCTCTAAGCAAAGAGAGACCCTAAAAGTAGTAGATCAGAAAGGAACAGAGGCAATATACAATAACAGTTACCTTACAGGCAATACAATGGCACTAAATTCATATCTCTCAATAGTTACCCTGAATGTTAATGGGCTAAATGCCCCAAACAAAAGACACAGGGTATCAGAATGGATAAAAAAACAAAACCCATCTATACGTTGCCTACAAGAAACTCATTTTAAACCCGAAGACACCTCCAGATTTAAAGTGAGGGGGTGGAAAAGAATTTACCATGCTAATGGACATCAGAAGAAAGCAGGAGTGGCAATCCTTAGATCAATTAGATTTTAAGCCAAAGACTATAACAGATGAGGAAGGACACTATATCATACTCAAAGGATCTGTCCAACAAGAATATCTAACAATTGTAAATATCTATGCCCCTAACGTGGGAGCAGCCAACTATATAAACCAATTAATAACAAAATAAAAGAAACACATCAACAATAATACAATAATCGTAGGGGACTTTAACACTCCCCTCACTGAAATGGACAGATCATCCAAGCAAAAGATCAACAAGGAAATAAAGGCCTTAAAGGACACAATGGATCAGATGGACATCACAGATATATTCAGAACATTTTATCCCAAAGCAACAGAATACACATTCTTCTCTAGTGCCCATGGAACATTCTCCAGAATAGATCACATCCTTGGTCCTAAATCAGGTCTCAACTGGTATCAAAAGATTGGGATCATTCCCTGCATATTTTCAGACCACAATGCTCTGAAGCTAGAACTCAATCACAAGAGGAAATTTGGAAAGAACCCAAATACATGGCGACTAAACAGCATCCTTCTAAAGAATGAATGGGTCAACCAGGAAATTAAAGAAGAATTGAAAAAATTCATGGAAACAAATGATAATGAAAACACAACGGTTCAAAATCTGTGGGACACAACAAAGGCAGTCCTGAGAGGAAAATATATAGCGGTACAAGCCTTTCTCAAGAAACAAGAAAGGTCTCAGGTACACAAGCTAACCCTACACCTAAAGGAGCTGGAGAAAGAACAAGAAAGAAACCCTAAAGCCAGCAGGAGAAGAGAAATCATAAAGATCAGAGCAGAAATCAATGAAATAGAAACCAAAAAAAACAATAGAACAAATCAACGAAACTAAGAGCTAGTTCTTTGAAAGAATTAATAAGATTGATAAACCCCTGGCCAGACTTATCAAAAAGAAAAGAGAAAGGACCCAAATAAATAAAATCATGAATGAAAGAGGAGAGATCACAACTAACACCAAAGAAATACAGACAATTATAAGAACATACTATGAGCAACTCTACGCCAACAAATTTGACAATCTGGAAGAAATGGATGCATTCCTAGAGACATATAAACTACCACAACTGAACCAGGAAGAAATAGAAAGCCTGGACAGACCCATAACCAGTAAGGAGATTGAAACAGTCATCAAAAATCTCCAAACAAACAAAAGCCCAGGGCCAGACGGCTTCCCAGGGGAATTCTACCAAACATTTAAGGAAGAACTAATTCCTATTCTCCTGAAACTGTTCCAAAAAGTAGAAATGGAAGGAAAACTTCCAAACTCACTTTATGAGGCCAGCATCACCTTGATCCCCAAACCAGACAAGGATCCCATCAAAAAAGAGAACTACAGACCAATATCCTTGATGAACACAGATGCAAAAATTTTCACCAAAATACTAGCCAATAGGATTCAACAGTACATTAAAAGGATTATTCACCACGACCAAGTGGGATTTATTCCAGGGCTGCAAGGTTTGTTTAACATCTGCAAATCAATCAATGTGATACAACACATTAATAAAAGAAAGAACAAGAACCATATGATACTCTCCATAGATGCTGAAAAAGGATTTGACAAAGTACAGCATCCCTTCCTGATCAAAACTCTTCAAAGTGTAGGGATAGAGGGCACATACCTCAATATTATCAAAGCCATCTATGAAAAACCCATCGCAAATATCATTCTCAATGGAGAAAAACTGAAAGCTTTTCCGCTAAGGTCAGGAACACAGCAGGGATGTCCGTTATCACCACTGCTATTCAACATAGTACTAGAAGTCCTAGCCTCAGCAATCAGACAACAAAAGGAAATTAAAGGCATCCAAATCGGCAAAGAAGAAGTCAAACTATCACTCTTCGCAGATGATATGATACTATATGTGGAAAACCCAAAAGACTCCACTCCAAAACTGCTAGAACTGGTACAGGAATTCAGTAAAGTGTCAGGATATAAAATCAATGCACAGAAATCAGTTGCATTTCTCTACACCAACAACAAGACAGAAGGAAGAGAAATTAAGGAGTCCATCCCATTTACAATTGCACCCAAAACTATAAGATACCTAGGAATAAACCTAACCAAAGAGACTAAGAATCTATACACAGAAAACTATAAAGTACTCATGAAAGAAATTGAGGAAGACACAAAGAAATGGAAAAATGTTCCATGCTCCTGAATTGGAAGAATAAATATTGTGAAAATGTCTATGCTACCTAAAGCAATCTACACATTTAATGCAATTCCTATCAAAGTACCATCCATTTTTTTCAAAGAAATGGAACAAATAATCCTAAAATTTATATGGAACCAGAAAAGACCTCGAATAGCCAAAGGAATATTGAAAAAGAAAGCCAACGTTGGTGGCATCACAATTCCGGACTTCAAGCTCTATTACAAAGCTGTCATCATCAAGACAGCATGGTACTGACACAAAAACAGACACATAGATCAATGGAAAATAATAGAGAGCCCAGACATAGACCCTCAACTCTATGGTCAACTAATCTTCGACAAAGCAGGAAAGAATGTCCAATGGAAAAAAGACAGCCTCTTCAATAAATGGTGTTCTGAAAATTGGACAGCCACATGCAGAAAAATGAAATTGGATCATTTCCTTACACCACACACGAAAATAGACTCAAAATGGATGAAGGACCTCAATGTGAGAAAGGAATCCATCCAAATCCTTGAGGAGAACACAGGCAGCAACCTCTTCGACCTCAGCCGCAGCAACATCTTCCTAGGAACATCGCCAAAGGCAAGGGAAGCAAGGGCAAAAATGAACTATTGGGATTTTATCAAGATCAAAAGCTTTTGCACAGCAAAGGAAACAGTTCACAAAACCAAAAGACAACTGACAGTATGGGAGAAGATATTTGCAAACGACATATCAGATAAAGGGCTAGTGTCCAGAATCTATAAAGAACTTAGCAAACTCAACACCCAAAGAACAAATAATCCAATCAAGAAATGGGCAGAAGACATGAACAGACATTTCTGCAAAGAAGACATCCAGATGGCCAACAGACACATGAAAAAGTGCTCCCTATCACTCAGCATCAGGGAAATACAAATCAAAACCACAATGAGATAGCACCTCACACCAGTCAGAATGGCTAAAATTAACAAGTCAGGAAATGACAGATGCTGGCGACGATGCGGAGAAAGGGGAACCCTCCTACACTGTTGGTGGGAATGCAAGCTGGTGCAACCACTCTGGAAAACAGCATGGAGGTTCCTCAAAATGTTGAAAATAGAACTACCCTATGACCCAGCAATTGCACTGCTGGGTATTTACCCTAAAGATACAAACATAGTGATCCGAAGGGGCACGTGCACCCGAATGTTTATAGCAACAATGTCTACAGTAGCCAAACTATGGAAAGAACCTAGATGTCCATCAACAGACGAATGGATAAAGAAGATGTGGTATATATACACAATGGAATACTATGCAGCCATCAAAAGAAATGAAATCTTGCCTTTTGTGACGACGTGGATGGAACTAGAGGGTATCATGCTTAGCAAAATAAGCCAATCAGAGAAAGACAACTATCATATGATCTCCCTGATATGAGGGAGAGGAGATGCAACATGGGGGGTTAAGGGAGTAGGAGAAGAGTAAATGAAACAAGATGGGATTGGGAGGGAGACAAACCATAAGTGACTCTTAATCTCACAAAACAAACTGAGGGTTGATGGGGGGAGGGGGGTTGGGAGAGAGGGGGTGGGGTTATGGACATTGGGGAGGGTGTGTGCTATATTGAGTGCTGTGAAGTGTGTAAACCTGGCGATTCACAGACTTGTACCCCTGGGGATATAAATATATTATATGTTTATAAAAAATAAAATTAAAAAAAAAAGAAATTATCACTTGGGAGTGGGTGGGAGCAGGGACTGCAGGGAAACGGGCTTCCGGGGCAGAACTGCCTGTCTGCTTGGGGTGGTCTTCTCTGCTCCTCCAGTGAGGAAGAGCCCTCAGAACCAGGGGAGCCCCCGTGTCCACATGCATGCTGCCGGCATGGATGGAGCCCTGGCCGCTACTTGCCCCCTCCCCTGGGAGTTTGGGGGAGGAAGGAGAAATCTGGTTCCTCTTTTGCTTCATGTGGCCCCTCCCCTCTGCCAAGTGCCTGTAAGTTGCGTTAGATAAACAGGGCCGACTCTAACATTTTAGTGGAGATGGGGCTTGTTTCCTCCCGCCGTTCGGCGGCTCACAGAAGTGCCGCAGAACTGTGATTTATCAAGAGGAAATGTCGTCTATAAAGGAGAATGAGCTGAACTTATTTGTTTGGAAGCCAGGTTTAGAGCACCCTTGCTCTGATAATTCCCTGGGAAAGTGAGCCTCTTTACAAGCCGCCCTGCTCTGCCCTCTCCACCTCTGCTCACAACTGTCTTTACAGAAGCCAGAGGGATCCTTCTAAAATGCACTGTGGTGCTCTGCTTTCTGAACCCCAGGGGTGCCCCTCCAGCAGTTGACCTCCCTCAATCTTACAGACCTGCTTCTGCTTGGGTGCCTCTCCGGGTCCCTGCTCTGCCCTGCTCTGTGTCTTGGAGGAGGGCCACATCCACAGATCAACGGCCCCCTTGCCTTCTGCATCCAGCTGGTGTTAGCAGCCTGGGCACTGGTAAGAAATGAGGAGGGAAAGAAGAGAACGAGACCAGGGTGTTGGTTCCTGGCTCCCTTTCTCCAGGCACATTTTGGCTGGTTGTCTCTCTCCACTGAAGGTCACTGTTCCTGATCGGTGCCCTGCCCACCCTACAGACCTACACACCCCTGTGTTAATCTGTCCTCCAACCTGGATATCTGGGTGACAGCTCCCTCATCCCTTGAGCCTAATCACAATCTAATACAGCAACTGCCCCCATCTTGGTCCCCTTCAACTGGCACCAACGTTCCTCACTACATCCTTCCCTACCTTCCCTACCACAGTTTGACCTACTCACGTTGCCATTCATTATCTGTCCCTGGCTGGGAGCTCACCTTCTCCATGGTGAGGGTCTTCGTCTCTTCCATCCATGCATGCACCCCACACAGCTAGACTTACACTTGGCACAGAGCAGGGACCCAACCAGGATTTGCTGAGCGTTGAAGGAATAAACAGTCTGGCCCCAGTGTAAGGCATTTTCAGCTTTTTCCTTAGTATATGTTTGGTTCTCTTCTGGAATATTCATAACCAACAAAGGCTGTATTTGTTTTCTAGGGCTGCCATAAGAAAGACCACAAATAGCTTAAATAACAGACATTTCTTCTCTCATAGTTCTGCAGGCTGGGAGTCCAGGATCAAGGTGCCAGCAGAGCCGTACTCCTGATGAAGGTGCAGAGTAGGATCTGTTCTAGGCTTTTCTCCTGACTTCTGGTAGTTCCTTGGCTTTTTCAACAGGCCTTCAAAATTTACAAGGCGTTCTCTCTGTATGCATGTTCATGTCCAAATCCCCCCCCTTTATTTAATGTGTAAAAAAGATTTTATTTATTTGAGAGAGAGCGAGAACCGGCAAGGGGAGTGGGAGAGGGAGAAGCAGACTCCCAATGTGGGGCTCGATCCCAGGACCCTGGGCTCGTGACCTGAGCCAAAGGCAGATGCTTAACTAACTGAGCCACCCAGGTGCCCCCAAATTCCCCTTCCTTTAATAAGGATGACAATCATATTGGATTAGAGGTCCCCCTATTTCAGATTGATCTCATCTTAGCAATGACTATGTTCTGAGGTACTGGGAGTTAGAACTTCAACATATAAATGTTGTTTATTATATAAGGATTAACAACTCAACCCATAATAATAATTAACATTTACTGAATACGTGCTTTATGCCAAGTGCTGTGAATTACTGTATAATTCTCATGATGAGACCTGTTGAGGTATAGACTTGTATTACTCCCACTTTCCCTTAGGGAACACAGGGGCTCAGGGAGGTTTAGTAACCAGCCAGAGGTCACCGAGCTAGTAAGCTGAGGGCCATGAAACCACAGAGCCCAAACACCCCCACCATCCTGCTCTGTTGCCTGGACCCACTTTCTCATCCAGGAACACAAGACCCAGGGGCTGGAGATGCAGCTGTGAACTCTAAAGGTTTTCATTCTGAGTTTGTTCTGGAAGCAGAGGGGGTGCTGGAAACCAGTAGGATTTTCTTTTTTTCTTTTTTAACTTCAACACTACAGCATAGTCCATTCCTGACAACCACACAAACTTATTGTGAGGAACGATTCCCCCAATTTGAAAAAGCAGTCTCCACTGCTTGAAGGAATGAGGCTCGTGCTCCACAAGCTGCCGCCGCCCCAGGTTGCAGCCCCTGCTCAGGCCTGTGGGGCCCGGTGACACTCGGAGTTCACTCGGAGAGTTGGTGCCTCATGGAGAAAGACCATTTGGAAAACCAGCTATTTCTGCAAGATGCGGTTGTTTACAGATGTCCACACTGATGAGCAATGCCAGGAGCCAAGGTTAATTCCCAATCAAATGAACAAACATGGCCTTCTCAAGTTGATTATGCCCCAAGGCCATTTTAGCAGACTGTCAAAATCTCAGGAAGAAGAAAACACACTGGGAAGTCCTTCTTGATAGGTGGCTGCCTCACAGGGTTGGATGAAACAGTGTCTCCATCTTTGGAAGCAAGGGAATAAAAAACTTTGGAAAGGCCCCAGGATTTACTGGGTATTGACTGTTGGCAATGCTACAGTGGGCCTTCCTGCACTTTGAGGTTTGCTTCCATGACAGTTCTGGAAGGCAGTGGCTTCGTCTCCTGGGGCTGTGTCACCCACAACATAATGGTTGAAACACAGTCTCCTACAGCTCTGAGGTCCGAGGTCTAAAATGGGTCTCAGGGGGCAAAAATCACAGCTGTTGGCAGGGCTGTGATCCTTCTGGGGGCTCTATGTGAGAATATGTTCCTTGCTTTCCCGCTTCTGGAGGCCATCTGCTTGCTGTGGCTCGTGGACCCTTCCTCCAGCAACTGCCACTCTAGCCTCTGCTTCTGTCCCTCCATTTCCTTCTCTGACACTGACCCCTGCCTCTCTCTTTCACTTTGAAGAACGCCAGTGATGACTCTGGGTCACTTGGTTAATCCAGGATAACCTCCCTATCTCTAGATCCTTAACATCTTCACACCTGCAAAGCTTCTTTTGCTGTGTAAGGTGACACAGTCATGCTTCCAAGAATCAGGATGGGGACACACTGGGGGAGCCAGGATTCTGCTTACCACAGGTAGGCCTGGTTATGTCCATTTTAAAAGTGACAAATAAATTTAGAGATGTTGGGCAATTTTCTCCAGGCCACTCAGCTAGTAGATGGGTGGTTAGGATTTGAATTCAGAGCTGCCGGGTCCTACAGCGTCTGCTCTTTCTCCCCCAACACACTGTTTCATTTCTGACTCCCAGACTCATGATGGGGTTAATCTCGATGTACACCGGGAATGAGTGTGAAGGCTACCATGTTGAGAACGACTCCCAGTGAATTATTCTGCATCTCCCGTTCCTTTAGATGATACACTGGGAAGTGTGACGATGACGGGGGCCATGTGCACAGGCAGCCGAATGGAAGAGCCTTCCCTTCACCTGGCTAACAACTTCTGGACCTTCAGTGCTCATCTTCCTGGGCCCTCTCTCAGGAAGCCCTCCCAGGAGAGTTCATCCCAGTGTTGTCTGTGGTACATGTCTGTTTCTGGATCTTCCTCTCTAGAACACGTTCATGGGTGACCTCCCAGCACAAGCAGGAAATGGGTGTGGAATGAAAGCAGGCATGAATGAATGATGCCTCCATGAGAGCTGTGAAACCGCTACTCCCCACAGTGGGCCCACACAGCGGTCCCTGCTGCTCTAGAACACATGTGCCATGTGACTGTGGTCCGTCGGGCTCCACATCTGAAGGCAGCAGCAGGCTGACTCCCTGTCTGAGTTTACAAAGGTCCTCTCTGCCTCTCCCAGGATGGTGAAGTCATTTTCCCTTCTTCCTGGGATTAACACTTACAAGACATACTCTGGCCAGTACTGGCAGCTTGTAATGAAGATCCACCGGCCAGGGAGAGGGACTGGAAGAAGGGCATCTGGAGTCGGGGAGACAGGGTTGGAAGCTTCATGTCTCTCTCTGCTCCTCTCTCAAATGAAGATGACAGCCCAACTTTCAGGAGTGATGTGAATGAGCAACGATGAGATCCGAAGTAAGACACCTCAGAGTGTTGGGGAACAGTGAGGGCCCTCGATACTAGCTCTCCCCACTCCCTCAGGTTTTGACCCTACTGGCTGTGTGACCCTGAGAGAGCCAATGCTTTGGGACCTGGTTTCCTCACCTTTCAGAAGACTGCGAGAATCCTTGTGAAATCCTGCTCTCTGCAGAGGTGTTCGTCACAGCCTTATTTACTGACTAATAGCGTGGTTAACTCTCTGAGAGCCCACATCACTTGTCAGGCACTGCCCTCCTGGATTCGCTTGTTTAATCCTTACCCCATCCCTATGAGGCAAGGGCGGCACCCTTATTTATTTATTTATTATTTTTAAATTATTTATTATTTATTATTATTTTTTAATTAATTAATTTATTTGAGAGAGAGCATGCACGAGTGGGGAAAAGGGCACAGGGAGAGGGAGAGAACCTCAGGCAGACTCCCTGCTGAGCATGGGGCCCCATGCAGGGCTCAATCCCAGGACCCCGAGATCACGACCTAGCTGAAATCAAGAGTCTGATGCTCAATGGACTGAGCCACCCAGGCCAGGGGCAGTGTCCTTATTATAGATATGGGGAATTGAGTCGAAGAGCTGTTGAATGACTTCCCCAGGGTCTCACAGCTCAAAAGGGACAGAGGGGGATCAGAATCCAGGCGGTGTGGCTCTGTCGTCCAGCTTGGAGGGGAGACACTCAAGAGCCCTACCCCGCAGACAGCGGAGAGGCAACTGACCAAACAGTCAATTTCGGAAGAGCCACAGAGCCTGCACGGGGTGATGACCAGCATGCTCTTCTGTACGTACGTTACACTTCAACAAAACATTGCTTAAACAAGAAAAAAGAAAAGTTAAATGGAAAGCAAGTCTGGCGCAAGGTCATGAGAACAAAAGCAGGGTGACTATGGCGTAAGAACAGAACACACTGAACACAGAAAAGCCAAGGGGAGATTTTCCCAAAGGTACGTATGCTTGTAGATTTCCTCTTCGGTTCTTCCTGCTTTTCTGAATTTTACACATACACCCTAATGAGCTCGTGATGATTCCTTACAACAACAAAATACTTTACTGACCCCCCTCCCCCTAAACCCTATGGTTTCCCACCATTTCCATTCCAGACTGACTGTGCGTTTCCATGGATTAACATAAGCATGCATAACCACAACGGGGGTGAGGGGGGGCAATAACTCAAAATGAGAATTTTGTGAAACTCCCAGATTGTGAAACAGGGAGATATTTTTCTCTAACAAAAAGACCGTGAGTGAAAGGAGACGAACTTCAGTCCCCAACACTTTACCAACACCCATCTTTAGAAGCATCTTGTTAGAATGACCCATTATGAGCAAGGAGCAAAACAAAGCATTCTGTCACAAGCGACGAGTCAGAAATGCCACTGGAAACCTCCGCCTGTCTGCACCGCCTCAGTCCTGCCAGAAGAAGTCGGCATGAGAGTGGAAATAAATGAGCTCCTCCGTGCAAGTCAGAGAACCTCCCTCTGATTCTACACTCCTCTCTATCCTTTGGAAAGGAGCCCTGTCGTAGACAGTGCTCCTAAAACGGGAAGCACAGACCACACATCTACAAGGTAGAAGAGAACCAGACATCTACAAGGGGAAACTGAAGCTCAGAGAGGTTGAGAGCATTATCCTGCATCACACAGCCAAGAAATTCCAGAGCCAGGATTCAAATCTAATCTGGTCTGATGGCCCCAAGCTGTGCAATTTCTGCAAAATTCTAAAGTCTCCCAAATCCCTCCCTGTGGTATGTTTACTGTGAATCTTAGAGGCTGAGAAAGAAGGATGAACTCTGTGTCTTCCTTTGGACACTTTTGCTTATTATTAAAGTCACCCCCTGTTACACCAATTGGCTGGAATGTCCTCTCTCCTTTCTTCTGCCTGCAAAGTCCTACATCTTTAGGGGAGAAAGGTGACAGCTAATGTGGAAATGTTTTTAAAGTCATGGCAATGGACCTTAGGCTCACAGGGACACTGATTTGGGACCCCAGGGAGAAACAGCCCTTTTTATTGGGTGCTTATCATATTATATCATCTGTGACCAGGTGAGAGTTCAAAGAAGGGAACTGTTCATTAAAAGAAAGACAATAGGTAGGAGAGCAAAATATAGATAATATTCTCTAGATGGGTGAACATCCTAAAATTCAGACACCTTTGGAGTGACAAAGGACATGCTCCTTTAAAGACAAGCATATTTGTTGCCTGGGAGGCCCCAGGACACTGTTTGCCCACTATGGTGTTCTCAGGAATAGCTCTCAGTTTACTTACAGAGAAGATGGCGGCCAAAGTCTCGATTCCACCAGTGCTCAAGGTGATGTATGGGATCTTTTCTGGCGGGATCCCAGCTTTTCCAAAGATGCTATTGGTGTAGAACCAAATCTATAATGCCGGAAAAACAAAACAAAACAAGACAAACAAACAAACAAACAAAAAAACAAGGGAGTGTCAGTAAAAGGCATCTATTTCCCCAATTGAATTCAGCTGCAAGGTGGTCTCTGTGATTTGCTGTTACACCCAGCACGGAGCTAAGTGGTGTGGCCAGCTGTTTGTTTCCTTCCTTCTCCCACCTTTGCCCTTCTTCATTACTAACAGAGCTACAGTACTGGGAGCAACATGTGCTGATCTAATTGTGGCAATGAGATATGAACAGAAATCTTCTTAAAATGAACTTTCCACTAAGGAGGTTTGATCCCATTTTTTTCCTTCCTCCTTTCTGCTGTCAGGATGGTGAACGTGATGGCTGGAGCTTCAGCAGCCCTAATGGATAACTAGGTGACCTCAGGACAGCATGGCTGCCCCCATGGTAACTGTGTGAGAAACAAAAAAGGTTCCTGATCCACAAGACATTTTATGGTCATCCATTAGAAAACTGTCACAATAAATCTATAAGGTGGACAATGTGAATGATGCCCTGAGGGTTGCATAACACACAACGTGCACAACTATACATAGAGCCCCTGCTTTGGGATGGAAGGAACCTGTTCAGATGCTAGAGCAAGAAGTTAGAAGGAGCCTGTGTCCTTGCTCACTGGAGTGATACTATAATTTATTAACCAGACCTGGGCACCTTTGAGGTGGTTAATAATTAGTTCAAGACAACAGGCATAAATCTGGATTGCCCTCCCTTCCCAATTTCCCTCACGCAAAGTTAGGTCAGTGTGGAGGTTTCTGCCGCTTGAGACCAAACCTAACCCTCATGACACTCACGGGACATCGGGTGATCACTGACTGGAGGTTGGAGACCTGGCTCCATCTTGAACAGGCTCTGTGACCTCAAGCAATTCACTCTGTCCTGCTGGGCTTCCTTCCCCTCCTCGGTCAAAGAGTATAGCCATGCCCCTCCTATGGGGTGTCAGGAATTGGGTAAGAATTGTCACTATTCATTATTTACTTAAATAGTAAATTTCGGGTCCTTAGACTGGACATGAGCCCTTTGTGTCTTTCCATCCGAGCCATTTCCTTAAAGAGCCCGAGTTTGCTAAACGATAGAAAACCAAGCTGTCCTTTACATAACAGCTGACAAGGAAACCTGCCACCTTCGAAGGCTTGGAAGCATTTATACCCTGATCGTTATTTAGCAGAAACGTCAGAGCTTGTTGCTTATAACTTGTCAGGCCCGATGCTGTCTGGCCACGCTCTTTGCACTGCTCTCACTTCATTTTTGGAAACAGCTCTCATTTGTACAGCTTCGTCTTGTTACCGGCATTTGTTTAGCAAAACATTTTCCATGCCTTGGGGGGAGAAGATATAATTTAGGACCTACAAATATCTACAGATGGCTTATCTTTTAGCGAGAGGAGTAATTCTTCCTAAAGTTATAGGCACACTCAGAGACCAGTAAAAACAACTACACGAATTTCTGTGAGCTCGCTGGCATTGATGCCTCCCTCAGCAAAATGCATTTTAAGGTTCTCTTAAAACAAAGACCCTCTTGCTGGTGTCTGCCCCACATTTGTCTGAGCTGATAAATTAGAATTTTAGATTCTGCCTTTGCTTCCACATTCACAGAGTACAGAAGTGGTTCCTGATAAATTCATTAATTCCTAAAGCTCTTAGGGCTGTGACAGAAGCAAAAATTATTCCAGAAAGCCCCAGTCTTCACTGGATTTGTTTGTATAATCTCCTCCCCTTTGGGAGGTAACTGTGATCTTCAGAGCTGGATCAGAGGGGTTTAAAGGACTTTCTTAATCTTTACCCAGATTCACTGATTTTTAACAGCCACGGCTCTACGGACTCCTTTCATCTCCCGGACTACTGTGCTGCTTCAGTCTGAACCCCAGAGCTGTCAGCCTCTGACCCCATGGAGTATGTGTTCTCCTGTGGGCGCTGTGTCCTGGCCTCCCCCGTGACGTCCCCCTGCAACTTTCCCTGTAGCGACACTGCCTTGGGCCTCCCTGAGGGGTTTCAGTGTCAGCAAAGAGGGTCACGGTGCATAAAATTACACGCGCGTGGGGGGATGCTCATATAAGCGGCTCTAGAGTCATTTCTTAGTAAATGCATTTATCCATCAATAGGCAGAAATCAGCCCTTCAGACCATCTCCCCCTTTCCACGGCTGCTTGCGAGAAGGTCCTGCTGGGCTGCTCCTTGGAGGGGGTGGGGGGAAGGCCTGCCCATCACACACACACGGCCTGTCCCGTTCTGCAAGCTCCAGAAGCCGTTTGTCTCGCGCTGAATGATCTTATAGAGAAGGAGCGGGATGGCCTCTTGCCTCTACGCCCGCTAAGGTTTATGTGATCAGGCAGTTTGAGGGCATTTTACACCATGGAAGCACAAGGAAAGGTGGGGTGTGTTCTTCCCGAGGGTTGCTTGCTGACAGTCTCCTCCTGCGGTGGGGGGGGCATGGGGGTGCTGGTGGACTGGAAGGATCAGCGATTTGGAGGCCCAAACACATGATTCCAAACCCAACCAGCCTCTGGTGAGCTGTGGGTCGGTAGGCAAGGGACTGCATGTCTCTGAAGAAGGTAAAAAAAAAAAAAAATTGTCTTTTAGAGTGGTTGTAAACATTTTTTAAGTGACAAAGTAAAGCATCTTTAAAAGATTTTATTTATTTTAGAGAGAAAGCTCGGGTGCGAGTGCAAGTGCAAGTGGGGGGAGGGGCGGGGGGAAGAGGGACAAGCAGACTCTGCACTGAGCGTGGAGCCTGACGTGGGGCCCGATTTCAAGACCTTGGGACCATGACATGAGCCGAAATTAAGAGTCAGGCACTTAACCGACTGAGCCACTCAGGCACCCCAAGCATCTTTTATAGAATTGGTAGATAACAAATGGTGGGTATCATTCTAGAAGATTTCCATCTCTCTATTGAGACACCAATGCTCTTTGGTAAAAGAAAATGTCAGTTCTGTGCATGCCCTGGGGAGGAAGGCCCTCTGGAGCTACTTCTCAGCCTACTTCTTGACTGTTCCCAATGCCCCAAAGCCTCCCTCTTAACTCCTGACAATGTGTTAGAGACCAAGCATAACAGGTGTCATCATTTCCAACTCTCTCAACAGCTTGTGAAGGTGATGTTGCCTTAGGATCAGAGAGACTACATGCAGCCGGTAAGGCCAGAGCAAGGTGCAAACCCAGGCCTGTGTGCTTCCCGCCCCACGGTTCTTTCTGCTGCTCGGGCTATGCTGGGGCTTTCCGTGCAGCTGGCTGACAAGAGATTCCTCTTCCATCCACCATTCCTCTCCCTCCCCTCTGACTCCCATATATGCCCATGACCCTGACTGCAGTTGGTCTCCTACTGAGACATGTGTTTTCACCCATCTCTCTGGCCAAACTTCAGAAGCAAGAAACCCCCTGGTTTGTCCTTGCCTAGAACAGGCTGATTCTTACAGAATATGAATGTAAAGCATGGCCTTAACACGTGCTCACACACACAGAGTTGCTCCACCAGAGGTGTCCACGTCCTAATCCCAGAAGCCTGTGAATGGATTACGTGACCCAGCAAAAGGAGCTCTGAAGACTTGGTTAAGTTCAGGGGTCTTGACATGGGGAAATCATCCCAAATTATCTAGGGGAGCTAGAGATGTAATCACGAGAGAGGTCAGAGAGAGAAGGAGCAAAGATGGAAGTGGAGGTCAGAGGAAGAGAGTTGTAAACACAGAGATGGTCTCCACAAACAGACGGTGACACACAGGATCTATTCTGAAGTAGAGAAGACAGAGGAGATCTTGTCACTTATAAACACAAGGTCCCAGGGCTTCACCTACTGTAGGGCTGGGACCCCCATTCCCTTCATCTCCTGTTCTCTCTCAGCCCAAGTGACAGGAACCACATAAGGAGTAAGGGATAAGGCTGGCAGGGGCTCTTGGAAGGAGGCACTAACAGGCTTATCTGCGCCCCCTACTGGGATGTCTGTGACCTGCCTCCTGCAGGCCACTTGTGTCCCCTCTGCTCTCTCTATGCAGGCGGGACCTGCCCAGTGGAGCTGGGCTGGGGCTGCTTCCTCTTGTTGGGCCTGGGTAGGTGCCTTAAATCTGGGAATGCAGAATTCACAGCAGCTTCTGGAGTTACACGCTCCAATCCAGCTCTGTCTGGAGTAGAGTAGAGGGCACACTTGGATCCCCACCCCTCTGATTCCTGTGCCAATCTCTCTAATCTGCTCTGAATTTCAGAGGGGAAAAGAGGGGCTTGTATACCATACCCTGCAAACCTATCACCCACATGCCCTAACTTTATCCTCACACGATCCAGTGAGGTAGGTGCCTTGCCCCCATTTAACCAATGAGGAAAGTAAGTCTCAGCCAGTGAGGGCTACAGAGCAGCTGAGAGTGGCAGGGCTGGGATGTCCATTCAGATCCTCTCAACCCCTTCTGGCCCCCACTGCCTTGGGGTGAGAGGCATCTGACTCCCGTCCTGAGGTGGAATGTGTTTGGGGTTCTGTCGGGGCCAGCAGATCTGCTGAGATCTGCAGAGAGCTGCAGGGAAGAGTACATCCCAGAAAGAGTAACCATAGTCCCTGTTGCAAAGAGAGGAGGACTCCCTGCTCCAAGGAAGGCTCTCTGCTCTCCTGACAATGCCTGAGAGCTTGCGCCCCAGACCCCCTAAGCTAGTGTCACCCCCAACCCCATCAGGTCCCCTTCGCCCTGACCACAGAGGGGCAGGAATGAGTGACCGCCTCCCCCGCCTCTCCTGGGGTCCACTTCACACCCTGATTGTGTACATGAGCACCCACTGGATGGCCCATTGGGGGTGCCTTTCAGCGCTCAGCTGGGAGCACCACCCCCAACACCGCCCGGCCCCTCACTCTTCATGGAAATCCAGAAGGTACACGTAAGGACTTGAAGAGTGTCCAGAACATATCGTCTTTTTTTTTTTTTTTTAAGATTTTACTTGCTCCAGGCTTGATCCCTTACACTCAGATTATGACCTGAGTTGAAACCAAGAGTTGGACACTTAATGACTGAGCCATCCAGGTGCTCCAGGATATGCTAGTTCTTAAAAGCTTTCCTAAGAGTGTTGGATTACCTAGTCTCACTCCTCCTTTTACAGGTGAAAACATAACCTCTCCCCAACTCAGCCCTCAGCCAGTTGATACCACCTCTGAGTCTCCTGTCCATTCACAGCTCAGTGACCGAGGGCAGAGGGGTTAAACGGCCCACCCAGGGTTCCAGGGCTGGGAGGTCGGGGGTGTAGGTGGAAACAGAGGCACTGTGGTCTCAGGGCAGGGCTCTTTTGACAAGATAATAGCTAAGGGTGTCAAGCACCACCTGTGTGGCCAGCCCGGTGCGGAGGACATTATATACAACCTTTCAT
The DNA here is from genome assembly GCF_010015895.1 of Lontra canadensis. Classification (NCBI taxonomy): domain Eukaryota; kingdom Metazoa; phylum Chordata; class Mammalia; order Carnivora; family Mustelidae; genus Lontra; species Lontra canadensis. The sequence goes on along the minus strand of NW_022630995.1, from coordinate 61,082,296 downwards.
CCATCTCCTTGCCATCGAAAGAAAGAGGCACCACTTTACAGCTGGGGAAACTGAGGCACAGAGCAGTCATGGCAAATTGGCTCTTGGCCCACAAGCTCAATGCTTGGGGTTGAACACAGCTGACTCCAGGACACGTGCTCTTGACCACAGTGTGAGGGTGGCCCCACAGAGGGACTCCAGGTAGCATGCTTTCCATCTGGGGACACGGCAAGTTCTTTTAGGGAGATGGTCTCAGTTACTAAGGCAACAGAACATTCAATTCTTGTAATTTGAATTAGGATGTTATTTGGGAAGAGACTTCAAAACAAAAGCTATTTACAATGCTTCTGAATTTGTGATTAGAAGTTTTGTGCAAACCGGGGTTTGGGTTTCAGGGTTCCTGATGATGGTTGGGCAAGGGAGATGGACCTTCATGGGGCTCCCAGCCAGCTCGGGGGAAAGTGTCCTGTCTCAGGCTTTCTGTCTCCCTCCACTCTCCCAGGTTTGCCTCCCTGCCATTTGGTTGTTTGTGGAGGGCGCAGGATGTCTGCTGCTCTGCTAGGCACAGCAGATACTGTAAGCATCACAACACGTGGGGAAAGCATGCACACCTGTCCTCGCCCTCACAGTTCAGGTGTAGCATCAAACAGAGCCATTACACAACAGTTATACAGGTGACAGACCAGAGGGACACACAGCTAACCAGGAACACTGGGATCCTTGGGCAGCCACTGAGTGGACAAGCCCAGGCAGCCGTAAGCTGCCTCTGAGGGTCCAGAAAGGGCATCACTGGGCTTAATCACAGGTTGCACTCTTGTCTTCTGTCCATTTCTAACAAGCTCCAGTGTCTTGTTTCCCAACCAAGATGCAGAGTGGAAGGAGCAAAGTTTGGAAATGTGTGGCATCAAGAGAAGAACGCAGTGCTAGAAACAGCCTTGCTGGGAAGAGCAGTAAGCTCAGCGGTTAGCATCTGTGAGCCATTCCATGTCATTTCGTATAATCCCCATGGCAGCTCTGAGGACTGAGTACTGTCATCCCCATTTTCCATGATAGAAAACAGGCCCAGAGGAGCTCTGTTCAAGGGGAAAGTACTCTGGAGGAAGGAAGGGCAACCTAAGGACCCAAGGTGTAGGTAAGAGTACCACCATAATAACCCTTGGTATTCCAGAAGATCCAGGAAGTCTGAGGACAGCCCAAGGACTTGGTAGAAGCAGCACCCTCCCTGCCCCTTGTTCTTCTCACCTCCCCTCTTTCTTCCCCAAATGCTCAGGTGTTTCCTGTGCGCCATGGGTGGCTCTGGGTGCTGGAGGCACAGGGACCATGAGAGGCAGCCTCCAAGGATGGTCATGGTGAGAGAAGTGGCAGTGGGGATGTATGAGCTGTTGTGACCACCCCAGGGAAGGACTCTGTAACCAGGAGGCTCCTCGCCCGTGAGAGACAGAACATTCACACAAAAGTCTGGTTTTCATGCAAAGGACAAACTGCTCAGGAGGAAAGCAGTTGCAGAAAATAAGGAATTTTAAGTGACAGGTCTAATTTTAGAGGAGGGAATTTGAAAGCCATTGTGAGAAGGAGGGAAAAAACAATCCCACACTGAAAAAGAATTTAGAAACAACTAAAATGTTAAATCCAACTTCCTCTTGATTTCTAAGGTATGCGGAAACTATTTATTGACTTCTTAGCAAAAAATGCACTGGGCAATACGTAATGTTCGCTTAATATGGTGATTCTCTCCTGAGGGCAATTTTACCCCCAGGGGACACTGGGCAACATTTGGAGACATTTTTGGTTGTCACAACTGGTGGGGTAGACTACTGTCACCTGGAGGGCCGAGGCCAGGAATGCTGAGACATTCTGTAGTAAAAAGGACAGTCCCCCGGGACAAGGGATTTTCCAACCCCGAGTGTGCACAGTGCTGAGGCTGAGAATGGCTGGGTTAGTGCAGACACCTGGACTTAGAGACAGGCTGGCCGAGCCTGGGCAGGTGTTCCAAGGCAGGGTACCGGGGCCGGGAAGTGTGAATTTGACAGCACAGGCACCCCTCCCTCTGTGACCCAGGGCAAGCACTTGGTCCTCTGGAAACCTCATTTCTTCTTCTAGAAAATGAGGATGGCACCATTTACCCTGCAGGACATTTGGGGCTAGAATAACGTGATAAATAGGGAGATGCTGAGCAGTATTTGCAACATCTTAAACTATAGACTATGTCCTCTCAAATAATTTCTGGGACAATTAAGGGAAGAAAGCAAGTTTTAAAGGGCATTTGAGGTTTTTCACCTGGTAGACAGCATTCCTTCTTGGCTCACGCATTATCTGGACTGAGAAGCCAGTGGTGCAGGGGACAACTGGACTGAGGCCCAGGACAGCCGGACTTTGATGCTGAGGTGGCTGCTAACCAGTGTTTGTCTTTCTTAATGTAAAACAGTGGGCACAGGACTTGCCCCACTGGCTGCCTAGGGATGGCTTGGGGGCACAGCCCAGCGACACATATGAAGATGCTCAAAGACGGCCTTGGGGACGCTCCCTGCCCAGGGCTCAAGTGGCTAGACCTTGTGGCCAAATCACTGGGGCTCATATCCCCTTTCTACCACTTGTAGCTGTGTGATCTAGGGAAAGTCTCTCAACATCTCTGTGCCTAACAGTGTCTAAGTCACAGGACAGCCATGGGGAAAACTTCTGGCTCATGTTAAGGGTCGAGTGACTGTGAGCTTTATTATTATTCTTACAGGTGAGCAGACAGAGGCTGGGTGAGGGGAGTAACTGGCCTAGGCTTCCCCCTGCAGGCTGGTGGTCACAGTGACACAGAAAGCCCGGCCTCTGGATATGGGTCCAGAACTTATTGCTCCGTTCAATTTAAGCATGTCGAGTGGGAAGTATTACTTCTGACTTAAAGATTAAAAATAATCCTAAACAGGGCACCTGTGTGGCTCAGTTAGTTAAACGACTGCCTTCGGCTCAGGTCATGATCCTGGAGTCCTAGGATCAAGTCCTGCATCGGGCTCCCAGCTCTGCAGGGAGTCCGCTTCTCCTGCCGAATCTCTCCTTCTCTTGTGCATTCTCTCTCATTCTCTCTCTCTCAAATAAAAAAAATATATATAAAATCTTAAAAAAATTTTAAAAAATAAAAATAATCCTAAACAAACAATAAATAGAAGGAGACTACCTCAACATAATAAAGGCCATACATGACAAGCCCAGAGCTAACATCATACTCAGCTAACATATCATATCATAATATCATCGTACTCAGCAAACTGAGAGCTTTTCCTCTAAGATCAGAAACAAGACAAGGATGCCTACTCTCACCACTTCTATTCAACCCAGGACTGGAGATCTTAGCCAGTGTAATTAGACAAGAAAAAAAAAAAAAAAGAAAAGTCAAACAAAGCAGAAAGAAGTAAAATCATCACTGTTTGCAAATGACATGATCTTAAATGTAGAAAACTCTGAAGATAAGCACACACACACATACATGCACACAACACACACACACACACACACACACACACACATACAAATTGTTGGAACTAATAAATTTGGTAAAGTTGCAGGAAACAGAAACAACATACAAAAACCAGTTGTGTTTTTATATACTAACAATGAACCATCTGAAAGGGAAATTAAGAAAATAATTGTATTTACAATAGCATCAAAAAATACTTGGGAATAAAGTTAACTAAGGAAATGAAAGACTTTTGCACTGAAAACTACAAAACATTAAGGAAAGAAATTAAATACATAAATAAATGGAAAAAAAATGCTCCATTCATGGATCAGGAGTTTTAATGTTATTAAAATGGCCACACTTCCCAAAATGATCTACAGATTCAATGCCATCCCTATTAAAATCCCAATGTCATATTTTCCAGAAATAGGGAAAAAATCCTAAAATTCATATGAAACCATATCTTTAAAAAGAAAAAAAACTGAAGGCATCACATTTCCTCTTTTCAAAATATATTAAAAAGTAACAGTAGTTAAAGCAGTGTGATACTGGCATAAAGATAGACATATAAACTAAGGAAACGGAATAGAGATACCAGAAATAGAGTCAAATATGGCCAACTGATTGCCAAAGGGTGCCAAGAATATTCAATGGGGAAAGGATAGTCTGGCTAATTGTGTTGAAAATTTTGGATATCCACCTACAAAAGAATGGAATTGGATATTAATCTTCACTCAAAATGGATTAAAGATTATAAACATAAGAACTATAAAAATCCTAGAAGAAAATATAGGGGAAAAACTTTGTAACATTGGTCTTGGCAATGATTTTTTTTTTTTTTTTTGGATATGACACCAAAAGCAAAAATCAACAAGTGTGAGTACCTCAGATTAAAAGTTTCTGCACAGCAAAAAAAATTATTAACAGAGTGGAAAGGCAATCTACAGCATGGGAGAAAATATTGGCAAACCATGTATCTGATAAGGGATTAATAGCCAAAATATATAGGGAACTCCTACATCTCAACAGAAAAACAAAACACAATAAAACAACCCTCCCCAAAGCCTCCAAACAACTCCATTAAAAAATGGGCAAAGGACATGAACAGATGTTTTTCCAGAAAAGACCTACAAATGTCCAACAGACACATGAAAAGACACTCGACATCACTCATCATCAGAGAAACGCAAATCGAAACCATAGCAAGACATCACCTTACACCTGTTAGGATATCTCTTATGGAAAAAAAAAAAGTGTTGGTGAGGATGTGGAAGAATTAGAACATTGCACACTGTCAGTGGGGATGTAAACTGGAGCAGCCACTCTGGAAAATGACACTGAGGTTTCTTAAACAATTAGAAACAGAACTGCGATACGAGTCAGCATCCCACTTCTGGGTTTTTATCCGGATTGAAGGATTGAAATCAGGATCTTGAAGAGGGATCTGCATGCCAGCATTCAATGCAGCACTATTCATGGAAGCCAAGGTGTGGAACTATTCTAAATGTTTGTTGATGGATGGATGGATGAAGAAAATGTAGCCTGTATGCGTGCTATGGACTATTACCTGGCCTTGGAAAGAAAGGCTAGCCTGCAGCCCATGACCCCAAGGATGAACCTGGTGGACACTACGCTTGGATCAACACCGGGTGCTTGCACCTTAGTGATGTATCTAAAGCAGCCAAACTCACAGAATCAGTGAGCCGAGTGGCGGTTGCTAGGGGCTGAGGGAGGAAGGAATGGGGGCCGCCAATCAGCGGTGCAAAGTTTCAGTGAAGCAAGACGCATGGCTCTGCAGAGGGGCTGTGCGACCCCGTGCCTACAGTTCGCAGTCCAGCATGGCACAGCTGAACGTTTGTTAAGGAGGGAGAGCTCATGTTAAATGCACTCATGACAATAACAAAACAGATGAAAGCAGTCACTATGAGGACGAGGACGGTGGGACACCTGGGAGCTGAGCCCTCCCCACTGCCAGCCTTTGGAGCGGATGAGACAGTTTCTCCCCATCCTATGGCGATGTAGCAGGGTTGAGATGCACCCTGTGGGATTTATAGAGGAAGTTATGTCCCAGGAGAGGAGAGAATTCTGTTTAGAAATGTCATGGTTCTCGCTCCAAATGCCTCATTAAATACAGATTCCATATGTGGCTCTACTACTTTAAATGTTAGCTCTAAGAAACGGATCCCTCTCTACCTTCTCAGAACAGGGTGGGTGGCTTTGAGCCTGGAGGTGCAAAGGGAAGGAAACAGCAGGATCTGTCCAAGGCCATGCCATTGGCCCAGGCCCTTCCTCCTTCTTCTGACTTTAACCAGACCAAGGAAAAAGGTACAAACAAGTAAGTTGCCAGATGATTTCATTTCATCCCAGTGTTTCCAAAAATAGAATCAAGAGTAGTTGAGGGGTGCCTGGGTGGCTCAGTGGGTTAAAGCCTCTGCCTTCGGCTCAGGTCATGATCCCAGTGTCCTGGGATCGAGCCCCGCATCGGGCTCTCTGCTCAGCAGGGAGCCTGCTTCCTCCTCTCTCTCTCTGCCTGCCTCTCTGCCTACTTGTAATTTCTGTCAAATAAATAAATAAAATCTTAAAAAAAAAAAAAGAAGAAAAAGAGTAGTTGAAATGCGGCAAAACACTATGGTTGGAACTTTCCATGCTGTCACTTTACCTTCTCCGGACAGGGAAGCCTCCCCTTTCATGTCACCTCCCCTTACGTGCCCCAAACACCCTCCTGGCTGACTTTCAGGGGATGCCAGGGTCGTGAACACAGAGGAGTTGTTTTCTCTGAGGCTCTTTGGAAGGTCCCCTTTTTCCTCCTTCTGGGCCCAGCCCCACTTCTCCTGAGCTGTGTATGTACCTCTACACTGCCCTGCCAAGTGGCTTGCACACCTTCATAAATGGGGATCTCACTACTCCTTGTGGCAGACCCACCATTTTTCCAAAGCAATGGTGATAACGATCCCGAGTCTGCCTCCCTGGGATTCCTGGATTCTACCTTCAGAAGCCCCCCAGGAGAGAAGGGGCAGCAGAAGCTATCAGAGGGTCTGGTGAACCCCCACTGTCCAATATCCTTGCCCACATCAGCTCAGGCCTGAAAAAGTTTTCCTTTCAAGGTCTTCTTAGGCCAAAGTTTCATGCTCAAATCAGTCCCACCAAGAGTACTTTTATTTAAATCATCTTTCACTTACCCATTTTATTAAGAAATCTGAGTTTTAGGGACCAGAAATAATAATGATAGGCAACATTTACTAAGGGGTGACTGTGTAGCTGCTACATTGAACACTCTGCATGGCTTATTTCTGTATTACGTCAGCCCATTTTACAGATCAGGAAACTGAGGCTGGATCAGATTGTGTGACTGCCTGATGGCACAAAGCTGGTAGAGGTGGCAGAGCTGGGACCGGGTCCTGGTATTGAGGCCCAAGCCCTGCCCCACCTCCACCCCCACCTCCCTCTAGTTCCTCCCTTTGTGCAGGGATGCTCACCGCATTGAGACCACAGAGCTGGTAGCAGGCCATGGTGACGACCACTGTGATGACCTGCCAGCGCACGGAGGGACTCCGGAGCAGCTCCAGCACGGACACCAGCTGGATGTTCCTCTGCACGCGGCTCTCCATCAGGACCTCCTCCACCTCTCGGGAGACATCCTCTTTGCCCAGGAAAGTCTGGAAGGCTGCAAAGAGGGACAATCACAGACTTTTAGCAGGGATTAGGATGTTTGTTGAGTCGGACACTGGGCTATCCGGGGACTGTCCCACCACCCAGAAACACACTTTGTTAGGGATAGAGCTGGCAGGGGGCTTTGAACCTGTGAAATTCCAAGACTTTGCTTGAAAATAGGGAAACGGAGCCTCAGAGATGTGCAGTGACTTGGCCAAGGTCACCTGGTTCGCTAGGAGAAGAGCCAGGAGACAATAGGAGTCTCCTGACTGCCCCCAGAAAGAGGGGAGCATGCCCAGGGTTCAAGTCCCATTGTGACCACAGCGCATTTGTCCATCATTTGTAAGCATTCTGGCCTCACATGGCTTTGGTAGTAGTTGGATCATGTATGTACATTGACCCTAGCCCAGAGCTTTGCAGATGGGAGGTATTCTTTTGATAAATATTTACTGGGTGCCTCTTGTCTGCCTGGCCCCATGTCCTCATCCTTGTTAGAGGTATTCAGATGGTCAGACTGCCTGCCACTTGGCCAGGATGCTGGGAGTAGATCCTATCATCAGAAGAAGAACTGAACTAAATGACCTCCAAGGCCATTTCCATATGACTCTGAGAAACACAGGAATCGTGGGTGGATGTATTCTCAGAGAGCTATTTTTCCCAGGATTCAAACTCACCCTCATGACTTATGCCTTTTCCAGGCTGAAAACGGCAAATTTCCAGCCTCAGTGAACCTGCCATTTGTTACCAAGCCCTTAACTGTGCAAACCTTCATATATGCAGATGCAAAGGTGGGTGGACTGATTAGACCCCTGAGATCATAATAATCAGGTAATAGGAGACACTTTTAGAGCACAGATTTAAATATTCAGTGCTCTAGTATTTATCCTCCTACAGAGAAAGGTGGCTTTGGTGACGGCTCCTGTGGACAGTCCATCCCAGACACAGTGGGCATCATCCTTGAAAACACGCTCTACACTGCAGGGCATGTGAAATTGCTCTTCTTAAGCAGCAGGAAAAAGAAAAAAAAAAGGCTGTTAAACTTGCTCCAGATTCTACAAAAAGCAAGCCTGTGAAGCTCCTGGGGTGTTATTTCCAGTAGTACACTAAAAACGGCTTTAGAATCTTTCTTTTTTTTTAAGCGATGATTTAATACTTTTCTTAGGATTTTATTAAGGATAAATGGGAGAAGTAGCTGAATGAGTAACATTTCCACATCAGTCACTATACCATAGTAAGGCTAATATTTTCCCAAAGTTCAAAAACGCGGCGTTCATTTCATAAAGTCATCCTAAAATTTTAGGGCAGGAACATATTTCTCTCTCTTTCCTGAGATACATGCTTTTCATGTAAAATAAAGAGAAATTTAGAGACTTTTTTTTTTCCTCTCTCACCTTGGCTGCCAGGAAGCTCTCAACTAAATTTGACCTTCAGCATTTAACAGTTTCCTGGAACAAAAATATCTCTTACTTCTTAAAAGCAGTGATCTCCTTCTTTTAAAGTATCAATTTAATTTCCTGCTGTATATGTGTTCATAAAAATTGTTTTCTTCTATGTGTTCCACATCCCTTACTTTTTAAAAAAGATCTATTTGTTTTAGAGAGACAGTGAGTGTGTGGGGGTGGGGAGAACAGAGGGAGAGAGAATCTCAAGCAGACTCCCCTCTAAGCACAGAGCCTAACGCAGGGCTCCATCCCAGGACCCTGAGATCATGATCTGAGCTGAAATCAAGAGTTGGACATTTAACTGACTGAGCCACCCACTGGGGTGGGCACACACTGGGCACACCCAGTGTGCATCCCCCTTGCCCAACATCCCTTTTTTACAACTTTCCTGTGACTGGGTGAGGAAGAGTATCTGGTGAGGGAGAGTCTCATGGCAGACACAGAGATGCACCACTCACTGATGGAGGAAGGGATACAGAAACACACACACACACACACACACACGTATACTTATATATACATATGATGGAATATTATTCAGCTATAACATGAAGGAAATCCTGGGGCGCCTGGGTGGCTGAGTGGGATAAGCCTCTTCCTTTGGCTCAGGTCATGATCTCAGGGTCCTGGGATCGAGCCCCGCATCGGGCTCTCTGCTAAGCAGGGAGCCTGCTTCCCCACCGCTGCCTGTCTCTCTGCCTACTTGTGATCTCTGTCAGATAAATAAAATCTTAAAAAACTGTCATTGGCAACAACATGGATGGTCCCTGAGGGCATTATGCTAAGTGAGGTAAATCAACAAAGACAGATACTGAACCATCTCATCTACATATGGAATCTAAAACAACAAAAACAAAAACAAAACAACAAAACCCCCAAAACCGAACTCAAAGATACAGAGATACAGGGAAGAGACTGGGGTTTCCAGAGGTGGGGGATGAGGGGTGAGCAAACGGGTGAGGGCAGTCCAAAGTACAAACTTCCAGTTATAAAACAAGTCCTGGGGACAGAAGAGTGACTAGAGTTAACATTGCTGTTTGTATATTTCAAAGTTGCTAAAAGAATAGATCTTAAAGTTCTCATCGCAAGAAAAAATTTGTAACTGTGTGATGTGCCTGTGCTGGACCGTTTGGGGGTGACCATTTTATGCCCTATATAAACACTGAATCACGATGTTGAGCACGTGACACCAAATACCATAGGTCAATTATATCGCACTAAGAATACGATTTAAAAAATGTCACCGGACACTGCCCAATGTCTCCTGGGGCAAAGCCACCCCCAGTTCAGAACCACTGTTTCAAATAGGCTTCTGTCTCCTCCCAGAAGGACCTCATCCCTGAGCAGGTACCATCCCCGCCTCCCTGCCAGCCCCTCTCCCCTCTCCCAGTGCGAGGCTGCTCTGGGGAACCTGGCCCCTGTGGGCATCCCTAATTGCGGGATAAGCCCCTTGCACCTCCCACCATGACTGCCTCACTACACCCCTAATAATGGCCCTGTGGGATTTAGCTCTGGGGCCCTTCCTATCCCCTCTGCATCCTCTCAGGCACAGGGCTCACAATCGTCCTCTTGGAAACAGTAAATAGCTGAGCTAAGTCATGAGAGGCACCAACAAGAGGGGGGCGTTTCTGGCTGTCAGAAGACAGAGGGCCCTCTGAGCTGTGAGCCAAAACACAGAAAGTTGCTTCACATGCCTTGGCACTCAGGAGAAACAAAAGACAGTGGTACTTTTACTTCTTTTCTCTCTCTAGAATGTTCTTTTGACCTTTCTGCACCTGGCCTTGTTCTCTGAGCCTCGGCTCAGACACCACCTCCTCCAAGAAGCCTTCCCTGATTTTCCCCTGGTGGGAAGTGAGGCAGGAACAGGCTAAGGAAGGTCTAGAGATGAAAGCAGGAGATGAGGGAGCCCCCCTTACAGGTCTCATGTTGTCACTGAGCCCCACGATGCCACCTTCCTGATCTCAAGAGTTGCACGCTCCTCTCAGTCCCTAGGTCTTGTCTGAGTTCAGGCCTCAGCATCTCCCCAGTGGGATTCTCGTGCCAGTCTTCATCTTCCGAGATGACCATCCTCCTGCAGTCGAGCCTTCACTGTCCTGCTCCCCGTAGCAGGACCCAGTCCGTATGTTATCTGTCCCACAGAGCCCTTGTCCACACCTCCCTTCACCATGACACTGCCCCCTCCCCATCTGTCCTGAGAAGGGCCGCCACCCACTCCCAAAGTGTGCCTCTGTGCCTCTTGCATGTGGTTCCTTCTGGCACTTTGTGGCCTGTCTAGGACCTTCTTTCCCTAGGACCTCCTCAGCAGTCAGGTCTTCCAGAAGCCCTCCCAGCCCCAGTCATAGATGAGTACCTTCTCCTTGGGGCACTTTCCCTCCTGGCTGTGACAATGCAGCCACACACCTTCCATGCACCACCCCCCCGCTGTCCTGTGATGCCCCCAGGTACGAGCTACTCCAGGGAGGCCATGGTACAGTGGGAAGCAGGGGGAAACAGAGTGGCCCAGCTTCATGCCCAGCCTTTCCCTCCCACGTGACCTGTGTGCTTCTCTCTGAGTGGCTTCCACAAGATGGAAATCATAAGATTTCCATCCGGGAGGGAAAAAGACAATGTATGTGCGTTGCACGTAAATGGTGTCTAATAATCATTATTATGATTATTTTATTTCTTCCATTTAGAACACTGTATATTCAACTGATCTGCTGTCTTATTTTTTTTAAGATGTATTTATTTGTTTTCAGTAGAGAGAGAGGGCTCTCGAGCAGGAAGGGGCAGAGGGAGAGGGAGAATCTCAAGCAGAAACCCCACCAGAGCACAGAGCCTGAGGTGGGGCTTGATCCCGTGACCCTGAGATCATGAGGAGTCGGCTGCTCCTCGGACTGAGCCACCAGGCGCCCCTCAGCTGATGTGCTTTGCAGGAAGAGTGGAAATCAAGACTGGGGTGAGAGAGGAGAAGGTTAGGGGCACAGAAGTGGGGCTGTGATGGAGAGGACAGGAACAGAGGAGCATGACGGCAAGTGCTGGCAAAGTGAACTCAGCAAGGGAACCAGTGTCTGAGTGCAGCGTGGCTGACAGACGACAGGCTCCCTCAGCCCTCGGCCACCCCGCACAGCATAACAGCAGTGACAAACGGATCTACATGCGGGCTATCAGGGCACCCAGAAGGTATTCGCTGCCTGCGGGGTCCTGGCACAGGTTCCATCCTGGGCGGGGGCCCCTCCCAGGCTTTAGGCCCCCGCAGGGGTCCACCGAGACCAGGAGGACCTCTCTGTGATTCGGCCTGACCATGGCACCTGGGTGGCCACAGACTCCTGTGGGGGCAGGAAGGGAGCGGGCTGCTTCCCATTTGTGGCTTCCTGTGGTAGATCCTAATGCCATTCATTCTCTCTCCCAGAGGCCACACTCCTGCAGTCAAGTGCAGACATGGCCTTGCATCCTCCATGGCCTCAGCTTCAAGGCCACCTGAGGCCAGGCCAGACTGTGGTCTGGGATGCTGGGTGTGGGGGATAGGGGTGGTTGGGCTTTACCAGGCCCAGCCGACTGGTGGGCAGGTGAGTTTCAGGCTCCCCAGGCTGATCCTCCGGGGCACCCAGCCCCAGGGGAGAAGCACTGGCTTTTTAAAGGGACAGTCTCAGGGCTGGTTGATAGAGATGGGGCCCCATCCAGGACCAATTCTCAGCACTTACTGGCTCCAGGCAGTGTGCCAAGTGCAGGAGCTGGAGGAACAAAAGCTACAGACCTTGCATAGGCAGTGTTCTCATCAAAGTCTCTCACTTTCCCTAACGTGCATTTTGTGGAATGCTAATTCCCAGAGAAGCTCCATGGAATAAAATTCCTCGTTCAAAGAAGTTTAGTATCATTGTGCACTCTATCTCTTGATTTAAATTTCACAGTAGTTTAATAAATGTTCTGATAAGTCCTGCACAAAGACACCTATTTAATTTTGTTTTGCTTCACATTTCCTACATATATTTGCTGGAGCACCTACTCATAACCTGCAAGAGTATATCAGGAAATTGTATTCTAATTTCATGTGACATGTGTCACAGAGGGAGTGGATCTAGGATGTCCCTGTGGCCTGGAGGAAGAATCCCAATGGAGGACATGGATCAGAGAGTACAGACAAATATCACATCATGAAAAGCAGAAAGAGCCCAAATGTCCTCCCAAATAAGTCCATATTTTAGTCCTCAGAACCTGTTCGTATATTAGCTTATATGGCCACAGGGATCTGGTGGATATGATCGAGTAAGGATCCTGTGATGGGGAGGTTATCCTGGATTATTTGGGTGGGCCCAGTGTTATCATGAGGACCCCTATAAGAGGGAGGCAGGAGGCCAGACTCAGAGAGGATGTGTTAGAAACAGAAAATGGAGGGGATGCATTTCAAAGATGGAGGAGGATTCATGAGCCAAGGAGAGGGGGTGCCCCTGGAACCTGGAGAAGGCAAGGAACGATCCTTCCCCGGAGCTTCCAGAGGGAATGCAGCCCTGCAACACCTCGGTTGTAGCCCAGTGAGACCTCTTCTGGAGTTCTGACCTCCTTAGAACTATAAGATAATAAATTGGTATTTTTTTTTAAAGGAATTGCTGAAAAGTCTTGCTTCAGATGAGGCTTGATCCAGCAGCTCAAACTAAATCACTAAGTACCAGATTTCTTTCACCTATTCCTGTATTGTTTTAAGCTGCTTGATTTGTGGTAATTTGTTAGAACAGCCCAAGATACTAACACAGAGCCATTTTAATTAGACAGTGGTGGCTCCCCCACCTGACTCCGTTTCAGTGTGACATGGGAAAAGCATCTGATCTCTCAAGCCTTAGAGTGCTCCTCTGCCAGGTGGGGCTGACCTCAATCCACCCATCTCTAGGGTCATTATGACAGCTCTTCAGGGCAAAGATGCAGAGCAACAGCCCAGAGCCTTGCTCACTGTGGATGCCATACCCTGAAAATCCTCTTGCAGGGACAAGCGAAGCCAGCATCATGCAAAACCTAATAAAGGGCCAATCTGGGGTGTGTCTGCCTGGGTTGTCTGAGGTCTAGGAGGAAGGGCTGGAAGGCACAGGGCCACAGACTCTAGCTGAGCAGCCCCAAGCCTAGTGTGTAAGCTCACAGCTCTAGAGCCAGGCTTCTGGGGCTAGAGCCCTTGCTGTGCCATGTCCTGGCTGGGCGACTGTGGCTAAGTGGCTTAGCCTCTCTGTGCCCTGGTAATCCCTGGCCTGTAGGCTATGGCTTGCGGACCAGGCAATGGGCATATACTTGGAGAGGTGCCCAGCCTTAGAAAGTGCTGGGTGTCTCCTGGTAGCTAATTCTGACCGAGTGTTCACAGCTGCCTGGAGCTCAACTGCGAGGGATCCTGGGGTTGTCCCCACTATGCAGTGGAGAAGGGTATGGATGCTGGGTCAGGGTAGAGTCTGGCAGAGCTGGGCGGTGGCTCACATGCCACGTGTCAGCTATACCCAGGTGGACAACACAGGCCTCGACCTCCACTGGGTGTGCCTGCTCCTGGCTGGAGCCTGGATGGCCTCGGGGATTCAGAAGTCGATGGCATGCCAATTAGGGAAATGAGTACAGTCCCGTAGAGCTCCTTTCCTTCACGTTCACCAAGGGCTGAGCCCTAACATTCTGCCAGCCTAGTTTCACACAGACAGTAGGAAATAAAGAAATGAAGGAGAGCAGGTGTTCTTGAGGTCTGACTGGCATCCCTGAAGTTTCCAGATCAGCGAAGTGGTGTCTGAGGTTGTGCCTGTGCCTGGCCAACTCAGAAAAAGAGCTGCAAGCTGACTGCAGCCCACATCGGGCCCTCAAATACCCATGAGTGCCATGTCCCGAGCAAAATGTGAAGAGGTGTGCGGCAGAGAGGAAAGGTGGAGGTGGGCTGTGGGGACAGACTGATGGGACTCTGTCCAGCATCTGCTGCCCACCAGCCTGGCGCCTGGGCCCATCTGGAGTGCCTTGTGCACCTCTGCTTCCTCAGGTTCTGTGGGGTCGGGGTGACCGTGTGACACAGTAACACCCACCTGGTTTGCATGCACCTGTGACCCGGTGTGTACTGGTGGGATGGGTGGTTAAGGGTCTCAACCCTGGGGCCACACTGCCTGGGACTCGAATCCTTGCTTCTCTCCTTGTCAACTAGTCTGATGCCAGATGAATTTCTTGATGTTTCCATGCCTCAGTTTCCTTATGTGTAAGGTGGACGGAGCAGCATCGGGGCCGTCTGTGGTGTTAAATGTCAGCACACCCAAGGTCCTCAGAACACTACAGCTCTTAACAGGCAAGGAGGACTGGAGGTCTGTTAACTATTCCAGGAGACACTTGCTACACTCCCCCATCCCTTCCTTCTTCTCTTTTACCTTCCTTTTTAGCCTGACAAAGGGTACAAAATTCTATAACCTTCCATTGTGGGTTGAATTGTGTCCCTATAAAGAGATGTCAGAGTCCTAAGCTGGTAACTGTGAATGTGACCTTATCTGGAAACAGGGTCTTTGCAGATGTAATTAATATGTCAGTTAAGATGAGGTCACACTGGAGTAGGGTGGGCCCTTAATTAGAAGAGGAGACACAGAGACAGATACACAGGGAAGATGGCCCCATGAGGACAGAGGCAGAGCCTGGACAGATGCCGGGTAAGCCACAGGAGGCCAAGGTTGGCGGGCACACACCAGAAGCTGGGTGAGGAAGCTGGTCTTGCTGACAGGTTGACTTTGGACTCTTGGTCTCCAGAACTGGGAGAGAAGCCCTCCCCCATCTGCGGTGCTCTGTTAGGTGTCACTGCATTGGATGGCCTTGTTAGCATTTCTTGCTTCCTGCTAGAGCAGAGTGAACAGCAGCCTGGAGACTCCCCTCGTGTGACCAGGAGGGCCTGACAAGGAAGGAAAGGGATCCCAGGCAGAGCACGGGGCCACAGGCCTTTGCAGTCATGTGCCCAGCAAAGCACGGGGCTTCTCTTCTGCCCAGAGCGGGGCTCAGGGCTTCTAAAACTTTGGAGGTTTCACTGAAGCATTTATTTTCAGCAGTGATTGGGATTGAAGTTTGAGTTTATGACTGACAGTAGTGGGATCTGCAGCCTGGGATGCGATAGAAGACGTGGAAGTCCTGTCTGTACTGTTTCAACATGTTGTCATAGACTAATTGACCCTGGAGCCTTCCCACAAGCCACATGAGGGTGGTGGGGGCTCTGCCATGAGGAGGGCTGACAGGGGACTCCTCGACTCTGCTTGCAGCTTAGAGCCAGACATTTCAGCTTACATGTGGTCTTAGACTTGGGAGTGGTAGAGTTTGGTTTTAACTGAATTAACCCTGATGAACATACAGGCGGTTTATAAAGAATCGTCCAGAGAAGGCACGGATTAAGATAAGACTGAGATACAGGCACAAAGACAGGAGCCAGCAGCCACCCTCTGCTCTGGTGGCGAGCCCACTGTCCAGCTTCGGTGCCTGCTGATAGCATGCAACCTGGCCAAGTTTCGAAGACTTAAGACATAGATAATCTACCTCTTCCAGGTAAAGGTGATATTTTAAGGAGAGTGAGAAAGCAGCTTTTCAAAGGAGATCATTCTGTGGAAAGCAACGTGCGGAAAGGGAGCCATCACCATGTGGCCGGGGACCAAAAGTGAGGCGTGCCAGTCAGTGGGTCAAACTCCCACATCTGCACAAAATCCCTGCACACAGTTTCAAAGCGTTCCTGTTTGAGAATGTTCCAAATGACGAGCTTGACCGAGTTTTGCTAAATCATGTTCATCAAAACAAACATAAAAAGGCAACATCGTCTCCTGATTTTGCAGGAAAAATGGAGTGACACTGGGAGGGTGGAAATCTACCGGCTACAGCTCCCCTTCCTCCAGACGTTGCATTCCTAGCAGATGGGACTGCAAGATGAATTCCAAACTCCAAATGTGTTAAGTTCGGCCAGACTCGCTGCCACTTTCCTTTTGGATCAACAGTATTTTCTGAGTTTCTTTTTGAGCTCTCATCACCATTCAGGCCAAGACTGCAATGACAGCGGCTAAGGTTTCCTGAGAGCTACTCTAGGCCGACCATCCTTCCACATGCTTCATAGGCCTTTTCTTATTTAATTTTCATATAACCATGCGCTGAAGGAGATACCACCATTGTCCCCAGTTTGCAGGTGAGAAGAGAGATGAAACTTGTCCATGGTCAGGAGAACTAGGATTCCTGAGAGCAGAGGCTGAGACAGGATTGGGTGTAGGAAGTTGATACATGTGATGGTTACAGAAAGCAGGTGTGAGGGGATAGGGAGAGTGAGACAGGGAAGGGGAAGCCACACAAGGAATGTCACTGAGGAGCCTACTATGGATAGAGGGGTCAGTTCTGCTGGACTTCTGAGTAGAACATGGGATGTCTTCTAGAACAGTCCCACAGGGGAGGCTGGGCATCTGTCCACCAACTCTTGCTTCTGGGGGCCATTAAGTCCAATGCATGCACATTGTCCTGCAGATGGGCTGGGCTGCACTGGGGCCGCAGAGAGGGTCTGAGTAGGCAGGGAGATGCTTGGTGTCCTGGAAGAGGAAACATCTGCCTGTGTCTGCACTCACATGGGATTGTCCATGTCAGCTAGGCTGAAATCAGAGTGAACAGAAGGGTGGTGTGATGGGGGCACCAGAGGAAACACTGCTCTCACTTCTGGTAGATGGAGCAGCTGTGAGTAGACCCCCTGGAAGGCCTCCAAAAGCCTTGCCCCTGATGTGCAGTTACGATCCCTGGGAATTTAGAACCAGGGCTTTCAGATCTTCCCTCCTTCCCCTCCTCCCTCTCCCTCTCTTATTGCTTTCTTCCTTCCTTCTTTCCCTGCTTTTCTTCCTAAGTCTTCATTCCATATCCTGAATTCCTGAAGAGCCCAGATGCATCCTCGGGTTTCATCTCACCCATCCTTTTGCCTATCACTTGCATCAGAGTGAGGCACAGGCCTGAACTATGTAAACTGGTGTAAATCGGCACCAATGTTATTACACTTTGGAAGCATAGAGAAGATTGGCTTGAATTAACTCTTGCATTCTTTTTTCCCCCAGAGCTCATAAGTAACATTCCCTTCTTCCAGTCTCTAGAGGAAGGCCTGGAATCTGCTTCTGGAGCTGGGACCCTACTCACAAAGGGGCAGGAAACCATGCAGGGAGGGGACAAAGCACATTAGTGCAGTGTTGGGGGTGTCCTGAGGCTGGTAAATGGTTGTCGCTGCTGCTCTTGTCATCTCTGTGGTCTAATCAGATTAAGGCAGGATGTATGCTGGTGTAAGGCTCATGACACCTCATGCCAGAGGCTGAGTCTTATTCAGGGCCTGGCATGCAGCAGGTGCTCAAACCATGTTGGATGAGTGTAACTGGTCTCTCCTCATATTTGCTTAGTCTGAAGAAGGGGATCCTCTTGGAGGATAAGCCTGGATGTGGATAGGGTTGGACTTGTTGGCCCTGAGGTCAGAATGAGGACCAATGGCAGTGGCTGTGATCCATCAGAAGTCAGCTCACCATGAGGAAGAACTGTCTGACTGATGTGGTCAAGGGCAGATCAGGCAGTTTCACAAGGAGTGAGCTCCCCATCACTAGGGGTGTGCAAGGAAAGGCATGATGACTACCTGTCAGAGATACTGTCGGAGGGACTCAGGTATTGAACAGGAAGAAGGACAAGTTCTCTCAAGCAAGTGAAGAACCCAAGAAGTGTGCAGGTTCTATGGAAGCTTTCGAGAGAATGAGATGAGGACCTCTACGGGGTGGGGAGCAGACAGGACAGACACTTTGAATTTTAACTAGTTGTCCATGGAGAGAGAGGAAATGGGCTCAGAAACTCATAGTCAGTGAGTCTATTTCAAAAAGACATTTACTTATGGAAAATAACTCTCCCAGAGAAGTCCATTCTCTTGGATCTCCAAGTCACTTACATTGTTTATCTGATCTATTTGTGCCCTCTCCCTGCTGGGGCTCCCACCCTCGCCCTCACACTTTAAAGTAAAGGCTTCCTATAGTTCACACCTCATTCATATTCCTGGCCATGTTCTCATCATTAATTCCAAAGAACTGAAAAAGGAATGAGAATTTGCATTTCCCAAGTGGAGAGAAAAGCTGCTGGGTGCTGTGGTCCATTTCTGGGCTGGGAGAGGAAGCTGTTACATAACCGGATTTTTGTACCAGTTAAAGATTGGTCTTCATTCAGGGGAGTCAAGAGACCAAGCAGGGGAGAGGAGGCTGACATTTGTGTGTAATACTATGTGCTAGTTGTTTGGGCTAGGCGTCTTACAGACCTTATCAAGATAACCTTGAGTTGTTCTGTTCTCTAGCCTCAGAGGAATTGGGAAATGTACCAGAGTTCCCAGGTAGAAAGTGAGGGAGTCAGTGTTCTAACTTGGTCTTTCTTTGCACGTACCTCAACAAATGATGAAAAGAAACCACAGAGATGAAAAACTAACAGAACCAAATTCAGCTCATTTCAATCAACCTACAGCTTTTTAGAGCTATGTGCCAGGGGATGCAAAGTTGTCCTGTGTTAGGGGAAGAAAAAGGCACAGTTTCTGCTTAGAAGTCCTTTAGTGGGAGACAAAAATGCAACTCACTGCAATTCCAGCTGAATGGTGCTGCATGTGGGAACCTCACGAAATCCCCACAAGTTCAGTGCTTCTATTTGCCTTTGAACAGATGGGGAAACCGAGGCTCAGAGAGAGGAAGTGATGTGTCCAGGTCACACGGCAGAGCTGCCGTTCCCAATCCCATGGTGCTGCATGCCTGGGTTGGTGCAAGCATGACTCTGGCTGACCCTGACAGGCGGTGGTCAGAGAGCAGATCTTGTATCATGCATCCCTTGTCTAAGAGGTCAGGTCAGGCCATTAGGCGAACGGAGAGTCCTCTTTCCGCAGAGTGCTCTTTCAATGTCTCCTGACGTTCTGTCTTTGCAAGGATTGTTTTTGCACATAATGAAATTAGCAGTTGCATTCATACTGTTAGGATCTCTATAGCTATACCTTATTTTTTTCCATTAGCGAGTGAATAATTTATTATTACAAAGTTAAAAAATTATTCTATTATGGTAAGGACAGTGAACATGAGATCTGCCACTGAACAGGTTTTTTAGTGCACAAAACAGTCTTTAAGTGCACAACAGACACAATGTTGCACAGCAGATGTCTCAAATATACACATCTTGCATCAACTTTATGGCCACTGATATCAACTCCCCACTCCCCCTCTACCATAGCACCTGGAAACCACCATGCCACTATTGGTTCTACGAACTTGACTAATTTGGCTATTTTAAGGGAGTGAGGTCAGGCAGCACTCTCCCTCCTGTGACTGGCTTATCTCATGCAACATAATGTCCACCACGTTCATCCATGTTGTCACACACTACAGGATTCCCTTCTTTTTAAAAGTCAAATAATATTCCATTGCATGTGTATACCACATCTTCTTTATCCATTCATTTATCGATGGACATTTAGGTTTTTTACACACCTTGGCTACTGTGAATGGTACTGCATCAAATATTTAAGAGTGCTAATATCTCTTTGAGATCTTGATTTCAATGCTTTTGGAAAAATGCCTGGATGTGGGACTGCTGGGTCAAATGGTATTTCTATTTTTCATTTTCTGGAGAAGACTCCCTACTGTTTTCTATAGTGACTGCATCATTTTGCATTCCCACCAACAGTGTGCAAGGGTTCCAATTTCTCCTTGTCCTTGCCAACATTTGCCTTTTGAGTTTGTGTGTGTGTATATATACATATGTATTTTTTAATTATTTATTTTTAAAAAATTTCTTTTCAGTGTTCCAGAATTCATTGTTTATGCATTGTTTATGCACCACACCCAGTGCTCCATGTTCTCCATGTATACATGGGTATACATAATACCCACCACCAGGGTCACCAAACCTCCTACCCACCCCCTCCAGCTGTCCTGTTGCTGTGAAGTGATATCTCACTGTGGTTTTGATTTGCATTTCCCTGATCATTAGCAATATTGAAATTTTTTCCATATGTCCATTGGTAAAGCATATGTTTTCTTTGGAAAAATAACTATTCAAGCTCTTTGCCCATTTTTAAATAAGGTTATTAGATTTTTGGTTATTGAATTGCAAAAGTTTCTTATTTTGTGGATATTATTAGCCCCTTATCAAACATAATTTACTAATATTTTCTACCATTCTGTAGATTACCTTTGCTCTCTATTGATTATTTCCTTTGCTGTGCAGATGCCTTTTAATTCGATATAGTTGCCCTTATCCATTTTTGCTTTTGTTGCCTGTGCTTTTGGCATCATATTCAAGAAATCCCTGCCAAAACTGATATTAGAAAGCTTTCTCCTTTTGTTTTCTTCTAGGACTTTTATGGTTTCAGGTCTTACATTTAAGTCTGTAATTTATTTTAAATTGGTTTTTATGTATGGTATAACCTAGGGGTCTAACTTCATTCTTTTGCATAAAGATACCCAGTTTTCTAGTTATCCTGTATCCAGAAGACACTACAGCCCACAGTCAACATCATGCTCAGTGGTGAGAAACTGAAAGTCTTTTCTCTGAGGTCGGGAACAAGGCAAGGATACCCAATCTCACGGCTTCTGTTCAGAAGCCCTAGCCAGAGCAATTAGGTGAGAAAAGGAAAGAGACATCCAAATTGGAAAGGAAGAAGTAAAATCATCCTTGTTTGCAGAAAACATGATCTTATATACATAAAACCTCGAAGACTTCACCCAAAATACTGTTAGAACTGAACAAATAGATTCAGCCCAGTTGCAGGATACAAAATCAACACGCAAAAATCAGTTGCATTTCTATACACGAATAACAAACTTCCCTAAGAGGAAATTAGAAAAATAATCTCCTTTACAATAGCATCAGAAAGAAGAAAATACTTAGGAATAAGGTTACCTAAGGAGGAGAAAGACTTTTACACTTGAAAATTATAAAACACTGATGAAAGAAATGAAAGGAGACACAAAGAAATGGAAAGATACCCTGTGTCCATGGTTGGAAGAGTTAATATTGTTAAAATGGCCATGTTACCCAAGGCCATCAACAGATTCATTGCCATCTTATTAAAATCTCAATGGCATATTTTACAGAAATAGAAAAAAAATAATATTACAATTCATATGGAACCACAAAAGACCATGAATGGCCAAAACAACCTTGAGAAAGAACAAAGCAGAGACATCAGGCTTCCTGATTTCAAAATATACTGCAGAGCTACTGTCATTCAAATAGGATGGTGCTGGCATAAAAAAGACAGACATCTAGACCAGCAGAACAGAAGAGAGAGCCCAGAAATAAACCCACAGCTGTACAGTGAGAATCAATTGATATGTGTCAATTAGGTGATAAGCCAGGGATTATCCCTGATGAACTGACAGCCAACAGTGTTAGTTTTCCAAGGTAGAAATAGTGGAAGTACTTACTAAAAGAAAAAAACAAGCAAGCAAATGACCACAACAAAAACAGGCATCCTCTCTTGGCCAGGGTCTGCCCCAGCCAGCCATATGTATTCATGGGTTTATGATCAACACTTGAGCTGTGGATGGATTCCTGCCCTGCTCCTTTATTCCCTTGTGTCAACTCATCTTTCCACCCCAGGAACTCTTCTTGGGTGTCCCCCAGGAAGGAGCTCTGTGCTCCTTCCCTCATAGCTCCTGGCATGGGGTCAACTCACACTCATCTGTGAGGTGGCCTGGTTCCTGTCGGATTCCCTCACTGACTGCTTGCTTCAGAAATCAGGAGCCCTGTCTGGTTTTGCTCCATATTTTACCCCCTGGGCTTAGTATGTGCCAGGTATATGACAAAAACTCCATTAATAAGTGGGCATGGAATGAACGGTGACTCCAGGAGGTTACTCATAACTTAGATTCAATGTCAGATTCTGCCCACTGGGCTCAGTCCCCAGTCACCCTATGGCCTGCAGACCACACTGCCTGGCCTCCCATGCCTGCTGATCCCTGACAGATCCATCCATGAGAATGAGGATGCAGGTCCAGGGGTAGGAGGGAGAAAGAGCCTCTTCTGCCTCTGGTCCACCAAACCTCCAGCACCCTGAGTGGTGGTGACCCCTGCTCAGCCTTGGAGATGGAGGTTCTGGCGTCCACCCTCTCTGCGGCCATGATGTGCTGGCCGCAGTGTTGGTGAGGGGTCTGCCTGACCCCTTCTCCCCCCTGCCCCACGCCTCTGTGCTTACCCGCCCAGGATCCAGTACTTCTCTGAAGTATTCCTCCTCACATCCCGAGGGGAGCGCTGACCAGGGCGCTGGCTCTGTGGCCTTGACATAATGTGCCTGAACCCCTCAGCATCTTTGTCTCCGTGTCTATAAAAGGAGGAGCAGAAACATGGGAGGCTTTTCTTGGTGATGATTAAGGTGAGGGATGCCGCACACTTAGCCTCTGTTGGTCTCCTAGTGTTGCTGTAACAAATTAGCACAAACTCCATGACTTCGGACAGCGTGAACATATCACCTCATAGTTCTGGAAGTCAGAATCTGCAATGGGTCTCAGAGGCCTACAGTCAGGGTGTTGTCAGGGCTGTGCTCCTTCTGGAGGCTCTAGGAGAGGATATCTTTGCCTTTTCCAGGCTCTGCAGTCTGCCTGCATTCCTTGGCTTGTGGCCCTGTCCGTCCTCCACCTGCAAAGCCAGCAAGCTCAGGCCAAACCTTCTCGTGCTGCTGCCTGTCTGGTTCTCTCATCTGCCTTCCTTTTCCATGACAAGAATCCTTGTGATCACATGGGCCCCTCTTGGGAAATCCAGGCTTATCTCCCCATCTCAGAAATCAGTTGATGAGCAACCTTAATTCCATGTGTGATCTCAGGGCCATTGTCGTGTAACCTATGATAACCTATGATAGCCATAGGTCCTGGGAATTTGGATGTGGCCATCCTTCAGGAGGGGGATTCTGTTCTGCCTCCCACACTAGAGAATAATGGCAACTCAAATGGTCAGAACCATTTTGAACCCAGTTAGTGCTCATTGTTCTGTGCCATCTCACCACCCCTTAGATGGAAAGCAGGACACTCCAGCAATGACACCTGTGACCACTTGCTGTGTGAGCTCGTTCGTTGGTGGTAACAGACCCTGAGCACTTGCTTTCAGGAGCCCTGGGACTGACATCACTTCTGTCCCAATGTGCCAAGTCCTGACCTCAGAACCCAGAGCCAGACCAGCCTGAAGAAAGCATCTTGGCCAGTCCTGATTCTACAGGTGGAAACACCACAGCCCAGAGAGGCAGTGTGACAGGCCCGGGGCTCCTGACTCTGGCCAGAGGGTAACATTGCATTCTGTGATCTCTCTCAGTAGCTGCTATCTGGAAGGGCTCAAGGAGACTGGTGCCTGGGAAATAAATGGCAGAGATGCTCCAAGGACACACACGTAGTTCTGCTGCTGACCGGTTTCCGCCAGCTCTATCCCACCCACGGGCCGCTCTATCAAAGCTGATGAGTCTCAGTGCCCTAAGTTGGGGGCTGAGGAGTCTCCCTTCCAGTCTCCCCCGCAAGGAGCTCCCTGGTTCATGAAATGTTAGTATCAGCATCCTTGTCATTTCATTAAATGCCCAGTCCATGAAGAACAAGTTATGGGATATCTGGAGGGCTGTTCTGGGCTGTGTTCTGTTGCCTGGGTATACCCATGGATCCCTCTCTACTCATGAGAGTGGCAGGCTCTCAATTGGTGAGTCCTGAGAGTGGGTGACTATCATATGCTGCCTCCTCCTAGAAAGTGGGGCCTTTCAGCCAGAACCCCATCTCCATCCTTATCATATGGGACCCGGGAGAGGTCAGAAGGGACGCAACTGCAAGAATCCCCCTCCTGGGAGTCTGGGGGCCTGGCTTTTGAGCTCTAGTCCCATAAATGGCCAGGCTGGGGATGACAGCAAGTTTCCAAATGTCTCTGGGTTGAGTTGCTCATCTGTAGAAAGGAGAGGCTTATTTCCCCGTGCCCTGCCGAGGAATTCTGGGAAATTCAGTATTTTTAATGACCTTTCCAATTCAACAGATTGGAGCACACTTTTGAGGGCTTGATTTCTTTTCAAGGCCTTGATTGTCTATTCAATGTGGAGCCAAAGGAAGCCTGTACTGGATGCGGGGGAACATGGCACTTAAGGAGACACAGTCCCAGGGCTCCTGGGTGGCTCAGTTGTTCAGCTCAGGTCATGATCCCAGGCTCCTAGGATCGAGCCCCACACTGGGCTCCCTGCTCAGCGGGAGGCTGCTTCTCTCTCTCCCACTCCCTTTGCTTCTGTTCCCTCTCTGCCTCTCTATCAAATAAATAAATAAAACCTTAAAAAAAAAAAAAAGAGAGTCTTGCCCTTGAGAGTCTCACTGTGTGGGGAGAGAGGGAGAGTGACAGAAACAGGTGGTGACACACAGTGTGGCCAGTGCTGGGAGAGATGATTAGGAGAGGGAGGGATGGCGTGGGACCATGATGGTTAATGTCAAGTGCTAGAATGTCTGGCCAAGGCACCCAGACACAGCTGACCTCTGAGCTGTGTGGATTGACTTACAGAAAGATTTTTAAATAAATACAGTACTATTTGCATTTTCTCTTCCTTATAATTTTCTTCATAACATTTTCTTTTCTCTAGCTTATTTCATGGCAAGAACACAGTATATAATACATGTTACGTATAATATACATGTTAATTGTTCATGTTACCAATAATGGCAGAGCTGGGCAACCACTGGCTATTAGTAGTTAAGTTTTTGAGGAGTCAAAATTCATATATAGATTTTCAACTGTGCAGGCGGTTGGCAGCGCTAACCCCCACATTTTTTAGGGTCAACTCTATTTGGTCAAACTCTGGTCTAGATATCATGGTGAAGAGCCTTTAGATGAGAGTCACACGTTTACATTGGTAGACTCTGAGTACAGCAGATTATTCTCCATAATGGAAGTGGGCCTCATTCAATCAGTTGAAGGCTAAAGAGAAAAAGACTGAGCTCCCCAGAAAGAGAGGTAATTCTGCCAGCAGATGGCCTCAGACTTAACCTGCAATACCGGACTCTTCCCTGGCTCTCCAGCCTGGGAGCTTGCCCTGCAGATTTTCGCCGTAACAATTTCCACAATCACAAGAGCCAATTCCTTGGAATAAATCTCTCTGCATATATATTTATATATTCTTAATATGTACACAGATAACACATCCCGTTGGCTCTGTTTCTCTGGGGGAATCCCTAACATGGGGCCACCCCGCCCCACTGGGGACCTCAGGGAAGGTGTTGCCCTGTCTCACTTCTCAGTGGAGTGCACAGTTCTAGAGGCACGTGGCTTCCGTCAGTGTGGTGGCCAGCAGAACGTGCCCATAGACCCCGGGCCACGGGGACAGATCTGACCAAGGGCCACAGCCACTGTGCTCTGCAAATCATCACCCTGGGAGTTCAGGCTGTACCCTTCAGGGACTGTTTGCAGACAACGGTAGAACATAGCAGGGAAACTAAGCATCCTTGTTCTAGGGACAGAGGGCTCCTCTGGGCCTGATGCTGCCAGCCTCATCCCTCCCTTGCCCACTGGGGGTCCGACAAGCCTCTGTCGGCTCCCTTCACGTTTACACAGACAACAACTCTGAAAAAATCCCCGCTGCTTCATCCTCCTGGCACCCACTTCTCAGAGAACCCAGGGTGACACAGTCAGTGACTCACACACCTAAGTCTGAGCTCCATGGAGAAGCACTAAGACTTGCATGGGAATGAGCTAGACCAAAAGGAAGACAGACATTTCCACCCAGGCAGCATCTCCGGATCCTCCCCACGGCCCTCTGAGGTAGGGCCAGTATTACAGAATGGTGTGCAAGGATCTTTGCAATGCCCCAGAGATCTGTGGGACCCTGAGGCTATGGCTGGGTCCAGGGTGCTCATGGACTCTACGGGAGGTTGTTTCCTTCACCCTCTCAACCAGGACCTACTTGAGCTACCATGAATGTTTGCTGATGGGCTGATTTCAGCCACACAATTATAATCCCTGCACCCAATGTTGCTGCATGTTTTCGCCCACCACAGAGCATTCTCAGATCCATGGTCTTGTCTGAGCATCCGTCTGGTCCCTGGAGATAAGCACTGTGTTCCTCCCATTTCACAGGGTGGGAAAACTGAGTCCATGTCCAAGGCAATGGGCAACTCCCCTGGGCTCACAGGTGCCATGCAGGGAAGCAGGGCCACCCCCAGCCCGACTGCCTCTCTGTCCACTCTGGGCCCACAGTGTGGCGCTGAGACACACGGGTGCCTTCCAAACAGCCAGGAAGCATCACAACAGCGGCAGCGGGGTCACCAGGTGCACAAAGAGAAGAGGAACATGGAAACTTAAGGGCTGACACCTGAGTGTCTCTGAAGGATGGAAGTGACTTGGCTGAGAAAAGTATTTTGACAAACACCTGGAGGGGAAGGTGTTTGCTGAAATCTGCCTGCTGTCTGATTCCAGCTTCTGAAGGGAAAGCATGTTAGCAGGAGAGGAAGACAAGCTCCAGAGCCATCTGGAAGGCAGAGGGAACAATGGGCAGTGGTGAGAGGGAAAAGAAGAGGGTGCTGAGTGGTAGGGACCCTGTGCCTGGAGCCCTTTCCCCAAATCTTTAATATGCCTTGAAATGCTCCAGTGATGCGGGGTGTGTGCCCGCTGCTACGGGGTTTGAGGAAACCAAAGCAGGGGCTGAAGTTCACGTTGGGGTGTTTATGATGTGAGACAGAGCAGCACACAAGGAAGCTAGTGCCCACGACAGTGTGGAGCCCAGAAATGCTCAGGATTTCCAAGACATCCTGAAGAGGGCCTGGACCTTCCCCATGCTGGAAAACTGGGGCTCCAGGCAATTCCTTCAGCTCTGGGGGAGCAGAGAGCCCCAGCAGACTCAGGACTGCACAAAATCGGCCCCAACCACAGACAGCTTGGCTGGAACCCTTGACAACTCTCTCAATTTAAAGGGAGTCAGTGCTGCTCTCTAGAAGGGAGCTATGAGTAATTTCAAGACGTGCCTTCGTGCCCTGGGAGCTTGGGGTAGTTTCTGAGCTATGTTTTCTTGCCCCCTTTGACCCTTGGGTATTTTGTAGGAAGGCACCTGGCTGTCTGCTTGGCAACCAGCCCACGAGCAGGCTTTCCAGCCAGGGAGAAGGGAACTCCAAGAGACAATTACTCCAGGGAGACCAGGGGTGTGGGGGCGTGGTACTCAGAGGTCACTCGTCCCATAAACATGAAAACAGAGCACCATTGGAAGAAGGCTTGGTCTTCTAAGAGCAAACACAGGAATAGGAATAGGACCTCAGAGAGACTCCATTTCCTCCTTCTGCCAAGTCTCTCTGCCAGCTTCAGGAGGCAGTGCCATCTTTCTAGTTGGCAGGTGTGAGCACAGGTAGAGACACCCCTCCCCCTCTCTCCTGTCATCTCCAGGGGCGACACGTGTGCCAAGAGTTCCCAGGCAAGAGTGGGCCTGGAAGAGGCTGGCCACCCCAGGCCATCCTTCCCAGGCACACGACTTTGTTTTTGGTGGATGCTGGTGGTGTGTCAGAGGCAGCAGACGTCCTCCCTTATCAAGAGCCTTCCCAGCACAAAACACAGCTTCCTCACAAAAGACCGATCTCCACCTATGCCTGCCTTCTTCCTGGGCTGTCCTCCTTGTATCTATTATTTCCATGCTTTTGTGATCACATGGATTTATTTTATGTTCTGTGTCCTAAGGATGCCTTCATAATGCTACATAATTATTCAACAAGTGAACCAAGTGGGTGGATGGAATTTTCAGTTCTGAATACAGATACACAACTCCTTAACCACTCCCTGTTGTAAAAGCTGCCTATGTGGACTTGAAGCCTGGCTCAAATACAGGAAATCATAATATTGCAGAGGAAATTTTCTGGGCTTTAATAAAGTGCAACAACCAAGGGGTCAACTATGCTAATATACTTGTCTGTATGTATATGCTGTGTGTTACAATGACAAAGACACACACACACACACAAGGCAGCACAAACATGGAGTTTGAAGCCCATTGCTGTCTCCAGCTGTGGGGTCCCAGTGAGCTATTCAACCTCTGAATGCGGGTCCCTCCCCTGGGCTTCCGGTGTCCTGAAGACTCCAGGAAAGCAGAGAATCTGGGAGGTCAGAGGCACTCCACAAGTTTTGGCAATAGGATGGTGCATTGGAAAAAAAAAAATCTTTGAAAGCTTCATGCACAAAGACCTTTCGCCCAATTATTAATAGAAAAATAGAAACAACCAGAACACCTGGCAATTTTGAGAGTTCAAGTAAAAAAAATGTTGGAACCATAACAGAGTTTGCTGTGCGACTGCAATAAATCAGCACGAACGAGGGGCTCAAAACACCACCAAGTTGTTCTGTGCATGGTCAGACATCTACAGCGGGTCTCACGGGGCTAAAACCGAGGTGTCATGGGACTGCAATCCTTCTGGAGGCTCCCGGGGAGACTCCACCTGCTGGCCATTTCCAGGACACCCTCAGTCTCCCTCTGACTCTGACATCTGCTTCCATGGCCACATGTCCTTCTCAGACCCTGTCCCTCCTCCCTGTTCCACTCACAAGGAGCTTCGTGATGACACAGGGTTCATCCAGACCATCCAAGGCAACTGTCCCCGCCTCAAGATCCTTGAGTTAGTTACATCAGTGAAGCCCCTTGGGCCATGTAAGGTGCCATGCGCAGGTTCTGAGGATTAGGATGTGGACATACTCGGGGGCACAGCCCCTTCATCCGGCCGGGGTCACTGAGGCCCTCTATAGATAAGAGGCACCATGATACTCCCTAAGGCATGAGGCATCATTAGAAATGTAGTGAGCTGGAGATGGCTGACTTTACCAGAAGATGGTAGCCAGGCCTCACAGGGTGGGAGCGGGACAGCCATGGAAGGTTCAGGAGCGACAAATGAAGGCAGTTCCCACTCATGTCAGGGCTTGGCTGAACAGGTTCTGTAGCTCATTTCCAGAGCTCAATCAGCCTCATCTTTAAGCATCATCGGCTGTCAGAACAGGGCCCTCTGGAAGGAGCCACAAGTTACCAGCCTTCAGAGCACCCAGAATGCCTCTGTCTGGTTGTCCGCCGGGTCCCTGCCAACAGTGCTTCTCGTGCTTCTTGGTTACGCTGTGGCAGAGCCTGCCACAGGTCCACTGCTGCTGTCATTCCTTCTCTCCGTTCCCCTCGGAGCAGCCCTGACTATCTGAGAATAGACACATTAATGAGCATTTCCCAAGCTCCTCGGAAGCTGAGAGAGACCACAGGAGCACGTCCTGACCAAACAGACTGGGCATGCGAGCCTTCAAGACTTCTTGAGTAGCCGGGCAAGTCAGCAATCCCTCTCACCCTCCTCCTCCTGGCCGGAATGCAGCTGTGATAGCAGCCACTTTGGACCATGAGGCAAACTTCTAAGGATGGCAGGTGGAGAGATTAAAAGGAATGAAGTCCCTGACACCACGATGAATCGTTAACAGTCACAGAGAGCCTACCTTCAACATTTTCTTACGTAAGAGAGAAATAAACTTCTATTTTGCCAAGCACTTATTGCGCTCCTGATACGACTTTCCTCCTGGAGGGCATTTCATTAGCATGTCATTCACTCCGTCTCTTTACTCACTCTTCTCCAAGAGGTGAGAAGGCACTGGGCTAATTGGTAAGTTGGGGAGAGCAATGGCCCGGCTCCTCTCTCATCTGGGGGGTCTGTCTGGCTGGAGGAGCACATACTCTCTCTTCTTCTGTGTTCTCAGTGTCTCAGGGCAGGCCTGTCCCAGAGCCCGTCAGTTCATGAACACCACCTTAGGAGGCTCTCCTGGATAGCAGACCTAAAGCCAAGTGACCAAGGAGTCTTTGTCACTGAACGTGACATTTTATCCCATCTCTTCCATTCCTGCATCCATCTTTCCACTGTTGTCAAATGTGGGCCAGAAAGCGGGATGTTAATTTCTGGTGACCTCAAATACCACTCACAGAGACAGGACTTAACAGTTTCCCTTCTGCTTAGGCTGCAGCGTCTGTCTCTTACAACCCAAACGGTCCTGCTCAGTGCCACTTTCCTGACCCCTGTGTCTGGAGCATTGCCCTAGCACACTGCCTAGGCTAATGTTTCATTTCTATGCATTAAATATCCTCTCCTTCTCATAACGGAAGTAAGGACACTTTACTCCTTTTCCCTATTTTTAAGCACTGGGGGCTTCTCCTCAACTGACAAGAGGGCCACCAATAAATGAGACCCAGCTACAACTACGAACCGCAGGTGAGGCAGGGTGGGAAAGACTGCAAGAGGGCTGTGGTGTGGATGAGTTGCATCGATGACCCTGATTC
The DNA here is from genome assembly GCF_010015895.1 of Lontra canadensis. Classification (NCBI taxonomy): domain Eukaryota; kingdom Metazoa; phylum Chordata; class Mammalia; order Carnivora; family Mustelidae; genus Lontra; species Lontra canadensis. The sequence goes on along the minus strand of NW_022630995.1, from coordinate 61,051,545 downwards.
ACGACCTCCCTACATGTGTGTCCTTTGCTCTATAACTGTGCACCCCCTCCCACTCTGTGCACTTGACCACATGAGTTACTCTGGCCAACAGGATCTTAGCTGATCTGAAGCTTGAAAAACCACTTGTGTTTCCCACTTCCTCTCTGGGACCTGTGTGCTCACTGTGAGAATATGCCTGCGCTAGCCTGCTGGAAGATCAGCACATGGCACAGAGTCAAGGCCAGCCTAGATCAGCCAGTGGACCCCCAGGCATGCTGGAGAACTTCTGCTAAGACAAGATGCATTGCAAGGGCAAGACCTATCAAGACGAACAGAAGTTCACCCACAGATTTGGAGATGATAAATACTATCATCCTAAGCCAATGAGTTTCAAGGTAGTTGGATAATTATTATGGCAATAACTGACTGTTGCAGGGCCCCTGCCCCCAAATTACCCACAGACCAGATAAGGCGTACCTCTCATAGTGCCAGACAAGGTGCTCAGTCATAGAGTGTGTTTTGTTTATGCTCAGAGGTTCCAGAGCAAGACTGTCAGTATCCAAATCCCAGGGCCACCACCTGCTAGCTTTGTGTCCTCGGTCAAGTTAACCAGTCCTCAGTTCTTGTCTGTCTGTTTTAAAATGGGAATAATAATGTGATCTACTTTCCACAGATGAGAGGCTTGAATGGTCTAATACATGTGAAGTGCTTAGAATGACAAAATTCTCAGGTGAGATGAGCTATTAATGAGTTTACCCATCCCTCTTACCCTTGCCCTCACCCTTTGGAGGGCTGGAATGCTGGTCTGATGCTCCCCCCTCTCTCCCCATCTCTCCCCATCACCGGGCAGAGTGCCCAGCACAGTAAATACCCAGCGTTTGCTGAACATCTGGTGTGAAACTCAACTTTTATTAGCAGAGATGCAAATTTCACAATTCTCTTTCAATCTAAGGTCAACGACATCTTTGTTCTTTGCGTTAAAGCACACGTGTAATATTTATCGTTTTTTATAACCGGACTTCTTCTTTACTCTCTACTGTGCTGTGACATAAACCTTTTTCACTGTCAGGCATTTACGTGCACTGCCCATTCCAACTGTGCTTACTGATGCGTTTCCTGAGAGCTTTTGCCGATGAAGCAGCAGGGATGGAACTGGACAAATAACCACCTTCCACAGACCCATAACCTGGCTAGTTTGGGGCTCAGATCCCCTCAGCTCTTTCTCAGCCATGTTGGTTTTGCTCCAGAGCCTCCCCCTTCTGACAAATAAACCTCCTCCTCTGTAGCCTGACTTCTGGATGGTTTGCCTCTTCACAGGCCCCAAGAGAATCTCCTAGAACACAACCCACCGATGTCCCTTTGTGTGTGAGTTGGGATGGGAGGAAACTCTCCTCTGGTTCTAGCCCTTCTCTAGAAGCTTGTGGCTCTCAGATGGGAGAGGGCTGTTAACCAGCATCCCCTGGAGGGGAATAAGGCTCAAGTGCCACCCCCACTGCCATGCTCTTGAGAATTTCGTGACTCTGGGCAGTCTCCCGAAGAACCCCTGTAGCTCCCAGCATGTTTTTAAAGGCCTCCAGAAACCAAAAACTCAGAACCATGGCCTCGGTCAGCTTACATCAGCCCTGGACGCCTCAGTTCTTTTGCATAAACAGTGAAGGTAATGAAAATGTTCTCTGATTCCATGTTTTTACAGGAATATTGTAAATGAGAAAATGGATCCCAACCATACACTGCTAGGCAAATAGAGGCAATTAATAATACCCCATTTATTACTTCAGAAAGTACTTAGGTTATTTGGATTTTAAAAAGCACTGCACAAATTGTATTAAACTAAAGACTATATAATTCTCAATTTTTCTTTCTCAGAGTGGACATTAGTGAAATTGAAATCAGAGGATAGGATATGGATAAGAAAATGGACAGAGTTCTCAGAATAATGACAGCAAATGCTACTATGAACCTCATATGTATCATCTAATCATTATATATAACAAGCCCAGAGGGAGGTTTCTATCATTTCCTCCTACAGATGAGGGTCCCAAGGCTCAGGAAGGTTAGAATAAGGTCAGGCAGCAGAGCTGGGCATGTGAAGGCCACACAGGTTCACCCAGCCCCTCCTGCCTCCCGCGCAACGGGGCTGCTGTCAGCTGTCTCCTACAAGAAGGATGCCTTGTTTATTCCATGTTGTCTATCTCTGGGCAAAACGGGTTGCCTTTTCGGGGCCCTGTAGGAATGCCTCTGATTCTGAATGCTTGGCATCTGACCCAGCATCTTGCCATTCAGGGGATTTAAGGGAAGCGACCTAAGACCAGTCCCCACCCCCATTGTGGGTGTTGTGTTTTTCTCGCGTAAAACGGGCATGCTTTGTCTCCTTTGCAGGGATGCTGGCACCCAGCCTCGGGCCGGCAGGACATGGCTGCTCTTTCCACGCTTGCTCATTTCTTCTCCTGTGAGTGTTAGGACAGCAGAACTGGGCAGTGAAGAAGTGAGAATATAAGGAGAGAGCCAAATAGACCTAAACTGTTAAGATAATAAGTTCGTATTGTCTTGTGCTTGGGACCACCTGAGCAGCGGCAATGGTGAGACACCACCTAGAAGTGAGCAGACCTGGGTCTTATCCTGCTCTGCCCTGGCTTTTCCAAGCTCCCTGTGTGATCTGTGTCCCCACTGCAGACTGCTGGGAAGATAGAGCAACACAGAGTGTCCAGGGGCACCCAGCACAGCACCTGCAGAGAGGAATGGCACCAGGTCCCAGCATGCCCTGCAGTGCTGACTCCGTGAAGAGGCTGGAACAGTGTGGGAAAGGCCATGGGCCCCTACCTTTCTCGGCTCCCGCCTGGTCATGCTTCTCAAAGAGCAGGTAGTGTGGACTCTCAGGGAGAAAGGGCAGGCTCACCAGCTGGACCAAGGCTGGGACAGCAATCACTCCGAACAGGTATGGCCAGGTGCTCTCCTGAAGGGAGAAACAGGAGGCCAGTGAATGGCTGTGGCCTCCAGTCATCCTGCTGGGGCTGGGCCTCTGGAAAAAACAGCGTTGGCCCTCTGCAGAAGTCCCTCCCACACCGCTGTGATCCCCACCAACAGGCTGAGCAAGGGAACGGACACAGGGTTAGCCTCACATGTATGGTGTTCTCTGTGCACAAGGAAGGTAAGTTCTCATAACCCCCTCTGAGGTGGCGACCTGGGAGGCTCAGGTGGGGCTAGGCTGTGCAAGAATATCAGGGCTGGCTGATGTCATGACCCCTGGGGCATCATGGTGAGCCTTCCTGGTTGTGTGGCCTTGGAAACCACGCTCGTGGCCCCTGGAAACCTGCGTCTCTTGACCCATGGGACAGGGACAGCCGCAGACACTCCACAGGCTGTCCTGAGGGTGCAATCAGATAGAGCTTGGGCTGTGGGGCCTGGCACACAGTAGGTGCACAGAAAAAAAGACTGTTTTGTTGGTGCCAGCCCCCAGATGCCTCCAGGGCCCATGAGATGCAGCCCATTTTGGTCCTGTCGGAGGACATACAAGGACAGCGGCTGGAGCTTCCCTGATTCTTGCAGGCAGGTGTGGTGGGGCTGGGGTACAGCTGGCCCCTGAGGCAGGGGATTCTTCCGTGGCTGGGGCCCGAGCAGGCAGGGCCCTACAGTCTGCACCGGAGGGGCATGTGGGCCACCTCAAGCAGCACCCGTCGCCTCAACACAGCTCGCGCGCAGCAGGTGCTCTTCCTATGCTGGTCAGAGCGGCATTCTTCTTGAGCTGCTTTCTTTCTTTCTTTCTTTTTAAACCCAGGTCTACAGAGGGAGCTCTCGCGGGGTCTCCGCAAGAAGAGAAGGCCAACGGGAGGCAGTTCTGATGGGGAAAAGGCAAAACACTCAATGCCAAATTCTTGGCATGTTCTATTTCCTCAAAAAGCAAAAGGAGGCCTGCAAGGAGGCACCTTCAGAACTAAAGACTTCACACAATGAGCCACAGGGCTGCTGCACCAGGGGGAGGCTTGGGTAGCTTCAGGTCGGGTTCTGAGCGCCCTCGGGGGCAGAGCGTCCCTCTAGGGTTCTCCCAGGGCCGCCTCCTTCAGGAGGGAGGCCAGAGACCCCTTGTAGGCCAGAGACCCCCGTAAGTTCCCAGTTGTCCGATCTTGGAGAGTCGAGTGGGGAGGGACGCCTGAAGCATGGAGCAGGCCAATTGGCTCACAGAAGGGCAAAGACCAGGTCCTGATTTTCAAGGGACCTTTGGTCCTACTTCCTTTTCTTTGTAGAACAGTGATTTATATTCACCAAACTCCAAACACCAATGCCAGCTTGGGGTTTGGTGAGAGACCGGGGGGAGGTGGAAGGCAGACTAGCGGTTGCTGAGGGCCAGAGGGAGTGGGGACGGGGATAGTGATTGCCCCCAGGGATGGGCTTCTTTTTGGAGGGATGATGACAATATTTGGGATTAGTAAAGAAGCATGATCGTGCAACTTTGTGAATACACTAAAAACCACTTTAAGTGGTAAATTTTATGGGAGGTGAATTATAGCTCCATTTTTTTTTTTTTTGAAGACTAGGGAAGAAAGAAGAGTGTCATATGTGTAAGTGGGACATTCACTATGCCAACTTGGTGTGTGTGTCTTGTTACTGATTTTGTTTTTTCTTAGAGTTTACTTGCTGCGTTGGTAAGAGCAGAACAGAAGCTGGGGCGGGGGTGGAAAGACAAGGGAATTAACCCAATTAAGCTCCTACTATGTGCCAGGCGTGGTGTGAGCTTGTCACACAACTGTCTCATTTCACCTCCCGGCAGCTAGAGCTGTTGCTGCACGTTCCAGATGTGGAGACGTAAGAGCCCAGGCTAGGGTCTGCTAGCCAGCCAGCAGCTGTGCAGAGGGAAATCACGCCAAGCTCCTCCCGTAGCATCCTCACAGAGGGGCGCTTTCAGGGGTGAGATCCTAGAAGCTGCCAAAGGGAGAAAGGAGGAGAGGAGCTGGAAGGACAGTGTGAATAGGAACAACCTGACCACTGAGGCCTGATCCTCCCAGGCTCACCAAGAAACCACCCCTGTGGCGGGAGTGCAGGACAAGGGGGGACAGAAACATGGGAGCTGGGGTGGAGGCTGGTCAGGGGCAGCTTGGCTGCCATTCCATGACACTTGGACGTGGCTCCAAGGACCACCAGGAGCTGGGGAAGGCTCTGCACACCTTCCTTGAATCTACAGTCTAGCAGATCTGGTCTGTCAGGGAGCACAGTGAGTGGATTTCTATTATCACTGACAAGCCAAGTCTGTGGTACAGCCTGTGATCTGTGATGTCGTAAATCTTTCCTAAGGACATCACTCTGGTGGCTGTGGTCTGGACTCTGCCTCTGGAGAAAGGCAGATACACTGACCTCAGGGTGGGCCACTCCCAGCTTAGGATGCTAGCAGTCTGGACCGGGGAAAGAGACTGGCAGGAATGTCCAGAGTAGACCCTGGGGGACACTTGACTCAGGAGAAGCCAAGCTTAGCCAACAGTGGAGTTCATGCACTTGGTTGCTATAAAATCCCAAATCCCACAGCTGTCCAGATTTGAATCCTGCCTCTATTGCCCATTCTCTGTGGCCTTGGGCACACTAAGTGCTTTTGCTCAGTCTTCCTCTCTAAAATAGGGATAACAGGAATGCCTGTTCACAGGTGGTCAGGAGCGTTCCATGAGTTAATGGATCTATCGGGCTTCAGTAGGACCCCGCACACTGGAAACATTCAACGAGAAAGAGTGTGGTAAGAAGCCCGTTACCTAGATTATCTCCTTGAATTTCCACACTGCCCTCTGAGGTACAGACCATTATCATGCTCACATTTCAAAAGTACTCACTGCCCCACAGAGGCGTTACCGGGTTCACTGAGACCCATTTTGGTCACGGAGCCATGACTGAACATCAGGTCTTGAGAACCTGAGTTCTGATCCGTGGAGCCTGACCCCAGGCGCCTCAGCTACAGAGGAGGGGTCTCAATGGCACCAGACATGGGATCTGACTTTCTCCCATCGCCTCAGGCTGAAGAACCTTCAGTGGCTCTCGACGGTGCTCCTGGGCATTTGGTCCCAGCACAGAACCCAGGACTCAACATTCTGACCACAGTTCAGACTGCTTGCCTCCTGAGGGCAAAGACCGTGCCTGGCACAGCATATCTGCGGGAGGAGCAAGCAAGTGTGGGAAGGGGCTTTTGTACACACTGATCACCTTCACACAGAGCCCTTGGCAAACTGCTGAGGAGAGCCTCTCACTCTCTTTTTCAGGAGCTGCTCACAGCAGAAGGCATGTTTTAAAGAACATGTATTACTCGCCTAACACAGGACCACGAGGTGCTATGGAAAGTCAATCTCAGGTGAGTCTCCGTGATGCCGGTTAGAGCTTCCTATGTTGGGTAAAGTATGAGGTCAGGGTTCTTAACCCTGCTTATTTTACTCAGGAGGAAAGAAAAACGCATCATCTTGTTGGCCAGGATGATTTCCAACTCCCTTTCGGGTAAGATGAGTGGGTTGCACGATAAGGCAATTATCTTGTTCCTGAATCTGCAAGGTTTCCTTTTAAAAATTGACTTCTGAGTCGCACTGCCCCCAAGCTGTCAATGACTTCAGGCCTTTCCATAAATACTATCCTCCAGGACTGTGATGAGACAGCTCAAAATCTTAAGTAGAGTTGGAAGCACTGATCTTACCCTAAGTCAGGAAGTTAGGAAAGACCTGGCCGCAGGCCCTCTACCTGCAGACAAACAGGACAGGGGAGGCAAGGCTGGTCAGCACTCAGACCACCAACGGGACAGGCTCCTGGGCCAGCAACTTGGTGCTGCTGGAGGCGAGAAGGGCAAGAATGAAGCCTACCTCACAGAGCCAATGGGGGGACAAAATGAAGTATTTTTCTATTTTATCACATTCAGGATCAGATTATAGTAACAGTTGAATGTTTGTCGAGTACTTCACGGGCCAAGTTCTGTGCTTAGCTCCCCGCAAATGCAACACGTGTTACACACACACCATTCATGATGCCCTCAAAAAGTACAACCTTGGTTTTTGTCTCCTATGTTCCTTTAATGTTTAGTTGGTAGGGATGCTCCTCTCTGCCCCATCACAGGGGCTCAATCTTAGGATATAGTCTCAGGGTCAGTTTCAAAACAATAATCCAAATAAACCTGACTGAATGGCAAATTTTCTGTCCCCCAGTCCAAGCCTGCTTTGGGCTTGGAGCTGTGGCAGAAAGAATCTGGGGGTGGGGGGGGAGGGCTGCTTCTCATTTCTCTCCTACTCCTGTCTCCCCTCTGCAGCTTCAGGACCATGTCCAACCCTTCCATCCCACCCCCTCTCCCCTTGGAGTTCCTCTGACTTGGGAGTTTGCAGCTCTTTTATTTTTTTTTTTAAAGATTTTATTTATTTATTTGAGAGAGAGAGAGAGAGAGCAGGGGTGGGGAAAGGGAGAGCAAGCAGCAGACTCCCCACTGGGCAGTGGGCCTGGATCCCAGGACCTGGGGATCATGATCTGAGCTGAAGGCAGACGCTTAACTAACAGAGCCACCCAGGCACCCCTGAAAGTCATCTAAAGACTCATGTCCTCTGCAGCCCCGAGAAATCCAGGGCCAAGGCTACCATGTGCTGTTGTTTAAGTCCCACGGGGTACTGCTACTGAAATCTAGCCCACTCTGATCTCCAAGCTGAGGGCCCGCGGGGCAGGTTTATTAATTATGCTTTTCATTTTCTGTATTTTATGATGCTTTGGCATCCCGGGTCCTTACTGATCCTACAGAGACTGCCCCTCCCAGGGGTGGCTGAGTCTGGTCGTCGGAAACAACCTGCCAAGAGCATGCTTTCCACAAGCAAACCAACTAGAGCCCACACCCGCAGTGACCTCCTTTATCCAACTGTCACACATAAACCAATATTCCTCCTGCCCTAAGTTCCCCGAAGGTCAGGTCGCAGACAGCTAGATGGCCCCTACAGCCCAGAGCGAGCCTGAAATCATTCAAACTATGCAGCCCTAAACTTGTTCAAGCTCGTCTCCCCTGCTTTGCCCATACCTGGTGCCAAAACCAAAATAAAGGCTCTAGGCCTTGCTCTCCCCTCCCTCCTTCCACCTCCTGATGGACCCTGTGCTTGCTCCTGGGGCCCTGTGTGGAATGGCTTCGGGCCTGCATTTGGGAACTGTGAACAATGAACTCTTCTTTCAAAAGCAGTGTCTCCATGTCTGTCCCCTCAGCATACCTGATTAAAGGCAATCCCAGGCACATTTCACAGGGGCCGGGCCATCCCGGCCACCACAGGCAGGGCACCAGGCAGGTTCTGGCTGTGGACCCCCACTTCTCTCTAAGCCCCAGGCCAGCTCTGTTGGCTCTCCTCCAGATTCCTCAAGCACCCGGCGATGTGAGACCAGCCCTCTTTCTGTTCATCTCCAGTGCTCCCCCAGGGCCATGCCTCTTCAATTTAGCCGCACATTGGAATCGCCTGGGGAGTTAAAAACTACTGATGCCCACTGTCTCCCCTACTTAGAAATCTTGGGTTCTCTGGCCTGGAAGCGTGGCCTGGGTGCCAGGTTGTTCATGCTCCCCAGAGGGCTCCAGGGGCAGTAAGAGCCCGGGGCGTCCCCTTCCCTTGTAGGGGATGATGGTGCAGGGTGCAGAACCAAGGGGTTCATCCCCCACTGCCAGGAGTACTGTTGGCTGTGGGACCACAGCTGGATCTCCCCAGGATGGACCCTTGGAAGACACTGTCCACCAAGCCTGCCCACCCCTCCCCAGGAGTAATCTGCCTCCAGGGGCTGGCTGATATGGGGACACAAAGGCCTGCCCCTCCTCCTCTGTCTGAAAGTGGGACAATCAGAGGAGTCCTCCGAGGTCCAGAGCTGGGCCAAGGTCTCTGCATGACTGAGGGCAGCTCACCTCCCTCCTCTGCTGAGGGTCACCTCCCTTATTCCCTGGCAGGTATGAGCTGAGCACACATTCCAGTCAGCTTCCTGCTCACCGACCTCCATCTCAGGGTCATTTTGCTGGGGAACCTGACCTAGGACACACCTGTGGACTCAAGCCTCCCAATGTTCATGTCCAGCTCTCTTCTTTGCCTGGGGCTCTTCTAATGCCAGGTGCTCGGTGGCAGTTCCACTGACAACTCTTGGTTCCACATCCAAGCACAGGGTCTCTGACCTTGCAGGCTACCCAGGCCTGGCCCTTGATCACTACCTGTCCAGAAACCCAGTTTGGAAACTTAATGTCTACACGCCTGCCATTGGCCCTCAGCCCTCCCACTGCCATCTGACTGGCCGCCTGCCCTGCCGTGGCCCCACTAGCTGTTTCTTAGTCTTTCTCTCATGCATTCCCTCCCCTTCTCTTTTGCTAGCACTGGCCTTAGGGGACCACCTTCCCACAGATCACCTGGATTCATGCAGCAGCATCTCAACTGTCCCCAAATCCTCCACATTCTGTTCCATCCTTCATAGCCTGAGCGATCCTTCTGGAAGGTGCCTTTGGTGTTCCAAATTATTTCTCTAAGACCTTTCAGGGGCTTCCCATTGCCCTGGAGGTGGAGCCCAAATCTCTCAGCCAGGGGTATAAAGCCCTGTCTTATCAGAACCCTGTTAGGATGCCTGCCTTGATGCGGGCTGGACAGCGGTGCCAGCGCCTCTGCTCTGGTCCTGCCCATCGGATCTAAGAGCCTCCCTGACTCTATCTGCTGATGCCATACCTTTGCATGGCCTGCTTCCTCTCTGGGGAATGCCTGCCCCCTACATGCACAGCACCTACCTATCCTTCCATATTTAATGTTCCCACCCATGGATGACATCTCCATCAGGTACAGACTTCCAATAAAGCTCTCATTACTTCGTGTAGCGCTGGATTTCTTTCTGGGTGTGTCTCTCTGACTAGAGTGAGCTCCTCAGGGCCATCACCCTGCCCTGTTCTTTCATGTGTTAGCCCAGCACCTGGCGTGTGGCAGGTGTCCAATTAAAGCTTGCTGACTGAGTGCAGGCTGGGTGAGATGAAGGGCACAGGACAGCAATGCTACTGCTGGAGACACAACTGTGAAATAACACACACCCCTGCTTTTAAAGTACTTTAGTATTTTTAATGCTCCAACTTCCCAGATGGTATCCTATAAAAGGGTCAAATGCCATAAAAAATATTTCCCTCTGAGGTACTATTACAATTTCCAGTTTATAGAAGAGAAAACCAAGGCCCATAGGGCACCTGGGTGGCTCAGAAGGTTAAGCATCTGTCTGCCTTCAGCTCGGTTTTGGTCTTGGGGTCCTGGCATCAAAACCTGCATCAGGCTCCATGCTCTGGAGTCTGACTCTGCCTCTGCTACTCCTGCTGCTCGTGCTCTCTCTGGCTCTCAAATAAATAAAATCTTTTAAAAAAAATCAAGTCTAAAGATAAATAAATATAGAAATAAGTAAAAGAGAAAACTGAGGCCCAGAAAGGTCAGGCAACTGATGCAAGGTCAGGTGGGAAACTGGGGCGGGGTACAGCCGAATGAAAGCCTGGTTCTTCTGATTCCTACATGGGTCTCCTTCCAGGACATTATTCCTGACATCACACCATCACCTTCCCTCACCATAGCTGTTGAATGAATAGAGAAGTTATATGCAGATAATATTAGGCTCAACCCAGTCCTGCTTCTCCAGAGAGAATCCTATACAGAACTCATCAGAGATCACTCCAACTCAGCTCCGATGGCTTTGGCTATTACCGAAACATCAGGGATTCCATCAAGGCAAGGAGCTAGGGCAGCCATTCCATAAGGAAAAACAGTGTGGAAATGTGTTCACCTGCAGAAGGGATGCTGGGAGAAATGTGTGAATGCCCCTCTCTTGTTGAGCTAGGTCTTCCAAGGGCATCAGCCTCAATCACAAAAGTGCATGGAATCCCTTGACCTTGCCATCTCCATAACCACCTTTCAGAGAGGGACCCTGCTGGCCTCAACTTTACAGAGCCCTGGAAGGGGGAAACTGTGCCCAGCTGTGTCTACACAGCCTTGCTGATGGGTCCATCTGTCACCATCTCCACTCTAGGTCGTGCAGAAATCAATACCATCTGACCCTACAGAGCCCAATCCAGGCTACTATGGTTCAAATCACTGTAGCAAACATATTATTCTAGAATCACTATTCTTGTATGTATTCAGGTTCTGATTCTATTTCAACAGAACAATAATAGGGATCTCAAGAACATGGGTACTCCTGCCTTTTCCTGTGTGAGAAATAATACTGACATTATCCTCCAAGGGCATAACATTCACCTCTCACAAAGCTGCTGTGAGTTTTAGGTGTGAGGGAAGCACCCGAGTAGTGACCCATAATTGCTTTTTAAGACAGGCCAGATCCCCGCTCCCCTTCCTACAATATTTTCCTGCTTGTCAAAGGGTTTTGTTGTCCTATGCCTTGCTTAGTTTTTCAAGCAGTCCTATGGGATGGTAAGGTAAGAAGCTACTATTCCCATTGTACTGATAAGGATACTGAGGTGGAGAGAACAGTGGATCCTGCAGCAAGATCTTCCGTAAAACCAAGATTGTCCCTTCTCCATGTGAGAGAGAGAAATCCACGCAGTTTTAAAAGGTTGTGGTCCTGCGGAGTACATTTCCGAGTCAACCTACAGCAAGGGACTGGCACCCACTGCCTTCATCCGCATCTTACAGTTGAGGAAACTGAGGCACAGAGAAGTTAACTCATGCATACAGTCACACATGTTCTAAATGGCCAAGCGGGGACTAACCCCAGGTGGTATGGTACCCAGCCCGACACTCTCAACCCCCACGCTAGCCTCATGGACAGAAGGGACTCCTCAGCTGCACTTGCTGAGGCAGACCTGACTTCCCTGACTTTACATTTACAGAGATCGCCTTTTTCTTTCCTGCGGAATTAGGTAGGTAGCCCCATTTTCTCTAAATAAAGCTCTCTGCACTTGAAGCCCATTATTAATCCATTTGTCAGCCTTCTGTGTTCTAGCTGAGTCATCCTGGTTTCTGGGTCTCATTGTTAAGACTCATTCACACCATGCCTTTGTTTGCCACCTCCTCCACCTTCCCCACTGTGGGTCATCTACCATCAGATAGTGTCCTCCGAGTGGAACTCAAGAAAGGGAGACAAAAATGGTTTGTTCTGAGGCTTTAAAAGCATAAGGACATCCATGTGAATTGCATTTTCCTGTTGCTGACCTCAATTTAGGGCCTATGTATGGTGTGAGGCATGATTTTTTTTTTAAATTTTTTAACATTTTATTTATTTATTTGATAGAGATCACAAGTAGACAGAGAGGCAGGCAGAGAGAGAAGAAGGGAAGCTGGCTCCCCACTGAGCAGAGAGCCCGATGTGGGGCTTGATCCCAGGACCCCAGGATCATGACCTGAGCTGAAGGCAGAGGCTTTAACTCACTGAGCCACCCAGGCGCCCCGTGAGGCATGAAAGGCCAAGGAGCAGCCCAGGTTACCAAGGGTTCTGTGACCTTGGATGCCAGTCTTTCCCTTCTGTAGCTCTGTTCAGCTTTGGAGTTAGCTCCAAGTTCAAATTCTGGTTCTTCTCCTTACAAGTTATGGGGCTTTGAGCAAATGACTTACTCTTTCTAGAATCACAGTTCTCTCAGCTAGAAAATGCGGACGGTGATGAACACTTATTTTGCAGGTTGCTCTGGGGGTGATAGAGATGATATCCTAAGCATGGGCCTGGTACACGGGTACACGGGTGGAAGCCAAGAGATAGTTCTTTTTCCTCTTTGCTGTGGTCTTGAGCCAGTGCAGGTGGCCCATCCTAATCGAAAAGTGTGCTGAGGTTAGACCCGCTGCCCTGAGCCTGACATGGAGTCTGGGTTGAGTATACGAAACTCACATCTCAGATCCACACAGGAAGTCTAGGAGTTGAGGACCAGCATACCAGCTTCCAGGGGCCCCCACTGAATTTCACCAGCCACTGCCCCTTCTCCTTGTTTGCTTTCTACCCCCCCCCCCCCACCGGGGGCCTCTGTCCAGCTAGCTGGTACTCCTACTCTGGACACAGACAGCCCTGGTGGCCCTCTGCTGAGCGCACTGAGAAGGAGCATGGCACCCCTCTATCTAGGGCACTGTCTCCTCATCTGTGGGATGTAGGCTGCATCGAGGTACACATGCCCATCCCCTCCACTTGAGTGCCCTTGGCTCTCAGCACATGTAGGGTGTGAGTCCGGACTTCCAGAGTGCTGCTAGGATCTCCTTTCCTCAGCTCACTCACATTGCCTTCATTCAGCCCAGGCGCATGTCCTGAAGGACAGGGCCGAGTGGAGGGCAGTAACAGCAGGAACAGAGGCGCAGGTGGTGAGGCCTATCCTTAGCTCCGCCCGGGGAGTCCTGTTCACAGCTTTCTTGCCTCCGCCACGCCCCCTATTCATAGAGCTGTGGTCAACACGTCCCAGCCCCTGAGTGCCTGTTGCACTCAGATGAGCAGAGGCTCCACTCAGTATTACTGTTTTTTATGAAAAAGGGTCTTTTCAGAGCCTCACTCTTTCTCCTTATCTTTCAAATACCTTAAATGTTAGGAGACCAAACCCAAAGAAAGCGCAGAGATTTCAAGCCAAGGGCTATTTTCTGGCACTGCTTCGGTAGAGAGGAGAGAGACAGAGAGAATCAATTCTGGATATCAGCAAAACGCAAATACAGCTCAGTCCCTTGAGTCTGCCTTCAGCTCAGGTTGTGGTCCGAAGGTCCTGGGATCAAACTCCGAGCCCGTCTCCTTGCTCAGCGGGGAGCCTGCTTCTCCCTCTCCCTCTGCCCCTCATTCATGCTCTCTCTCTCTCTCTCAAATAAATAAAGTCTTAAAACAAACAAACAAAACAGCCTCCAGAGTGTGTGCTGATCCGGAGTTAAACAGGAATCATCGAGGAGTCAGACTAGCAGGATGAGAAAGCCCAGGCAGAATGTATGTTCCTGCTCCAGAGAAACATATTCATTTCTGATGGAAAGAAGGTTAACATTTTCCTAACCCCCAAATTTGTTCTTTTGTGATCCAGACTCTGAACCACTCAAGGCTTTCTAAGGAAAGAATAGCCAGGAACCGAAAGTCTAGGTATTGTTTGAGAGGAAAGAATAAGAGAAAACAGGGTGATCTGAGTCTTCAGAACTGAGAAAGAACACAAGAGTATAGTTTCTGTGATGAGCTGAAAACTGTCCTTCTCTTGCTTAAAGCTCTGTGGAAGTGGCAGAACTTCATGTAGGGGATGGCTATATGGACATCTAAGGAGACTGGTCCCCGAGAGTCACAGCTGCAGACAACATCAAGGGTCCTTCAGCCTGGCTGGCCAGAGAGAGGATATCTACCACTGGCAGAGCCACCTGCTACCACAAGGACATCCGGACTGGGCAGGAGGCTGGGCAAGCGTAATATGCTTAGCCGATTCCCTCCCAGACAGAAGGAGCCATGGAAGAAACACTGGGAGAAACAGCAGAGCACATGTAGGCCTTGGGGTCCTAAAACAACCCAGAGAAGGAAGCGAGTGTCCAAGGAAGCCATTCACCAAGACTCTGGTTGGCCCCAGGGAGTGTGAACTTGGGTTGGACTGAGTGGGCCGTGGGAAAATAAAGACACGTGGCTTCTTGCTTGTGTACCTGGGATGCAGTGTTCTAACCACTGGGGACAAATGCTGGTCTTGCAATGCTCACTGGGAGAGGGTAGTAGGTAAAAGAAACAAACAAGCTTGGATGACAAAGCTCGCACAACTCCCGGTGTCACACGCTGAGGCCATGAATTCCAACTACTTTCCTACCGCAGCTTTTACCAGAACAGCTCTCAGAATTAAACTAACATCCACCGCTTCTGGCTTCATTCCTTCCCCACCTTTATATGATTTCAAAAGGCATGGCCGCTTTTGTCTCTGGTTGTGGTGAATCAATTTCCTCATCTCTGTTGTCACTTTCTGGAATTTTGGGGAGACATTTGTTTTGTTCTTGGAATCATTTTGGAATAGGTAATTTTTTTAAATTTAATTTTATTTTTTCAGTGTTCCAAGATTCATTGTTTATGCGCCATACCCAGTGCTCCATGCAATACATGCCCTCCTTAAAGAAATACTCACTATCAGTCTCAAAACACACATCTTAGGAAGAGAAAAATATTGTTACAGTACAGCTCCACACTGGTCTTATTTGGTTCTTGAGACTTAAACTTTGCCATGCTCCACACACAGAGACTTGTGGGGTCAATGTCAAAATGTAATTATGGGCTCATTAAAGTTTGGCTTTAAAAAAAAGTGGTATTTAGGTATACAGGTTTTTTGAGAACTTTCTTTTATCTGAAAGACATGCACTTGTTTTTAAAGAATAAGCTAAAAATGCCAGTACCCAGATTTTGTAAATGCTTTCCATTGCTCCCAGTGAGAAGGTATGTAAACTTTTAAATAGGAATCTAAAAAAAAACAAAAAGCAAAAAAACAAAACCCAAAACTGAAAACCTTGAAAAGTAAACTTGTCAGAGGGGACAGGGAATTTACAATGGATTTATTTAACATTTGGGTGAATGGCTGCAGAACTGGAGTAGCTATGGAAATAGCAGGGGTGAGCCCATGATGAAGGTGGAGAGGGAGAGGGCTCTGGCTTCCAAGCTCCAGGGTAGAGCTGATGAAGTTCTCTGTGCTGGAGAAGCCAAGAACCTAATCCAAAGCCAGACCACCTGGGGTTGGGTCCTGACACTCACCGACTGTGTAACCATACATTAACTTAACCTCTCTGTTCCTCAGTTTGCTCATCTGTAAAATTAAGCACACAGCAGAGTGTCTTCCATGAAGTGAGAGCTTGGTAAGTGTTTGACCAATAACAAAAATGACAAAGTTAGAGCTCTTTTGAAAGAGATTTCTGTATTCCAGGAGTCAGATCTTTCTGCTATGGTCAATTAATTTCTTTCTCTTTCTTTCTTTCTTTCTTTCTTTCTTTCTTTCTTTCTTTCTTTCTTTCTTTCTTTCTTTCTTCCTTTCTTTCTTTCCTTTAAGACTTTATTTATTTATTTTAGAGAGAAAGCACACATGTGCGAGAGAGAGTACATGGGGGGAGGGGCAAAGGGAGATGGAGAGAAAGAACCTCAAGAAGATTCCCAGCTCACGGAGCCCGATACAGGGCTGAAATCATGACCTGGGCCAGAACGAAGAGTTGGACACTCAACCAAAAAAGCGCCCCCGCAAGTGCCCCTGCTTGGTCAATTTTGACTCAAGGACTGTATGAGCCAAATGTCCTGTAACTCCTGTATTGTAAGTGCTTTGCAAAAGCCCTAAAATCATATGCATTTATGGTTTTGATGTTCTTTGACCAAGTCTCTATGAGTCATGAGTTAGAGTACTTAAATTCTTCAATCCTGAAATTTTAAGTTTTCAGGTCACATATCTGTTACTCTGGTCCAGGGACTTGGCAATGGGGCAGAATTTAGCTCTGAATCATTCTGTCTTGCAGATGGCCCTGAAACTATTTTTGCCCTGGCCATGGGTAAGAGGTGGAGAACAAAAGCCCAGAGAAAGGAGGTGCTTTGCCCACGGTATGACAGCTGAGCAGTGACTAGAGACTCCTCCACGGCATCAACCTGCCTGTCCCATAGCCCCACATTATCCTGTCATTTACAGAGCTGGAGTAGCCCAGGTGGGCCCAGGTGCAGACATTTGGTGCCAAGCCCCACTGGCTTTGACTTCTTGCTCTATGGACATGATATTTAACCTCTACAATTCTCAGTGTCTTTATCAGTAGAATAAGGATAATAAAACCTATATTACAGACCTTCATGATAGTGAAATAGGTAGCATGTAAAGTGCTCGGGCTGGTGTCCGGTTCTGAGTAGCACAGTGTTTACCATTGTTACCATTTCACACTACCCAGAGCGCCAGGCCATGGATGAGGGGTTCTAGCATAGTTGTCCCTTTGGAAAACTTGTTTAAAACTATGCCTGCTTAGACCTAGATTGGGAGGGGTATGGGGCACCCTCACTCTCCACTGCCCTGGGCTGCATGACGAGGGACTTTGCCTACACACTCCTGGCTTTCTGCTCCACCCCATACTCACCCCCATACCAGTTACTGGGTTATTGGGTGGCCACCATTGGTCCACACTGGCTGGCGGGGTGGAGCTAATCTCATAAAGGCTTGCCTATACAGGGGGTGAGGCCTCTTTCTGCTTCTTCCCCTGGATGAGGATTTAGCTGCAACCCAAGGTGAGTGGGTGTCAGCATTGTAGACCCCTAAGCTCCCTTGGGGAGCAAAGTAGGCTGACTTGTTGCTCATGTAGCCAGGCCTTGTGTTGAACCCCAACACATTGACAGGTCTGACCTCCATTTTTCAACAGTTCCAAATGTGGGTGAGCAGGTATAAACCTTTCTGAGTCCATCAGACATTCCCTAAGGATTCTGACTCAGGAGGTCTTAGGTAAGGCTCAGGTCCCTCCTTTTTAAATAAGTATCATAGGCTGCTCTGAAGCATACCCCCTCCTCCTACAAACCACTGCTCTACAAGTAGTGAAAGCTTCTTACTAGAGGCATTCAAGAGGAGGCTGGGTGCCATTTGAGCCTCCATCCTTCATAATGATATGCATACTGCAGGCTTTCCTTTGTGTTTTCTCAGTCCAGCATTTTATAATTTGAACATTCTACAAACCATTTATTAGAAGTTTCCTTTTCTATATTGGGTATTAAAGGATTGAGGAAAAAAGGCATGGAAATTGTCTGATAAATAAGGCAGACTGCCCATTACCTTCTCTGATTCCTGAAAGTGACAGTCCAGGAATACAATGGTATTAACTGTGAGAATAAGAAAACAGAAGTGGCAACAGTGGGCAAGGCGGGATAGCAAAGTGGGGAAAGGGGCAATCTGAGCCCTTGGGGGAACCAAGAGGAAGCGAGACCCTAATGCTTGGAACAAGGGCCTGCTGAAAGCAGGTGTGGTTGTGTGAAAGATCACAGACCCTCATCCTCTGCCCTACAGAGGATGCCTACAGCCAGTCAGCTCTCTTCCCTATGGCGGACTGGCTCATTCTCACAATTAGTGGGACCATGGTACCTTCAGGCATGGGCATACCAGGCCCAGCAACAAAACATGAAGCTGAAAATTAGAAAATAAGTCTCAAAGCTCCTAATCACCTGCATCTGAACCCGCTCCTGCAAGCCATGGACCTCCTGTTCTGTTTAGAGAAACCATCCTCCAAAGGGAAAAGCCATCTCCCACTCACGTACTAGGGCCTGCTGACAACAATGCTGTTCACACTTTTCTCTCCCTGAGTGGAGCCCCATCCCTCACCCAGAGCTTCTGCTCAGCCTGTTTTAACTCTGGATGGGAGCACCAGGCATCTGAGGAGGTCTCTGACCTGCACTAGAAGAGAGGCCAAAAGAAACCAACGAAAAGAAAGAAATCGGGAGTAGAAGCAGAAAATGTAGTAGCTGAACAAAATAATTTATGTAGGGGACAAAAGCCCCATCAGTAATACCTACTGTGATATAGATGCAGATACTGTGTTTAGGAAACAAGAACTGGATGCCATGTAAAAGTGACATGTAAAAAGTCCCTTTAGAAATTAAAAATATGATAACAAACAATAAAAATACACAAAGTAAGTCGGAAGACAAATTTGAGAAAAACTCCCATGTGAAAGAGAGATGGAGGAAAGGAAAGGAAAGATTAACAACAGAATTAGAAGGTCAGTCTACGATCTGACTACAAGGATTTTGAGAAAAAGAAAAATAGAAGTATGGAGAGGAAAAACTACCAAAGAAGTGACAAATGAAATTTCCCAGAATGAAAGGACATGAGTCTATATACTGAAAGAGGTTCCTGAGAACTCTGCACAATGAAGGAAAAAGATCCACATTAAAGGCCATAAATTATAAAATTATAAAACAAGAGATAAAAAGGATTCTAGAAGCTTCCAGAAGTAAACAATAGTTTACTTACAAGTGAGCAAAAATAAAGTCATCAGATTTCTCATCAGCATTGCCAGATACTTGAGGATAGGGGAGCCATGCCTTTAAAATCTGAGGAAAATGATAACTGCCCAAGAGTTCATTATCTAACCTACCATCTACTGGGTGTATGTGTAGAATAATTTTTAGACTGCAAAGTTTCAAAAGATTTTCCTTCCCTTATGTTTTCTTAGGTAAGTACTTGAGGAAATGATTCAGAAAAGCAAGAAAATAAATGAGGAAGACATGGGACCCAAAAAACAGTGGATCTTATCTTCTAGAGAGACATAGGAAACCCAGGACAGGTCTGCAGCAGAACCAGAGACAACCAGTTTAGATTAAAACAACATGCCAGAAGACTGAGGTACAAAAATCAAATTCATAGAACATTTGCAATATATTTTAGCACTTTGCAAACTTATTGCCAAATACTTAATATTAAAGCATTTGAAAAAAAATCAACTGTAGGTACAAAGAAAACTAAGAAAGTGAGAAATAACAACAAAGGCATTACTAACTCTAGGAGAAACAAAAAGTTGCATGAAAAAGGAAAGCAACTGGGGTACATTTTCACAATATAAATATTAACCAGTGATTAATAAAAGATTGTGCTGTAACTATATTGATAGGGTAGAGAAAGGGAAGAGAGAGGTAGTAGTGAAAGAATGCCTAGACCTCAATTATTACACTAGGACATCAATGAAAATGTCTAAAACTAATGAATCTAGAAATAGTGTTACAACCAATTATTTATATATAAAGATTATACATAGATAGGCTTTATTTTAAGAAACTAGTTCAAATTATCTTAAAATGTTGGAGAATTATCAAATAACAGCTAAAAGAACTGTAAGAGACACAAGCGGGTGAAATAATGGACCACTGTTATTCCTTACAAGTGTTTTAGTAGTATAGGATTCCTTTTTAAACCATTTCCATGCATTGTTCTAACATAATAAAAAATTTGTTTTAAATCTGGTATGAAGTTGGGATATGAATATTTTTTTTATAATAATTTTTTTAAACATATATTTTTATCCCCAGGGGTACAAGTCTGTGAATCGCCAGGTTTACACATTTCACAGCACTCACCATAGCACATACCCTCCCCAGTGTCCATAACCCCACCACCCTCTCCCTATCCCCCCTCCCCCCATCAACCCTCAGTTTGTTTTGTGAGATTAAGAGTCACTTATGGTTTGTCTCCCTCCCAATCTGGGATATGAATATTTTTATTGGGGATACTTTTCTGGTGTTTTGTGTACCCTCTCGAGATTCTGGTGGTGAATCCCTAGTCTCTAGGCTCAGTTTCCTTCGCTGTGCTCCAGCCACACAACGTGAACTGACCTGGGCCTGAGCAACCTGAATGTTCTGATCTCAGGGAGGTGCTGAATCATAGCCAGGTATGACATAGCTGGTTGGTTAGGGGTGTGTGTGCACAGGATGTGTTATGCATATGTGTGTGCATAGGGGTAAGGGTGTGTGTGCACAGGATGAGGCGGGGTGATTTCTTTCAAATCGCTGTTACTTCCAACACCAAGCTCTCTTGGACAGGGACCCAGGCTAACAGGGTGATACTCTCCCCTCAGTGCTCAAAGCATAGGAAGGAATTGTGATCAGCGAGGGCTGTTTGAGAAGCTCAGAGGTCAAGTTACATGTGAGAGGAATCTTATGGTTCCAACATTAGGACTTGAAGTCTGCCAGAAGCAGCATCTGCCTCGTCTAATTATGGAAGTACGGTGTCTGGGTTGCGTTTCCCCAGGGCCCTAAGCCTACCAAGTCTCTCAGCCTCTACGAAACTGCACAGACTGGCGCTGAAGACATAGAGCACGCCCATCAGCCTGGAAAGCAAGCTCTACCTTCAGCAGCCCCTGAGTGCCCTCCATCGAATTAAGCTAATAAAAGAGGCCACTTAACCTCCCCGATGAAATGCTTCTTCAGTCAGTCAACAATATCGGTGACATCCATCCAACACCAGGCAGTGCAGAGAGAGAAAAGGCGAATCTGAAGCAGAAAGGCTTGGCCCCCAAAGGGATTGCAGTCAATGTGAAGTCGGAAGGAAGCAGTAAGAAAGGGCATGTCCCGATGTTGCCCTATCAGACCGAAGGCCCAGAAAACGCTTTTATGGGAATTCAGCAGAGCGAGGGAAAAGCTTTTGTTGGGAGCATCAGGCCAAGCTCAACTCATGTTTAGCTTCTCCTTTCTATTTTCAGAAAGCCTGTTAAATTATATTCCTTTTCAGAGTTTGTAACTGCTGGAGCTGGGCCTGTCTTAAAGGCTAAGTGATGTGGACTGAAAGAGGTAAGAGAGAATCAGTGGTACTAGGCAGAGGGGATGGCAGGAGGATTACAAGATGGAGGGAGAGCAGAAGACGTTCAGGAACGTGTGGACAGCTGAATGGTGCTGGAGGTTAGTTGCATTAGGCTTGGACCCTGGAACGGAATGTGGGGGTCTTGGAGGCCACACTGAGGAATTTGGGCTTCATTTGGTGGACACAGGATCCACTGTTTAGCCAGATAGCAACTATGACAGAATATAGTGATAAATGCTTTACACACAGCATGTCTTTCAAAGATTACATTAGCCCCACTGAGTAGGCATTACTGCGCCCATTTTACATATATAGAAACTGAGACTCAGAGAGCAGCAGGAACTTGTCCAAGTTCCACAGCTAGAAAACAGCAGGGGTAGGAAATCTACAACTTGAAGAATTCCAAGTCGGAGCATTCCACCATGCTCTGTGCCCTTCTACGGAGCGGCTGGTGAGACCCCAGCAAAGCACAGCCAGAGGAAGGTGGTTCGGCAGATGGGACTGCAATGACAAGAGCAAGGGGGGCTGGGGAGAAGGTGCACATGGCCCCAGCTGACCTGTCTCCCTCACCTCTGTTGGCCTCCCTGGCAGTCTTACTAAGCCACTGTCAGGTTTTTAACATGCCTACTGGCACCCTCTGTCTTCTTGGTTTGGGTTTTTTTGTACAGGCTGCTTGCTTGACCTGGGACAGTGTCCCCCCTGATCCCCCCAACTGGCTACCCAGTCATACCCTAAAGGTCAGGGAGGACACCACCTTCTCCAAAAGGCTTCCCTGGCCCTCCTCTACTGCACTGGGGCTGCTCCCCTGGTCTTCCCACCCTTGGAATTCCCACACAGGCCCCCACTGTCTGCTGTCCCTTCCATGTGCCCCTTGCAGGTGGGACTTCACAGCCCTCATCTTTGGGAGAGGGTCTGGTACATGATGGACACTCAGTAAATACTGGGTGATTTGACCAAAATGAGCTGATCAGAATTATATGGCTACAGGAGGTTACAGATTTGAGTTGTCTGCAGCAGCCCAGAGGAGGAGAGAGGAAGGCCTGAATTTGGGGGCATTAGTGAGGGAAAAGGGAGAAAAGGAGAAAGAGTTTGAATAAGAGGGAGACTTAGAGGTAGATGGCAGGAGCAGCAAGGAGAGGGGAAAAGCCAGGTCAGGAAAGTGTTCCAGCAGAAGCATCTCTGGAGAAGAGCTATGACATGCTTCCCAGGGATCTGCCTCAGCCACTCCCCAGCTTCCTACTCCGCTCAGCCCCAGAGGCCTCCCTGCACCAGCCATCCTGTCTAAAGCAGCCTCTATCGCCACCCTCCCCTGCCTTCCCATTTTATTCTGCTTCACATCATATATTCATTTGTCTCTGATCTATGTCCTCTAATAAAATGCAAGGTTCATGAGGGCAGAGATCCTGGTCTGTTTTGTCCACTGCTGGATAGAGCATGGAACAGTGCCAGGCATACAGTAGGCACTCAGTAAATGTCTTGTCCAATGAATAAATACACCAAGAGTTTGTCCAAATAGTCCAAATGGAGGCTCTGGGCTCCTGTTGGTTGTAAACACTAGAGGGTGCCCAGTGACAAGCCAGATCTGGATCCAGTGTTCCTGAACACCCCAAACTTTGTACCCTGCATCTTGGGCAGCAGCTCCCCAGAGAGACGGAGCCCTGGGCTAAGAGTCCTGATTATGGAAGGGTGATAGGAGCCAGGGCTCCTGGGCTGGGGTCCTGAGTGCTGGCCAGAACTTCTACTAGTGTGTGGCCTTGGGCAAGTTCTCCAAACTCTGCTGGGACCAGTTTTGCTCTTCTGCAAAATGGGTATAAATCATAGCAATCCCAGATGATAGGCTTGTTGTGTGTTGTGCAGATCACACTACACAATGCTGGTGGAGAATACTGGAGAATACACAGCTCCGGACCTGGGAAACCCTTCTGAGAAACAGGGGAGAAGCTTTCACCCATTTATTCAGTGGCACCTGCTATGTGCCCTCTGGGTGGCAGGCACGTTCCCTGCTCACAGGATGATCGCTGACTCACATACCCCTGTCTTCACAGACAGGAGATGAAGGACTGAACACAACACTAAGGGGTCTCACCCACTACAACAAATTAGCAATGCCTACCCAGATTCGGATCATGTCCGAGACTACCAGCCAGATGGCTCTGGGCAAGGTTCCTGCTCTGAGTCTCCATGTTCCAGCCTGTCAAGCAGGGACAGCCGAGGTACTTTCCAGGTCCAGGGTTATGGAAAGAGCCCATGTTTCACACAAGGTGCCCTTTGCATATTCTGGTGCCCGGTCGACCCTCTCCTCTCCCCTCTGCTAGGTGAGGGATTTGCCACCCCCTGCAGGTTGCTCAGCCTCCCTGGGCCTCAGTCCTCTCACCTGCACCAAGCCTCTACCCCAGGGAGTATTTGGGAGAGCGTGAGGGCACGTGGCAGCACTCAGCTCAGGGCTCAGGACCTGTTAAGTGGCCTCTATATGGTGCTGTGGACAAAGCTGGGCCTATCGGCCTGGGGCTGGGGGCACCGTCCTCCTCAACAGCTGTGCAGCTCAGAGTCAGGCGCTGCATGTCTCTGAGACTGGGGTGTGCAGACCCCACTGCCCTCCATGAGGACACTCTGCTGCACAAAGAGCCGAGGAGGCCGCAGATAATGTGGCCCCCTAGCACATGTGTGCAGGAATGAGTGGATCACAGAGCTTCCAATCCATCTTCTTGTCTTCCCAACATCCACTTAGAATGGAATGATGGCATAATGGCCAAACACCTGGAGGCAGGGAGGGTGCACCTTTGTTGTTCAGAAGCATTTGTTGATAGGAACATGTTCCAACCAGACCAACCAGGTAGGAAGAGCTGCCCATGGACTGGGAGCATCTTGATAGAAGAGCTTCTACTGAGCTGGGATCTGCCCAAGAAAGGCCAAGGCCAAAATGGCAACAGTAGGGATTCTACCACCCTGTGTTCAAACCCAGCTGTGCTGCCTGCTACCTGGGTGACCCTGAAGCACACTTATTAATCTCTCTGTGACTCAGGGTTCTCACCTGTGAGATGGTGATGATAGAGATGGTGCCTAATTCATGCATGGTCTCCATGAGTTAACATATGGACTGAGCTTAGAACAGAGGAGCCCATAGCACATGTCAAGTCTTGGAGCTCTGGGCCCAGGTCTGATGACGCTGACCGTGCTCTCAGCCTGACCTTTCCTGAATCCCTCTGCCTTCAAGGCTTCACCCCAAGGCAATCCCAGCCTGGTTGTCAGCAGCACGGGAGTCATAGAGCTGGAGTCTCATGGCCAAGCCATCTCTAGAACCACTCATCTTTCCCGATGTGGGCTCAGGAATTCTCTGCTTTCCAACACCCACTCCAGGCCACCCACTCAACTGGGCAGCTCAACTATTCATTTTCCCCCTAGCTGTCCTGAAGACAGGACAGCAAAGTTCAGGCAAGCTTCAAAGACTTTCTTTGAGATTCCAGATGACATGGCTTCAAGAACTATTAAATTTATCTCTGTATCCCTCCCACTTTCCTTGATGTAGACTAAGATACCATACCAGCTGAGCTGACGGAGGGGCTCAAGTGTCCCCAAGCCAGGGACATGCATCCCCACACCACATGAGCCGTCACACCAGAAGGAGACAGGAGCCCCAGGGCAACTTCACTGCAAGTGAGGAGCTCAGGGTCAAGAGAGGTCATTCGCCCAAAGTCACAGCACTGTCAGTACTCAGTGGCCCGAGTCTTGCCCACAAACTTCACAGCCAGTGAGCGAGGGGGTTTGTTTGCATTTTTGGAAGTGAAGAAGCATTAGAAGATTCATGAATTGGGGGCCCCTGGGGAACTCAGTCAGTTAAACATTCAACTCTTGGTTTTGGCTTAGGTCAGGTTCTCAGGATGCATTGCAGGCTCCTGAGATTGAGCCCTACATCGGACTCCATGCTTAGCGGGGAGTCTGCTTGAGATTCTCTCTCTCCCTCTGCCCCTCCCCTCCCTAAAAAAAAAATAAATCTTTAAGAAAAAAAAAAAGAAAACTCGTGAATTGGGGTATTCTTTGTCATTCTGAGGTCAAGGAAGGTTTTGCAGTCCTTCCACATTTAGGGAGCATCTCAGTGTCACCAACAGCTTGGTCAGACCCAGCATGATTCAAAGATGAGATCTCTGACCTCAGTTCCAGGGAAAGCCCAGCAGAGGAATGACCACTTGACTCCACAAAGGGACAAAGAGATTCTGCGTCTGAGAAGGGATTATTTGGGGAAGACTGACATGAGAACAATCAACTCTGAAGGCTCACTGGAAGGATGCAACTTATGTCAAGTGTCCGGCATGCACTGTGTACATAGGGAAATGAAACAGAGCTTCGTTTCTTCCCCACACCACAACTGAGAGACTGACTCCCACATGCCAGGCGTTGTCCTGAGAACATAAATTCTCACAACTACTCTGTGAGCTGTGCACACTTATCCTCTTTTTACCAACAAAGATACCAAAGCACAGAGAGGGTAAGTAACCTGCCCAAAGTCACAAAGCTGGTGAGGGGTAGAGCTGAGATCCTAACCTGGGTGTTGGTCTTGGGGCCCTTGCTTTGAATCACTTGACCAGGCATCAGAAGCACCTAGATGGCTCATTAAAGCACAGAGGGCTGAGCTGCTGCACCCCAGAGTTTCAGTTTTGGAAGGAACTGCTCTGGTCAAGAACCACACTTTGAGGAACCCAGAAAGGGAGCACTTTGACCACAGCTGTGGGCTGTCACCAAATAAACCCTAATCATCACAGTTTTCAGACATTAGCTCTACCGATTTCCACACAGAACGTAATTCCCTTTCATATTGTTAAAGAGGCAGACTCTGAGCGACAGCTAACTCCAGAAGCTAACTGGACTCGAACTGTCCCCACTTGGAAAGGCTGAATTATGTAAAAGAAAAGGTTCGGGTCTCTGATGTCATTTGAAGCAGCATGGCCATAAACCTGTGAGGAGCTCAGTGAGGGAAGGATGCAGAGGTGACAGTCTCCAATTTTCTTGTTTCCTGTTTCCCTTAAAGGAAATTCATCATGTGGTGGCTCACAACCCAGCTGAATGTTTTCTCCAGCTATAGAAAGCAGCTGGGTCATGCCCAAAATGAGATTCTTCATTTCAAAGAGGAAAGGTGTGATTTTGAAGTCACTGAAGAAAAAAGATGATTCTTATCAGGAGAGAATATTGGGCTATTTGGGGCTTGAAATCATTTTAACATAGATTAATATGTTTCCTGTATATAAAATCAAGCTCTCTTTTCCTCCAGGGCTGGTAGGTCCAGAGAGTTCTGGATCAAAATCTCACAGAAAATAAGAGCTCACACACACTCAGGGCTTGGGTCTACTTGAGAAGAGGACCACCCTGCCTGGCTCCCTATCCCAGGACTCTAAGCTTTGGGGACATTCTCCTGAGTTCCCCTAAAACAAGTCTGGACTTTGGTTCTACGGCAAGGAGGTCACAGGCTTCAAAGCCAGGAAACTTAGGCTCCACAGCCTTCCTGCTGCAGTCAGCTGGGTAATAATTATAAAACCTATCTGAGGCTGAGCTTTTAATCTGTAAAACAGAAAGTAATAATACTTTGTCCCAAATACTGCTACATGAATTAAATGAGATATTGGCTGACATCAATTTAGCACCAGTTGCAGGCACTGTTCCAAGTATTTGGCATTCATATCTTTCTCCAAGCCTTACAAAAGCCTCATGAAACAGGTGCCACTGTAATCCCATTGAAGAGGGGAGGAGACAGGCCCAGAGAGGTTTTGTAACCTACTCAAAATCCCACGATGCAGGAGTGGCGGTGTTGGGATGCAGACCTATGCAGTCTGGCACTGGAACCCACATACACAGTGCAATGCCCCACACCACAAGTGCTACACCTCACTGCACCACTCCATCCCACTCCACACTGCACCACACTGTACTACGCTGCAGCTGAAGCTGTTCTGTGACCTTCCGTTTGGAGTTGACTCTTCTGTTACAGAATCACATTTTCTTATCTCTTTTTAATCTCATGGTGGAATTCTTTGGTATGAGACCCTTTGTTATTTTGTAGATCAACAATAATGACTGGGATGAAATATGGCCATTTGGTAATGCCAGGTCTATAGGGTATAGTGGCATAAGAAAGAGCTACTGTCCTTAAGCAAACATAGAATGTTTACCCAGGTGGATCACAGACGGGCCACAGAGTGGGAGACACAATGGATTACTTTCTCTTTATACAACAAAGCAAAACTGGCAATGAGTGACAATAACAAAGTCACATCTACTTGAGGATTGAAAACATTGTTTGAAATAATTAATTGTTCTGAATACGGAATCAAAATGTCAAATTATTTAGAAAACAATCACACTGAGAAAGTGGCATATGACAATTGCAAGAATGTTGGCAATCTCAATTCAAAGAAAAAAATGTATGAATAGTAACAAAGCAGAAGTTAATGACTCTGGGAAGCACTAAATTAATAACAGTTTAGTCTATCAAATAACAAAATTAGAGGCAACCACTTGGAAATCTTGTTTTTAAAAAGAGAAAGCAAAACAAAACAAAAAAAAAGAGAGAGAGAGAGAGAGAGAGGGCACACAAAATCCAGCAGGTAGAACTAAATTGAATGGGAAGACATACAGACATGAAGGATGTTAAAACTTCTATAGCTGAATGTATGGCAGCACACATATTTGAAAGCACCAATGAAATACATAACTTAAATGAAAAGATAGAAATTAACAAAATTGACCCAAGAGAAAATAGATTAGATTATTAAAGAAGAAACTGATAAAGTTTCTTCAAAGAATTTCTTCCTGAAAAACTAGGTTGAGACTGTTTTACTAGTGAATTCTTTTGATGCTTTAATTATCAACTAATGTTACAGAAACTACAAAGAGTAAAAGATGAAAAGAGACAAAACTATGGGTTAAACACAAAAAAATTCTAGACAAATTTCATCTATGGATCTAAGTATATAAACATTAAACAAGATACAAATGAATCAAATTTAACAACATATAAAAATATTCCATAAAGCCCAAGGAAGATATATCCCAGGAAGGTAAGGATGGTTTAATATAAGACATTCTAATATTATAACACATCCAATAATTGATTGTCAGGTAACAGAAAAGCATCAATAGCTTAATAAAAATCAGAAGATATTTTATGCATTGCAGATAGTCTATTAAAAACCAAGATGGATCACCAAGACAGCATAGTACTAGCACAAAAATAGACACAGAGACCAATGAAACAGAATAGAGAGCCCAGATAGGAACCCTCAACTCTATGTTCTACTAATCTTCGTCAAAGCAGGACAAAATATCCAATGGAAAAAAAGACAGTCTCTTCAATAAATGGTGCTGGGGAAATTGGACAGCTATGTGTAGAAGAATGAAACTTGACCACTCTCTTACACCATCCACAAAGATAAACTCTAAATGGATGAAAGACATCAATGTGAGATAGGAATCCATCAAAATCCTAGAGGAGAACATAGCAGTAACCTTTTCAACATTGGCCACAGCAACTTCTTTTAAGACACATCTCCAAAAGCAAAGGATACAAAATAAAAAATGAACTTTTGGGACTTCATCAAGATCAAAAGCTTCTGCACAGCAAAGGAAACACTCAACAAAACTAAGAGGCAACACACAGAATGGGAGAAGATACTTGCAATTGACACTACAGATAAAGGGCTGATATCCAAGATCTCTAAAGAACTTCTCAAACTCAACACCTAAAAAGCAAATAATTCAGTCAAAAAATGGGCAGGAGACATGAACAGACACTTCTCCAAAGAAGACATACAAATGGCTAACAGACACATGAAAAAATGTTCATCATCATTAGCCATCAGGGACATTCAAATCAAAACCACACTTAGAATGGCACAAATTGACAAGTCAAGAAATACCAAGTGTTGGAGAGGATATGGAGAAAGGGGAACACTCTTACACTGTGGGTGGGAATGCAAGGTGGACAGCCACTTTGGAAAATATTGTGGAGGTTCCTCAAAAAGTTAAAAATAGAGCTACCCTATGACCCAACAATTGCACTACTGGGTATTTAGTCCAAAGATGCAGATATAGTGAAAAGAAGGGGCACATGCATCCCAATGTTCATAGCAGTAATGTCTACAATGGCCAAACTTTGGGAGGAACTGAGATGCCCTTCAACAGACAAACAGATAAAGAAGATGTGGTCCATATATACAATGGAATGTTATTCAGCCATCAGAAAGGATGAATACCTACCATTTGCATTGACCTGGATGGAACTGGAGGGGATTATGTTAAGTGAAATAAGTCAAGGAGAGAAAGACAATTATGATATGGTTTCACTCACATGTAGAACATAAGCAATGGCACAGAGGACCATAGGGGAAGGGAGGGAAATCCAAAGGGGGAGAAATCAGAGAGGGAGAGGAAACATGAGAGACTAGGACCCCGGGGTAAAAATCTGAGGGTTTCAGGGGGGAGGTGGGTGCGGGGAGTGGGTAACATGGTGATGGGTATTGAGGATAGCATGTGCTGTGATGAGCACTGGGTGTTATACTTAACTAATGAATCACTGAACACTACATCAAAAACTAATTATGTACTATACAGTGGCGAACTTAACATAAAAAAAAGCCTTAAATAAATTTGTATTCTTTGACCTATTGTTTCCATTTCTGGGGCACTAAACCACATGAATAATTAGAGAGCTGAGTAATGATTTATGGAGAGGATTGTTCATCTCAAGTTCTCAAATTGCAGTGTTTCACTAATAAACACTGGAAACAATCCAAACTTCCAGAAAAAAAAGGAACAATGAAACAGACCATGGTAACTCAAAAAATATTGTATGATTATTAAAATTATCATGCCAAATAATTTCAATGCCTTGTTCACAACATAATGTTACAATATAATCAGCATATAGAAAATTATACATGGAATGAAGTAAATGTATGTGTGTGTCTAAGATATATGATTAAAAATAATAGCAAGAAAAATGAAAAGCTGTTAGAATCTTTATCCAGAAATGGTAAAATATAGAAGTTTAATGCTCTTATTTTCCACATTCTTCCATATTGTACACAATGGGTATCATAATCAGAAGAATCAAGTAAGTCAACAGGAAAGAGTTAAAATATTCATGGGGGGAATGGGTGGCACAGGTGATGAGAATTAAGAAACACACTTGTGATGAGCGCTGGAAGTGTTGAATCACCATTTTGTACACCTGAAACTAATGCTACACTGTACGTTAACTGGAACTTAGATGCAAACTTTAAAGAAAAAGATTTATTAAAGAGGTGTTTGTTTTGATATCATTCACAGTGAAAATTCAAAAGGCTAGGACATTCAGTAACGGACAACAGTCGCAGGGCACCTTTCTGATGGAATTACGATGTTACTGCTGAATGTTTACTGACACTACAAGTGTGCTTACGAAGAGTCTTCAGTGAGATACAGAAATGACTTTGATGTGGTGGAGATTTTCTAAAAGCCAAACAGAAAGCTGGGCACAGTATTAATCTCTATTGGATAACAGATACATAGAAACATAGAAAGAAACAGACCAAAAGGCTCAAAGTAACTGCCTCCCCTAATACGCCAGAATCTCAAGTGGTTTTACTTCCTTCTCTATGTTTTTCAAATGTTCTGAGCTGAGCACAAGATATTCCTACAAAAGAACAAAGTGGATGTAAGTCGTCTGTGAAGTGTATGCCCCGAGAACAGTGAGGGACTGGGAGCCCCCCTCACCAATCTGTCCTGGCCCGCTAGCTCACCCGGAACGGATGTCCCCCCCACCCCCAGGCATATGAACCACACGCTGATGGCCCCACGTGGTCCCCTGTCTTCTCACACCTCTGCCTACAATTTTCATCCAAGTTCCTTTCTTCTTTCCCAATGCAGGAGAAACAGCTAATTAATATGTTTTTAAAATATCCTTTGGAAGCAGAAAATGTCACATAAATGTTCAACTCCCCCACATGTTCTATGATGTGTGCTTGATTAAATTTGCAGCGTAAGTGTTAATTCCTACATTTACTTCCCTGTCTTGCCTTCCAGGGGTCTGCTCTAGAAGTCTTCCCACTACTTCCTCCAGCCTCTGCATTTCAAAGCAATTGCTTGCATGGAAACACAGTTCTGCTCTCTTTAGGTTTTTTATTTTTTATTTTTTTTTTCCTCACAAGCTCAGTTGTCTCTGTCTTTGAAGGTAAATGAGAAATATGATGAAAACAGAGAAAATGAGATTCTTACACTCAGGTGAAATAACTGTGGGTCTCATGTAACCAGAATGCCATCAGTGTCCGCAGAGATCAATGAAAAGTTTCCATTTGACATTCCTCCCTGTGATGGGCACCCAATATCCATCTTCCTGGAGCATGGCTTTGAAAATAAGGCAGCTACTGAGTTACATATCCTCTAGCCAGGTCCAAGACTCTAGGAAAATCCAACCTGATGGGAAGAAGCCTCTGGGGAGCCATGGCTCACCTTCTTGGCTGGCTCGGGGCCAGTGGGGGCCTGGGTACTGTGCCGTTGGTCAGCACCAGGCTTGCAAGCTTTGTTACTGCAGGTGAACCCCTGCCTGGGAATCTAGGCACGGGGAATCCAGGTTCCTGGGTCTTCAAATCAGTTCTATCTTCAAGTTGCTCTGTGACTTGGGCAGTTCATCTCAATGACCTTGTCAATTCATTCCCTACAAAGCTGCTTCTCCCCTGGGACTCCCTATCTCAGCATCTGATGTGCAGGACACCAGGACTTAACCTGACTCCTCCTCCCCTGGACACTGTGCCCCACCACTCACCAAGCAAACTCGTCTGCTTGTCCCTGTGCCCACTGCCACTACTCTAATCCAAGCTCCCATCTCTATACTGGACCAGTGCAGTCTCTCTGGTTTTGACTGGGGTCTAATATTTTCTCCACACGGCAGCCCAAGTCTTTAATTTATTTATTTATTTTTTTAAAAGTAGGCTCCACACTGGGTGTGCATGCCTGAACTCAGGACCAGGAGATCATGATCTGAGCCAAGATCAAGGGTGGACACTTAACTGACTGAGCCATGCAGGCCTCTTTTTCTCAAGTGCATGGCTTATCCCACTGTTGCCCTACTTCCGCCTGTGGAGGACTGCTCAGGACTCTTGAATAAAGCTCAGCCTCCACAGGTGCTCTTGCTCCCCATCAGGGTTTGTGAGAAGTCAACCCCATGCAGGATCCAGCCCACAAATGGAAGGCTCACTCCTTCCTTCCTTCCTTCCCTTCTTTCCTTCCTTGCCAAATGGTTTCCAATATTTAAAAATCAAGAAATACAACATAAATACTGGGATTCTAACTTCTCCTGGAAATCAGAAAATCTATCAGCTGTAGCCCAGCATCTGGTGTGGAAACAGCAGCAGCTGGTCTCACTGGACGGGGCTTGCCCCACCAGCCACCACAGGACCACTAAGCCCGTCATCTTGCCCACCCTTCATTGTACCTCATGGCATGTGGGGGTCCTTGCTCCTGGAATGTGGCCCCTCTTACCTTCCTAGTGCCTCCCTCCTCTCTCCCTCTAAATGCCCCATCCCCCTGGGGCTTCGGCTCTGGACAAATGACAGGGCCTTCACTTATACCTTCCTCTCCACCTGGAAGAGTTTCTTGCCTCTGCCACTCTCTCCCTCCATCAGCCTGACCTGGGTAAGTCCTACTAATCCTCAAGGCATGAGTTTCAATGTCACTTCTAGAGGAAAACCAACCATTCTGGGCACCCTGCTCTAGGACAGTGCCCTACCTTCCCCCCATCATGCTGGTGATCTCTGGTTACTTGTCTTTCCTGTGAATTCCCCAAGGGCAAGGACTAGTCTGATCTCCTCTGTGCACGACCACCAAAAACCAGCCCAACATGTGGCACAGAGCACCTTCCAAATATTTGCTAAATGAGGGAGTTAACTTGCTACCCCTGGATTTCATGTACATACACATCATTAAGACAGGATTTACCAGAGGGAAAAGATGCAGAAGCAAACAGAAATGACAACACGGGACAGGTACCTGCGTAAGGTGTCTGTTCCGGAGACATGCGGAACAGTGTCATTGTTTGCCAGAGATATTCCCCAGGGGAAGTCATGCTGGAGTGGAGCCTGGGGACTTGGGACTTGGAAGCATGCCTGCTACCGAGGAGGACTCTGGCTCATGGAGGTGGTGAGCTGCCCAGGGTTACAGGATCCATGCAGACCACCAACATCATAAATGTCAGAATATACCCAGTTCACGTACATGCCCAAAGCTGCGGCTCCAGCACCCAACTCAGTATTCAAGAATGTGTTGAATGAGTAAAGGAGTGAGTGAATGAAGAGACAAGACAGAGGTTTAAGAAAGACCGAGGGACAGGTTACGGATGGAATGTTTGCGCCTCCCCACCCCAATTCACATGTTGAAACCTAGCCCCAAGGTGATGATGTTAGGATGTGGAGCCTCTGGGAGGTGATTAGGTCATGAGGGTGGAGCCCCCACCAGCACGATGAATGCCTTTATCCAAAAAGACCTGAAAAAGAGAATCTCTCTCCCCATTTGAGGACAGAGTGAGAAGGCAGCGGCCCACAAGATGGGAAGTGGGCCCTCTCCAGATCTGGTCCCCTGATCTCAGACTTCCCGCCTCCAGAACTATGAGAGGTACAAACTATCTTGTTTGTAAGCTGCCCAGCCTGTGGTATTTGCTACAACCGCCTGAGCTCCCAGTGGCAGGAAGGACCTAAAGCTGATGTGAGGCGTGTGATGAGGAGCTGGAACTTATCTTGAAAGAGAAAAGCTTAGCCTCTATAGGGGCAGATGTTTGTTTACTTTCTTACTCCGAGGACCACATTCCTATTTGTTGACTTTAAAATACATTTTTACATTTAAGGGGTAGAGGCTGTCATTGTTACCTCATTTTTATCATGCATTTGACACATGGGGAAAGGCATGCGGAGGGCATGGAGCTTTCCTTCCTTCTCCCAAATGTCACTCCCCCAAAATTGTCCATGTTCACCAACCTGGAAGCTCTCTGAATCCCATCCTTTGTTGGGGGTTGTGGAGGCTTCATTACAAAGGCATAGTTGAGATCACTGGGCATTGGCGACTGACACACTGTCAAATGTCACACACATAATGTTGACTTTTAGAATTTTAAAATATTTTAAAAATATTTAAAAATAATTAAGAGTCTCTTTAATGTGGGATCTCACTTGGGTAAGGAGACTGTTTCCACTATGCTCGCGTTAATTATAGAAATCATCACGCATGTGACAACCACAAATATAAGGTGTGAGTTGTTTTTGTTTTTGCAAAAGAGAAAAACAAAACAGCCACCATAATAACCCAAAAGGGCTGATAATGAAAGATGAGAAGATGTTTCCTCAGTGACCGGGATCAGGTCAAGTAAAAAAAGGCCTACACAATACACTTCAAAAATGGTTAAAATGCTAAATCTTATGCATATTTTAACATAATAAGAAGTGTCAGCAAACACTCGAAAATATTTTTAAGTGATAAATGACATCCAGCTCCCATTATCTTGCCAGGCTTGATTCCTCAGCTTGCAAAACCTTCCCTGAATGAGTCAGGAGCTGGCGTCAGGGTCACTGAGGCTCAGGCAGAAAGGGGCCCTAAATCTCCCTACCTAAGCTCTTACTGTCTTATTGTGAATTATAAAAAGAAACATATATTTTGGTCTTCCTCATTCCTGACACAGAGCTTCTAAAACCCTTGGAATTTCTTAAGAGATATGCGTAATAAAGGTGTCTTGATATTCATAAAAACCCCTTTAAGCCACACCTGAGTTTATGTTAATGAAGTGACTTTTGGAAAGCATCTAAGGATAGGGGCTGGATGCCACGGAGCCATCAACTGAGTAACCTGAAACCTCCACGGAGGGCAAAGGGCTGGGGACTGAGTTCCCTTGATGATGGCCAGTGATCTCAACAATGCTGCCCTTGATTTTTGGTTTTTTAACTTAATTTAATTTAATTTTTTCAGTACCAGTGATCCATCTCCTCCCTCCCTCCAATCTTCCAGTGTAGGTGGGAAGGCCATGCCCTTCTTCCCTCATCCTGGTGGGACACACAGGAAGCAAGTTTGTGGACTCCATCTCCTCCCCCTCTCCCCAGGACCACTGCCTCAGTCCCTCTCTCCAGTCTCTACTGGGTCCTCCCCTCCCTTCCGGCTCTTCCCTGCCGAGTCCACATGTCCACACCATCCCTATCCCCAGAGCCACCTTCTAACTTGGAACTGGCCATGTCACTTCCTTGCTCAAGTGCCCCTGGGCTCCCCAGTCCCCCAGGATGAAGTCTACTGAGGCTCAATGAACAGGCACCTCGCCTCTCATGCTCCCCACACAGGCTCTCCCCTAGAACCTCAAGGTACTTGAATCCTGGCAGGGCTAGTCCTCATTGCAGGCTTTTTCTTCCATTACTCCCTTCTGCAATATCTTCTCTCCAAACCCCATCGTCACCTGCCTAACTCCTGCTCAGCTGCACTGCTCCATCTAGAGGCCACCTCTTCTGGGAGGCCTTCCTTGATCCCACTCTCCCCACCCCAACCTGGGTGAGGCTTTCCTCCTTGCCAAGGCCACACAGAAAGTCAGCTGTTCAACTGGGATTCAAAGTCAGACCCTCCCACTTCCCAAAACAGAAGACTGTGCAACCACATATGTATGTAGGAAAGAAAGAGAGAGGTAGAGCAAAGCAAAACATCTTGGAAAGATGCCCCAGCTATAGTAAATGAAAACAGCATGCTGCTGAACAACGTGCGTGGCATGGTTCAGTTTTAAAAATGTATATATGTTTATATAGGTTTGTATAAGCAAAGAAGAAAGCCTCAATAAATACAAATTGAGCTGCTGAAAACAGCTATTAGGTGGGCGGATCTGAACATTGTGCAAGGTTTGAATTTGTTATGTGTTCTTTATGTTCTTAAAAAAAAAAAAAACAAAAACGAAGAAACAAATGCAATCAAAGGAACTCAGCAGCTGTCTCCCAATAATATGTGAAAGGCCTGAACACTCAGGAATTCCAAGCCTTTGTACGCAGGGCTCACCTCCGGCTACCCTTGGTCCTGGAAGGGACACGGGGAACTGAGAGGACAGCATGAAATAAGAAGGGTCAAGGTGGGCTGGCAAGCCACACTTACCTTTCCCAGCAACTCAGGCAGGCCCAGCACCTGCCCGGCGAACACGCCGATGCAAATGAAGATGGCAGTCACCTGCCCCAGAGAGCCACGGATCTCCTTGGGCGAGATCTCGTTCAGGTACATGGGGAGTGCACTGAGGGCAATGCCTGTGAAGGAAGCATGGCAGCCATGAGAGGACAGTCTTCTCCAAGGGAGGAGTACTGTGGTCAGTGTGAGGGCTGTCATCCTCAAGGGAGACCGTTCAGAGCCCTTCCCTCTTCCACATGCCCTCTCAAGAACAGCAGCATAGCCACAATGCCACTCTCAGCATTCTGCACGAACTGCCCATGCTCTCCCATGCCCTGCATTATTTCATCCTTAAAGTACGCAAGGGAGGTAGATTTCATAGAAGGGGAAATAGATGATGATGGTGGTGGTGGTGGTGGTGATAGCGGTGGTGATGGTGATGGTGGTGGCGGTAGTGATGGTGGTGATGGTGGTGGTGGTAGTGATGGTGGTGATGGTGATGGTGGTGATGATGGTGGTGATGGGGGTGATGGTGGCAATGGGAGTAAGGTGATGGTAGTGGTGATGGGATGGGGGTGATGGCTGTGGAGGAGGATGCGGTGGTGATGGTGGTAATGGGGGTGATAGGGGTGGTAGTGGTGATGATGATGGAGGTGAAGGTGGTGGAGGGGATGTTGGAGGTGATGGTGGGGGTGATGGCCGTGTTGGAGGATGTGGTGGTGATGATGGTAATGGAGGTGGTGGATGTGAAGGTAATGGTGGAGGGGGTGTCAGTGATGGTAAAGGTGGTGTTAACAGCCAACATACCCAGAGCTTACTAAGTAGCAGGGATCCTTCTTATCTCTTTACATATATTATATGTTTTTATAGTAACCCATTGAAGTAAATGTATTATTATTATCCTTATTCTAAACATAAGGAAGCTGTGGTACAGATGGAGTAACTTTCCCAAATCACCAAGTGACGTCCAGAGATGCCCAAAGAGATTATTTTGCCCTGAAGATCAGGTCTCTGATTCTGGAACTCGAGTTCTTCCCACTAGCTAGCAGTGCCTCTATGTAAATCAGGGCACTCAGGTCGGGCAGATACTGTATTACCCAGTTTACAGCATTTTATAAGTGCTTGTCAGTTTCAAGAAAGTTTTCCACCTGCAGCTAGGTGGAAAAGCCCTTTAGAGGCCTGCTAGTGTATACAGATGCACTTGTCCCAGGCTGACTCACAGCGTGTTGGGAACACAGAGCCTCATTTCATAGGCCTTCCCCTTCCTTGAGGTGCACGGCCTGATGGTGCGCAAGGAGCAGTCAGGGGCACACTCCCTCACACAGGGCTAGTTTAGCTGCCCCAGTCCTCCTAGGGTCTGATTTGAGCAGCAGCTCTCAGCTTGTGAAAAGCAGAAGGGACCTCGGAAAATATTCTCTAGGGAAATCAGAGATGCTGAAGGAAATACTTTAGGGACAACTGGAAATGTACATTTTCCTACAGGGGTGCAAAAAAATTTGAGTCCAGTCCAAAGCATTTTACTAAACAGAATAGTCTTAATTTTTGAAAATGTAAATACGACCCAAATCTTTAAATTGTACAATGTGGTCCAGGGAATGATCACAAAATGTGCACAGCTGTGCAACCCCCACCTAGGTCAAGAATCAACCTACACTACCAGCATCCCAGAAGCCCCCCCCCACCCTGTGCTTCCTCAGAAGCCTCATCCTCCCCCTTCTCCCCAGAGGCCACCGCCAGCCTGACTGCTATCACCAACGCTCCGTGTGTGGAACCATAGCTGATGCATTTCTTTTGTCTCTCATCTCTTTGTGTTTCTCATGGGTGTGAAATGCATCCATGTTGTAGCATGCATGTAACTGCAATTTTTTTGTTTTTATTGCTTCGTAATAGTCCCAGGTATGAGTATATCCCACTTCATCCACCTTCCTATTGATGGACACTCCGGCATTTTCCAGTTTAGGATCAACACTAACAGGGCCCCATAAACATTCTTAAGTAAGTCTTTTGGTGCACATGTATGCACATTTATATATATAAGTTGCAACCATAAGATACATTTGTTCGGTTTTAATAGAGCCAATTTCCTGAAATTATCATACCAATTTATACCTTTATGAGAGATGTATGAAATATACTTTGCTCCACATTTTTGGCCAATATTTGGCATTATTGGTCTTTTTAATTTTTAGCAATCGTGGCTTTAATCTGCATTAAATTACTTATTTAACCACTAATTGCTAATTAGTAATTACTAATGAGAGATTTTATTTTAATTCCAGTATGATTAACATTCAGTGTGACATTAGTGTCCGGTAGACAATATAGTGAATTGACACCCCCATACAGCACACAGTGCTTATCACAAGTGCCCTCCTTCATCTGCAGCCCCTATTCCCCACACCACCCCCACCTCCCCTCTGATAACCATCAGTTGTTCTCTAGAGAGAGTTAAGAGTCTGTTTCTTGGTTTGTCTCTCTCTTTTTTTCCTTTTTTTATTTCTCAAATTCCACATCTGAGTGAAATCATATGGTATTTGTCTTTCTCTGACTGACTTATTTCGCTTAGCATTATACTCTAGCTCCATCCATGTCATTGCAAATGGCAAGATTTTATTCTTTTTGATGGCTGAGTACTATTCCTGTGTGTGTGTGTGTGTGTGTGTGTGTGTGTGTGTGTGTGTGTATTCCACATCTTCTTTATCCATTCATCTATTGAGGGGCACTTGGGCTGCTTCTATAATTTGGCTATTGTAAATAATGCTGCTATAAACAGGAGCACATGTATTCCTTTAAATTAGTGCTTTGTATGGTGGAAGTAAACACTCAGTCTTGTCGCTTTCGGATCATAAGGGAGTTCTATTTTTAACTTTTTGAGGAATACTAATACGATTTTATGTATCTTTTGGCCATTTTTGTGAAGATGCCCATTCCATCTCTTAGCCATTTTTGTAAGAGTTTTTCTGTGTTTTTATTATTGATTTGTAAGCGTTCTTAATGTATTCTGTATATGAACCCTTTG
Organism: Lontra canadensis; assembly: GCF_010015895.1. Classification (NCBI taxonomy): domain Eukaryota; kingdom Metazoa; phylum Chordata; class Mammalia; order Carnivora; family Mustelidae; genus Lontra; species Lontra canadensis. The sequence goes on along the minus strand of NW_022630995.1, from coordinate 61,012,243 downwards.
TCGATTTCATTCACTGCAAATATTTTCCTGCTCTCTGGGTTCATCCTTCATGAATGGTGATTTTTTTGCATGAGGTCTTTAATTTTAATGTATTCCAATTTATCAATTCTTTTACTTTAAACTAGTGCTTTTCTGCCTGTTTAAGAAATCTTCTCCTATCCTAAGATGGTGGAAAGTCTATATAGCACATTATCTTTTAGAAAACTTCCTGTTTTACCACTCATCTTTAGAGCTGCAATCCATGTGGGACTGATTGCGTGTATGAGGTAAAGCGGTATTCAAGTTTTATTTTTAATGGAATGAAAATGTCAGTGTCAATACAGATGCAGCATCCAGCATCTTGGATGGTGCAGTCTGTACTTTATCCCTAAGACAATTCCCCGAGGAGGAGCAGCAGCAGAAAAATACACACACCAACTCTTGACCCATAAACCTCTGTTTTACATAAACAGCTAAGCTGTAGAAATAGTAACTAAAGCTATCACTGTAGAAATTCCATGGCTGTACACATAAGCAAAAAGGGTTCTTTTATGGTTGCCAAGATGAGTACTCTCCTTCCTTGTTACCCCAAGAATCGATGTTTCTGGAAAGATGCAACACATAAAAGCATTCTGTTTTAAGCAAATGTCACATACAATTTTCCAAGCCCCAAAACATAGGTGCATATACACACCGGCTCCATTCTTGGAGTCAGCTGCCCCCCTCAGGCTACCACTGGGGCCCATTCTCATAGAGCACAATTATAACCGAGGACCAGCCTGCAGTTCACAACCGCTGGGAACCCCAGCTGACCTGATATCATTTGCTGAAAAGACACCCCTTCCCTTCAGCTCTCCAGCTACTGCTTTGCCATAGGTTAGTGCCCATATATGTATGGGTAAACTTCAGAAGTCTCATTTCTCTTTCACTGATCTATTTTTCTGTCTTTGCCCCAATCTGCCCCAATACTCTGAACCACTGTAACTCTCTAAGTGTTGATATCCAGTAGATTAAGTGTTCCAATTTTTCTTCTGGAAGATGATCTGATGAATTCTCAGCACTATGCATTTTCATATACATTTTAGAAGCAGCCTGCAATTTCTATTTTACAAAACCTGCTTGGATTTGCTTGGGTTTGTGCTGTATCTATGGATCAATACAGAGGGAAAACCTTTATAATGTGGAGTCTTCCAATTCATGAACACAGACCACCCCCTATTTATGTGTCTAATTTCTCTCCACAATATTTTATAGATTTTTTGTAGATAATAAGGAGATGAGACATTGCATACTTCCCATTGGACTTATTCTTGGGTAATGGTTTCTATAATGTTTCAGATGGTATAACTTATAAATTTAATTTTCTACACACAAATAAAATTACTTTTAGTTTATTGACCTTACATAGAAAGACGACATTGCATTTAGTATTACAAGCATACAAGTATGATGACCTTTTATCCAGAGACCCTCGCAGCCAAATCCACTCACACATTCTGAGGTTTATTTACAGATTCTTTTACATGTTTTATACATTCATGATATCTGTGACAGATGACAGTTTTAGTTCATCTTTACCAGTCTTTATATCTTATATTAAAAAAGGTTTTGTTTGCCTCATTGCATTATCTAGGACCTCTTGTACTATGATGACTCAGAGTGGTGACAGCATATATCTTGTCTTGCTTTTGAGCTCAGAGGAAAACCTATTAACAGTATACTCAATATGACGACCACTATAGGTTTTGGTAGGTAGTCTTTATTAGTTTAAGAAAATTAGTTGGTTTAGAAAAAAATTGACTAGATGTGTTTTTCCTTTTCTTTTTTACCATAAATAGATACTGAACATCATCAAATGACTTTTCTGCATATATCAAATAATATGATTTTTGTCTAAAACGTATTCTGTAAACATGAACTAGCTTGATTGATTCTCAAATGTTAATCCAATCTTCCATTGCTGGAATAACTCAGCTCAGTCTCAACATATTATCTTTTTATGTTTTATTGTTGAAATATTGTTATGTTTATTGTTAAAATTGCTAATTCTTTGTTTAGGATTTTTATATCTATGTTCCTTGACCTGTAATTTTTTCCTGTAAAGTTCTTATTGGGCTAGCTATCAAAGATATACTCATCTCATAAAATGAGCTGGGAAGTATTCTCCCACAAATGTTTATAAGGAGTTGGCATTGTTCTCTTTTAAAGGAGACTTGAATCTCTTTTGATGGAAAGTTTTCAAGTATATGTTCAACTTATTTAATAGACTAGGACTATTCAGATACTCTATTTTTTCTCTCATTGCTATTGGTTAAGTTTTCTTCTTTCTAGGCATTTGTACCTTTCATTTACATTTTCAAATATATCACATCATGATATATTCTCTCTCTATGCTTCAGGATCTATCCACTTAGTTCTTAATATTAGTTATTAATTCTTTCTCTCTTTGTAAACAGTCTCACAAGGTGTTTATCAATGTTATTAATCTCTTCTAGAACTTACTTTGACCTTGCTGATGCTTTCCAATAAACTCCCTTTTCTAACTTCTTGAGATGAAATCTTAGATTATTTTTAGCCTTTCCTGTTTTAAATATTTACATTTGAGGTTATAAATTTTACCCGAAGTATGGCTTTAGAATGTCTTATGTAGTATTTTCATTATCATTTAATTCAAACCACTTGAAAAATTCCATTGTGATTTCTTTTTGCCCCTCCAGTTACTTGGAAATACACATTCATTACTTAGTGTGTATGCTACTTACATCTAAATTTCCAAACTTATGAGGATTTTATCCCTATATTTTTGTAATTAGCTTCTAACTCAATTCTGTTATGGTCAGGGAACACAGTCCAACTTTAATCCTTTGAAATGTGTTAAGACTTGCTTTATGACTCATCATATGATGAATTTTTATAAATGGCCCATGAATGCTGAAAAGGAGTGCGTGTTATACGGTCCTAAGATTTAGTGTTCCATATACGTTAATTAGCTCATATGTGTCCATTGTGTCACTCAAACCTCCTACTGCTGTTTTTGTCCACTTGTTCTATCAGATACTGAGACCATATTTCTCATTTTCGTTTGGCTAATTTTCAGTTTATACTCATTTTCAGTTTATCATTGTGATGCTCTATATGAAGTGCATATCAGCTTTAGAATTGTTGTAATCCTGATGAACTGAGAGCTTCTCTCATTTCTGGTTATCCTTCTTGCCTTAAGATCTACTTAGTCTGTTAGCAGTGTTGTTGTACTGGATTTACAAGAGTGGGTTTTTCCCATCACCTTATTTTCAATCTTCCTATATCTTTATATCTAAGGTACAAACAGCATATACACAGGTATTTGTTTTATCCAATGTAACCATTCTTCCTTTTAATTGGAGTACTGGCATACTTGTGTCTAAATTCAACATCCTACCATTGGCTGTTCTATGTGGCACTCTTCTAATTCCTGTGTTCTCTTTTTTAATTCCTTATTTAAATTCAATTTAGTTGGAATATTTTCTCTCCTCTTTTGCCTTCTTCAGGATTACTTATTTTTTGAGTCATTTGACTGTTCTATGTTATTTTCTCTTCTTTTAATAATTGCTCCAAAGATCATTTCATGAATCTGTGTCTTAGTTAAATCTGATATGAATTAGTACTTTTAGTATTTCCTGGATAATGCTAATAATTTAATACAGACCAACTTTACTTACTGTCTTCTTGATTTATATGCTATTTTAATTGTGTATTTTAATTTTTTCTGTCTTTTTTCTTTTTACACACACACATACAGAGACACACACACAAACTCAGAGACATGCACATACACAGAAACACACAGAGACACACACACAGACTCAGACAGACACATACGCATATATGCACACCTGCAGAAACACACATACACACAGACTTGGGCACACACAGAGACACACAGATACATACTCATACACTCACAGACTCAGACAAACACACAAACACACAGTCTCAGACACATACACACATATCCAGACACATACACATAGACTCAGACACATACACACATATACAGACACACAGACTCAAACACACACATACGCAGACACATATATGCACACATGCAGAAACACACCAACACACAGACACACAGACATACACATAGAGACATAGATACACACAGGGACACACATACACAGACATACAGGTACACAGAAACACATAGACTCAAACACAGAGAGACATACACAGACACATATATGCACACACACAAAGAAACACACATACACACAGACACATACATACATACAGCCATGCACATATGCAGAAACACACATACACAGACTCAGACTTATGAGGAGGGAGGTTTCAACGGAGTTTTCATATGCTAAAGAGGGCCTACAAGGTGCTGGGAGACCAATGTTGTCTTTTAGCAAGCCTGGGGCAGCTTGGTGGGAACCTGTCCAATGCAATCCTCCACAAACACAAAACACCTCTGTACCCTTCTAATTTGACCTTAACATCTGCATGGATTTTGCCTCCAACACCAAGTTGCACCAAGTCTGTTTCAATGTGAAAATGTGTTTCTTTTTTTGCTAAGCTTTTTAGAGAAAGGACACTTGGAGAAGGTGTCCGGGGCTTCTACTATGGCTCCAAATACTGCCCACAATCCTGGCTTGAGCAGCACAGCCTTCTGAAAATCCTCCAGGCTTATCACTTGGCTTTAAATTATTTATTATGAGCAGGACAGACAATTCATCTCCTGGCCAGCAATTTTCCCTTATTTCTGACCAAATGTCTTCCTTTAAATGCCTGCAAGTCCCCAGCTCTGCTTTGAGAGGGTCTGATGAGAATAAATGACAGGAAGCCTCCATGTCTTGGCCTACCTCCAGTAGGTTGTATTCCAGAAGTCAGAGGTGTCTGGTTTTTTCTCCATTCCTTGTTCTTACTTTTTTTTCTGTTTCTTTTTGGAAATATCATCAGAAAAGGGGTCTAACAGATATCTGACTTGAAAATGGGGCTTTGTAAAAATGGCCTCTCTCAAGTCCAGCTTCTTTTTTCTTTTCTTTCTTTTTCTTTTTTTTTTTTTTTTTGATGCAAAATGGTGGTTTATTAAAGCACGGGGACAGGACCCCTGGGCAGGAAGAGCTGCTGCCCCGGGTTGTGAGGGATGGCAGGTTATGTACCTTGTGGTTGGGGGAAGGGGAGGGGAAGGAAGGTTTCAACGGAGTTTTCATATGCTAAAGAGGGCCTACAAGGTGCTGGGAGACCAATGTTGTCTTTTAGCAAGCCATTAACATCAAGATGGTTGGGAGAGTCCAGCTTATTTTTAATTAAGGAAGCTCAGAGAGAAACTAGTTCTGTGAAGTAAGTGTCACCTTCCCCAGAAGAACTGGAGAGGCAAGACCACTGGAAAGAGGCTAATAGATAAAATGTAAATGTGCTGGAAAAGCAGGCCCTCCATGGCCTCTGTTGGGAAAGGCCGGGCATGCCACATCTCACCTAGCCTTCGTCCTGAGCCGGCAGGGCCTTTGAAACTGGATATCATAGTCTACACCTGGGATGTGTACCTTAGTAGCTGAGAATAAAAGGAATAGCACCAAGAATGGCAATGATCCTGTCACCATTCCTGGTGAGGGGGAAGGCACCATAGGCCTGGAATGTAGTAAGTGCTTCTCACACATACCTGCCATCAGTTAATTTTTGCATCCCACTGAGCTGGGGGGGGGGGGTGGCTTTTGATGAAGCCCCTTTGCCAGCCCGGGAAAGAGGCTAGGACTGTGAGGCAGAATGCTGCTGTGTGACCCCACTGGTTCACAGAACCCCTTGAGTCTGCATCCCTAGGTCGTAGGTCCCTCCAACACTGATGGTGCCCCTGGCCAGGGGGCTTGATTTGGTTAATGGGACACTGACAAGCGCCATGAGCAGTGACTTGCCAGGTGCTTGCACATGGGGTCCTGCCCCCAGTACCACTCTCTGGCACTCTGGGGATCCCATGGGAAGACTGGGCCGCCCTACCGAAGGCTGAGAGACCACGTGGAGCCAGGATGAGCTGGCCCTGCAGGGATCCCCTGACACCGACCCAGCTGCCAAGAACCAAATAGATGAGCGAGCCCATGTGAAGTCAGCCCGCTGCTGGCTGGGCTGCAGCCCACTGTGGCATGGGAGGGAGCCCAGCGGAGAGCCGCGGCGGTGGCCCACATTAGAACTGCCCCACCAGCCTGTGGAACCCCAAGCTCAGCAAAAGAGTTATTGCTTGAAGCCATTATGCTATGTTTGCTAATGGCTTCAGAGAGCAAAACCTAACTGATACAAAATAATGAAATCAAGGTAGGTTTGGGGGGGCCCAGTCAGTGTAAACACGCAGACCTCAGCCTTAACCACTTCAGTCACATGTCTCTGAGCCTTGGTGTCCTTGATGAAAAATGACAAATTGACAGTCCTTCAGCATTAGCAGGAGATCAGAGCAGAAGAAACCATGAACAGGACTGGTTAACTGCAAAGCACCACATAAACTTCAGGTATTATTCTTACCAAATAACATTTTCTATAGCCAACTCCTTTCTACTTGAATACCAAGACAGAGAAGTAATTTCACCCCAAGTCTGGTTATTACTAATCCTGAATATTTCCCACCAGCAGCAGGAAGGGACAGGAAGTCTTCTCCCCTGACCTTCTTCAGGTCCTCACTCTCCTGCTCACCTCTCCCTGATATATACTTGTTGTTGGGCTCACTCCCAAAAGCCTGGTGCCTGCAGCGTGCAAGAATCAGCAAGGAAGGGAATTAGCTTTTAACAAGCTCACAGGTTCCAATAGCATTTGGCAGATTACATATACATATGTAACACACACACACAGCATTTTGTGAGCATTATGACAGTCCTTCAAAGTAGGTATTGTCATTTCCATTTTACAAATGGGGAAACTGAGGCTCAGAGCCATTTAAGCAACTTGCCAGTCAGTAATTGGCAAACTACAAAACTTCAACGCAAAGGCAGGGATTTCTAATCCAAAAGCCTGCAATCTTTCCACAAATGCCTACAAGTAAAACCTTACTGACTTGAAATATTTAAAAAGAAAGCAGGGCTGGTTGGTTGGTTGGCTGGGTATAATGACAAATTTTGAGGCTCCTCTTCTCTCACACCCCAGAGCCAGCAGCTGGCTGCACCTTGCTGCCTCCTGGCCACCATCTTGACCTGCAATGGCTCTCTCCCCTGGACAACTGGCTCCCTGACTCCACTCCTACCCTCCTTTACACTCTTCTCTACACAGAAGCAGGAGGAATCTCCTCATGTCACATTCCTCTCAACCCTCCTCTGGCTTCCCATCACCCTTGGCACAAATCCTGCAAGGCCCAACGTGATGTGACTGGCCCCTCTTCAATGTCATCTGCAACCACTCTCCCCAGCTCACCAAGTTCCAGCCATGCTGTCTCCTCACTCTCCCTTTGATGTGCCAAGCATGAGTCCATCTAAGGGCCAGTGCACTCTTCTCTTGGTCAAGAACCCAATTCCCCTGATACTCTCTTGGTTCTCCCACTTGGTTCATTTTGATATCTGCTCATATATTTCCTACACTAAGTGGTCCTCCCTGGCTGGCCTATCTAAAATAGCCCCCACTATCCTCCTGTCCTGCTTCAATTTTCTCCTAGGGCTTGCCTATCTACCTTACATATCCAATTATATATCCGTCCACCCACTAGAATGTAAGCTGCAGTGGTAGGGAGTAGGGGACTTCATTCACTACTGTGTCCCCAGCATGGAGAAGAACGCCAGACACAGCAGGTGCTCCATAATGAATGCTCAGTGAATACATGAAAGAATGAATAAGTTAGAGGCACAGAGAGGAAACACGACCCTCATTAAAAACTCCCTGGAAACCACAGACAACCTTGGAATATGAATTTTACAGTGAAGATGACAAAGCAAAAGGCATGATATACGACTGAAGACCATCCAGGTCTCCAGAGTTGACTTGGGTCTCTCCCAGTTAGTTTTTCTCAGTTAGCAGGCCAGAGCCTCATGTGTGGTTCATCTCATGGGACTGTCCTCCTTTATGCAGACTTCTTGCATCCTTGGTCCCTGGCAACTCAATACTAATAGGAGCCCAGTCATGTGACAGCCTCAAACACCACTCACACTTCCAAACACCCCCGAGGATCATGTCCCACCCTGCCTTGGTGAAGGCTTACCTCCATCCACGCCCATGATGAAGCGTCCCACAATGAGCATCTCGAAGGCTCCTGCCTGGAGGGAACAGGCCATCAGCAGTGCAGCAGAAATTGCAAACCCATTGTTGACCAGCAGAGTGTACTTCCTGGAAAACAAAGGGTGGTTTGATGAGGAGGCCCACCATGAGGACGTCAACCTACCCATCTCAGGAGCAGGGGTCAGGCCTTCAAAATGGAACAGCATAGCAAGACTCAAGCACAGTAGAAAGAGCATTAGCCTAAGGGTCAGAAATGGGCCAGAGCCCCAGAAGCCCCCACTTGCCACTTTTAACTTGTGACTCTGAGCAAGGCACTTCTTCCCTCTCGGTTCACCACTGGGACTGATTAGGTCACCTTCAAAAGCACTGTCGTGATCCATGAATTACCTGATGCACTACTATATGTATCAATTCTAAGACCTTCACTTAACATTTCTGATATCAAGATGTGTCTTAGAATCCAAAAGTCAGAGCTCAGGCAGGGAAATGGAAACCACCCTAGTGCTTTTAACAGAGAGAATTTAACATAGGGAGTTGGTTAGGCAGGCACTGGGAGTCTGAGATGTCAAAGGGGGAATCTCTGAAGAGAGGTGGTGTCCATTTGGTGCTGACACTTTAGGGGCTTGAAAGAGGGACCTTTAACCCCTTGCTTATCTTCAAGGATGGGCGCTGGCCCACTGGGGCTGCTACTCTGAGGGGCACCATGTTCTGGGGAGTAGACATAATCTGGGAACTAGACTCAACTGCCAAGTTCACTGCTGGGACTAGTAGGAAATTCAACCAAACTAAAAGGACCAAGCCACTTGTCCCTCCTCCTCTAGTGCCCCTCTTGTCAAAGGGCAGATGAGGCATGCCAGTCCCAGCCCCTGCATCATAGAGCAGAGCATCAAGGGTAAGTTTGGAGTGGAGAGACAATAGCTTAATAACCAGTGCAGTATCCTATAGCTTAAACTGGCAGGTTTTCTCTTCTCCCTCCCTCCTTTCCTTCCTTCTTCCCTTCTCTTCCCTTGCTTTCCCTCTCTTCCTCCCTTCCTCTCTCCCTCCCTCCCTCCTCTGCAGATCATGTAACAATGCTTCTTACATGTGATGACATCTTCAATTTGATGAACTACAGCACTAACGGTGAGATTGAACTAATCCCCTTGAACACAGTGAGTCAAACCCCTATGGAAATATTATTAGCTGCTCTGTCCCGGGACTACTCTCACTATTCTGTGAACATATCCCTAAGACCTCCTGGTTGAGAAGCGTGACTTGTTTGGAGGCCTGGAGACCCAGGTCCCTGCACCAGCTGTAGCTTTTATGAGCTAGGTGACTTTGTACTTGATTGCTCTGTGTTTTCCTTTCCTCACTTATAAAATGATCGTAATAGCTCATCCTGACTGAACACTGGCTATATGACAAACCCTATTTTAAGTACTTTATATGAATAGCTCAACTGATGCTCAAAATGATCCTATGAGGTAGGCACTTTATCATCCCTATTTTATAGATAAATTAACCAGGATATAGACAAATTGGAAACTTATTTTAGGTCATACAACTAGTGAATCAAGAAGCTGGAGGAAAACACCATAGCTTCTTACAGGGCATTTTCCCCTAATGATTCAATGAGTTAACAAGTACTAAATTATTTTGTAAATTGCAAGAAACTAGGGACTTGAAAGGGGCTTTGTTATTACTTTTGGGTGCTAGAACCCTTAAATTCCAGGCCAGGGCTCTTTACACAATTTTTACTTATCTCAAACATTTCATTAAACTTTTCTACTTCCTACATCTTCTTAGAGAATCCCAAAGCTAATGACTTTTGTGGCTCAGTGATGATGGTACAAAGACTGCTCATGGCAAAGCTTTCTATGTTGATGAACAACTTCTAACAGTGAACAACTGAAACAATCCAGATGTCCTTCAACAATGGACTATTTAAATAAATTATGACACATCTCTATAATGGCACATTGTACACACATTAAAGCACAAGGGGCTTTGTATATTTTATGTGGGAAGATCAAGAAGCTGACAGCCTTCCCTTTGAGATCAGGAACACAACAAGGATGCCCACTCTCATCACTCTTGTTCAACATAGTATTAGAAGTCCTAGCAACAGCAATCAGACAACAAAGAGAAATAAAAGGTATTCAAATTGGCAATGAAGAAGTCAAACTCTCTCTCTTCACAGATGACGTGATACTTTATATGGAAAACCCAAAAGACTCCACCCCCAAACTTCCAGAACTCATACAGCAATTCAATAACATGGCAGGATACAAAGTCAATGTACAGAAATCAGTGGCTTTCTTATACACTAACAATGAAAACACAGAAAGGGAAATTAGAGAATCGATTCCATTTACTATAGCACCATAAGAACCTTAAGATACCTGGGAATAAACCTAACCAAAGAGGTAAAGGATCTGTACTCGAGGAACTACAGAACACTCGTGAAGAAATTGAAGAAGACACAAAAAGATGGAAGACCATTCTTTCCAACCAGAAAAATAAACATTGTTAAAATGTCAATACTGCCTAGAGCAATCTATACTTTCAATGCCATTCTGATCAAAATTCCACCAGCATTTTTCAAAGAGCTGGAGCAAACAATCCTAAAATTTGTATGGAATCAGAAGAGACCCCGAATTGCTAAGGAAATGTTGAAAAAGAAAAACAAAACTGGGGGCATCACGTTGCCTGATTTCTAGCTTTACTACAAAGCTCTGATCACCAAGTCAGCATGGTACTGGCATAAAAACAGACACACAGACCAGTGGAACAGAGTAGAGAGCCCAGTTATGGACCCTCAACTCTATGGTCAAATAATCTTCGACAAAGCAGGAAAAAATATCCAGTGGAAAAAAGACAGTCTCTTCAATAAATGGTGCTGGGAAAATTGGACAGCTATGTGTAGAAGAATGAAACTTGACCATTCTCTTACACCATACACAAAGATAAACTCGAAATGGATTAAAAGATCTCAACATGAGGCAGGAATCCATCAGAATCCTAGAGGAGAACATAGGCAGTAACCTCTCTGATATCAGCCACAGCAACCTCTTTTAAGATATGTCTCCAAAGGCAAAGGAAACAAAAGCAAAAATGAACTTTTGGGACTTCATCAAGATCAAAAGCTTCTGCACAGCAAAGGAAACACTCAACAGAAAAAAGAGGCAACCCATGGAATGGGAGAAGATATTCGCAAATGACAGTACAGACAAAAGGCTGATATCCAAGATCTATAAAGAACTCCTCAAACTCAACACACACAAAGCAGATAATCATGTCAAAAAATGGGCAGAAGACATGAACAGACACTTCTCCCATGAAGACATACAAATGGCTAACAGACAACATGAAAAAATATTCATCATCACTAGCCATTGGGGAGATTCAAATCAAAACCACATTGAGATACCACCTTACACCAGTTAGAATGGCCAAAATTAACAAGACGGTAAATAATGTATGTTGGAGAGGACGTGGAGAAAGGGGAACCCTCTTACACTGTTGGTGGGAATACAAGTTTGTGCAGCCACTTTGGAAAACAGTGTGGAGATTCCTTAAGAAATTAAAAATAGAGCTTCCCTATGACCCTGCAATTGCACTACTGGGTATTTACCCCAAAGATACAGATGTAGTGAAAAGAAGGGCCATCTGTACCCCAGTGTTTATAGCAGCAATGGCCATGGTCACCAAACTGTGGAAAGAACCAAGATGCCCTTCAACGGACGAATGGATAAGGAAGATGTGGTCCATATACACTATGGAGTATTATGCCTCCATCAGAAAGGATGAATACCCAACTTTTGGATCAACATGGACGGGACTGGAAGAGATTATGCTGAGTGAAATAAGTCAAGCAGAGAGAGTCAATTATTATATGGTTTCACTTATTTGTGGAGCATAAGAAATAACACAGAAGACATGGAGAGATGGAGAATGGAGAGAAGGGAGTTGGGGGAAATTGGAGGGGGAGACGAACCATGAGAGACTATGGACCCTGAAAAACAATCTGAGGGTTTTGAAGGGGTGGGGGCTGGGAGGTTGGGTGAGCCTGGTGGCAGATATTATGGAGGGCACGTACTGCATGGAACATTGGGTGTGGTACATAAACAATGAATTCTGGTACACTGAAAAGAAATTTAAAAAAAAAAAGATAGATTGTTAACTGCAAAGAGCAAGGAACAGAACTTTTTGTGGAATATGCAACAATCTGTGTGAAGAATAAGTGTGTGGGTGTGCGTGTATGCGTTCATGAAAAGACTGATACAAACCTTTGAAGAGATACACAACAAAGTGGCATCACAGGTCGCCTTGAGGAAGGGGATCTGATCGGAGAGAAATGCAATGGAAACTTCCTACTTGACACTCATTTGGTCCTTTTGAAAGTTATACCATATGAATGTATTAATTATTCAAGATATAAATACAACCTCCCTGTCAAAAAATCAATTTAAATGGATGTTATAATGAGGGGAAATTATGATTTGGCCAAGATTTAAAATAGATATTCCCCTCTAAGCTGACCTCCCTGCAGAAGGTCACAGACTCAGGCTTCAAAACGATGAATCCAAAAGCACTAATTTCTGTTATTAGTGAGACCTCAAAGCACAATGAGAGCAGGCTAGTGCCCCGGGTCTGTGCAGTGCTCATGGCCCTTCCCTTCAGTCTTCTGAGGAACTGACATGTCAGCCTTAAGAAGAGAGCTGGGTGGTGGTGGGAAGACCTGCGGCCTCACAGAAGCGAGGACTTTCATGAGCGTTTCCACCTGGCAAGTATTTAGTGAGTGCTAGACATGGGGTCTACCACCGGGAGTAAGTCAGTCCCTGTCCTTGCCCTCATAGGGTTTTTAAATCTAGTTAGGGACACAGAAAAATGATCTGTCACACGGAAGTCAATTAGAAGTAAAGATACTGATGCTGAGAGTGTATAAGTGGGACCTGTGCCTGTCGTTGGCCTGTCTATCCAGGGAATCCTTCCTCTGCTCTGCCGTCTCCAAGGGAACTACATTTCCCAGACTCTCTGCTTCCTGCTCTCTGGTAGGCCTGGCCAAAGAGGGGCCTGATGTTAATCTCCCCTGGCAAAAAGAGGAGGCTGGGTATCTCCCTTCCTATCTTCCTGCTCCCATAGCAGCAGGTGCATCTGTTCTGCAGCCCCAGCCTTTTTTCTGGGATTCCAGCACCCTGCCCCCCCTGCCCCCACTGAGTGGGCCTGACTCATAGGCCCCAGCAGTGCTGCCTCAGCCTTTTAGCCTTCCATCCCAGGCATGGCAGCAGCTTGTCTATGAAAAAGTGATTTCCCACAAAAAGCCAAAGTGTTCTCCCTGCAGCTCCATCTCGGGCCCCAGTTCTACTCCTTGAGACCTCATAGCACAAACCCCTGTGGATGCAGAGCCTAGTGTAAATCAAGTTTGTGAAGAGGTTGTTGAAAGAGGGGAGAGATGGGAGGAATGCTGAGGCCAGACTCAGGATTCTTGGATGTTGAGCAAAACAACATGTTCTGTAACCTATAGACTGAGCAATGAAGGGTTTGATCAGAAGTCAGACATCGACTCCTATGACCCTGTTCCAGTTAAGCTGGACCTCTGATGCTAGGATGATGGTCATGACTTTCGTAGCAATAATGTTTGCATTAGTTGGTGGTTTGCAAGGCTGGCTTCTCATCAGATCCACCAACAGCACATAAGAAGAGAGACTCTTTGGTCCCTCCCTAGAGAATCCCAATACTTGATGCAGACTCAACAAGAGACCATCTGAAGAGTCTAGAAAGAGCATGGCTTTTACATAAATGGTCTCATTTCATTCATTTCATCTCTTACACCTGTAGCCAGCAGTACCCATGACCTGGACAATTCACCGAGGAGGAGGTGGAGGCGTTACAAGGTGGCAGCCACCTGCGTGTGGCTAAAGCTGCCCCAGAAAGGTAGGACGCATCGGTCTCCTGCACACTGGCTGTCCACTACTGGAGAGAAGCCACCCTCCACCCCACCATTCCCATACGAACATAGCTACTATGTCTTGGCCTTCATCCCTCTGCAGCCACTGCCCCTTGTGTCAGCTCCTTTTAGAGTGAAACTCCTTAAAGGGTACTGTCTGCTCCCCTCCCCTTCTTTCCTCGTCCCACTGATTGGATCCTTGCTACCACTCTGTGGAGACTGCCTTTGTGAAGATGACCAGGAACACACACCCTGACAAACACAGCTGTTGTGTACCCCTAGGACAGCCTCTCAACAGCATCTGATAGGGTTGACTATGTACTCTTCCTGAAACACAGTCTTCTCAGGATGTCTGGGATCCCACTCTCTCCTGTTTTCTCCCTACCAGCTTCTCCTTCTCATCTCAAGGCTGGTCTGTCCTCTGCCTCCACTCCCTCCCTGTGTGATTTCACCTAGTCCTGTTACCTTAACCGATGGCAATTCCCAACTGTATCTTGGGCCTAGAGTCATCTCAACCCAGACTTACATATCCAGCTGCCTCCTAGGCATTTCCACTTGCATGTCCAACAGGCATCTCAAGCCATGCATATTTAAAATGGAACTCTTGAATTCCCAATGCTAATCTTTCAACAAATACATCCAAATCCCTCTTTCCTCAGTCTTCCCCATCTGAGTAAATAAAGACTCCACCTTCCTAGTGGCTTACATAAAAAATCTGGGAATAATACTTCCCTCTCTTATTTTCCTTCTGACCTCCATGCATTCCATCATGGAGTCTTACTGACACCACTTCCAAAATATATCCCAGGGCAAAGCAGTTCTCCCATTTCCAGTTCACAGTGCCACAGTGGAGCAGACCACCATTGCTTCACACTCTGACAAATGTAGGAGCCATGGGGGGCTCCTGATTCCACTCCTGGCCTGCTGTATAATTCATGGTCCACCCAACAGCTACAGCGATCCTTGCCAAGCAAACACTGACATACTTCCCCTTACTTAGAACCTTCTAGGGCTTCCCACTGCACTGAGGATCAACTCCACTCCTGGGCCTATAAAACCTTGCATGAGATGGCCTTTGCTACACCATCTGATACTCAGGTCTTCATGCTCATGAGCCTTCCTGCCATCTCTTAGGGGTGTCAGGCTCCTTTCCTGACCCACGACCCTTGTCCTGGGAGCCCCTCTATTCATTGTCCCAGTCTTATCTCACTCAAGTGATTCAAATGCCATCTCTGACACTATCTGATGCAGCCACTCCCCCAGCTGCAGGGCCCATCGCCCATAACCCTATCATCTTACTTTTCTTTACGGGCCCAACAACACAGAATATGAGCCCACATTTCTTTTGTTTATGTTGGCATATGCCCTCCTAGAGTATCAGCTCCATGGGCGCAGAGATTCTGCCTTATCGCTGTAGCTCCAAGGACTAAACCTTTTCCTAGCACATGCAAGTGCCCCATACATCTTTTTTGCATAAATGAAGGAGTAAATTCTAGAAGGCAAGTCATCTTAAGCCAAGCTTCCTCCTTTTTTCCCAGCTCTGACATATTCTGAGTCTTCCTTCAGCTTCTAAGTCTATGGGCAGGATGAATACTGTTCTCCTGAATTCACCTCCAATAACATTCCTGCTTGGACAGCCCATCCACATGCTGACTCAACAACCCTGGGCAGATTTCCTACACCCTCTGAGCCTTGGTTTCCACACCTGTAAAATGGATGTAACAGTGTCTATCTTGTAAGGCTCCTGCAAGAATCAGATGATTTATGAAAAGTGTTGAGGATGGCACCTAGAACTTATTTGGTGCCTCGATAAACTAAAAAAATAAAATCCATGGTGATAGGTAATATTCACTGGGTACTTGCTATGTGCCAAGGCACTATTTTAAGTGCTTTATACTCACTGGACACCCATGAGTTAGGTAATCTTGCTACCCCATTTCCCACGTGAAGGAAACGGATCTAGAACTTGAGTACTTGGTCAAGCGGACATACTATTAAATGGGAGATTTACCATCCCAGTA
This sequence comes from Lontra canadensis, assembly GCF_010015895.1. Classification (NCBI taxonomy): domain Eukaryota; kingdom Metazoa; phylum Chordata; class Mammalia; order Carnivora; family Mustelidae; genus Lontra; species Lontra canadensis. Next base: position 60,996,145 of record NW_022630995.1, on the reverse strand, counting down.
ACCCTGACACAGAGCTATCCACAGTGGTGGCTGCTATATTACTCACATCCATTTATTCCTTCAATGATCATTCATTCATTCCACTGACATTCATTCACTCAACACACATTTCAGTGTGGACTGAGTGATGAACACCGTTCTAAGGTCTGGCATATAGCTGTGAACATGCCCTAGAGTCTGCTTTTATGTTCTTTTCGATAAACAAGTAAAAAATAAAACATATGTAGCATGTCAGATGGTGACAAGTGTTGTAGAGAAAACTAATGCAGCGAGGGAGAGGAAGTTTACACAGGGAGACATCTGGGAAGGTGACATTAAGCACAAACAGTAAGCACAGAAGGAATGCAGATGAGCCATACAGATATCAGGGAGCAGCAATCTTAGTAGGGAGGTATAAAGACGTGGGCTATTTTCAGGTACGCCGGTGAGGCCAGGGGCCTGGAGGCAGAGGAGGGCAGGAGAACAAGCAGTGGAATGAAGGCAGAGAGATGGGCAGGGGAGCTCATGAGGGTCTTGTATGAACCACCATGACAACCTGGGTTCTCACCTGGAAAGAGATGGGCAGACCCTGGAAGATTCTAAGGAGAGGGATGGGATGGCTCCCTGACTGACATCTTTAATTAACAAGATCATACAGTCTTCTATGTTGACCATGGGCTGTAGAAGTCCGAGTGGAAACAGGGAGACCAGCTGGGAAGATCTGACGATGGATCACTCAGTACTTGATCACATCAAGTACTGATGGTGATTGGACCAGGATGGCAGCAGTGGGACGTGGTCAGATCCTGGTATGTTCTGAAGACAGCTCATGGGGTTTACAGATGAACTGGACAGAGGCAGAGAGAAGGAGGAGCCAGGGATTCCACAAAGTGCTTCGGACCTAGCTCATGCACTGGACATGATGGTATATTTTGTGCTATGCAGAGAATGTTAGAATCACATTCAGGTCTGACTTGAAATATTTGCAAACAGGGCCACATACCGTCTAAGCAAGCTCATCATATTAATATATTCTTTCCCAAAATAACCCCCAGCCTGACAGTGTCCCAGTGAAGATGGAAACCTTACCTGCAAAATTATTTACAAAGTTGACTCACTGGGGTTCAGACATGGGGATTTTAATGATTTTTCCCCCATTTTCCCCAGGGGGTAAACATGGCAACAGAACAAGGGAGACAGGGCCATGCCATTTCTGGGCACAGAACCCCACCTGGGACACCTGACCCATCATTCTGAGCTTTCCCATAGTGCAGAATTTTCCTGCGCAGCCCAGAAGATCCTCAGCTCCCAGCAGAAGGGGCCAAATACAAGGAAGAGTGATAAGGTGATGAGAAGGGTGGAGAGTAGGTCACCTGAGAAAGGGCCAAAGGGACTCAGCACACTGAGCCTGGACAAGAGAAGGCTCAGAGAAAATGTGAGAGCTTCCACTATGTCATGCTTTAGCTCAATGCACAGGACCAAGTGGTGGAAGACACAGGGAATATTTAGGCTGGATTTAGAAAGTACTTCTGGAAAGGCCTAGTGGAATGGGGAGCCTTTGGCTATACGGCTGCTACCACCCACCCTTCCAACAATTCTTTAGCCTGGCTTAGCCTATAAACCAAGATCATACCTTGTTTCCACCAATCCTCCCCTTCCTCATGTCCACCCATTCCTGCTTACCCAGCCGGAATTCCATGATCCATCATTTTAAACAGCCATACACCCTCAGCTCCTTGACCCACTGACCCAATTGCCTTCATTACACATGCTTGGCAAACTCCACCTCTGGTTAGATCCTCACCTACCTCACCCATGCACCACAGAGCTCAGCTTGGCTGGAGAAAAACCCACAACTGTGTTGACTGGTGTCACTTGAAATTCAGGAGCACTGATCTCAAGCAGGCTTTCGGGAACCCTGGCAGCCATTCTGTGGTTCCCTGGACTGTTCGGTCTCCTGTTCTCCTACAGGACTATTTTGCATATCTTCTCTCTCTCCAAATCCCCCATCTTTCTTCTCAGCTGATGACCCTGCTTTTTACGCCACCGAAAAAGCAGAAACAATCCGGAGAGGATGTCACGTGTTCCCTCCACATGCATCGACTCCCTGCTTCTGTGCACACACACTGTCTCCCCCTGGGTTCCTATGGATGTACCATCCCTGTTCTCATCTGAGGCTGACCCCTCCAGTTACTGACCAGTTCCCCTGCCCCTCTCACCTGCACAAGAGTAGCTTCAGCAAGTTTCATCTCCTGCTCCTGACTACCGATTTCCACCTCTGCTGGAACAACTCATTTACACCCTGCTGTAGCTCCCATCTTAGAAGGAAACTATACTCATCTAGACTCATTGTCCCAAGTTATTCTTCTCTCTTAAACCCACTCCAGTGTTAGTCTTCCCCATCACGCTTCTGGAACACCCTTTCACATTACTAAATCCATCAACCACAGCTCAGGCCCGGTTTTCGTTTCTCAGCAGTGCTGAACACAGGGGATCACCACTTCCTTCCTTCACATGTTTTCCAGCCCTCATGCAGTGGTGGGTCTGTTCCTTCCTCACTGGCTGATCCTTATCATCTTCCCAACCCTCTCAGTGTTGAAGGGCTCCTGGTCTCAGCCCTTGAGCCCATTCCTTTGGCCTCCATACACTTCCTAGGTGATCTCATTTCCCGGCTTTTAGTGTCACCTATGTACTGACGACACCCAGACATACATCCGAGCTCTGCGCTCCCCTCTGAGGGCTAGATCCATATATCTAACCACTTGCTGCATGTCTTCACGAGGGTGGGTCTAACAGGCAAATCACGGTGAATATACCTAAAACTGAGTTCTTAATACTGTTCTTCCTTTGCCCCCAAAAAACCCCTATTCCTCACATGGGCTTCCCTACCTCAAAACAAAACAAACAAACAAAAAACCCAAACGAAAACAACACACCACAATCCTTGCAGATGCTCAGGCCAAAAACGTTAGCATTATTTTTTACTTCTCTGTTTCACTCCCCACATATCATACATCAGTAATGTCTGTTTTCTCTACTTCCAAAATATGTCCCAAATGCATAAAATTCTTTCTGCCTTTCACTGTGTCTTGTTACACACCCGGTGCCACCTGGATGATGTCACGATGATCCTAACTGGCCTCCCCAGATGCACTGATAACAGCAAGCCTTTCAAACTGCGAGGCAGGCCCACTCTTAAAACACCCCAGTAACTTCCCGTCTTACTCAGAGTAAAAGCCAAAGTCCCAACTCTGCCCCACAAGGCCCTCTGGATCCAATCTCAGTGACCTCCCCAGCTGCAGTTTCTACTCATTGACTTGGCCCCAGCCACACTGACATCCTGTCTTACCTCCAAGGAAGCTGAGCCTGTTCACCCCCCAGGATATTTGCGCTTACTGCTCCCTCTGCCAGGAGACCTGTGACCCCAGGGACTTTATTCCCTTTGTTCTCCCCTGAGTGCTTGGCATATAGCAAGTGCTCGATAAATACTTTTTGGGAAAATAAGCGCATGAGTGAATAAAAGTATGCAAGCAGGAGAAAAGTGGCCACCTTGGGAAGTAATAATAGAAAACCCCTCAAGCATCAAGCATTCCTTCATGAGTTCTTCCATCTATCCAACAAATGTTTATTGCTTGCCTAGCATGTACCAGCTTCTGCACCATGTGGGCTCATATAGACACATGTTTCCTGCATCAAGGAGCTCCCCTTGCAGGGAAAAGACATAAATGTAATTGTAATTAAGTGGTAACAGCATAAAATGCTAAGTGATGTGACAGAGGAAAAGAGAAAGTCCTATGTGAGCCCAGAGGAGGGCAGTGTTGGTTCTAACAGATGTGTGGCGGGCAGTGTGGGGCAGGAGTGACTATTTGTTGAGTTTTAACTGTCATTTCCAGCTCGTGCATCAGTAATGACAAATGGGTACTGTCCACAATCAGACAAACAGATGATGTGGAAACAACTTGTAGCAAAGTTGCTGCACGTTTGGGGTTGGCTGACTCTCTGTTTTAGACTTTGGACTGCTGCCTTCCTGAAGTCCACGTCCGCCAGGCCCAGTCTTTCTCTGCATCATCTGCCTTGAACCCCAGGATGGCTTTCTTCTCCCAGAGTCCTTGCCACCCTCACAGTGCATGGCAAGCCTCCGAGGCTGGCAGAATGGAGGTGGAGTATCAGGAGTCCCAGTGGGGACCCGTCCCTCAGCTCTCCCCCTCATGCCCTGCTTTGTGTCTGTGGCTGCTCAAGACTCCCAGTTGGCCCTTCTCCAGAAGACTGCCTACCCCAGAAGATGTCCCCTCCTCCAGTGCAGCCTGCAGCCACTGACTGGAGAGTGGTGGGAGGAGAATGTGGCCCCAGGTGGGAGAGCTCCGGGGTATGATTCATGCTCCAGACCCCTGCAGGCCAGCCAAGGCCAGACTGGATCAGAGAGCACAGCCTGTCTTAGCTCTCTTCCCCCTTTTCTCTCTTCTGCTTCTACCACCTTCAAGGGAACTCCTGAAGAGCCCTTCCTCCACAAAACATACCATCCCCCTCTCAGGCTCTGCTCCTGGAACTCGCTTTCCTAAGACAATTCCAGCCTGAAAGAGGAGACGGTCAGCATCCAGTGTGTCTGTTCTATTACGGATTGAACTGTGTGCCAATTCCTCTGTTAAAGCCCTAACCCTCACCCCATGACTGTATCTGGAAATTGGGCATTCAAGGAAGTAATTATGGTCCTAAAGATGGGGTCCTAATCCGATGGGACTGGGGTCCTTATAAGAACAGACACCAGGGGTGCTCTCACATAGGGAAAGAGGCCGTGTGAGGACACCGTGAGAAGAGAGCCCCCGGCAAGTCGAAGAGAATGGACTCTGGAGCAGCCAATCCCACTGCCGATTTCATCTTGGACTTGCAGCCTCTCCAATTGCGACAGAAGAAATTTCTGTTGTTCAAGCCTTATATATGCTTGCCATGTACCCTGCGGGTTCCTCCAACAAGCATCTTAAGAGCTAATGTTCTTTCTCATTCCCATAAAGTAAAGACACACTTTAAAATCTTGAAGTAGGGGCACCTGGGTGGCTCAGTGGGTTAAGCCTCTGCCTTCAGCTCTGGTCATGATCCCAGGGTCCTGGGATCGAGCCCTGCATCGGGCTCTCTGCTCAGGGGGGAGCCTGCTTCCTCCTCCTCTCTCTCTCTCTCTGCCTGCCCCTCTGCCTACTTGTGATCTCTGTCTGTCAAATAAATAAATAAAATCTTTAAAAAAAAAAATAAAATCTTGAAGTAGAACAAGAAGAGAAAAATAACACTTTTGAGAATCTGCTATTTGCCTGGCATGATGTATGGGAGACTGGTTGTTACTGCTTGTTCAATCCCATCACCCTTCTTCTGGTGGGAGTCCCCTGGATTTCCTCCAAGAAACATTCCCGCCCTCACTTTATGTCACAGCCCCACCCTACTGTGGCTCTAGGAATGGGCACATGGTACAGTAATTTTAAATTAAATTTAGAATGCTACTTACCAGGATTTCTCAACCTGGGAACTATTAACATTTAGGACCAGAAAATTCTCTGTGTGTGGTGGCTGTTCTGGGCATTGCAGGATGCTCAGCTCAGCCTCCTTGGCCTCTACTAGGTGCTGGTAGCACCCCCTAGCTGTGACAACCAGAAACACCTCTCAATATTGTCAAATGTCCCTGGCAGGGGCAAAACCGGCCCTGGTTGAGAAGCTCCAAGGGTATGCAACCTCACACAGGTAGATGAGTTGCAGGCCTGGGACTTTACTAAAACTCCTGGCAGGAGAAGCCTATGTTGGGGATGCTGAGCAGGAGCAGTGTCACCCTGGGCTGCTGGGGCCATCTCGCCCTCACCGGGGAGAGAGCACCTATACCTGAAGCCAACGCAGAGCAAGGCAGAGCTGAGACAGAGAAAACAGACAGGTGGATTCAGCTGAGCTATATTCCAGTTGCGTGAGCCAATTAGTTCCATCTGGGCCCGAGCCAGACTGGTTTGGGTTCCTGTCACAGGCGTGAGTGACATGACACATTTTATAAATAGTATCTCTTGCTGCCCTCACAAGCCATCCCCTTAGTGGGGCTTGCTTACCTGGACTTTACAGATTTAAACCTGAAAGAGGCACCAGCTGCCTCTTGCATCTCTACTCCTCCTCCCCCCTCCGCAAGGCTTTCAGGTGCCGCCATGACGTGCAGAGTGGATTGTTGACAGCTAGGCATCGGGCTCGCGCTCTGTCGTTTGTCGCTGAGACCCAAGTGCCGGTCACAGTGTCTGACTCCCAGTCAGTGTTCAAAAATATTTGCTGGATGGACGAATGTGGTTATGCTGCTTGCTCAAGAAGATGCCTGAGCTGGTGGTGGGTATTGTGGAGGGCACGTATTGCATGGAGCACTGCGTGTGGTGCATAAACAATGAATTCTGATACACTGAGAAGAAATTTAAAAAATTAAAAATTAAAAAAAAAAGAAATTAAAAATAGGGCTTCCCTATGACCCTGCAATTGCACTACTGGGTATTTACCCCAAAGATACAGATGTAGTGAAAAGAAGGGCCATCTGTACCCCAATGTTTATAGCAGCAATGGCCACAGCTGCCAAACTGTGGAAAGAGCCAAGATGCCCTTCAACGGACGAATGGATAAGGAAGATGTGGTCCATATACACTATGGAGTATTATGCCTCCATCAGAAAGGATGAATCCCCAATTTTTGTAGCAACATGGACAGGACTGGAAGAGATTATGCTGAGTGGAGTAAGTCAAGCAGAGAGAGTCGATTATCATATGGTTTCACTCACTTGTGGAGCATAAGGAATAACACGGAGGACATGGGGAAATGGAGAGGAGAAGTGAGTTGAGGGAAATCAGAGGGGGAGATGAACCATGAGAGACTCTGGACCCTGAAAAACAATCTGAGGGTTTTGGAGGCAAGGGGAATGGGGGGATGGGTGAGCCTTGTGGTGGGTATTATGGAGGGCACGTATTGCATGGAACACTGGGTGTGGTACATAAAAAATGAATTCTGGTACACTGAAAATATATTAAAAAATAAATTATTTAATTAAAACAGAAGATGCTTAAGGGCCCAATTTCAAAGCCCTCTGTTTTTGTTTTCTTTTCTTTTCTTTTGTTTTTTGCACACTTCCTCTGCTCTGCTCTAAAGGGAAAAACTAGATCCAGCAATAAGCGTTAAGGAGGCCAACTTCAGTGCAACTGGAAGAACATATTCACAGCCAGCTCTGTCGAATGATGGGCTCATGGGCCGCAGAAAGACCGTGTGAGGATGGGGACAAGGATGACAATGACACTAGCCAACATAAAGTGGGCACTGACACACCATGTCAACCACTAGGTTGAGCGTTTTATACCCACCATCTCGTTTCATCTTCATGACAACCCTCGGATAGGCCATTGCTTTATCTTCGTTTTGTCACTAAGCCAAGCTTGGAGAACTTGAGTGACTCATACATGGCCCCAACCTCTAGCCAGCATCCATGCGCCAACATGGTCACCAACCTCTCTCATGAGGGAAGGAGGGCTCTGTCACTAGAGCCAGGTGGCCAGAGACAGATGACCCCAAAAAAGCAGAGAGATTCAACCAGAATTCTCCAAGCCAAAGACTCCAGGAGACAAGGAACCTGTACCTCTGAGAGATAAATTCAGCATGTCCTAGCAAGGATGAGGTCCCCCTACTGTGGGACCCCATCCCAGCCTTGCACATTAAGCCCACCCTCTTCTTTCTCCCCAAAAGCCCCTGCCCCGGGAGACAAACAATAAGGCATCAAGAGGCAGTTTTAACAGACACCACATGATAGGAAATTCACAGGCTCTGGTCAAACAGACCAGATCTGAATCTCAGGTCAACCTTGTTCTCTGTCACCTCGGGCAAGTTGCTAGGCCCCTAAGGGCTTCAGATTCATCACCTGTAGAATAGGGACAACGATACAGAGTTGTAGAAGTGAGGAAGTATGGAATGTCAAGCACTGCTGTGCAGCAGGGAGTGAATAAACGGCAGCAGACTTCTTTGGGTTTTGCTCCTTTTCCTCCCAACAGAGTTCCTACTCAAGCTGAGACTTCATCTCAGTTCAACCTTTATTCCTGTGATGATGAAAAAAGGAACTGACAGCTGGCCGGGGCATAAGGACCAGCACCTTTTGATAGAATCTCTCTCCAACCTAGAACTCCTCCTTCACTTAGAAAATCACTTTCTTTGAAACCTACTATCTCTTTTCCATTCCTTCTAGTTTTGTTTTTGCACCATGCTGCTGGAAGTTGCAAAGCCACTTTTGTTGCCTTCGTTTTACATGTGGTGAAGGTGCTGGATGAGAGGTGAGGGGGCAAAGTCCCACATCACACACCTGGCATCCTGACCCCAACTACAGTGTGGCTGTCCCTGTACCATCCACTTGGGTTCAGAAACTCCTTATGGGGCAGCCTGGGGGTATAAGTGCCATGGCCAGATACAAGGCAGATGTATGTGACAGGCCATAAATCCAGGGGCCAAGGGTGACTCTATCTAATTAGAATAGGTCAGAGGACTGGGGCTTAGTAACAGTGCCTCATGGACCCTAGTCGGTAAGGCCGATCAGGGGGCCAACTAGTCACCTCCCTGTGGTCAAAGAGTCATGGATTTTATAGCACCACTGCCAGCAGAGCCCTACTCATGATTTGCTTGGCACAGTGGAAGGGGCACCAGGTTGTATAGATGGGTCCAACCTGAGTTCAGGCACGGTGTAAGCTCTGAACTCCATGCCCCATTCAAGACTTCAGGGAGTGGAGTAAATGAAATAGGACTGTGTGTGTGTGTGTGTGTGTGCACACGTGTGTGCCTGGAACACTGGGGGACCTCAGCAAATGGCAGCCCTCATTCCACTATGCAATAGCTGTATTTCTCTGGAGGCCAGACTTCCCACAATTTACCACCTGGAAGTGGCCTTAGGGTCAAGGTAGATGTCAGCACCTCCCCTGCCTCACTGGGGGACCGCATGAGCATGATATGCATGTTTTCAGGATGGCTTCCTGTCCCAGCCTCACGAGAGCCTGCTCTGAAACACCATCAGCTCTAACTTGCTCCTTGCTGGGCATGTGAGGCCGAGGGTAAAGGAAGGGGTAGCGACTTTTTAAATAGTGCTTCTGTAGCCCTGAAGAGTGGAAAGATTTTCTGGGGTCTGCTGAATCTCCTTTCCAGTTCAGGTCACTGCAATATGGAGAGCTAGGGAGCACCTGCTATGTGAGGGTATCAGGAGGGTGAGGAGGAGGACAGCAAGCCATTTGGTAAGTAAGAGTACCTTCTACTTAGTGGATTCCTGATAACGGGCTCTTCTCCCTCCACTCACTTTCTCTGGTCCCTGTAACATTTCCTGCAGGCACTTTATAGAGGAGAAAATTGAGTTTCAAATACATTCAAGGACTTGGCCAAAGGCACACGACTGGAGAGTAGAAGGCTCATGAGTCAAGTTCAAACACGAATGCTGCAGAGACTCTTCTTTTCCCTTAACACCTCAAAATCCCCCAGGAAGTTCCAAGTGAAGATGAAGAGAAAGTGTCTGGGGAAATGTACTGATAATCAGTCTGATCTCAGAGAAGTCTTCAGGACAGGAAGAAGTGAGAAATGAAGCTGAGGAGGTAAACTGGACCTGACTAGAGAGGACCCGGGTGGGAAATTTCAACATGAAATGTTTGACACTCGCTGCAGCTATACTTGCAATACAAAAGGTCTGAAAAAAATTCAATGTCCATCCATGGGAGATTGGTTTAGTAAGTTATCATTCAGTGATATAACAAAACACTGTCCTATAAGGACTTATCTGGAACAATCACTAAGACTCTCTACTGACCCTTCTCCATCTGCCCCTGCAGCCAGATCCATCTCCTCCCTCCCTGTCCTGCTCTGAGTGCTGGGAGCTGGTCCTCCCCGACTACACCAGCAGGTTCCTGGTGTTTCTGGTTATTACTTGGGTTTGACCAATGATGGGCACTGGTGGTAGGTTGGATGGTGGGAGAAGAGACAAGGCAGGATATCTCTCCCCTACTCCCTCCCTGTTTGGATAATGTGGCCCGACACAGCCCAGTTCACACAGCCCTCACAACCTCAGCTCCTGCTTGTCGGCCTTGTCCATGGTCTTCACTCCTCCCTGACCTCGGGAGCCCTATCTCCTCCCCTTGCTTTTCTGGCATCATTAAAATCTCTCCAGCTGAACTGTTTAAATGGAATTATGTTGCCTTCTGGGACATTCGCTATGATACAGATATATTATAAATACCACAGAGAGGATCCCCAAGCAAAGACAACCCCCACTAACCTCCCAAGAACTTTTCCAATCAGCTTCACCATTAAAGTCCCCACGAGGCCACCGATTGCGAATATGGACACCGTCACAGACCAGAGTAGAGTCAGAGTATCTGGGTCTATAGGATGCCCATGCCTTCTTTCCCACGATTCATTGTAGAAGGACTTGATGTACTGAAAACAAAGAATAAACCATGTTATTCCATCCTGCTGCTTGAAACCAGCCAGTAAATAAAGAAAAACAGCTTTTATAGAGCATTTTCTGTATACTAGGCATTTTGCTAAGTTCTGTTTGAGATTTATTCCATTGAGCCCTTCTAACAAATTTTGTGGATGGGCCCTATTTTGCCTCATTTTGCAGATAGGGAAACTGAAGCTCAGAGAGACAAAATGACTTGCTCTCTAAGTGGCAAACCTGGAAGTCAAATTCAGATCTGACCCCAAACCCAAGGTAACCACTTATACCCAAGCTTCTCCAACTCTGGCACACAGCAGAACCAACGGAAAATGTATTAAAAATGCACATACCCGATATAACAGAAAGTCTTTCCCACCTTGAGGTAGGCAAAGACACACCATAAAACAAAAACAAAATATTCTTTTGGGTTTCAGCAACATTAAAGTGTTCTATTTTTCAAAAGATACCTTGAAAAAATGAAAAGACAAGCCACAGACTGAGAAAATGCATTCACAACACATATACTATAAAGGACTTATATCTACAATACATAAAGAATTCAATAAGACAAACAACCCAATTAAATGAGGAAAGGACTTGATCAGACTCCAAAGAAAATCCAAATGACCAGTAAGTTAATGACATGATGGCAATGTCATTAGTCAACAGGCAAATGCAAATTAAAACCATAACAAGATACCATGTGGCATTGTCCAGATCCCCACTGTTGTCAGTCCTGATCTGATGGGTTTGTGATGGTGACTGGGTGATTCTGATGTGCACCAAAGACTGAGGTCATGGCACTAAGCTCCTCAAGGGAGCTCCATCCCCAAGATGCTCAGTTATCTACTGATATGGGACATGGGCCCACAAACCTTTCCAGAGCTATATATGACACTCAAGAATAAGCATAGGTTCCAGAGGCACAGACCTGAGCTTGAATCCCAGCACAACAACAATTTCCTAATGATTTACACCAGCTGGACCTCTGCTTCCACATCTGCAAAATGGGAATGATGACACTGATGTCTCAGGGCTGTTATGAGGGTCACAGTAGAGTTTGGAGCTGAGGGAAGCTCACACAATCTCCAGGAGGCTAAAAACTAACAGGTACAGTAAGACCAAGTAGTGATCAGCAGTGTACTCTTATGCACTGTGTTTAATTTGTATAACTGTCTTGGAAAACAGTTTGGCATCATCTAGTAAAGTTGAAGATGCCCCAAACCTGCAGCCCAGCAAATCCATTTCTAGAAAATTCCTCTTAAAAAATTCCCCTTTTTCACCTATCTACTCAACAGGACATATCTACTCAAAATTCCATGTAGCATTGCTTACAACAGCCCCAAATGGGAAAAAACCAGATGCTCACCCACAGTAGAACAGATAAATTGTGGAATAGTCATCAAATGAAAAACACTAGCATCACAGACATGAATGAGTTACAGCAATGTGCAAACACACGTATAATAAAATCTCACACAAAATAGCATTGAACAAAATAAGTCAGAAACAAAAGAATACATATAGTATGATGCCATATATAAATTCAAAAATATGCAAATATAGATGTTTTGGGGGGAATTACAAGTAGATTGTAAAACCGCAAAGGAAAACAAAGAATTACTGCAAATGTCAGGTCAGTGGTTACTTCTGAGGTGGGGCAGTGGAAGAAATGATCTGGGTGAGGCATTTGGCAGGATCCTCTGTTCTTAATCTTCTTATACTTAGCAGGGTGCTAGATTTATAATCATTCTTTAACGGGTTGAACTGTGTCTTCCCTCAAAACTAATAGGTTGAGTCCTAACCCACAGTGCCTCAAACTATGAGGTATTTTGAGACAGTCTTTACAGAGGTAATCAAGTTAAAACGAGGTCATTAGGGTGGACCTGGTCCAAAATGACTAGCATCCTTACAAAAGGGGGAGACATGGACACAGCGGCAAGGGTAGAGGGAAGACCATGTGAAGAAGCACAGGCTGGAGACGGCCACCCCCAAGCCAAGGAGGGGGCCTAGAACAGACCCATCCCTCACAGGCCCCGGAAGGAACTGACCCCATCAGCTCCATCAGCTCCCTGATCTCACACCTCTCATCTCCAGGGCTGGGAGACAATAAACTCCTGTTGTTTCCTAGTTTGGGCAGCCCCAGCAGGCTGACACACTGTGTCACCACTGGGCTCACCCACGCCGGTCCGGGCACCGCCCCCCTCGTGGGGCCACCACAGCTGCTGCCGGCTCAGCTACGTCACCCAAGACCCGCATGGTGTCAGAGGCTGCGCATCAACTCTGACCCTTAGTGTCCGTGTCCTCTGTGGCCGCCTGTCACCCTTTGTCTGCCCAGCATCAGGAGCCCCCTTCCCATCTGGGGGAGCTTCCTGCCCCACAGTCCTGGCAGGACTCCTCATTACTGTGTGTCCACGGTGCCAGAGGCCCGCTCTCCAAGCATCCCCCTCGCAGCTAGCAAGCAGCCACGTGACTCAGGATCAGCCCTGTATTCTGCGAGAGGCGGGACTCTGCGAGAGGCGGGACTCTGTGGGAGGCGGGGCTCTGTGGGAGGCGGGGCTGGGACTCCTTCCAGGGTGGCACTGGGTCTGGGAACCGCTGCAATGTCCTGTACCAGCCAAGCACTAGCTGGCAGTGGCAGCTCCTGGGCGTGAGGTGGGGCGTCACCCAGGCTGCAGCCCTTCTGGGCTTGGCTTACCAGCCCTGCCAATAACCGTGCGAGCTGCTATTTTGTCAACAACTCTTTCAGCTTCAATCAGACAAAATTGCTGTTGTTGTTTCCAACTGCTGAAATTCTACCAAAACACGGAGATTATCCTATTTCAGCTCCACGGCAACCCGGGTGGCAGAATGCCTCATTGACAGATGAGGGACCCGGGAGTTGTCAACTTGCCCACGGTCATGGTCACCTGTTAAACAGGTGGAGGAGGGGAGGGTTGTGTGAGGTCGGCCTCACATCTGAGCACTGAAGGACAGCTCCGCTATCAGGACTCCGAGCTTCACAGTCAAGGTGACAATGCTAAGCAGCCAAGTACAATATTGCACTTACTGATTTAAAAGTATCAATTAAGTCTTCCTTATGGGCTAGACACTGCTGGGCCTTGAAGTACAAGGTCTACCACCAAGAGGCAGGGAACATAGCGGGAGGAAGAGTGTGATGAACTGCTAAGCAGGGAGCTGAAGGGGCCTCAGGAAGACGGAGGTACAGGACCCATCGGGGGACAGCGAGCATTCACAGGGTGAAGACCCTCGGAGAAGCTGGTATAAGGAATCAGTCCCCAGGACTCAACAGGCACCTCTCCTGCTGCCCAGTAAGCAGGAACCTCCTCTCTGCCCTACCGGCCAACACATAGAAGGCCATTCTTGGATGTGACCTTGGTCTCTACTGCAATCTCACTCTGATCCAAGCCATTACAACCACCTTGCAAGGAGCCTTGCTAACACCCACTCTAGAGAGCCTCTTAACACTATCCCTGCAGCAGCAACCAGTTTACTAGAATTGATTTGCAGAAACTGGAGGGATGCTGTTGGGGAGGAAATTTTCTCTTCCTTTCCAGGCATTCAGGAGCCTGCTGAGGAAGGGGGTAGCTTTCATATCACACACTCCTAGGTGTTGCTTTGGGCATCCCTGCGGAGATTTCGTATTTCAGTTTGGGGGAGTTGGAGGATGGACGGAAGTCTCAGCAGAAAGCTGAAGACAGCTGGAAGACTTGCAGCAAAGCCCACGCCCACTGCAGAGACACATTTCTCAATCATCCTGAAAGCTGGCTGCAAAGTGATGGCTTTAATGACAAAATGTTTGTCTTCTCCAGGGATGAATAGAGCAAAGTCCTAGAGGACTGAAGGCTTACGTGATCGTAGAAGCCAGGTGATGAGGGCTGTTCTGCTAATTCATGACACAGACACTCATCAAGTTGAGATCTGAGGACCTGATACATGAGAACACGGACTTGTACTGCATAGTACAGAACAGGTGCTTTAATAAGTGTTTGTGTTTTAAATTGAGCTGCTGTGCGTCAGTCACCTTGTAGTGATAAAAATAGGTAACCCACACATATTTACAATATGCCTTGCACTATCCTGAGAACTGGAAGCAGAAGAACTCATTCTATCCCCTCCACAAGCCTATGAGACAGGTCCTGCTTTTTGACTTCTCTTTAGTCAGATGAGGAACCTTAGAGATGCATACATTAGGGGCTTTTCCCAAGGTCATGCCATTGGCATTTGGGAAGGTCAGGACTCAGATGCTGGTAGTTGGACTCCAGAGCCCATCTCTTTTTTTTTTTTTTTTTAAAGATTTTATTTATTTGTCAGAGAGAGAGGGAGAGAGAGCGAGCACAGGCAGGCAGAGGCAGAGGGAGAAGCAGGCTCCCTGCAGAGCAAGGAGCCCGATGCGGGACTCGATCCCAGGACGCTGGGATCATGACCTGAGCCGAAGGCAGCTGCTTAACCAACTGAGCCACCCAGGCATCCCCAGAGCCCATCTCTTAATCACTACTCTATTCCAGCTCAGTATAGAAAAGACAAAGGTGATCATATCAGTACCTCTGTTGCACAATGAAAGACTGGATTAGGGGAGTAGAGGGGATAGAATGAGCACCAGTTGACTGCAAAGTACATTAGACACCTACATAGCTTGTCTTGTTGAACTCTTGCAGCCATTAAGTTTCATTAAGAGCAGAAAACTCTGAGACAAACCGCAAGAGACTCTTAATCTCAGGGCCCTGAAATCCACTTGATCCACTGTTTCCTCACTGCTGGGTGATCTTGGGTAAATGACTTAACCTCTCTGTGCCTCAGATCCTTGATTTGTTAAATCGTTTCCCTCCTTAAAGAGTTCCTGTGAGGATTTAACATGAGAATGAATACAAAGCACAGATCTGGGTTCCCACAAAGCACACAATACAAATCAGAAGTTGAGTGGCTACTGGCAGTGTGGATACCGTTATTTCTGATCTGTAAAATAAAGGGCCTGGATTTGTTTAGTTCTCCAGCCTAGGAATCCCATGAATAATTTACCACCAACTCCCTAGCCAACAACTCAGAGGCTACGCTTCTAGCAATGAATTAAGAGCACACAATTCCCAGACAGGAAGACCAGCTTAGAATACCTCCAAATAATGGCAGGAAATTGCCAGACAATGGGAGGCAAATTACCTTGTAGCCTGCTTTATAATATTAATGTTCCTTACTGATTCACGTGGAGCCCGTCATGAATTCATCTAAAAATATTCTCAGGAGAGCTATACGAATACACATAAATAGCACATTTGGCATGGCATCATCGAGCAGGCCAATGGCTGTAACTCTTTTGGGGATCTGGAAGGACAGCCCACACTGCAGAACACACTGGAAAATGATATGGAAGTCCTTACCAAAGTACCCACCGCCAAACCAGGCTCCTTGAAATAAGGACCCCACAAGGACAATCCGTAAGCCCAAGCAGTGCTACCTGATGTCACCTGCCTAGCAGAGGTAAGACCTCCTGTGCAGGAAAAGTGGACATATCTGGCCTGAGACGGCTCTCCTCTGAAAGACCCACATACAGGGTTGACCATAGGCTGGTGTTGGGAGATTGGATTGCTAGAGGGTTCCCACTGTCCAGAGTCCAGTTTGTGCTACATACCTGCTTTGTTTCTGGGAATCAGAAGCTGTGCACCGGCCAAGTAGATGGTGCCCTGGGGACCTGCCCCTAGGGGACTGCCTGTGCCCAGGGGACAGCCTCCCACATGTGTTGTCATACTCATTGCTGGAGGATGAATGAAGCGACTTCACTGGGTGAGGACTCTGGGGGCTGGCTTCTGGCTTCCTCCAGACTTTGTCCTGGAAGTCTTTTCCTTTTGCTGATTTGGCTTTAAGACCTTTCCCTGGAGTGAATCCCTTCGCTGGAGTAAATCCCAGCCCTGGGTAGAAAGGAGTGAGTCCTGACATGCTGAGTCCTCCTAATGAATTACCAAACCTGGGGGGTGGTCCTGGGGACCTGACACAGCCCCCAGCCCTAAGGACAATGTCCAGGTCCCACTGAGACTTGGCTTGAAGTTTAGTCTGCAAGTTTGTGGTGGGATTTTCCTCCCCACTATGTGAGTCTCCTGGAGGACTTCAGTGAACTGACTGGGTGAGAAAGAGTCCTCTGTATTGAGACACCTGAGTATATTCTAGATCCACAGCTTGACTTCCAGAATGAAAACTATACCCGATGAAAGAGGAAACATTGTTGCAAGCAATAGTCAGGCAAGTAGACTTCCAGAGCATCCTGGGTTCTGGGGATGCTTTGAGTTTAATTATATAGGACATGAAGAAGAAAAAAAGTTTAATTTTCTATCTGGCCCCAGGCAGGAGCATGACAGTGTGCGCACTCCCAAATATCTTCCTAATTTAAGGAAAATTAATCCTGGGCCTTCTCCTGCTAGAACATTCTTTTGAGCTGTAGCAAAGCTGTGTTTGCAGAGGGACAGTGCATTCACATGGACGCATCTGTCATTTACTCTGAAATAACATTTCCCACTCCTTTCTTTCGGTCCTCCGGTTGGCTGGGGTAAAAATGATGAGAGTTTTCATTACTGTTCAAATTGCTTACGGCTTCTAAAAATCAGTCTTGAGGCATCGGCGGTTTTCATAGGCATCTGATCCTATCCAAGTTCAGGGTGATGGTTTTGAGAACTGGTTCTGGAGTAATTTATTTACAGAAAAGTAATAAAAGCCCCAGCCTGCAGATGGGGATCACAGGAAGGATTAAGTGAAGGCATGTAGCCTCTAGCATGATGTCCAGCACACAGTAGGCACTCAGTAAATCTCAGTACCTCTCTCTGATGGGTCAGAAACAGAATGTTTCTAGTTGTACTAGCTGGGTTTGTTCACACCAGAGTCTCAACTCTGACAGGCCCCTCCAAGTCTTCCTGATGGCATGCCTTGCTGGGCTAACCTATCCTCCATTCCCTCCGTCTGGATGCAGCAAACACTGCCCCCCGCCTCGACACAGAGCTTCTGCAAGCCCTGATGGGGCCATGGTCCCTTCTCTGTTAGGTTCAACAAAGGCACTTCCTCCAGAGAATCTTTAGGAAGCCGGAAAACTCTGAATCAAAGATGCAGGCTTCTGAGCTCCACTCAGCTGGGGACCTGAGAGGCTGGAGCAGGCCCTGGGTGGCAGCCACAATCTAGAACACACAGACACCAATATCCCCAGGCCTGGAAAGTTCCCTCCTCCCATCGCCTGCCACTCTGCCAGCCCTGATTCAATCCAATCCAAAGCAAACCAAACCATGACTCACAACTCCCAATTTAAACAATGTAGCAGCGTCTTACACTAGAGGAAAATTGAGAACCATCAAAGAGACCCACATTCGGAAGATGTGACAGCCAAGGACGCCGTGGTATATACTACCCAAGATCCTGGTGATGGGGGATTTTCAAAAACATGGAAAAATGCTTATAATATAGATATTAAGCCCCCCAAAAAAGATTTAAAATAGCAGATTTGGATGCTCTTTGGAAAACAGAATAGATTTAGAAAAAGGCTTAAAAATGACTCCTAGATGGGGCTGAGGTTGTGACTCTCTTTTTCAGGTACAAGCTACTATACTACCCATGAGCGGAGCAACCTTGGGCCAGCTCATCAGCCTCCCCCCTTCAGGCTCCTTCATTTGTGCAATGGGATTATTATCTCAGTGTCTGCGATGTCGGCTACCGTACAAATGAGAAATACAGAAAGTGATTCATAACAGTAGTTTTATTATTAAATTATTGAATTTGTGCCATTTGCTTTTGCTAAGAGAAGTTGTTTGGCTTACATAACTACTGACACAAGGTGGGGGTGGGGGAGAGGAGAGAGAGAAGAAAGAAAGGAAAACAAAAGAGAAAGACCTTGAGATACAAAAATCAAAGGCAGTCTTGTTCCACACTTAAATTAACCAGAGATAACCTGCTTCGTCAAAATAATTGCCAGTTGTTCTTGTAATGACAAATGCACAGGTTCTCCTCTAACCTCAGCTGTCTCCCAAGCCCCAGCACACCTCTCTATTTGCCCGTCCAGCACCAATGTCTTTGATGGGATCCACACTCATCGCGCTCTGCCAGGTTCCCTGAGAGCAGACCTGGGGCCCCACGGAGGAGCCCTGCTCTGTGTCTCTGTTTCCCTCATGGTGCTGGGGCTCCCAGAGCAGTTACTCAGACAGCAGTATGGGGTGGGATTAATTGAAAGGACCAGAACTCACTTCTGGGTTCTCTGCCTGCTGGTTCGCTGGAATCGTTCCTTTGACTGGCATCTCACATTTGCAGCTAATTGGGGCAGCTCTGTTCTTGCAGAGAGATGATTTTATTTTTATCCCCACTTGTTTACCTGCCTTTAGGGGAGACAAAAAGGATGAACCACACCATTTCGGCTGGTAACTCATAGGGAATCAAATTAAGTGTTCTGCTGAAAACTTTGGCTTAAATACAGTGGCCCCCCAATCCACTTGGCGTGCATTCCAAGATGTCCAGCAGATGCCTGAGATCGCAGAGAGAACTGAACTCTAGATCTACTATGTTTTTTCTTCTAGCTACATTCCCATACCTATGACGAAGTTTAATTTCTAAATTAGGCACGGTAAGAGATTAACAGTAACAATAACGAAGCTGAACAATTTTAATGATACACGGTAATGAAAGTTATGTGAATGCAGCCTCTCTCTCTCTCTCATGATGCCTTCTGTACTGTATTCGAGTTTCTTTTTTTCGTGACAACGTGTGGTGTGATAAAATGCCTGTGTGGGGAGATGAGGTGTGGTGAGCGACAGAGGCACCAGGACGTAGCATCAGACCCCTCCTGACCTTGGAAGATACGTCAGAGGGGAGATCATCTGCTTGCAGGACACAGCTGATGGAGGGCAACTGACATCATGGAAAGTGGACCCACAGATAAGTTGGGGGGTTGCTGTACTGACACTGGAGTGGGGCGGGGGTTAAACTGTCTCCAGTCCCAACAGAAGACCAAACATAACCAACTCAGAAATCAATGGAATGGTGAGTAGTTCGTTATAAAAGCCTAACCATTCACTTTCTTTTGTTGGATTCTGGTTTTGTTTCAATTAAGTCGTAATTGACAAGGCATGGACATGGGGTATTATGTTAGAGCCCAAAGTTCTCCTTTTCATTCTTCCTTTTTCACTCCTTCCTGCTGTCATTCACGGATTCATTTAACAAACGTCTTTGAGTATTTTCATGTTGAGAACATACATGTGTACGGCATACATCACATGTATACAGTTGGATAATTAAGAATTTGGCTGGCCTTTGTCCCTGCACTTGGAAAATAGCCTCTAAACCCTTGGGATTTCCTGAGTGATAGGACTGTCTTTGTTATTCAAGGTGGGCTGATTAGCCTTCACCTGGAAATTTATGCAGATGAGGCAACTCAGGTAAGGGGCTGACCCCACTGGAAAGACCAAGCAGGTGATCAGAGGCTTAGGGCTTCACACCAGGTGATATTAGCCCTACCTCCAAGAAGCGAAGGTGGCCTGGTCATTGACTCCATCAATCATGCCTATGGAAGGAAACCCCAGTAATAGCTCTAGACACAGAGTCTTGGGTGACCACCCCTGGGGTACAGTACTCTGTGCGTACTGTTATACATCCCCCTACCGGGAGGCTCATGCATCCTACCTCTGCAGAGAGACCAGAATCTTAGTGTTTCAAACCCCTGGACTTCACCCTATGTTTCTCTTCTTTTGGCTGGTTCTGATTTGTCTCCTTCTGGCTATAATAAAACTAGTTGTTATAGCTTTCCTGAGTGCTGTGCGCTGTTCGAGCAACTTACCAAAACTGAGAGAGTAGTGGGAACTCCCCAGTTTGCAAGAAGGATGACCAGTCCTGGGATCCCCGAGCTTGCAGCTGGTGTCTGACATGAAGCCAGTCTTTAGAGAACTGTGCTCTTAACTTTGAACTTGGCCTACCTCTGGGTTGTCAGCATCTGAAGTCATCACAAACCTTTGCACCGAGAGCTCCCCTGGGCATGACCAAGATTCTGTGGAATGACACTTGGACCTGTAGAATCCTGTTTGCTGTTTCAGGCACTTGCCTGAACTATAGGCCAGGAATGGGCAAACTAGTGCCAGGTGTTCACTCTCCATCCTTGGAATCAGCCCTTTAGTGTCCCTCCTGCCCACCTTCCTGTCTGTTCTCCCAGCCTCAGCAGTCCCTATTTGCTTTATCATTTCCACTGTAACCCATGGTTCCTATCCAACACACTCATTTAGCTCAACATTGGTCCTTCTTGGAGACTCTTTTTTTTTTTTTTTTTAAGATTTGATTTATTTATTTGTCAGAGAGAGAGCAAGAGAGCACAAGCAGGGGGAGCAGCAGGCAGAGGGAGAAGCAGGCTCCTCACTGAGCAGGGAGCCCAATGCAGGACTCAATCCTAGGACCCTGGGATCATGACCTGAGCCAAAGGCAGCCGCTTAACTGATTGAGCCATCCAGGTATCCCTTGGCAACTATTCTTAATGTCCACCCCAGTGATCTTTCTGCTTGAGGCTGGCCCCTCTCCCAGGCCCCTTGCATGTGCCTGTGGTTTCATCCTGCTGTCCCACCCCTCTTCCCCAGATGCTCCTCTGGTTTGGCTGCAGCTGAATCCCATCACCTTTGGCTCTACCCTCATCTTTGTTGGACCTCTTAGGACTAGAGCCTGGGCTCTGTATTGTCCACTCAGGCTCAAACCTTGCATTTCTTCAGAAGACTGCTTCCAGAATCTTCCTGTAGGCTCTCAGGACAGTATCTACAAGCAAGAGGAATTTTTACTCATGCTCTGAGTTGACACCACACCTCACCCAAGACACAGTTCTGCTTTCCCAAGTATGGGCACCTACCTTACCTCCCAGCAACAACCCCATGAACCCGGAAACCCCCATCTTGCCTCTAAACACCCTCATCCAGCCTTCAATGGCCTCTCAGGTGGGAACCCGAAAATCAGGCACCCTTAGGCACCAAGGGAAAACCTCTCACCACAACTCCGGCAGCCCCAGACTACTGTAGCAGTACTAATGAAGCACACCTCAGGCAAGCAGTATTCTTCTACTAAAGGTCAGGGCTTAAAATGGTACAGACCTGAGGCCATTCGCCAGATTACATATTGGCATCTTGAGCTTGCATGCACGACTGCTTGAAAATTTCAGGCATCATGTTACATTTGATTGGTGTGTAAATTAGCCCTGGATTATGCACAGCCTTTTACAAAGGCATGGAATGGTTTAGTTAGGTAGGTAGGTGGGTGATGGATGATAGATAGTTAGAAAGATAAGTAAGTAGATTGATGGAAGACAGGTAAGATAGATAGGAGACAGGTAAGTAGATAGAGAAAAAGAGAAGTGGCTGGCTGGCTGGCTGGCTGGAGGAATGGATGGCTAGACTGACAGGTATAACTATGCCTATTAGAATTAGTCATTGTAAAGAGAAAAGACAAAGGCTTAGACAAGTAGCAATAAAAAGACACGGGAAAAAATATCAAGAAACGTAACATCTATTGGAAAACTCATGGGTTAATTGCTCATAAACCCAGCCAGCTCTCTGAGGGTCTAATGAGCCCAACATCTACAGGAGTCTTGCTCTTTTCCTAGAATCTCAAGTACAGAGTTTAGCAAACAATGGCCCAGTTGGCTAAATCTGGCCCACTGCCTGCTTCAGTAAATAAAGTTTTCCTGGAACACAGCCTTGCCCATTCATTTATTGTCTCATGCTGCTTTCTCACTACTAAGACAGAACGTAGTTGGGGTAAAGACCTTGTAGCCTACTAAGCCAAAAGTCTGCACAAGCCCCAGCAGATCAGCTGGTGGAGCAGAAAAAAGAGAAATTTCAGAAGTAGACAGACTTGAGTTCACATCCCCATCTGTGTGAGTGGGGCTGAGGCAGTCCTAGAATTTTTATGTAGGACAGTTGGTCATTTCGTTGAGGATGTGGAGGTCTAGGGGACTTGTCTTGGAACTGCATTTACACATAAAGAATTTTCAAAAAATCTTAAATGTGTACATTTACTCATGACTCAGCAGATATTCATTATAAAGGCTGACTGTATGACAGACCCTTTCGGGGTGAAGACTGTCTGCATGGAGCTTAAATTCTAAAATAAAGGAAAGGACAGAAAAGAAGCAAATAAATATATAATATCAGATGTCTCTGAGAAGGGGACATTTGATCAGAGGTCAGAAGCCATGAAAGGACAGAGCATAGGCATGTGTGGGAAAGAGCAGTCCCCAGCAAAGGGAACAGCAAATGCCAAGGGGCTAAGGTACAAAGGTGCATGTGTGTTTGAGGCAGGCAGTGGGGGGCAGGTGAGTGTGAATGAGCAGGTGCAAGGAGGGAACATGCCAGGGCCAAGTGCTCACTAGGCAGCAGACCCCTGGGCGTGCGGGCTGCCCCAATCTGGGAGGGCTTCTAGGTGGGCCAGCTGGCTCTGGAAGGTTTTAAGCTCGAGCAACAATAAGATCTGCCTCGGTCAAGGATCCCTCTGGCCTTTGGGTTCAGGATAAATAGTAGGAGCCACTGCGGAAACAGGAAAACCAACCAAAAGGCCCCACGGTGGGCCAGGCTAGACTGCCTTGAAGGGTAGCTATTGGAGTCTTTAGTCATGGCAGTGGACACACGGCCCACAGCTCAGAAACTCTGAAGGTTCTGTGGCTGCAGACAGGAAAGACTTCTGTCTAGCTCATGTAGTGCCTAGCGCCTGCTGAAAAGTTCTCTGCCATCTTGTACCTGTGCCATCTGGGGGAAGAAAGAACTGAGGAACTTTCTGGAATGTCTTCAAGGGCTGGGCGTCAAGTGGCTTATATTCACTTCTGCTCACATCCCATTGTCCAAAACTGGCCAAGGGGCCCCTCATGGATGCTTGTGGATGTTCCCTTCCAAATGGGGCATGGACACGATGTACATTTGAGAATGGCTGTTTTGAGGGGAAACCAATGGAAACTTAGGGAGTGGAAGTTAAAGGACCCCCCAATTTACCCCAGGAACTTGGATACATTAAATTCCCTGGGACTCAGGTTCCTCATCTATGAAAGGGGATGAGTCATGGAGTCCTCACAGGACTGTAATGAGAATGAAATCTGAGGCCCTATAGACTGACCCTAACACAGACAGGTGTGGTCAGTGCTCACAGTGGAATCATTTCCATTATCAGCATCCCAGATGGTTTCCAAATACCTGGGGAGAGAGAAGCACCGAACATTTGGGCAGCTGCGGCTGGCCAGTGGACAGAGCCATGTCTGCTACCGTGTACATTATTCAAGTTCTGAAATTCTGCCCTACCTAGTGGTATACAGCCATGGCCTTTAGTCCCTCTGTGCTCCCCCTGACCACCACCTGCACCCCAATTATCCCACCACTGAGGAGGCAAAGCTGGTTAGCATGGGCCTTGGGGCCCTGTGTCATTGCTAAACCAGCATCCCTTCATGTGGATCAGTGTCCCCACTGTGACTTATTTTCATCAGCAACCCCCATGGCAGCCTCTGTCTGCCATCTCTGTGGGCAGACACATCCCCATCCCCAATATCTGCATCTCGTGCAAACGGGGATCACTTTCTCCCTCCACATGTCCTTGTCCTCAAGACCAGAAGCAATGACAAGATATGGTGCACAGAGACATGAACCCAGGGTCAGAGAAGGACATTCTTCTATCTGGGGAGGGCAGGAAGCCAAGCCTTGGCTTGAGGGAGAGTATAGAGCTCTCTGGGAATGGGGATGAGCTGGAGTGCTAGATGGCAGGATCTCAGGGGTAGATGGGGAGGAAGCTGGGAAAGGGGTCAGGGCCAGCCCAAGGAGGATTGGAGAGGCTAGAACAGGAGCATAAGCTAGCACTGACCAGTCTTTGGGTGCCAGAGCAGGACTAAGACCGAGGCTCAGCCTGGGAGGCCCTCCCAGGGTGGGAACCACCATAAGCAAGAGACCCTAGCCCCTGCACCCAGGTACTTTGGCAGGGGTGGGGGGCAGTGACAAACCCCTAGTCAGTGACTGTTGGAACAAAAGAAGCCTGGTAGAGGAGCTCAGCCTGTGTCCAGGGATGGCTTGACACTCTCTGCCCTTTGCAGTGGGCATGGGGAGGGGTGAGTGGGCAGCTCCAGTGTCCAAGAAACCAGGATGAGAACAGAGATCCCAGAGTGTGACTTAATGCACATGGGAAAGGCCTAGATGTATTTCTTGTGTGGGTGCCAATCTGCATCAGGGCTCTGGCAGTGTGAATGTGTCTGGAGCTTGAGCTTTGGGGAGGTGATTAAGGTTGGATGAAGTCCCAAGGATGGGGCTTTCATGGCTGGATTAGTGCCCTTATTAGAAGAGACATCAGCGAACTTGCTTGCTTACTGTCTCTACCACATGGGGACATGGTGAGAAGGTGGTGATCTGTGAGCCAGAAGGAAGGCTCTCATCAGGAATTGACCATGTCAGCACCCTTACCTAAGAGTTCCAACCTCCATAACCATGAGAAATAGATGTCAGTTGTTTGAGCTTCCCAGCCTGTGATATTTTGTTATAGCCACCTGAGCAGACTAACACATTAGCATGTCTATGAGATATCTATGTACCCAGCATGCAGCATTTTATTACAGGAATGACAGGCTGGTGATCAACTCTGTGTCCTCCCTCAATGTTGGAGAGTGGAGTTTGGGAAGCAGTTAGGGGTGACCTTTCCCAGTCCCTTGTATCTAGGCAGGCTGGGCACTACATTGCATTTAGGGCTCTCTTGGTCCCTCTAAAATATGTATAATGAGCTATGGTCCCCAAAGCCTGAGACCACCAAGCTGAAAATGCCTCACACTGTCACAATGACTCAACAGTTTGCTGGGCACACTCGCCACAAAAGTATAGCCGCAACATTCCAAACAAGACATCTCATGGTGTGAATCTGGCTGGTACAGAAAAGGACCTGATTAAAAATGTGGCCAAAGAACAAGAAACCTAAAGTTTTTACCTAAAACTGGACAGTGGCAATGCCCAAGAGGATGAGCCCTGAAGCCAGACTGTCCAGGGTCCTACTCCAGCACCCACTTATTATCTGCCCATGCGCAAGCCAAGCCAGTTAACAGTATGCATCAGTTATCTCATCTATAAAATGGGGATAATGATGAAGCACACTTCATAGGTCATCATGAGGATGCCCAGTACGAGTGCATGGAAAGTGTTTGAAGGAAGGGCTAGCACCTAAAATGTGATCCTTCCATGTGTGTTGTTACTGATGTTGTCATAAAATTTATTACTAATATTATGAAATTGAAAAGCCACCCTGACTATGTGTAGATCTTCAGAAATCACCTCCTCTCCTGGATTAGAAGGACGGCTCATCAAACCCTCTCCATTCAGTTCATCATCTCTCCCATTAAATACCTCCAGGCTCTGGACCCTTCTATTCTTCCCACTGACAATAAAGTTGGTTTTTTCTAAAAGACAAGTTGTATCGCCCCTACCTCATGAATCTGCCATGGCTCCTCATACCCACAGACTAAATCTCAATTTGTAGCTTTAGATTTGAGGCACTTTGCTTTTGGCTCGACCTGCTTTTCCACCTCTTATTCCATCCCATCCCCATATTTCCCCTGGGTATCAGCACATCACGCCTCTACTAACTATCCCCAACAGGTCAGCATGGCCTGGCCTTTAGGTATGCTTCAGCTCTCTGCTTCTCCCCGTGATGCCCATGGAAATCCTACCCAACTCTCATGACTCAGCTCAAATGCCATGTTGCCTTCCCTGATTCCCAACATTAAACACCTGGTAAGCCCTCTGTAAATATTTGTTAAATGAGACTTCTGGTTTCTAGTCCAGCATGTAAAAATCTTGGAAGTTGCTACTCTGTCTTAACAAGTAAAAAGCTGAATGAATTGAAAATCAGCAACTCTTAGATCAATCGGAGAAATGAGGTCATAGGTCAAACAACTGTCCTGACTATTGAAGAGACAGACTGGCAGATGCAGAGAACCACAATCTACCAGGGCAAAAACCCACAGTAGAAACCTCTGCAGGAGGCAGCACTAGGATAGGAAAACTTGAACTGTGATTGATAAATTTCTGGAGGCTCAGTATGGACATGGCTCAGAGTTATAAACTCTAGGGGTGCCCTGTCACAATCCCTGTGACAAAATTCCATGAGTTTTACCACCAAGAGATCTACCAGATCTTCCCAGTGAATATCTAAGAAAAATCCCCTCATGTTTCCAGCAGGGGAGAGGAAAAGAACCATTTTGAAATACTTCAAAGCATCCCGTTCTTTGGAAGGCCTGCCCCCAAGAGAAGTAATTTTACCTGAGCTTAATCTACCTGCTGGAGTTTTATCAGAGCCTAACCTACCTTGGTGAAGGGAAATACCCAATGCCGCTTCCTCCAACCATCCTCATAGGGCAAAAGAAATACCCATCTCCAGCCCTCTCCAGCCATTCTGTCCCAGTTAAGGAGGGAGTGAGCAGAACCTGAGAGGCCCTGGTGGATTTCATGGTCCAGGGTCACCAGAGGACCAAAAGACTGAGATCTTATCATAAGACTGTAACATGCTTCTTCTCCCTTCATGCCTTATATTACTAAAGTTCTGTTTACTGAAGTTCCTTTTGCCCAATACATCATTTCATCTTTCAAAAAAATTACAAGACATACTAAAAGATAAATCAGTTTGAAGAGAGTAAACAAGGATCAGAGCCAGAGTCAGATATAGCAGGAATATTGGACTTATCAGACCAGAAATTTTTTTAATTGGTTAATATGCTCAAGGCTTAATTGGAAAAAAGTAGACAGCATGCAAGAAAAGATGAACAATGTAAGCACAGAGATGGCTATCTATGAAAGAATCAAAAAGAAATGGTAGAGATCAAAAACACTGTATCAGAAGGGGCACTTGCGTGACTCAGATGGTTAAGCATCTGGCTCTTGGTTTTGGCACAGGTCACCATCTCAAGGTCATGAGATCAAGCCCTATATCAGGCTCCATGCTCAGTGTGGAATATGCATGTCCATCTCCCTCTGTTCCTCACCTTGCTCTTTCTCTCTCTCTTTCTCTCATAATTAAATAAAATCTTTTTTTAAAACAAACAGACAAAAACACTATAACAGAAATGAAGAACGGACTGAAAAAACACAGAGAAAAAAAGATAGAATAGAATATGCAAGAACTGTGGGGAAACTACAAAAGGTGTAATATATACACAGTAGGAACACCCAGAAGGAGAAGGGAGAGAGATGGGAAAGGAGGAAATATTTGAGGCAATAATGACTGAGAATTTCCTCAAATTAATATCAGACACTAAACCACAGATCCAGGAAGCTTAGAAAACACCAAACAGTATAAAACAAACAAACAAACAAAACAAAACAAAACAAGAGTTGCACCCAGCATATCATATTAAAACTTTAGAAAATCAAAGATTTAAAAAAAACTCTTGAAAGAATCCAGATGAAAAATTACCTATAGCAGACAAAAGATAGAATCTACACCACAACTTCTCCTCAGACACCATGCAAGAAAGAGTAAAATAAAATACTCAAAATGCTGAAAGAAAAAAACAACCAACCAACCTAGAATTCCATACCTTGCAAAATTATCCTTTAAAAGTGAATAAGAAGTAGAGACTTTTTTCAGACAAATATTGAGGAAATTTGTTGCCAGTATATCTGCCTTGCAAAAAAACATCAAAAGAAGTTTTTCAGAGAGAAGTAACCTGAGATTGCTCAGAAACTCAGATTTCCATAAAGAGAGGAGTGTAGGAGAATGAATAAGTAAAGGTAAAATAAAAACTTTTTTCTTATTTTGTTAAGATTTATTTATTTACTTGAGGCAGGCAGGGGCACAGGGAGAAACAGGGAGAATCTCAAGCTGACTCTTTGCAGAGCACAAAGTCTGATACAAGGCTTGATCTCAAAATCCAGAGATCATAACCTAAGCTGAAACCAAGAGTCAGGTGCTTAACCAACTGAACTACAAGGCCCCTTTTTTCTTATTCTTAATCTAATGGATAACAGTTTGTTCAAGATAATAACAACAGCAATGTATTTGATTATCTATATAATATGCTTATGTGCAAGTGAAATGAATAACACAATTAGAAATATTTTGTTATTTGTTATTATAAAGTACTAACATTACCAGTGAAGTAAGATAGTATTATTTGTAAGTAGCCTTGGACTAGTTGAAAATGTATATTGTAGACTCTCAGGCAACCACTAAAGAAAGTTAAAAAAAAAAAAAAAAGAGGTAAATTGATATGCTAGGAAAAGAGAAAACAGAGCCATGTAAAATACTCAGTTAAAACCACAAAAGGCAGAAGAAGTATGGAAGACAAAAACAGGAACAAAGAAAAAGAGCAACAAATAAAAAACAGTAACCGATATATAGATATTAATCCAACTATATCAATAATCACCTTAAGTGCCAGTGAACTAAATATGGCAATTAAAAGACAGATTGTCAGGGTAGATCAAAAAACAAGGCCGAGCTATATGTTGTCTACAAGAAACACACTTAATATATAAAGACATATACAAATTAAAAGTGCAGGGAAGGA
The DNA here is from genome assembly GCF_010015895.1 of Lontra canadensis. Lineage (NCBI taxonomy): Eukaryota > Metazoa > Chordata > Mammalia > Carnivora > Mustelidae > Lontra > Lontra canadensis. Next base: position 60,967,217 of record NW_022630995.1, on the reverse strand, counting down.
GAAAGATATACTGGGCTGACATGAATCAAAGGAAAGCAGTAATAACTATATTAATTCAAACAGAAAGTACGTTGGCAAGGAGAGTTAATGGGGAAAAAGAGGGGCATCAGATACTGATAAAGGGACAAATACTCCAAGAAAATATAACAAGGCTTAATGTATATGAGTCTAACAACAGAGCATGAAAATACATAAAGCAAAAGCTAACAAAACTGTAAGGAAAAATAGATGAACTAGTATTATAGTTGGAAACTGAAACACTCCTCTGTCAGAAATGGACAGATCCAACAGGCAGAAAATCAGTAAGGAGATAACTGAACTCAACCATCAACCAATGGGATACAATGGTCATCTATAGTCTACTTCCTCCAACAACAGTAAAATATACATTCTTCTCAGGCTCACATGGACATTCAGCAAGATAGACTACATTCTGTGCCATAAAACAAACTATCAAATTTAAAAGAATATAAATCATACAGTGTGTGTGGTCTCAGACCATAATGGAATAAACTAGAAATCAGTAACAGAATATAGCTGCAAAATCCCAAAATACTTATAAGATTAAACAACACCCATCTTAATAACACATGGATCAAAGAAGAAATCTCAAGAGAAATTTTACAATAACTTGATTTAAAAGAAAATGAAAATATAACTCATCAAAATTTGTGGATGCAGCAAAAGTACTGTTTGGAAGGAAATGTATAGCTTTGAATAAATATATTAGAAAAGATGAAAAACTTAAAATCAGTAAGTTTCCATCTTGGGAGACTAGAAAAAGAAGAGCAAATTAAATTCAAAGTAAGCATCATTCTGGAAGTCCTAGCTAATGCAATGAGACAATAAGAGGGAACAAAAAATACACATATTGAGAAAGACAAAATAAAACTGTCTTTGTTCACAGATGACACAGTCATCTATGTAGAAAATTTGAAAGAACTGACCAAAAAAATTCCTGGAACTAAGCAGTGATTGATTGTAGCACAGTTGTAAGATAACAGGATTAATATATAAAAGTCAACTTCTTTCCTATATACCAGCAATGAAAAAAAATGGAATTTTAAATCAAAAACACTACCAATAATATTAGCACTAGAGAAAATGAAACCCTTAGGTAGAAAGCTAATGAGTTGTATGGATATCAACAAACTGATTCTAAAGTTTATATGGAGAAGACCCAGAATAGCCAACTCAACATTGAAGGAGAAAAAAGGTGGAGGACTGACGCCATCTTACTTTGACTTTTGATAAAGCTACAGTATTCAAGACAGCATGGTATTGCTGAAAGAGCAGACAAATAAGTCAAAAGAACAGAACAGAGAGTCCAGAAATAGACCCAAGTTAATATAGTGAACTGATCTTTGCAAAAGAACAAAGGCAATACCATAGAGCAAAGGTGGTCTTTTCAACAAACGTTGCTGGAACGATAGACACACGATAGACAGACACTGATTTTAATGTGTGATAGACACACACACACACACACACACAGAATCCAAACACAGACTTTATGCCCTTCATAAAAATTAACTCAAAATAGGACAGACATAAATGTAAAACACAAAACCATAAAACTCCTAAAACAACCTAGAAGAAAATCTAGATGACGTTGGGCATGGTGGTGACTTTTTAGAGACAACCCTAAAGGCACAATCCATGAAAGAAATCGTTGATGAGCTGGACTTCAATGAAATTAAAAAACTTCTGCTCTGGGAAAGACTATGTCAAGAGACTGAGAAGACAAGCCACAGCCTGGGAGAAAATACTTGCAAAAGATGCATCTGATAAAGAACTGTTGTCCAAAATATGTGATGAACTCTTAAAACTCAACCATAACAACACAAACAATCTGATTAAAGAATGGGCAAAAATCTGAACAGAAATCTCACCAAAGAAGATACACAGATGGCAAATAAACATATGATGACAAAAGGTATTCAACATCATATGTCATTAGGGAATTACAATTAAAACAATGAGACACCAGGACATGTCTATTAGATTGTCTCAAATCCAAAGCACTAAGGACACCAAATGGGGAGTAATGGGAAACTTCATCCATTGCTTCTGGGAATGCAAAACAGTGTGGTCACTTAGGGATATGATTTGTCAGTTTCTTAGAAAACTAAACATACTCTTCCATACAATTCAGCAGTCATGCTCCTTGGTGTTGACACAAGTGAATAGAAAACTTCTATCTACACAAAAACCTATGCATGGATGTTTACAGCAACTTGATTTATTGTTGTCAAAACTTAGATGCCATCAAATCCAAAGCGACGGGAAGATAGACCGCGGGGGGAGGGGCCGGCTCCTGGCAAGCAGCGGAGCAACGGAGCACAAAATCAGGACTTTTAAAAGTCTGTTCCGCTGAGGGACATCGCTCCAGAGGCTTAACTGGGGTGAAGCCCATGCGGGGTCAGCGTAGCCTCAGGTACTGCAGGGTCACAGAAGGATCGGGGGTGTCTGAGTGTCGCAGAGCTTACAGGTATTAGAACGGGGAAGCCGGCTACAGAGACAGAGCTGAGGAGTGAGCTCTAAGCTCGGGTTTACCTTGAACCGGTCGCAGGCTCGGTCAGCTTGGAGCGCGGCCGGAGGCCAGGGTGACGGGAGTAATTGGGTGCTGTTCTCTGAGGGCGCACTGAGGAGTGGGGCCCCAGATTCTCGGCTCCTCCGGGCTAGAGACTGGGAGGCTGCCATCTTCATTCCCGTCCTCCGGACTCTACGGAAAGCGCTTGGGGAACAAAAGCTCCCGAAAGCAAACCCGAGCGGATTACTCAGCCCGGCCCCTGGTAAGGGTGGTGCAATTCCGCCTGGGGCAAAGACACTTGAGAATCACTACAACAGGCCCCTCCCCCAGAAGATCAACAAGAAACCCAGCCAGGACCAAGTTCACCTACCAAGGAGTGCAGTTTCAATACCAAGGAGAGCAGCAGAATTCCAGAGGAGGAGAAAGCAAAGCACGGAACTCATGGCTTTCTCCCCATGATTCTTTAGCCTTGCAGTTAAATTTTTTTTTTCTTTTTCAATTTTTTTTTCTCTTCTTCTGCTAATTTTTTTTAACTTTTACCCTTTTCTTTTTTAACATTTTTTAACTAGTTTATCTAATATATATATATTTTTTTCCTTTTTATATTTTTTCATTATTGGTTTTCTTTTTTTATTTGTTTCTTCTTTCTTTCTTTTTTTTTTTTTTCTTTCCGAACCTCTTTATATCCCCTTTCGCCCCCCCTCACGATTTGGGATCTCTTCTGATTTGGCTAAAGCATATTTTCCTGGGGTTGTTGCCACCCTTTTAGTATTTTACTTGTTCCTTCATATACTCTTACCTGGACAAAATGACAAGGCGGAAAAATTCACCACAAAAAAAAGAAGAAGAGGCAGTACCAAAGGCTAGGGACCTAATCAATACAGACATTGGTAATATGTCAGATCTAGAGTTCAGAATGACGATTCTCAATGTTCTAGCCAGGCTCGAAAAAGGCATGGAAGATATTAGAGAAACCCTCTCGGGAGATATAAAAGCACTTTCTGGAGAAATAAAAGAACTAAAACCTAACCAAGTTGAAATCAAAAAAAGCTATTAATGAGGTGCAATAAAAAATGGAGGCTCTCACTGCTAGGATAAATGAGGCAGAAGAAAGAATTAGCGATATAGAAGACCAAATGACAGAGAATAAAGAAGCTGAGCAAAAGAGGGACAAACAGCTACTGGACCACGAAGGTAGAATTCAAGAGATAAGTGACACCATAAGACGAAACAACATTAGAATAATTGGGATTCCAGAAGAAGAAGAAAGAGAGAGGGGAGCAGAAGGTATATTGGAGAGAATTATTGGAGAGAATTTCCCCAATATGGCAAAGGAAACAAGCATCAAAATCCAGGAGGTTCAGAGAACCCCCCTCAAAATCAATAAGAATAGGTCCACACCCCATCACCTAATAGTCAAATTTACAAGTCTTAGTGACAAAGAGAAAATCCTGAAAGCAGCCCGGGAAAAGAAGTCTGTAACATACAATGGTAAAAATATTAGATTGGCAGCAGACTTATCCACAGAGACCTGACAGGCCAGAAAGAGCTGGCATGATATATTCAGAGTACTAAACAAGAAAAACATGCAGCCAAGAATACTATATCCAGCTAGGCTATCATTGAAAATAGAAGGAGAGATTAAAAGCTTCCAGGACAAACAAAAACTGAAAGAATTTGCAAACACCAAACCAGCTCTACAGGAAATATTGAAAGGGGTCCTCTAAGCAAAGAGAGACCCTAAAAGTAGTAGATCAGAAAGGAACAGAAACAATATACAATAATAGTCACCTTACAGGCAATACAATGGCACTAAATTCATATCTCTCAATAGTTACCCTGAATGTTAATGGGCTAAATGCCCCAATCAAAAGACACAGGGTATCAGAATGGATAAAAAAAACAAAACCCATCTATATGTTGCCTACAAGAAACTCATTTTAAACCC